>NC_082669.1:83161905-83786905 GCF_025265405.1 Mesoplodon densirostris
GATGAGATTACACATTCTTTGTTAGATAAATAGAATTGGGTGTGATAATTTTAATCATATTAAGGACATGGTGAGCCCTGCAACATTCTGCAACTATATATTTAGTACTATCAAATATTAACTAGTTGACCCTTGAACAACAGAAGGTGCAGTTTAAGGGCGCCAATGCACACGCAGTCGAAAATCCACCTAGAACTTTATAGTCGACCCTCCCTATCTGCAGTTCCACATCCACAGATTCAGCCAACAGAGGATCATGTAGTGATAGAATATCACTGTAAAGTATTAATTATATATAGTATGCTCTTTACTATATACATAGAATTATATACTTGTACTATGTATAGTATATTCATCTATAGTATAGAGAAATTATATCCATATATACACATATTTAATATTTCTTTCTGATCCTGCACCAATGGAATCTGTAGCCATTGTTCCCTGGGAGAAGGAAAGAGATGGGATGTGGAGTGTGACAATGAGCTATTATCATATCATTAACTTAATCTTGAGGCTATCCCAATTTCAGCTTTTGTGGCACAATGTTATGTTTATGTATTTCTGATCTTTGGTATAAGGAAATTGAACTGGCAAAATAATTGTTCCCAACCCCTGTCAGTAAAGGTTTAAAGCAATTTACTTTCACATGAGAAATGCAATAGTTCTCATTCATTCTCTTATCTCCATGCTATGTTTTTTCGATTGATTTCTAAAAATATAGTCTGTGGGAATCCTGATCACTGGAACATATGCAGAAGATCCAGTTGGTTCAACATGTTGATGTCCTTATCTTAATTGGACTTAGATAACAAGAAAGAGTTAAAGACACTTTGATGCCTTAAGAAGACATTTGTGTACCAGAATAGGAAACTTCATACCCCATGAATATTTAGGAGATTTAACAGTTTATGAGTCTGAGGCAAACTTTGGCATCACCTCTAAGCTACAGTATAAGTTGTAGCGTCATAGATTTCCTAAAACAAAGAAGTAGGCACAGTGTTTGGTAGTATGGAGTATTATGGATATATCATGACTGCCATTGGGAACATTCCTTTGACAATTTATTAGATGACTCAGAATATTCAGACTTCTGAGTGGGACTCAGAAAAAGGGAGGGCACTGCAAGACCAGACTGAAGTACAAGAGGACCTGTTGCTTGGGCTATACGATGCCAAACAGATTCATTGAATCTAGAGTAACTTGCGGTGAATAAGAATGCTGTGGGGAGACTTCTACAATCCCTAAGACAAGAATTGCAGCATAAACTCCTGGGTTCTATAACAAATACATACCTTTTTCAGCTAAGAACTACTTGTCTTTAGATAAAAACATACACATACAAATACTCAAATGCATACATACACAAGGAAACATACATTTTGATCTTTGAAAAATTAGCTCCTTATACATACAAATTATATTTTACTAGGTGAATTGCATGCCTTTCATACATATTAGAATAATGATTTTCAAATGTTGTTAACATATTCTTAGCTATTATAAATGTATGGATGTCGTTATTTTTATTTACCTTATTTTTAACTATTTTATTCCTTCCTGAAGATAATGTAATCTTTTCAGAATGAAAGAAAAAATAACACCATCCCAGACCTATAAGATGTATAGGTTCTAGGTTACCTTTCAAGACCTTTCAAGAATTTACACTGGGATTTCCATAAATATTACACACTGGATAGCATCTTATATTGAAGAAACACTTGCTACATTTAGGGGAATTTTCAAACCCACACTTATTTTGCAACCCAATGTCTTCTTTTTTCAAATTTACTTCCATCCCTTGTATCATTCAGATCTCCACAGGCCTTCCATTAATTCTAATCCATTTTGGACTCCCAAGCAAGGCCATGACCACCTACAATCTCTGCAAAGACATGACATAAAAGGTTTAGTAGAACCCTAATTATAGCTATTACAGATGGTATTAAATAAGTAACTGATATTCAACTCTTTCTCCTCCACTAGTTATTTCAGATTTTTCTCACCTTTAACTACAATTCATCTGTTACAGATTGCTTACTTGGTGGAGCAACCAGAAATCTCTGAGAGTTACTGAGCCTTAGTTGTCTTCCCCATGTCACGCTAGCAGTTGTGATGATATAAGGTAAGAAAAGTTGATTTTGAATCATATCCTACCTACATATCCTACTTTGTATATCAAATAAAACCACTACTGCAATAACCAAGGCTTTTACTTCTACAAGTATCAAATAAAGCCTATAGTTAACAATGTCACCAAGCACTGTAGGTGGCACTTGGTCAATATAATCAGTGGCAATATTAAAACATGTAAGATTGGTATTTTATTTGTGGCAAGTTTGAGAGAGCTTTTCTTCGCAACACAAATCAGTTGTGGTGAGACATTACAGGAAAAGATCTTTTAGTCAATTTAGGAATATAACACTTTTGCATAATGTTAGAAATAAGGAAGAAAATCAAGCCTAATCCAAATGACAATCCTCTATCAGAGAGAGAGAGATTTATTATAAGGAATTGTCTCACAAGGTGATTATGGAGACTGTCAAGTCTTGAGACCTGCACTAGATAAACTGTAGATCAAGTAGAACTGCTGGTGTAGTTCCAGTCTGAAGGCTGGCAGGCTTGAGACCCGGGAAGAGGAGATGTTTTAGTTTGAGTCAGAAGACAGAAAATAAAATGATATCCCAACTCTAAACAGCCAGGCAAAAAGAGTTCTGACCTACTCATTGGAGCGTTAGTCTTTTATTTCTACTCAGGCCTTCAATTGATTGAATAAATCCCACCCATATTAGGGAGAACAGTATGCTTTACTCAGTCTACTAATTTAAATGTTAATCTCATCCAGAACCATTTTTACAGACATACTCAGAATAATGTTTGACCAAATATCTGGGCATCACATGGCCCAATCAAATTGACACATAAAATTAACCATCATAGGCAGTATCAGGAAAAAATAACCTATAGAATAGTAGCTGCCAAGTTGTAAATGTGAGACAGGTACTAGGTGCTAGAGGTGCACAGGTATGCTGGCACATGGGTCATATAGATTGAAGATCTCTACATATTTTACAGGAAAGTCTCCATATCTTCTCAAGATAGAGGATACATATTATTTTCTTAAAAGAAAGAATTGCATTCCTAGTTTGTTAAGTTTTAAAAGGCACTAATACATGCTGTCATTAAAAATAACTAAAAGTGAATATTTTCTTTGGATCTCTTCATTTTCTCTTGTCTTACTATTCAAATAAGAAAAAAATTCAGAACTCAGATAATGATAATCTTCCATTTTTACTCTTTATAAACCATGAATTATTTAATGTATTGAATTCTACTTCACTCTTATCTATACCACTATACACAAGAACAGATAATCAACATTAAATTATTCACACCAGAAAATCTTTTACTTTAGCTATAAATGTGAACATAAAAGGAAAGAGCAAAATATACAGGGAAGAACTAAGGCTATTGTGCTTGTGTACAGCTACTTCATCATTACTAAATCATACTATTTCAATTTAAAGTAATTTTCTAAAATGATTAATTACCCATGTCATTTGATCCTGGTTTAAATTGTCTTCATGAACTTGAATATGATTTATATCCTCAATTTTCTTTTCCTACTTTGAGATTTTTGTCTAATTAGTGTTCTCTGTAGCTGCTCTGATGCGATTTCTAAGAAATATCTAGGATATGTAATATATAATAAAATCATCATTACCTTTTAATAATAAGAAAAATTTAAATAATTTTAAAAATTCTAAGTGATTAAAAATGTAGAAACTAATTCCTGCTCAATGATAAGCCTGGAAGCTAATTCTCAATTTCCTTCAATTGAGAGAGGCATTTTGTGTCATTTATAGACATGTTGGCCCCTAATGGATATTTCTCCCTTGCTCCTTGGCTTACAATGATCTATACCAAAGAGAGATGGCAGAAAAGATGGATGGACTGTAGAGTCAGAATTAGTTCCTACTTGTACCTAAACTCGCCAGTAATTTTATTGCTGGTGATCTAATTTACAGTTCACTCTATTTTCTGGATTTACTTCCACTCATTGCTTGACTTTAATGCAATATTCAACCTACATTCTCAGATCTAAAATTTTTGTTTTCATGTGCCTGATTTCAGCCAACTTAATTCCTCCTGGCACTGCATCGCCAACCAGTGTTTTCAGACCTTAATTGACAACTTCTCATTCCCCGCATCCCAAAGTTTATGCCACTATTGTGGTAGTCAGCATAACTTAGAAAGGTCTAGGTTTAGAAAGCCAGTTTGGTCATACTCATTTTTAAATAAAACAATTTTTATCTCCCTTTCAGGTAACCCCATATGGTATTTTGCAGTCATCACGACTGAGCTGGGATAGTGATTACATGACCCTGTGTCTGGCAGAAATAATTCACCTAGCTATAGGAAAGATACACCTGCACAGAAACTATAATATTCACCTAAACCCAAAAGGCAAATAAGGAAAATAATAGTGATTCCCCTTTACAAATTATGAATAATCTCAATTTTTAAGGACATGTGTTTCTGAAAAGTATGTTGAGATTTTTCTTGAGCAATATAAAGTACTGAGCATGTGACACAGTGATATTCAATAAAACATTGTTATTCTTTTGTTATGCTTAGCAGAACTACACATACAACTAGAATGAAAGAGCTAGCTTGTCAATTTATGTGATATATTTGTTGCTTTCATGTCCAGAGTTAGACTTCATAGGTGTATTATACAAAATACCTTATGATTGGCGATCTGTTAGAGGAAATAGCAAAAGGAAATACTAAATGAAACTAAGCGATCATATTCTTGGCATATTGGCTCCAAGCAACTGATTTTTACGGGAGAAAATGTGTTCATCCATCCATTCATCTGTTCATTCATGCCCTAGTACATCAATTCAATAAATACTTATTGAACACTTACCTTTATTCTAGGAATATGGAAGTAAAGAAGAAAGACATGATGTCTTCTTTTTTGTTAAGTTTTATGCTCAAACAAGAAAACATGTAATTATTTTTAGTTGAATATTGAAGCAGGAGATTTTATTCTCAAAAAGGGAAACAATCATTAGTATTTCTCAATTATCAAATCTTTGTGAAGAATAAGTAAGAATTAACTGGCAAGAAGGTAAGAGAGGTATGGAAGTGTTCCAGGCAAAAAAATAAAAGGACATGATGAAAGGCTCTGAGCTAAAACAGAGCATTAGATTGTTGCAAAATGAAGAAAGAAGTAGCAAGTGCTTAGAGAAGAAGGTGTAGAGCAGAGTGAGATGAAATCAATTAAAAAGGCAGGTGCCAGATCCTGCGTGTTCTGATAGACTATGTTAAGGATAGGAAGGTAAATCATTGGAAGATGAAAATAAGGAATTGATCTAACCATGTCTGTTCAAAAAAGATTCCTTCACCTGCAAGTATAAGGAATGCATTAGTGAGTGGCAATATTGGAAGTTGGGAAAACAAGTCAGGGACTATTCTTATAGTTCAGATGAGATACCAAATATCTTGGATTAATGTGGTAGAAGTGAACACATTAAAGAAATGTAGTTGAAATGTAGTTAAGGGGTCATATCAATAAGAGTGATGATTGAGGGAGAGGGTGGTGCTGATTAGTATGGTTAAATATGGATCAGTTCCATTACTTCCTGTTTGGTCTCCATATTTGTAGTCTTACCCCATTCTAATGCCCTCTTCAATGAGTAGAGTGATTGATGTTTTAATGAAAACTATGCTGAAGCATGTTAAATATATTCCTCTAAAACAATCCTCTCTGTTTTAATAAAATAAAATTAAAAACCTAATTTGACCTCTAGTTATCTAATTCTCCATCTTCCAGCCTCATTTCTCCCTACTCTTCCCCATTACACTGGGTTTCTATGAATGTTTTAGTGTTTTCTCTTCCAGGATTCAAGATCTCTTAATATTCTTGCCTCTCTCCCTTTGTTTGGCAAACTCTTATAAGTCTCTCAAGTTGTACTGAAGAGTTACTTTCTCAGGAGGATCTCCTCTAAACCCGCAGGCAAAGTGATTCTTCTTATGCATTTTAATAGCATTTTATAATTTCACACACCCATCCCAAAAAAAGGTGAGTATTCTTACAAAACTATATTTATTTTGCTTTAAAATTTCATAATATTCCCCATATTCTGAAAGGATATATATCCTATAACAACTATTTATTTTGTTCACTTGTATATGTCATGTATATAAAATATATTTATTCACTTAGGCGCTTCTCATATAGACTTAAATATATTCTATCAAAATAATTTACTTGGAAGCATGAATTTCATTCTTTTAATCCCACATTTCATATCATTATAGTGATCAGATTTCCTTAGTTTCCCTAGGCCTGGTCAAAAATGGCAAGTGATTTGCATTACTTTATATAATGTTTATTTTAATTATGCCACTAGTGGCCTCTAGAGGTTTTACAGTTCTGGCCATTCAAAAAGGTAAATTAAGTAATTTTTATCATTTCCTAATCTGTTAAATCCCAGTTATATTTATTATTTATTATTGATCAATAATACATATTTATTATTGAGGGTTTATAGTATAAGGGTTGTTGAGGAGGTAGGAAATATGAATGTTGTTACAAATACTCAAGACCTGCTGGTTAATATTTTCTAGTACTTTGTTCTCAATCAACCTATTCCTGAGACTCTGCATCTAAAACATAGTGCCTGCTATTCTCTTAGCCATTTGTCTTTGATAAGTGTATCCAGTGGCAGACCATAGATTCAGGGTGAATTATCAGACCTGGGAGAGCCCAAGGAAACTAAGAATGAAAAACAGAATGAAGGGCAGAATAGCTAGTAATAAGGTGACCTATGTGTCACAATATTATATAGGCATTTTATATGAGCTCTTATATTTCATGTTCTATCATATTTTTGATATTTTCAATTCTACCCCACCTGCCCATCCTTGACCTAGATGTTTTGTTATACATTAGGCAAAATTAAATTAAAATGCATTTTCCTTTAAAACCTGAATTTGAAAATAAGTTCTTATAGTATGAGTTATAAGAAAATCTCAAGAATTTATTTGTCTTTTAATTCTATTTAAAATATATAAGCTAAATTTGACTATATTCAAATACTCATAGAGGAATTAATAGAGCAAAGGTTTAGTGTTTCTCTTAAGATTCTCTTTACATTTACATTTCAAGGTTATCTGAAACACAGAATTGAAGAAATAGCTTGTTAATTCTGCCAAAGTCAGTCAAACAACTTCTGTTACTGGTTAAGGTTCAGAAAGATGTTAAGAAACAATTGTTGCCACTCTAACAGTGAGAACAACTTGAATAACTTATGAAGTAATTTTAAAACCCATTTCTTCAAAGGAGAGAAGAGATCCATGATTATTTTTTCCTGTGGTGGAGTGGTTAGGAAAGGAGGAATCTTCCTCAGAAGGGGTGAAAACTTTCAATCATTCAATGAGCACACAGTGACATCAGGTGAGCTGGCAAGATCCATGCCACATAGCAAGTCAGTATCCACCCATCAACTCTTTCTCACAGGCTTTTGCTGAATGCCTAGGATTAGCCTGCCCGAAGGCTGGGCAGGGCAAGAGAAATGAGAGAAACCTCTCCAAAGTCTTTCTGGCCTTCACTAACGTACAATGCAATGGCCCTTCAAAAGCAGATGGCAGGCAAACAAGCTATGAAAAATTCCTGTAAAATATCCCAAGCCTTCAAAAGTGCAGAGCAGTAATGATTACTGCTGGGGTTGGGGAAGTATAGCTGTGAGAAATATCTCTAAGGCACTTGGGCCTTCAACCAATCCAATACACCTCCTATCAGGGTGAAGACATCTACTTAGGTGCAGGGGGCAGGATTGGAGAGCACAGAGAATTTTGGTCTGAACTCCTAAGAGTCTGGCAAGTGGTCTCTAAAGCAAAGTGATATCTCCCATAATTTGGAAAACTGATCCCTGAGCTGAAAGCACAAAGATAATCCTGGAGATTTTGCAGGGCTAAGATCCCAACTCATATTGAAGGGAAAGTTCCAATCCTGTATTCAAAATATCTGAAGCATTAATGAAGTGAATTTAACTAAACTGGCAACAAAACCAGAACCTACTTCATCTACAGATCATATTGACTTAATGACCCCTTTCTCCACCACTTGCATCCTGACATAAGAAGGTACTATGGACTGAATATTTGTGTCCTCTCAAAATTCATGTATTGAAAAACTAACCCCTCAAGGTAGCTCTATTTGGAGATGGGGCCTCTTAGGAATTAATTAAGTTTAAATGGAGTCATAAAGATTAGTGTCCTAATATGAAGAGATACTGGCTCATTTTCTGTCTCTCCACACAAGCAGAGAGGAAAAGCCATGTGAGGACATAGTGAGAAGGCGGTTGTCTACAAGCCAGGAAAAGAGCTACCAAAAACTGATTTGGTTGGACCTTGATTTGGGTAGTCTAACATCCAGAACTGTGAGAAAATACATTTCAGTTCTTTAAGTCACCTGGTCTATAGTATTTTGTTATGGCAGCCCAAGCTGATAAGTACAGAAGGGTATGTCCTTTCTGTAGGCAAATGTTGTTAACTTCATCTCTGCTCTTCTTTCACACACAATGCTCCATTAATTATATATCACCCAAAAAACTTAAGTAGGCTTTAGATGATAACACACATAAGCATGGAAGCAAAAGGAGAGAGAAAACTAGAGATGGGTAATGAAATGGAGCCATCTGGGGCTGTCATTTAGCTGCCTAAATGACTTACACACCTGCCACAAGTCTGCTCTAAACATTTTAGGCAGATTTGGTAAATGCCACGATCTTTCTCTTTCCTTTCTCTCTCTTGAAGACTCAGCTCCTAAAAAGGTTTGCTCTCCTTGATATCTGATTATGTTTGATAACAAATTATCTCTCCTCTTGGATGCTTTGTCTGGTCTTGGCACATCTGTTAATGCACTTGCTTTACATTGCCTAGTTTTATTTCCACATTTCACTCTTCCCTCTAGTACTTTGTTTCTTGAGTATAAAGGTCAAGTCTAACTCATCTATTTTTACAAGCCTAAAGTTTTAAAAGAATTGACACAGTTGTCTGCACTTAAATTCTTTGATGAAAAATACATCAAAATGGAAACTCTGAGGTTTGTGCCTAAGAGGATCTCCCATCTGTAAATGCAAGTAGGCAAACTCTCCATAATCTGGTGCTCCAATCTCATGTTCCTAGATAGTGGTTTGCTTCTAGGGTTATGAGAAAAGTTTATGTGTTACAGAAATATGTCAATGAAAGCTTGAAAGGGAAGGTCAGAACACCTGTAATAAACCAGTCTAAAAATACCATAAAGGCACAGGTGGAGATCGAGATAGATATAAAAACAGGAATAGATGAAAGACTCAAATACTAAAAGTAATGCACAGTGTTCTCATTATTTGAAGTCGGTTATATGCTGCACCATCCTTTATAGTTAATGCTCTCTCTGTTCTTAGTTTCTGGAAGAGGCAGCTTTAGTTATTAAATTCCTATTATCCCTCTGGCAATATATGATTGACTCAGCCATCATCACCATAACTAAATCCCATGATCTGGGCAAGAAACAGTAAAATCTTTCTGACTCTTTCTTGTTAGTCTGACTCTTCCACATTCATTTCCTCCCCTTCCCCCTCCCCCTCCCCCTCTTCCTTTCCTTTTCCATTCTCTCTCTCTCTCTCTCTCTCTCTCTCTCTCTCTCTCTCTCACACACACACACACACACACACACACACACACATTCAAGCTTTCCTCCTTCCACTGTTTTCCTCAAATTTTTGAATTAAGTTATGTGATTATAGGTGGCAGTGCACAGTGGAACTGAACATTTGTAATGTTGAATTGGAGCTGGGCTTTCACAGTGAACCATTCACAAGATGAGGAAATTCACAAAGCTAGTCAAAACAGGAAAGAAAGAAGTGAATAGCAGATTGGTTTGGAAAGAAGCAAGAGAGAGAGAAATTGAGATTGATTATCAGGCCTTGCTGAGACAGGAAATTTAACATATCAGTTTCTACTCCTGTTTGCATAACACAGGACTTGGTTGCATTCATATTATGACATTTAATTTGTTTTATTCCTGAGACCTTTTTAATCTCATCTTCCTCTTTTTATATGAGTCAATTTAACTGAAGTTGTTTTCTTGCAACCAGAAGATCTCTGACTTTAAAAAACTCAGATTCTCAATGGATTTATTTTTATCACCAGAATTTTTCATTTTAAAAGTCAAATGTTATATTTCTCCATTATTTCTGCAAGATGGTTTCTGCTTTTTGCTAATATTCTTTCACCATAATGTGCAGGGCAACATAAAGGGAGTATTATAGACCAGATTTTGTATTTCATTCTTCTTTAAATAAGGCATATTTTTCTATTTGTAGACTAAAGTAGTGAGACTGAGAAAATTGGATGTGGTTTGATATCATAGGAGAATCATATTTCTGATTTTACACTAGGTTTTAAATCATTTGTAGATGTTATTTAAATGGAAAAAAAGAGCCAAATGTGGTAAAAAAAATCCAAGTTTTCATACAGAATGAAAATAAAGTTGAATATTAAATACATTTATTATAAGAGATACTTAGAAACCCATATGTTGGATAATTTTACATAGTACAATGTAGTCATTCTAAACCTGATGAGCACACTAAAATTGCCTACAGTGTTTTTCTATTCTCTTTGAAAAACACATATTTGAACTTCATCCTAAAAGTACTGAATCAGAATCTTGGGAATATAGGTAGTAATGACTGTGATTGCATGTGTCCTTTTGAGAATAGAGCAAAAAGAGCAACAGACAAATAATTTTAAAAATCCCCCAATTTGCAGTGAATAATTGTGTGACATCAAGAATATTCTCAATCTCCCAGGACCACAGTTACCACAAATATAAAACAAGGATATCAATATGACATATACAAAGATCTTCAACCTTCTTCCTAAACCTTCCCGGCTTCTTAAAGCTGATCTTACTGAATTGCATTATTTCCCAGCTATTCAAGGGAAAAATAAAACATAACCTTAGGTGCCATCCTTAATTCTTGCTTCTCCTACATTTTTGTTACACATGTTTTTGTCATATAATAAATACTAGGTCATATAAGATTTGGTATCAAAATATATCAGTTTGATGAATTTTAAATTGCCTATTTAAAGAACAAAATAAAACTTGCAAGTTGATGCTCATAGATATAACCCTGAAACTCCAACTTCCTAGGCTCTGAAAACACTTAGGGTTTAGATTTCAGGGGAAACAGACTGGGGTGATCAATTATAGACTTTCAATAGACATAAAGTTATTTTATTAAGAGATGGGATTTGTCTTGGTCTCCACATTCCCTACAGTAGCCAAACATGACAAATGTACAAACTCAAGTCAGGATTGCAGAAGGAAGATTAGAAAGAAGTTTAATTTCAGTCTATTTTGCAGCTGTTTGTAGAACCGGCTACATTGCTTTTACTGAAAAAAATATCATTTTATGATTATAAAATTTCTCAGCCTATGGTACTGTCATGTGCATAATACATCAAATGGAGGTTTTAGCATCTCTTTTCATTCTTCTACATGATATTTTAAGTGTCTGGATATAAATATATGTATATATATGGATATGTATATATATATCTGCTATAAAATATTTGGTATACAAAAGAAACAAATGACTACTTGGATAAACTTGAAAGAATATCAGTATGCCATTGTAGTCTGAAAGAAACAACTATTCCATAAAAGTTGTGGATGAAAGTAATAAAGATGTCAAAATTCAAGAAACTCAGGTGATTTTTTTTATACTTACTCTTTCCAATTTTTAAAATAAATTTTATTGTGAAATTATTTTCTTAAAACTCACACATTTTTAAGTGGACAAGTCAATGACTTTGAACAATGTACACACTCATATAACTACCACCTCAATCAGTATAAGAATATTTTTATTTCCTCAGAAAATTTCCTTGGGCCCTTGTTAAGTCAATACCCTTTACCTACCCACAGCCAACCTCAGGCAACAAATAACCTTATTTCTATCGTTATAGAATAGTTTTGCCATTTCTAAACTTTCAAGTAAATTGAGGCATACAGAACATAGATACCAGGCCTATTTTGCTATTTCAGTCTGCAAAAGTTTGTAGCATTCTTTTACGTTGTTACCTATACCAGTAGTTTGTCCTTTTTATTTCTAAGTAGTGTTCCTTTTTATAAATATAACACAGTTAGATATGTTTGTCCTTATTGGTAATAGACATGGCTATCATTCCCAGTTTAGGGCCATTATGAATTGCAAAGAAACTTTTGTTTGTTTGTTTGAGCCCATTTTTCAGCATTATAAATGTACCAAGCTCATCTTGTACCATCCCTTTCCCATACCTAGAATCAGCCATATCTCCAAAGAGCCCTAATTCCTTTTGTTGAAGAATAATATTAGAAACCCAGATCTGGACACTAGATGTGCTCATTGATACCAGGGTGTCATTTCTCTGAGCCCCCCTCTGCTACAGGAAAGAAGAAATATATGTGGCATACCAACTTATGTATATATACATATCTGTAAGTAGATATATTTCATATGATTATTTGCTATTTTTATATCTTCTTTAATGAGATGTCTGTTCAGATCTTTTACCCATTTTAATTGAGTTATTTTCTTATTGTTGAGTTTTAAGAATTCTTTCTACATTTTGTATATAATTCGTTTATCAGATATATGTTTTACAAATATTTTCTCCCACTTTGTGGCTTGTCTTTGTATTCCCTTAAAGGTATCTTTCACACAGTAGATTGCTAAAATTTTACTAGCTTAATTTATCAATTCTTTTTTTCATGGGTCATGTTTTTACTATTGTATCTAAAAACTTATCACAAAACCCAAAGTTGCATAGATTTTCCTTTTTGTTCTTTACTAGATGTTTTATTGCACTAACATTATTTCTAAGTGACAGATTCATTTTGAGTTACTCTTTATGAAAGATGTAAGGAAGATTTGTATTTTGATTTTTTTTTGCATTTAAATGTCCAATTATTCTAGCTCTGCTTATTTAAAAAAAATATCCTTTCTTCATTAAATGGCCCTTGCTCCTTTGTCAAAGATCAGTTGAATATATTTGTGTCAGTCTATTTCTGGGCTCAGTATTCTGTTCCATTGAGGTATATGTCTATATTTTTGCAAATGCCATGCTGCCTTCGTTGCTGTAGATTTATAGTAAATCTTAAAGTTGGGTAGAGTCTGCTCTCTAACTTTGTTCCTCTTCCTCAGTATTGTGTTAGTTATTCTGAGTCTTTTGCCTTTCCATACAAATTTAGAATCACTTCCTTAATATCCAAAAGGTAGCTTGCTAGGATTTTCATCAGGGTTGTGTTGAATCTATAGGTAAAATTAAGAATAGTTGAGGGTAAGAATAGTTGAGGGACTTCCCTGGCGGTCCAGTGGTCTTTTCAAGTATTTTCCATATTTAATAGTTTTTATCTTTCTAATTTCCAATTGTGCTTTTATATAATCTATATATACTTCCTTTTCAGATATATGTGTTGTGAATAATTTCTCCAAGCACATGGCTTACATGTTCATTTTCTGAACAGTGTCTTTAACTGAACAAATTTTCTAATTTTATGTAGTCCATTTTATTAAACTTTTTTGTTTGTTTTATGGTTATAGTTTTTTTTTAACCTAAGAAAAATTTGTCAATGCCCAGTTGCTACAATTTTCTCCTATATTTGCTTCTAGAAATATAGTACTTTACACTTAGGTCTATGATCCAATTCAAGTCAATTTGATGTAAAGTGTGATGGTGATGTAAACACTGAGGTTTATTTTTTTTTTTCCACAAAGTACTCAGTACTTCCAACACAATTTGTTGAAAAGATTATCTTTTCCTAACTAAAATGTGTCAGTGCCTCTGTCAAAAATCAATTGATCATATGAGTATGTAGTCCTTATAGGAATAATTACTATCATTTTCTGTATTTAAAAACAAATAAATATGGTTTAGATAATTAAAGAAAAAATTACCCTGATGAATACATCACCAATTGGGTATTTGATAGATAACCATTTTGTTATGATCCTATCCCCAAACTTTTAAATAATGGCCAATTTTTCATATCAGATTTTATGTACCTTTTAAATAATGGTTAATTTTCATAGTACAGTAAAAAAATAATTCAGAACTGTTCTTTTTAAAGGGTGGGTTTTTGTTTGTTTTTTATTTGTCTTCTAAAAGGATTTGACTCATTCATTGAAAGTGCAGTCACTAGAAATATCAATCCTGCTCCTTTTGTGGTTTGCTTAGAATTTTTCAAAGCTAATAATAATAATAGATCAATATTATACTTGTTAAGGTGAGTCTTTGAAGTTATTGATGATGACTAAAAATACTAGTAATTTTTTCAACGTTATTTTGTCCAATGAAAACAAAATCAGTAAGTAACATTAACTCATTACTATTCATTTTCACAAAATAAATTTCACAATATATAATATACTATATTATATAACATATAATATTTATACAGTAGTCTTTCATGTTGCCATCAAAACTCTTAGAATGTTAAAACTTCTACTTTCTTAAACCTTTGGAATCTGGCTTCTGACCCCTAAATTTTACTGAAGTTGGATTTTAAATAATCGCCTCACAATAGGAAAATCCAATATTCTCAAAGAGCATTTACTTTTTTTCTGTCTCGGAAACTTCATAGCCCATCATTTATCTCCTTTTGAAGACTTTTCTTCCCTAATTTCAGAGTCGCTGTTCTCTTATTTTCCTTTTCTTTGTTTACCTGATTATGAGTTCTCTCTGATTTCAATTATTCCAGTTTTCAAAATACAAACCTTCTTCAACATTTTGTGTGAAGCTCGCTTGCCCTCTGTTTCTATGCAATCCTTATTTTTGTTCATCTCATCTCTGCCAGTCTTATTCCTAATATGTACTATTATAAAGATATTTTTGTTTCTATGACTCATTGTTTTAAATGTAGGTCTACATTTAAAATGAATCTTTGTATATTTGGCTACTTGATCCATTGGCAGCCCAAAATTAAGGTAGGAATTCCCACCAACTCATACACAAATGAATATAACCAATTTCAAGGTACAGTTCTATATATTTTTAGCTCTCTTTTTCTAGGAATTTGAAATGCAATACAAGTCTACTCACTATATCAATGAATGTACATTTTTTACTTTTGTTATTGAAAATTTTAACATTCACAGTTCAGAGGATAATATAATATTCACTATATCTATAATTACAGGTTTAACAGTTATCAGCATTCTTCCATTCTTTGCATTCTATACCTCCACACCACTGCTCAACTATTATTAATTTATTAATATACATGCCTGAAATGCATGTATGCAAATGCATGCAAATCTTATATATAAATATTTGACAAATATATACAATTGTGAAACACATACCCTTATCGTGATATGGAATATTTAATTCAACCCAAAATTTCTCATTTGTTACTTTTCATTCAACCCCAACATTCACTGAAAATCCACTATTCTAGTTTTCTTTGTAATGTTGCATTGCTTTTGCTCTTTCAAAACTTCACATATATTGAATCAAAAGTATGTATTCTATTGTGTTTTTCTTCTTAAGCAAAATGTCTGTGAGATTTATCCATGTCATGTATATCAATAGTTCATTCTCTTTTATTGATGTCATATTCTATTACATGAATATATCATAATTTGTGTATCCATTATTCTGATAATAGATATTTGATTTTTGCCTGTTTTGGGATATTGTAAATAAAACTTGTAATTCTCCCATTTTTCATTTGACATCCATGTCTGAAAGCAAGTCCTATTCCTTTATGCTAATGACTTATTTTTCAGGCCACTTCTATCTATTCTGTTTCGTTTATTAATGGCTTTGCCACCGGCTTACAGTCTTCCTATTCTCTTCTAAATACTTTAGAGTAATTATCTTGCATGTATTCAAAGTACATATATATGATTCATTCAATAACCCAAGCTCTTAAATTGTTGACCTCTTAAGTCCCCAAGACCTCAGATCTTCAGTTACTCATTATTATGTCACCCTAATGAATATTAACACTGAAATTAATACCTCACTGAAATCAGAAATTTATATATTTAAAGTTCTGACCTTACCTATTTATTCTTACAGTTCTCACAACTCAGTTATTCACAATACAATTCTTGTTACCATTAATTGAAAACTACAGCATTAACACAATTCCTGGGTGTTTCTTCCCTTTGATACCATGCTTACTTTCTGTGGTATATTATTTAAAACATTATCTCCTCAATAGCTTTCACTCCTTAATACATATCCTGGGTTAATCCAAATGTCTGCCTTTCTTTGTTAACACCTGGGTTGCTAAGCATTGGAAAAACACTTAACAATTCTTGTTAGTGCCACTAAAGACTCATGATCTCCAAATATACCTAGTTCCTTGTGACTGTCAGACAACCCTTCTTCACTGTCCTCATAAACAGATCTTCTCCAATTTCTTCAACTTTTACTTTACCAGCTCTTCTCTCATACTCAACATTGGATCTTGTTATGAAATGGCATAAATGGAGGCTTTCAAACAGGAAATCACTGTACACCAACATTTCCAAAATACCTGCATCTTCACTCTCTGGGTTAGTGATCAGTGTTTTGTTACTATCTTCTTTTCTTAGTATGTATTTCTTATTGATAGAAACTTGATTTTGGAAATAGCAAGGAAGATACGGCAGTGTGCCAGGTAACAGTTATTAGTTTACCTTACAGTTAGGAGTGTTAATATATCACACATTTTTGCCAATGGAATACAAGAGAAAGTTATTGCATGGTTATCTAGATGTCAGCATCCACTCATATGCCCTTTTGTCCTTCTCTAATCTGTCTGGTATACAGATGCGATGCTGAAGACCTAGACGTCTTGTCATCACAAGATAGTATGCTCAGGCTAAAGTTTGGATGAGCCAAAAAATAGAAGTTCAGTTCTTTGAATCCTAACAGTCTTTTCAGCTAGTCCGTTCTCTTTTCCTCTTCTCATTTCTTCAATGCTGGTGTTTTCCTTGGCCATCTTAATCCCTCTGTTAATTATTTCCTCTATGTTCTTTTCTTTCTTTCTTCCCCATGATCCCTTCTACCTGCGGGTGAGCAGACAAGCATCTCTGGCTGGTGAGTGCCGGTCGGCACCGATCCTCTGTGCGGGAATCTCTCCGCTTTGCCCTCCGCACCCCTGTTGCTGGGCTCTCCTCCGTGGCTCCAAAACTTCCCCCCTCCACCACCCGCAGTCTCCGCCCGTGAAGGGGCTTCTAGTGTGTGGAAACCTTTCCTTCTTCACAGCTCCCTCCCACTGGTGCAGGTCCCGTCCCTATTCTTTTGTCTATGTTTTTTCTTTTGCCCTACCCAGGTACGTGGGGAGTTTCTTGCCTTTTGGGAGGTCTGAGGCCTTCTGCCAGCGATCAGTGGGTGTTCTATAGGAGCAGTTCCACGTGTAGATGTATTTCTGATGGATCTGTGGGGAGGAAGGTGATCTCCGCGTCTTACACTTCTGACACCTTCTCAAATCCCTCCTCAACAATGCTTTACAACTGTCACCACTGTGTCCAAAACATTTCCATTACCTCAAGAAAAAACACCATACCCTTTTTTTATTCTTCCCCAACCCTGAGCAATTACTAATCTACATTCCGTCTCCATGGATTTGCTTTTTCTTGACATTTCATATAAATGTGTTCATATAATATGCTGCCTTTTGTGTCTGGCCTCTTTCATTTAACGTAACGTTTTCATAATTTATCCATGTTGTAGCATGTATCAGAACTTCATTTTTTGTGGCTGAATAATAATCCATTGTATTAATTTGCCACATTTTGTTTATCCATTCATCAAATGATAGACAGATCATTTCCACCTTCTGGCGATTATGAATGATGCTGTTATGAATTTTTATGCACAAGTTTTTGTGTGAATTATGGTTTCAATCATCTTGTGTGTATAACTAGAAGTAGAAATGTGTCACAAGGTAACTCTATGTTTACCTCCTTTAGGAACTGAAAAAATATTTTCCAAAGTAATCAGAACAATTTTTATTCCCACCAGCAATGTATGAGGATTCAGTTTCTACAACTCTTTGCCAACAATGCTTTCCATTTTGTTTTTCATTATAACTATTCTAGCGGGTGTAAGGTGGTATCTCATTGTTGTTTTAATTTGTTTTTCCCTAATGACTAATACTGAGCATCTTTAATATATTGGCCATTTGCATATCTTCTTTAGAGAAATATCTGCTCAGATCCTTTGCTCATGTTTAAACTGAGTTGTTTATCTTTTCATTGCTGAGTTAAATTTTAATATTTATTATAAATATTTTGATAAATCTTTTTTTTTTTTTTTTTTTTTTCTTTTTGCGGTATGCGGGCCTCTCACTGTCGTGGCCTCTCCCGTTGCGGAGCACAGGCTCCGGATGCGCAGGCCCAGCGGCCATGGCTCACGGGCCCAGCCGCTCCGCGGCATATGGGATCCTCCCAGATCGGGGCACGAACCCGTATCCCCTGCATCGGCAGGCGGACTCTCAACCACTGCGCCACCAGGGAGGCCTGATAAATCTTGATACTAATTGAAAAGTAAATATAACAGGATGAACGATTATAGCAATAAACCTCACAGTAGGTATTCTTTATATTCTTCCTCATGTTCTAGCACTGATCATAGGACCTTATGTAAGAAAATGTCCTAGAAAGTCCATAAAACTCTTGAGTTTAATCAACCTGCTGAGTCATAGGGACAATTCTTGTCCCTAGGAACATATAGTAGTGTTCTCAGTGCTCTTAACAAGCAAAAATCTCTTAAAATAATGTGTGCTTTATTAACAATCTTCCTCAAAATGAGAACCTTTCACTCTGATGCTAAGTTTCATGTACCTAAATCCATACTGCATTACTATATTTAGTTCTAGATCAAGAAATCATTACAGAACCCTTCAGAACAGTACACTACACATTTTCGACTCCTTCCGGCCTTTGGTTTCCCTTCATCATCACTATTTCATTATAGTGTAGAATATTCTTTACAGTAATATTTATATGATTTTCTCTATTAAATATTCAAAAAAAACTGGGATTTCATAGTAAGGACTCTGGAATTCATATTTCATGCCCTAAATACACAACAATTTCACTCTTTTCTTATTTAAGCCTTCAGTTTCTTCAACATAAATTTCTTCCTTCCCTTTGAAGACCCTCATCAGCATTCAGAAAGCATCCATATTGCCCATCGTTAAATAATGTTTCCTTGATTCCATGTTCTTCTCCGGCAGTACTTTTTTTTCCTCTGCTCTTCATCACAGGAAAGTACCTATGAAGAGTTAGCTAAAAGTGTTCTCTCTCCATTCTAGTCCCGTATCTTCCCTTTACCCACTCTATTAAGGCTTTTATTCCCATCATTCAAAAGGTATTTCCCAAAGTCACTAACAAACTCCCCCTTTTCAAATTGTATAGCAATTATCTGACTTCAGATTCTATGAAACTGTGGCATGGTTGGCCACATTCTTATGTTAGAAATTATCTTTTTTATGTTTCTGTGATAACTCACTCACCTATTTTTGTCCTTCCTCCCAGGCCAGTCCATTTAAGTGTCCTTTATTGAGTCCTCCCTTAAACTAGTATTTTGTCTCTTCATAGCACTTATTTTATCTGAAATTACTTTATCTATATGAATTATTTATCCATATCAGCTTTCACTGATGATTTAGCAGAATGCATATAAATATTTCTGTACAATTTGTTTATATCCTTGGATGACAGCACTGTAGAGCCTGCCATTCAGTATCCCTTCCTATAATCATTCATAAAATTACTAGATCTAGGTAAAGTCTCAAAATGATATTGAATCTAAATTTCCAAGAGTTAGCTCAGAAACTGTGAAGTGACTGAATTTACTTTACTTGCAAGCTAATGATTTAGGCTGCCACTGTTTTATGTACTCATACTGACAGAAGATACAATATCCCTGGGTCAGAGACACAGGCTATTTATTTACTCACAGTACAAATAGCAGCCAGGGTAATATCTTAGCTCTGCTTCCCTATATCCCAATCCCCACAGGGTAACTCAAATAAAAACAGTATGTTACCTATCCATGTGATTCCAAATTTTAGGAGAGTTTGAGCTTTTAATAGCTGCTAACACATATGCTCATTCTCCTTAGAGAGTAAGAGAGATTACTCACTAAGCACATTTCCTTTGGGGGAGAGGAGAAGTGTGTCTCTTGCTTTACTACCTTGACCTTTAAGCACAAGTATCCAGGAGGGGGAAGGAGAGATGTGTATGACTCCAGATATTTTCAGAAGTGTCTCACTTTGCAGAAAACCTATCTCAATCTTCTAAGGCATGTTTACTGTTCAAGTGTGTCCTTTTGCTTCAAAGAGCAGGACCATGCAGAAAATTGAAAACATTCAAGGTGAATTGTCTCCCAACAGATTCACTCCTGATTTCCAAATGTTTCAAGTCCTTTGTGAATTTTTCCATGCAAATACCACTCCATCAGCCTGATTCCTCTAGCACTGACTTAGTATGAAATTCAGTGTTTGTTTCTGTTGCATTTAAAGCTAATATCAGTAGGAATCTGGATATCAGAATGAGGCCAACTTTCTGTGGTGACCTCAGCTATGGCCCCTAGGGTTATGGATCTAGCCAACTTAAGAAATTTCATAAACCATGAATGTCAGGTGTCTTTTTCCTTAAGTCTCTATGTTGACTCTGCCACCCATTTTAATGCATTTTTCTGGGTAGTAGCACAGATTCTGCCTTAGCCTGCCAGAAAAAAGTCTATAGGAATTCTATCATACCTGGAAACCCTTGCCAGTGAGATAAAGCTAACCCGAGTGCCTTCTGGTGCCAAGATAGTGTTATTGATCACCTCAGGTAAAGTTACAGACACCCTTTATACTTTTCTAATTGAATAACTAGCATGTTAGTACAACCACCAACATAGTATGCCTAAATAATGTGTTAGTTATTTGTCTGGGAAAGTCATCTGAGTAACTGAAGTAAATCTCATTTTGGAGAGAGCTCTGCAGCCATCTGAGTGATATATAAGCTACCAGTGGAGTTTCTTTAAACACTCTTATAATCAGCTCTAAGATGTAAGTCACGTTTTTGAAAGGAAAGCAAGATAATGCCAGGCCTCTAAACAATAAGTATGATCCAGAGGGCACAAATGTTGTTTCTAGCAGCAATTATTTCATATGGTTGGGACTCCTTTGTGGGACAGATAACAATAAGGGATATAGTTTGACAGTACCTCCAATGTGGCACCTTATGGGGTCTTTTCTGGGGCTTCCTAGCTAGTTGGTAAACCTAGGGCTCCCAATCAAGTCTGAGTAATTAAGTCTAATTCTTGTTTGGGGAGGAACTGCCTGAGGGAAATCAGTCCAATTGGTCCTGTTTGTCTACACTATCAGTGAGGTGGCATTCTTCATCTTTATGAAATCAATATGAGGAAACATCTAGAGGTTTTATACTTAGGACTTGCAGAAGCTGGCGTCATCCACTTGTGGTCTCATGGTTAGAGTGGACTTGAGGGAGATAGCTGACTCAGCAGTCAGTTAAACTCAAACTCAGCAGTCAGTTAAACTCATGACAGTTGGAGAAGGTTGCACTAAGGCATTTTACTTGGATGAAGACTCCAAGGCCAGGTTTGAAATATAATGAACATTAATGCTACCTCCTGACAACATACGCAATTACACACACACTCCCTCCCAGGATCTAAGGCATTCTATTCCCTCCCAGATTTGTGTTCTTTCTTGGTTTGTGTGCTGTCTCCACCTGTATAAAATCTGAGTACTCTATTCCAGGAGGTAAAACTTCATCTTTTATCAATCCTTTCTACTCTCACCAAGACCATGTATATGGAAGTGAGGTGTAAGAGGGAAACAAAAAGAACATCTATATATCTAAAACCTAACCAGAATTAAGTTGGAATCCTTGAGGACCCCTTTTATCCAGTACTGCATCCAGAGGGTGTGCCACCCATTGGGGATGGTTGAAGTTAAAAAAAAAAAAAAAGAACTATGCTCAGTAATGGCAGGGGAGGAATCCTCAAATTGCAGTGCTCATCCTTTTAACTCCCTTAATCCTTCAGATTTTGGTCTTAGTCATTGTTCTTAAAGAAGCTTAGATGAGATAATCCCCTTTGGGAAACACCTGCATTTAATAGCAAATCTGACTTAATGTGCATGTCCCTGGAAAAAGTAAAGGAGGTAGAGTCAGATTATTAGCCCATTGTTGACAAGCTTTTTCCATAAAATACAAATGGTCTTCAAAGCTGAACATATAGCAAGGATTTTTATGAGGGGCCACAATGGTATGGCCAGAATTAGCTGATCAGTATTTTGAAGAAGTCAAAAGTCAATACTGGTGAATCACCACAATAGTCTCACCATGGGGGTAAGGGACTGATGTAGTCAATCTGTCAGAGTGAGCAGGGACCGTACTCTGTATGATGTGGATTCCCTCACCAAAGGTTAAACAGATCCTTTTTTGTCATGAGTCACAAGATTGGCATGCAATTTATTTTTTGCATCAGAAATAGAGTCATTTCCTATGTGCTCAGTCTATAATGGTGAATGTGTATTGCCTTGTCCAGTATAGTGATGAATTCATATGGCGATTATGGCAATTTGGATATTTCAGGTTTGATACCATGTAGTCTCATCAGAGAATGAGCCCGGCCATGGGCATCTAGATTAACAACCTGGATAATTTGACCAGCAAACATAATCTGTTAACACAGTTCTTGGTCTTAGATAAGAAGTCGTTAGTCTTTAATCTGCAATAGTCTAAAAATTTTAGTTCTTCCCACTGAGTGCAGAAATCATGTCCAATTTCATTTTTGCACAGCTGCTGGTGTTCAGAGCGAACAGCCACAGCAGACATCGTCAGTTTTCCGCTTAGCTGAACCATCTATAAACCAGGCCTAGGCTTTCAGGAGAGACTCTGTGAATCTGGGACAACAAAAAAGTCAGTGGCTCTAATTTGATTTAGGCAGCACAGTGGGAAATCATGTTTTCCTCCATAAGGATAGTTGTCGCTTTTTCATTTAAAGCCACTGAACTGCTGGGGCCAGGCTGGTTGTATTCTTCAATAGACTACATTCATTTGGCAAGGGAGACTCTTAAAGCTCACACCACTCTGTCATTCATACAATGTAAGTTGGCCAACCTCCAAAAGAGGCCTATCAAGTTGAAAAATCCCCCAAACTCTGTAAATCAGGCATTCAGTTTCAATAAGAACTCAGTGGGAAACTTAAGTTTCTTTTCAAAAGTGGTATATCTAGTAGCCATGCCAAAACCCCAAGTCCAAAATCCCAAAGAGGTGCCTTCAGGTAGATACTGCCTCCCTTTCCAGAGGCTTTAATAGGAACATACTCATTATTTTCAGGGTCTTAGTCTGTCTCCAAATTACCAAAGAGTTCAATGTAGTGAGTAACATTCACACTAAATCCTGACTCACTCACTGGGGAAAATGGCAGGGGAATTTGTCTCCATAATGTACTTCTCTGCTTGCTGTTCTCCTCCAGTCAGGATGGTGATCCCCTCTGGCAGTTATAAGATTGGAAGTACAGCATATAACATACACATCAATTCTTAAGTACATCCAGATGTAGAAACAGTAAAAACATGAAATAGAGCAAAGGACTCCACCTACAGTCATCCAATAGTCATTGTAGCTTTTTTTTTTTTTTTTAACTGTACATGTCTAGAGTCTGGTTACTCAGCTGTACTCTCCCCAGATTCTAAGAAGTATTTGAACTGGACTCTTTCTTCTTTCATTATATCCCTTTACATGTTATTGTGGCTTAAGTCTATATCCTTGGTACTTTCAGTCACTCCTGGGCCCAGAATCCCTTCCCCCAGCAGGACCTTTTATAGTATCCAACAGAACTATGAACGTGTGAGATTCTCCCTTCCTTGAAGTTCCCCCAGTATATCCAAGGTTTGTAGGACATTAGGTCCTCCTTGAGGATAAGGAGATCTTTTTTTTTTTTTTTTTTTTTTTTTTTGCTGTACGTGGGCCTCTCACTGTTGTGGCCTCTCCCGTTGCGGAACACAGGCTCCGGACGCGCAGGCTCAGCGGCCATGGCTCACGGGCCCAGCCGCTCCGAGGCATGTGGGATCTTCCCGGACCAGGGCACGAACCCGTGTCCCCTGCATCGGTAGGTGGACTCTCAACCACTGCACCACCAGGGAAGCCCCGAGGATAAGGAGACCTTGATTCCACCCCTAATCTTAAAGCAGCTAAGGTCATCATAGAGAAAGGACAAGAAATCTGGTGTTCTCTCAGAAAGTTTCTCCATGCCAGTCAGCAAAACACGTTTACTTTTCAGGTCTGCCTGAAACTCCTGAATTTTTTCTCCTCCTACCTTGAGGAGAGAGAAAAAAATGAATGTACCATATGGACTGCTTATGACCAAGATGACCTAATTTCCTTCAGCTTGACTAAACTTTAAGCAGCCTCCTAAAGGGAGGCTCCTGACCTCCCTTTTCCTAGGGCATTTACTTTTGAAAAGTTGAAATTGCAAAATTTATCTCTGCACTTTTGAAATGTAGATAAATCTTCTCTCAGCATCTTACCAGTTTTACTACCCAGGAATTTTGTCAAATATCTGGGAGCCAACACTTGAGATATAATTATCAAGGAATTTAGTGCCCATATCTCCCAGTGTCTATGGGATTGCAATAAATGCTAACTGGCAAACACGAAAGGCCTGATCACATTGACCAACTTCCAACTTAATGACCTCCAGTAATTTTCCATTAGCTCACCCACAGCTTAAAAACCCTTCTGCCTTTTGCTTCAGTACAGTTTAATTTCTATCCCCTATTGCAATGGTCTGAATAGACTCCCTTACCTGTTGAACTTTGTAGAGTGCAATTTTTGTTTGACATTTATTTCAAACGTACCTCTCAGTACTATTTGTAACCACTTCCCCGAAGTCATTCTCATTAACAAGCAACAAAGTGGAGGACTACATATTGTCTAATGCACCATACAGATTTGGTCAACAAGTCACTGATTCCCGTGGACTTCCTGATTCAGTGGATCCACAGATCCATTTTGTACTTCTTCCAGATGGGTATATTACTGATAATACTCCATACTTTTCACTAGGTTGAAAAGTCTGAAACTGTGAAGAATCTGAGATTATGCTGCTGCATGCTAACTGACAAATTAGCCTGACACCATTTATGTACATACATTGACAGATAGGGACACAAACTATTTTATTTCTCATAGGAAAAACACTCGCTAGAACAGCATCTTAGCACCCAAATTCCCACAGAATAACACAAATATAGACTGGATGTTTCCTGTATATGCTGTGGAATTATATCACAAAAGAGGAACTGCAAAATTTAAGAGACCCAGCTTTTTTATAGATTGCTGGCATATCTGCCTTTCCTGTGAGAAAGAAGGGAGGGATACAGGGATGGAAGAAGAGGGGAGAGAGGGAGAGAAAGAAACAGATTACTACTTAAGTATATCTCTTCTTCCAAGTGAGAGATGGAAAATATCTCTTAGTTTATTAATCTAGAAAGCAAGAAAGGAGGCAGGGTGTCTCCATCCAGAGAAGGAAGGAGAGGGCTTTAGATATTCAAATCTCTCTGGAGTTCTTTGTCTTTAAGAAGATCTATCTCTACAAAGTGAGAGAGTGGCATGGACATGTATACACTACCAAATGTAAAATCGATAACTAGTGAAAAGCAGCCGCATGGCACAGGGAGATCAGCTTGGTGCTTTGTGACCACCTAGAGGGGTGGGATAGGTAGGGTGGGAGGGAGGGAGATGCAAGAGGGAAGAGATATGGGGATTTATGTATATGTATAGCTGATTCACTTTGTTATACAGCAGAAACTAACACACCATTGTAAAGCAATTATACTCCAATAAAGATGTTTAAAAAAAAAAGATCCCCTGTGCCGCAACAAAGACTTGACGCAGCCAAAAAAGAAATTAAAAAAGAAAGAAAAGACAATCTATCTCTAGTTTCCAATGTGTGTTGGCTGTTCAAACATGCTCTTTGTTCTGAAGCAAAGTGAAACTATCCAGTAAGATTGGTCACCCAATACCAAGATAATGTTAAATTTTACTTTTATTCTTCAAGATGTGTACTCATCACTCATCAAAAGTTATTGACTTAGACAGAGATCAATAGAATATTGTCTTTGCATTTAAATATCCAGATCATTGATGTGTTCATTAATACATTATGGCATAAGTCTAACATGTCTTAGCATGTGGGTAAACTCTGGGGAGGGTACTAAACCAATTATTTGCAAATCTTACTTAAAATGTCATTCAAAAATGTATGTATCAAATGTATAAATACGATTAAACTGTATTGAATGAAGTAGAGAATAGAAGTTACCTGAGGCCCATTTAATAGAGATCGCTTTTGAGATATACCATTAAGGTTAGAAAGGATAAGGTTAGAAAGGATCAGCATTCACAGACTGTGTAATGAGAAAATATTTTTTAAAAACAAAATTGATGTACTATAGATGATGTTGTTTGAATGGCATGTTGATATAACAAAAATATGTGTGACCAAGTTATGGTAATTTAAAACACACTTATATTTACTAATGGTATAAAATTAATTTTATATTACTAGTGACTTTTTACATTTGATTATATTAATGAAATCTATTAAGAATTACATTTTATAGGCTTAAATAACTTTTGCAGTTATTAAACTTGCTACTGTTTTTAACAGTTCTCATTTAGCAAACTACTGAGAAATCTTTAGAAAATAATTTCAATTCAAATTATTGGAATTGCAGCCAGAGGTCTTATTTTCTTTTTTACTATATTCAAAGGCTATCTTTGAATCTCATTCCTTCTAAATATATTTTTCAAAATATTTGACCCTTCTTCCCTGTTCTCTGTCTCCTTCTTTTTGCTTCAGAGTCTATTTATACTGTATCTACTTGCCTGGGACATTTGCTATAGCTTTTGCATATTTTTTATCACTGCCAAAGGTTTGAGTTTTATTTCCTCATTGTCCATTGTCAAGATCTCTGGGTCAGCATGGGAAGAATAGTACCCAATTCCAGATTCTCCATTTTCTCAGAAATGGAGATCAGACACCTTTCTGCCTTTTTCAAACTTACTCTTTCACAAAGCACACACTTTTATAATAAAGTATTCTTATTTCTTTCTGCCATTTAAACTCTTTGATGGCATGGTCCTTATCCTTATGCATCTTTGAATGCCTACTATAGTGAGTATATAGAGGGAGCTCAACATGCATAAGTTGGATTGTAGTGTTTAAATGAACTAGAAATTAGATAAATTTATGTTAAGAAATAAATATAGAAACACATAGAATTATAAGTGTATGAAAAAATGAAATAGAGACCCCAAATAAAATTTCAGACCCATCATATTCTATACACTAAACAATTAGCCAAGAACAAATAATCCTTGCAGAGCAATTTGTTATTTATTGGTTGATTTCAATGGCAATCTTCCAAATGAATGGTCTTTCTCTAGGCATTATCTCTGTGATAAAACCTTTTACACTGTATGTAAAACCTGCAAACTTCTATGTATGTTGATGCATCTAGTGTACACACAGTTCAAGCAAATGATCAAAATGTGCTTCAATCTATGAAATAATTAATATTAATTATTATTAAAATCCAATATTTGAATTAATTTAAACAGGGAATCCCATTGTGCAGGATAAACATATTATTACAGATTCCATAGGGCATTATATATTGCAACTCTGTAAATTATCTGTCTCAGCCTTTATTCTGAGCTCCTCATAATATTTAGTTAGTTAAGAGCCTGCATTTTGATCTGATATGACTTTTTAAAAACTTGTGATGGACTCTACATTGCTGGACGTCCATAGCTGAAACTGCTCTTTTTGCAGATGAATTATGAAATTTCTACCCTGATGTGAAAGACTTTTGTAGTTTGAAACAGGCATCTATCTTGTTTTTCATGCCATTTACCACATTACAGGTAGCCTTGCTCAAGTGCAAGTGAGGCTGATCCTGAAATACTTAACCTTGTAAAATGAAAACTTCAAGGTGATTGCTGGGCTTCAAGATGAGCTAGCCAATAATCTACAGACCAGGCATCTACTATCATCTCCCAAATATCATCCCTCCAGCTACTGACTGTTTTAAAATCACATTTAACTCAAATACTCTGGTTGACATTATTATAAATATGAACACATAGTAAAGGTGAATTATTATGTGTCACATACAGCTAAAAGAAAAAAGGATGAGAAACAAAGGAAAAGCAAAGCATCAATAGTTTAACTTTAGAGAGATGAAAATTACTTATTTACATAGCAAAATGTTTAAAAATTTATATATATATATTGATCTGTGTTATATTTATGCAAATGTAGATATTTAGCAAAGAATTGAGAAAAATAGTTAAAACATATTTAATTTTCCCAGTCATCTAGATTTTGTTTTTCATTGAACACAATGGAGAGTACCACTGATACTTTGAGAATGAAATTGATCTAAGTAATATTTTTAATAAAGTGAACTGTCTTAGACATTCCAATTAATATATAAATTAACTAGGGTCCAAACTAAGTTTTGATATAACCATTTTCTAATGTTTTCTTATTTAAAAAAATTCCATTTCTTCCTAAGCATTTAAAATTTAGAAACAGATTATTTTCACTGTTCTAACTTGTCATTTTAGATCATTAAACATATACTACTGACACCTAGATTTTCTGTTTAGTAGAATAGCTTATTCTTCAACAGAACACTTAAAAGACTAGGGAAAAAAATCATGTACTAAAACCACCTGTCTGAATTATAAATGCAAATGTATGTTACAAGATAATGGGGCTAATGTAATACAGCACAGTGGTAGCATGAACAAAATACTGTATCTAGAAAAATCTATTATGAATTGTAAAAACAATACTACAAATACAATTCCATTGCATGGAATACAGTTCAATTTAATTAGTAGAAAATACACCATAAAAAGTGGAATTGCAAATATCACTACAGGAATTAATATACTGGCAATGAAAAACTAATTTCTAGACAGCCAAAAGTTTGAGGCTTTGAAGGGATTTTTTTTCCATTATAAGTATACACAGCCTACATTTAAGAAAATGGAATGACTTTTTAAAGATGTGTGTACAATACAAAAATATGGCAAATACAATTCACTTGTTAAAATTTTTGGAGAAAAAATATCTCATATGGTCTTGTAGGTTACATTATCTTAGATATGAACTTTTACTTATAGGAATATGTCAATGCCTTCTTATATTTATCTTTTAATTCTTTATATTTAATTTGCATGATTATATAGTATATAAAATCTCCAATTCCTTGATATATAGTTTGAAACCTTGTTTCAAAAACATTGCTGGAGGGGCTGTGAGAGCTGTTTAGTGCCTCTTGATTTATGAATCTAGACAATTTCAGTGGGGCTTCTGAGCATTATTTTGTTAGGTCTCATTCAACTGCCTTTTCTCCAATGCAATTTCAGAAATACTCAATTTTGATGTAAAGATGTTCCTAATGAAATTATTCATTTTGCTTGGTTATCATTTACATTCAATTGCTACTTAGTTATTCAATATTATGATAGGTTAAGATGAAATTGTTAAGTGAATGTGGCATTTAATCTGATTTTTAAATAATAATGCATCATAATTTAGTATATAATAATTTTATGAAGTACCCCAAAATAGGAATGGAAGTATTTGAGTTGACTATGAATGTGAATGTTACAAAGATATTATTATTCAAAATTAATCCTACCTAGACTTTTAAACTGATTTTGAAATAAGCTACTTTAATTTTCTAGGAAGTAGTTATCTATCAATATAATTTATGTTATAGTAGGTACTCTAATAAGACTAAACACAAACACCAAAGGCTTTTGAATCTTTTTAACACCTGAATTCTGTCAAATAACTGATTTTTTTCTTGATTCATGATGAGAAAGAATATTTTAGATAAATTTGAGAATTTCAATAATAGAAAAGATCTCTGCTAAATGTAATATTAAACATTACTTACATAATGAAGTGTAAATATGAAACACAACAATGCATCAATACTATTTTGGTATGTATTTCATTTTTGTTTCTTTTTCTCTTGGTCTGAACAACTGATCAACAGAAACTGTACTGGCTTTTTGGATGTATTCAATCTGCCAGAACTTTTATCTTTGCAATACACCTATATTTGTTGTTGTTCCTTGGCTCCTGTTCTCATCTAGTGATGTTTTTCAAGGAGCCTTTGAAGTTTTGACCTATTTTGTAGCATGAGGCATTCATTTTCAATAGTACCTTCATGTCACAAATGGAAGGAAGCACAGTTGCACAATGTAAAAATCAGTATTTCCTCAGATCCCACTTCCAGATCCTATCACTATGTCATATTTGGTTTCTGCCTCTAAGAAAGCATAGCATTTTCATTTTCAACTCAGCTGCTCATTTCTCAATTTTTATATTCCAGCTCAGCCAACCGTCTTGTGACCCTGTCTGCTGTTGACAGCTGGATTACACTGCCAAATAATTTATTTCAGTGAGTTTGAAACTTTACTCTTATCTGATTTGCTGATTTCAGTTAAACATGAAAATTTGATGCCAAATGCAAAGATGTCAGTATTTAAGAATTCACTTGTAACTCTATTGTTATTGACACACAGATTTTTCACCATATAGTTTTTTGTGTAGAAGTTGAAAGAAACATCAAAAGCATTTATGTATGATAGAACTTTAAACTTTTGATTCAGATCTGGTAGGATTGTGAACTCAAGTGAAAAATGAAACTAAAATATATAACTTGCACTTTCAAAAAAAGTCAAATGTGAGGCAAAATAAACCTTAAATCATGTAGCTGTTAGTAATCATTATTAAGAATAAAAATATATTTGTATAATTTTAAAACATTTTAAAAGATATGGGAGAATTTAGTTCTCATAACTGGCCATTTTTACTTTTGTTTTAGTTCATATATTTCTCAACTTCTGCTGGTCAACAATACAATTCTGAAATTGGCTTAATTACAATATTTCCACGATACTTATTTCAGGTAAATTAAGCTAGGGTATAGTTAAGAAAGTGCCATCACCCAATGTTCATCAAATGAAACTATTTTACAAATTCCCCTTTCCCCTTAAGATCAAAACCAGAACATCATCATTTGTGTATTCTAATCACTATGCTGTGTCTTATTTTAACAATTCTATCTATTATTCTTATAGCTGAAGATTTACTGAGTAATCATACTGGTTGCATCATTCAAGGTATTCATATTCTAGGGACTAGGAGTTAATTTTCCCTCCATGGATTACATAGAATTTATCTCCACAGTTTAGTTTGTAAGTACTTTAAAAGGAGAGGATTTTTTTAAATATTTTTTTCTTTTCTCCTCAGTTGACAAAACATCTTATTCTACGTTCATAATTTTAAAAACAATGGTAGGTACTACTTGGATATATAGATGTTCCTCAATAGGGAGAGTCTATGCTACATTTTCCAGAAAGAAGAGAAATTCTAATTTTACTTACACAAAGCAAAAAATGATAATGACACATAACTGTTCATCTGCAATCATGGTTTCTGATCATTTCCTCATGATACTGAGAATGTTCCAAAAGTGTTTTCTGTACTGTACAAAAATTTACTGATTCAATATATTTTTGAATATTCACTAAGCATCACTGACTGATAATAAAAACAGTCACAGTCTGCTCCCTACCCTCAAGCAACTAATGATGTAGTAGTAGATGGGCAAGTGCAAAAGCATATTTCTATCTTTATTATATAAATGTGGATGTGCAATTGTGCATGAATGAGGGAACGTATAAGCCTAGCAAAACTGACTGTGGAAGGGGAATTTTATAAAACTTAATAGAGAGGTTGATCTTTTAGTTGTATGTTGATGAATAATGAAAGGTGCGTTCATAATGAATGGCCACTTATAAGAGAATGTGTTAGGCACTCTTGGCAGAATTGTTACTGATTTGAACCTGGAGAAATGAGCAAGATTCAAATTATGGAGATATATATACTATGCTAAGTAAGACGTTTGAAATATTGCCTATAATGAAGTGAACCACTGAACAATTTTTTTTTTTTCTTTTTGCGGTATGTGGGCCTCTCACTGTTGTGGCCTCTCCCGTTGCGGAGCACAGGCTCCGGATGCGCAGGCCCAGTGGCCATGGCTCACGGGCCCAGCCGCTCCGCGGCATATGGGATCCTCCCAGACCGGGGCACGAACCCGTATCCCCTGCATCGGCAGGCGGACTCTTAACCACTGCGCCACCAGGGAGGCCCAATTTTAAGTAGACAGTATCTTAAGTTTTTAAAAGATGTGTGTAATGGCAGATGAAAGACGGATATGTGGATGTAAAGTCCTCTACGAGACAGGGATAGTTGTTAAAAAACTAGAAAACCATTGCTAGAGTCCAGGACATAATGGTGATGGTGACATGTAGTTCTTTGGCTTGGGCACCCAGGCCAATGGTGAGTTTCACTGAGGTAATGTATCTTTGGCATGAATAAGTATGCAGGAAAAGGTAACGAGTTTGAGGTAAATGTGAGATACCTGTGAATAGCCAATGATTAATTCTGATGTATGGATGTTGAATTTAGGGGTGAAGAAAGAGCTTGATAAAGTAGCATTTGAATTGACTGAACCTGATATATATATATAAAACATTGACTGAACCTGATATATATGTAAAATATATATATATATTTAAGATAAAATTAAAAATAAAATGAGAAGAAAAGAGAAAAATCTATGAGACACCAAAATTTAGGTTATGATCAAAGGATGAAATCTCTCAAAAGTAAGTAAGTAAGAATGTTAAGGAAAATAAAGGAAACTAGATAAAAAACCAGGAGAAAAATCTCATGGAAGTTAAAGAAGGTTTGAAGAAAACCGTAGTCACTAATTCGAAATTTTGCAGATAATGTGATTAATGTGACCATTGAACATGTTAGTTATTCTTCGCAGGAGGCTGTTAATAACTTTTTGGTCTGTGATTCCAGTGTACTGGGAAGCTAAACTCTAGAGCAATTGAAGAACTAATTGTGGGAAAGTAATTAAAAATACAAGTGTAGACTATCCTATCAGTTTACTTGTTTGTCAGTGGAGGCTAAGAGTATTAGCTAAGTGGAAAAATAGTGAAAGGAAAGAATATTTGTGTGATAAAAATATCTGAACATGCTTTAAGGATGTAGTGAAAAGTCATTTGAAATAACAAGCTCTGCATTAGATAAAAAATAGATAATGGGAAATTTGTGAATTTTGGATGAGAATATTGATGACAGGTGCAACAGCATAGTGGCAGGTATTACTCCCTTTGCCTTAAACATAAAGAAAAACTCCTTTTTCTGAGATTGTAGGGAGGAGGTAGAATAGACAGTGATATTATGTGTGTAGGAGGACAGTGATGAAGGAATTCATCACTAATTTCCTCCTAATTCACTGGAAAATATCACTATCTGAGAGAAAAGATAATAGGGTAAAATAAAAATACTTGAGAGTAGTGGTCAAAGTTTAAAAGAGTTACTGTGGAAAACTGGATAAGGAGTTGACTAGGACCATGTGAAATATTTCCTGTATGAATCTGGAGACCCAGCTGTGTATATGGATCTTGATTTCTTTTTATAAGAAACTATTGTTACAGTTGTGTAGTTTTCTCCTGCAGCTCTCAGCAGAGATGAGTGCTGGAGCAGAGGCAGCATGTGATCAGTGCTTTTGTGGACAGGAGAGAGGAAAAGATAATGGAATAATAATGTTGCCAATGACTTTAAATGAGTAGTTGCAAAGATGTGTTATGTCATCTGCTCTGTATAGGTAAGAAAAAAGTCATGGTATACAAAGGTGATTGTAGATCAATATTAGGAGTAGACAAAAGCTTAGAAATTATTATTTATAATAATAATAGAATTATTAAAAATGAAAATGATAAAATAATTGAGAGCAAGAAGTGTATGTGGTTCAAGGCAAATATTATGATGTTGGACTTTATAATTTTGAAGCTGGTATACCTTCAACTATAGCCAAGATTCAAAATGAGGTATTGGAATTGAGTAGTAGAATTAGAGTAGAAATTAAGAACACTGGAAGATAAATTTGGTAAAAGTACCAATCATAACTTTTATATTTTACTTTATAATTAGCATAACTTTTGAAGTTGCCTTGGTTGATGGTGATGGTAGAAGTGTAGATATTATGAAACACATGCAAAATTTTCAATAAAATATGGAAAATACACAGAGAGATGTTAGATGGTAATAGCTCCATGTCAAAAACAAAAGAAAAACACACAGCAGAGGAGTAATTAGAAAATCAAAGAAGTCATTACATCAGATTGGCTTGGCTTTAAGCCTTACCTCTACCACTTGCTGACTATAAAATCTTGGAGAAATGATAATCTTCCCTGCATCAAAAATGTATTTTAATCAATCTGCAAATTCAAGCAAATTTCTATACAAACAAAACATATTTTTTTAACTAGAGGTCATAAAAAGATAATGACAAAGACAAAGAAACTCTCAAATCATAAAATCAGTTTCTAATATACATTTTTCATATGGTAGCATGCATACATATATGCAAAATCTGGGAAGAAGAAAATCCTTCCCTAAAGAATTACATGCAGTGACATTCACATTTATAGAATGACTAGTAAGAAAATTGTACAACTAAAACACTTTGCTCATTTTCATTCTTGTTAGGACATTTTAGACTTAAAACTCGTCATCCTATTATTCCAAGGTAAGCAGTTTATTCACTGCCTCAAATTTTAAACAAAAAGTTGAAGAGGTTTTCTACTTCTAATTGTGAAACAGTTTTTTGGAATAAGACTAACATCTCCACTGAAAATAAATCCAAAAAAAGTAGAAGGAAAAAAAGAATATAAAAGCAGAAATCAAGAAGAGGAAAAATAATAGTAATTGGCCATTAGAAAAAATAATCAAAAGCGCAAGTTTGTTGATTAACCTGATTCATCATATGTAAACAATAGTTGCAATTCAGTACATTAAAAAGTTGAAAAAATAAATGTGCATCTAACTTGATGCAGAACAAATCTTTGATAAAATTCAACATCTAATAATAATAATATTTCCACAAAATAATATCATAGAACAGAGCTCCCCTAAACTGATAAAGAATATATACAAAAAATTTAGCAAACATCACAGTTAATTTGAAACATTGCAAGATTTGTTCTTGTTGTTGGGCCACCTCTTTTGTCCATCAGTAGTCTGGCTATCCTGGTGAGTACAATAATAAGTGAAAAATGGTAAATCTTGGAAATGAAAAAACACAAATGTTATTAATTTACAGACTACATGCTCATGAATTTAGAATATCAAAATGATCTAGAAAATAAACTGTTATTACAAATATGTTAATATAGGAACTTTACTGGATATGAGGAAATATAAAAAGGAACTTTCTACATATATGCACCAGATTATTAGAATGTATAAGCACACACATTTTGGAGATGATGTGTCAGGAGGATTATCTACATTTTCTAAGATAGAGTATAGTTTCACATCACTTAAATGACTAATAAATCCCTAGAATTCTCTTCTTCCTAAGGAAACATTTGCTCTAATTGGTATTTACCTTGCTTGTTTAACTATAAAGGACTTTACCCAAACAGCATTTTCCTGTTGTGACCTTTTATGACAATGTGTTATCAGCAGCATAGACAAGAACAGGGAGAATTTCTGCTGATCACAAATCTTACCAGGGACACTAAAAAAAAAAAAAAAAAAAAAGACAAGCTGCCTTAATCTACAAATGACTTTTTCTGTCCCATACCTTAACATTCTCTGAGAGGCAGATCAGCATAATTAATAAGGGCCAGTGAATAACACTCACAGCTGGCATTTTTATATGCAGTTGTGAATAAGTGAAGGACTATAATCATGATATTCTACCTACTTGCTTTTTTGTGTGTTGATATTCAATTATAGTGGTGTTTTAAAAGTTAAATGAAGAATAAACTAAAAGATAAAAGCTCAAAAAGGGTCTTTGAGAGAAGAAATCTTTTCTGAGTTTAAATTCTGATTCTGCTTTTTTTGAGTGATCTCACGTGAGTCTCACTTTTTCATCTGTAAAATGGAGAAAGGATAATAATAACCAGTGCACGGGGTCATTGGCTGAATTTTTAATGTTTGTAAAAAGTGCCTTGTGCAGTAACTAGTGTATAAAGTGGGCTCAAAAGAAAAAGACAGTCATTGTAGTGTTGTAGTAATAATAGTAGAAGTGGTAGTCATTATTATAAAGACCCTTGACTTCCATATATCATTGCATGTCAATAAAGATTGAAATCCCTCTCTGACTCAAAAGATGATTCAGTAAATTCAGTAGAGAGAGAGAGGGAGAGAGGGAGAGAAAGAAAGAAAAGAAAAGAAAAGAAATGAAAGAAAGAAAAAGCAATATGCTCTTGGTTTCATTTTGATAGAGCATTTGTGTTTCATTATTTTATTTGCATATTTCATTTTATTTTTTTTTACTAGTTGTTTTGGTATAATGCATAAACCAAATAACAGTGAACCCATAAAATAAAAAAGCATCTCACTTTACTGTGGATTTAATTTGTCTAAAAATTGCTTATTCTTCCCCAAAAAACTATAGCTTTCAGTTTTCTTTTTTAAGAGCAACGATTTTAAAAGATGTGATCTTCAAGATCTGTTCTGTTTCTAAAATTATGTCTGTGTGTGAATAGACAATATTTAAGTAAACTTGGATAATTATTAGAGATTAAAAATAAAGTTTAAAAAGAATATAGAGAGCTTCCCTGGTGGCACAGTGGTTGAGAGTCTGCCTGCTGATGCAGGGGACACAGGTTCGTGCCCCGGTCCGGGAAGATCCCACATGCCACGGAGCAGCTGGGCCCATGAGCCATGGCTGCTGAGCCTGTGCATCCGGAGCCTGTGCTCCGCAACAGGAGAGGCCACAAAGTGAGAGGCCTGTGTACCGAAAAAAAAAAAAAAAAAGAATATAGAAAGAAAGGCAGAGAGGAACCCAGGATAAAAAATAACTATCAGGGTTACTTCTGTTAAACAGTTTTGTGATAGTATGAGCTGCTATTCAAAGTAGTACTAGCAGTCCTAGCCAGAGCAATTTGACAAGAAAAAGAAATAAAAGCTTCCAGATCAGAAAGAAGGAAGTAAAATGACCTCTCTTTGCAGATTACATGATCATATATGCAGAAAACCCTAAAAACAACAACAACAAAAATAAAATGTTAGAAATCAGTGAACTCAGTAAAGTTGCAGGATACAAAATCAGTGTCATTTCTATACATTAAAAATGAACTATCCAAAGATGAGATTAAGATAACAATCTTATTTACAATAGCATCAACCATAATAAAATATTAGGAGTAAACAACCAAAGAGAAAAACTTGTATACTGAAATTATAATACATTGATGAAGGAAATTAAAGAACACACAGATTAATGGAAGGACATTATATGTTCATGAATTAGAAGAATATTATTGTTAAAATATCCATACTACCCAAAGTAATCTACAGATTCAATGCAATCTCTATCAAAATCTCAATGGCATTATTTACAGAAATAGAAAAACTAATCCTAAAGTTTATATAGAACCACCAAAGACCCTGAATAATTAAAGCAACCCTGAGCAAGAGGAGAGCAGGAGACATCTCACTTCCTGATTTCAAAATATACCACAAATGTAAAGTAATCAAAACAGTATAATACTGGCATAAATACAAACATATAGATGAATGGAACCGAATAGACAGCCCAGAAAGAAATCCACACATTTACAGTCAGCTAGTCTTTGACAAGGGTGCCAAAGACACACAGTGGAGAATGTATCAATGAATAGCATTGGGAAAGCTGGATATCCACATGCAGAAGAATTATATTGGACCTTATCTCACTTCATATTTAAAAATCAACTCAAAATGGATTAAAGACTTAAACATAAGACCTGAAAACATAAAATAACCAGAAGAAAACAAAAGAAAAAGCTTATTGACATTGGTCTTGGCAATGATTTTTGGGATATGAAACTAAAAGTAAAGGCAATAAAAGCAAAAAAGGATAAGTGGAACTATATCAAACTACAAAGCTTCTGCATAACAAAGGAAATAATCAACAAAATAAAAAGGCAATGGGAGAAAATACTTGCAAACCATGTATCTTATAAGGGGTTAATAGCCAAAATATACAAGGAACTCATCATACAACTCAAAAGAAAAAATCAATTAACCTGATAAAAAATGGGCAAGGACCTGATTAGACATTTCTTAAAAGATGTATATACAAGTGGCCAACAGGTATATGAAAACATTCTCAACATTTCTAATCACAATGAAAATGAAAATCAAAACTATGATGAGATATTAATTCACAACTATTAGAATGGCTGTTATCAAGAAGACCAAAAATAACAAGTGTTAACCAGGATGTGGAGTAAAGGAAAAACAACACTGTTGGTGGTTTGGATAGCATCCTTTTCAAAAATAAGTTCAATCCATTTCTCTTTTCTGAGTAAATAGGCTAATGACAACTTTGCCTTACATGTAATGACAGGAATGAAATGGTATATCAATGCTCTGCTCTATTTGAAATCTACAGCAAATTGGGGGAGGGGAAATAAATGTAACCCACATATAGTTGTTGTTCTTGTTGTTTTTCCATTGGCTTTTGATTTTGGTTTTGCACCTACATAAAATATTCACACTATTGTCTCTAGAGAAGCAAAGCACTACAATTATATTATACCATCCACTTAAAGGTATATAAGTAGTAGGCAAATGTAAATGTAGATTTTTTTGAGTACTTACTAAAGTTGCTGTCTTTTTCATAAACAGAAAAACACTAAGGAGAGAAGCATATTTTGTTCAATATTACAATTTATCCTTTAACAACATGTGTTTGAACTATGTGGGTCCACTTATACTCAAATATTTTGCAATAAATGCATACTACAGTACTACACAATCTGAGGTTGGTTGAACCTATGGCTGCAGAACCATGGATATGGGGGGCTAACTGTAAAGTTATACACAGATTTTCAGCTGTGAAGAGCTTGGATGCCCCTAACCCCTGCATTGCTCAAGGGTCAACTGTATATCAAACTATTTGAGTTTGACATTGTTCAAATAAAGATGACTCATTGGGGCTTGACTTCTCTTGCTTTGCTTGGAGTCCTGAGACTACATTTGTGACTAGCCTGAGCAAGACTGCTGGAAGACTAGACGTCACATAGAGGAGAACCAAGGCAGTCCTACTAAAAGTCAGGTAACTACCAAATGAGACCATCCTATATCGTATAGCCACCTTCCCATCTTCCACTTGACAACAGACACAAGAGAGGGCCCTATATTAGCTGACCTAGCCCATACTATAAGTCAACCCATTAACTTGTTGGCCAAATAAGGATTATGTTGTTTAAAGTTGTTTGATTGCACAGCAAAAAGTAAGTGATAAATTCACTAATAGAAATTAAGTGAAAAAATAAGATCTTATGAAGAAGACTGCAGTAAAATAATCTACAAATAAGAAATTCATAATTTACAAGGTGGTACATCAGAGGCTCAAGGGTTTAGAAAACTGAAGTGATCTGACATCGGAAAAAAACAAAGTCTACCTAATGATGTAGAAAATGTCCAAATAATAGTGGTGTGCCTGATTGTACCATTTACTTAATCATCATATAGGTCCTGGTATTCTATAGCATTTTGTCTGATCAGATAGATGAGTTGACTCAGTCTCAATGAAACAGAAATGATGAATTTAATGTTCTTGTGCCAAATAAATCCATTACATTATGTGACCAGAGAGTTTAACTTTGTCAAGCTAGCTGTCTATGAGTTTCAAATTTTTGTCACTACAGGAATCATGAGGGATTGTACAAAGAATTATTGCAGTCTACCATGGCATAAAAATTAGTTCAGAATACTTTTCTTTACTAAATATTCACATTTGTTCCAGCTTTATTGAGATGTAATTGACATAGAACATTGTGTAAATTTAAGATGCACAGTGTGTTGATTTGATACACATATATATTTCAATATTAACACCTTCCATCACGTCACATAATTACTATTTATTTTTTGTGGTAAGAACATTCACATTTTAAATATATCTCAGAGTAATTATACTTGTACAGTGAATTAACTGTAATATACCGTATCCTCTTTTAGCTACTTTTTATTTATTCCATTGCTTTAAAAAATCACTTTATTCCTACCTTAAACTAATAATTATGATTTAAGAACCAAAAAAAAAATCACAAGGATTATTAAAATGCAGTTGATTTTTTAAACTAATCTTATTTAATTTCATGCTTCCTCCACAATTGTCTAATTGTTCTTTAATGATCTTAGACTTTTTGTCTCAATAAGCTTGCTAGGAGAAAACTCTATATTTGTATAAACCTTTGTATGAGCTGGGAAGGAAAACTCCTATATCCAATTTAACATTTTAGAAAGACCCATTTCTTTCTTTCTTTTTTTTTCCCTTGTTCTATCACAAAATAAGTTAGGTGGAAATAAAATATTTGTCAACACTTACATGCAATTAATGATTTTTTTGTCCTATACTTTAATTAAATTCTACTAAAGTCCATTCTTTAGGCAATAAAACCATGTAGAGATTCTTACTTTTTTTTCAAATTTATTTCTCATAAAACAGACTCAATATTATTTGTTTCCCATCAAAATAAGAGAAACAGTGACCCTACTTGCAAATTTACTCATAGACTAATTTGCGCATCCATATTTTGTGGGATTGAAATTATGACAACTTTCAAAGCCAAAGATATATGGATCCCATACTTTTGTTTTTTTCTTATATGGGTAGTGAAATATTATGGGTTATGAGAATAAAAGCTCAAATAAAAGCTCAAATAGTTTAAAATACTATTCTAAAGTTGAAAATTAAGTTCCACTTGATTTCATTTTTATCATCTGAGTTTTATAATGGAATTACATGTATTTTTTTGTTTATTTACACTCAGTCAAATAATATTTATAAAATGGAAATCACTTGAAGCTTGTACTTCTTTGAAATTCAATTTATTGTATTGCTTTTTAACAAAAAAAATGTTCAAGTAGAATGTCCATAGGGAAACATGGTTTTAATAATAATAATAACCGTAATAATTAATATTATTGTGTGCAGGTACTGTGCTATTTTCCATGAATTAATTACTTTAACTTACTTTAATTGAGAATAATTCCAAGTTTTTCTCATGAGGAAACTGAGGCAAATATGTCTACATAGAGTAAGGACTATAGATTATATTGGAGTTCAAGTAATCTAATTACAGCTATTTTTTCTTTGTCATTATTTTCTGATTACCGTGTACTAAACAACCAAAAACTTGAAATCAGAAAGACGTGTGACTTGATAAGCAATAGTACTGGCGAATTTGGGCTGAGCCACTGCACTTTCTGTAGCTGTCACTTCTTGAAAAAAATTTTTTTTGAAAAGCATCTTGGCATAAATAGAAGGATAATATATGGGTGTAAGCAAGGGTAAGTTAATTATCTCTTACTGAATTCAGACTACTAACATTCTCTCATTAATGCCACATCCCAACTAAATAATTGATTAGACACCCTGGTTATCCTCTAGATAAACAGAACCTACGTACTTTCTTCTCCTACTTCCTATTTTTATTGAGAAACCGTTTTATGCTATGTATTGTTAAGTGTATAGGAACAGAGTCTATATTCCATTGGTAGAGCAAACTTTCTGGTTGGATACAGAACAGATATTTTCTTTCTTTTCTTTTCCCAGAAAAAACTCAATTAGGCCAGTTATGTCATGTCTAAAATATCAGGTGTTTATATGAACATATAGAAATTACTAGAGAACATCAAATTAATATATTGAGGAAGTAAAAATAATTAAATAGAAATGTGAAAAGAAATTTATGTATCATTTCTTTGTTAAAGTATCATCTGATTCTTTTTTACTGGTTCTCTTTTTACTTGAATTTCTTTTTGTGCATACAAAATTTTATGAAGCCTGCTTAGACAAATCAAGTGTTTTGTAGGCCTAGATAATTATATATGAAATAAGTTTACTCTGAATATTTCTCTAACTTATGTCACTTCTGTTATTTCTGTTCTTGAAATTTTCCTGTCTGTGGCATTATACTTTCTTATATTTACTGTTACTTTTCTAATTCCTTCCATGTATTAATCTACCTCTATCATTCTACCTACCAAAATTGTCAGTGAATAATTTGTTCCTTTTTCCCTATAATAACTCCATCACTCCATAATCAATCTTTACAGATGCAATAATCACATTTATCCTAATAATTATATGCTATGACCAATTCCCTTGCTGAAAATCTAAATATATTGTATATTCATGAGATATTGTTTTCATTCTCACATCAAACTCCATATGTTTAAAGCTGTGCTCATTATCTCTTACACCAAACTTACTCCCCTTCTTCGCCACATATTTTTTTATCAATGATACTATGATTATCCTATTCCCCAAGCTAACCATTTTTGGAATATATATGTTTGATTCCTTCTCCATTTCATCACTTTTATGATGATAATCTAGGCAATAGACTACTGAAAGGCACTAGGCAGGTTTCTAGATCAAAGTTAGCCATAGTTAGCTTGTTGCTGTTGATAAATCAGTTAACATTATAGCTCCTAAGTTTATTATATCTGGAATAATGGCAGTAGACTAGCTGCTCTTCAAAGAGCTGACATTACTTACATTTTCACTCTTTAATACTATTTTTAATAAAAATAATTTCTTAGTTTTTATCTAGTTCAGTTTATCAATGTTTCTCTTTATGGTTAGTATTCGTGTGTGTGTGTGTGCTGTTTAAATAATATTTATCCATCCCAAGGTAGATGGGATGTATGCCTAGAGTTTCTGCTCAATATATATGCCTCACCAATATGGGAAAGATATACTACTAGGTTTACTTCTAGTAGTTTCTAGAAGATTTAAATCCATTTAGGAAGATAAATAAATAAATAAATCCATTTAGGATAGGTTTTTAGTATGGAACATGAACTAGGGATCAAGATTTATTTTTAATAATTATTTAATTAAACATTTTTATTTATAACACTCCGATCTCTCCATTGTACTCCAATGATGATTTGCTATAAATTCAGTCTGTTCTATTGGTCTATTTTCTACCCTTTGCCAGTAGCACATTGTCATAGTCTTTCTAGTCTTAAACAAAGTTAGCTAATAGAAGTCTTCCAACTTTGTCCTTCTTTAGGATTGTTTTGACTATTCTTAGTTCTTAGTCCTTTGACTTTACATATTCATTTTAAGATCAGTGTTTAAAATTTAAAAAAACAGACAAAAATAAACAAACAAAAACCCTGCACAATTCCTGGTAGGATTTCATTGAATCTGTGGTAAATTTTGGGAAAGTTGACATCTTAATAATACTGAAACTTCCATTAAATTATATGGTATAAACCTTCATCTTTTCAAATATTTTAGTTGTTTTTAGTAATATTTTGTAAATGAGACATCTTGCATATTTTTCATTAATTTTGCTTCATACTTCTCTCACTACTATCCACAAACTTATGTGGGATCGCCTTTTCCCAGTCTTGGGTCATATCAGGCAGATCTTCTACACCTTTTTCCATTGGTTTTGAAATATTATAACAGATTTATTTTCCAGTATTAAAAATTTAATATTATTCAAATTAAATCATCCATTTCGAAGCATTTTCTTTTAGCCTAAATTCGGGACTGACTCTTGGTTTCAAAGTCCTCTAGTAAAGAAGAAAGGTTCCCTCTTTTCTTTCAATATCCTTAATCTAGACCCTCTTTTCTTAACTATTCCTTGATATACACATTATACCCCTTAGTTGAACTCTTGGAACTCTCACTCTGCTTTTGACCAGATTCTATAACCTTAGGTTCCTTACTTCATCAGCCAGACCTGTTTGGTGATATATTTTCCAGATAACTTCAGCCTGGCTACCTTCCTCATTGTGCATATGGTTTACCTAAAAGAACCACAATCTGGAAGAGGAAACCATACTCATTCATGCACTCATTTCCTTCCATGCCATTGAAAGCTGATCAGCCAGCCCATCCCTTCTGAATTTTCCCGGAGAGAGTCAGACACCAGTTTCTAAGCCTCCCAAATTTCGAGGACATATGCCAGTTTTATTAATAATTCTCTTATGCTCCATGCAAGGAGTAGCTTAGAGTCAGTATAAGGGTTTCTGAAGCTTATCTAGCATTGACCCAGGGATAATATGCAGATCTTCCCTCTTAGGGATCACAACTCCCAAAATCTCAAGGAGTTTTCTTGGTGCCATCTCACTTAGTTTGGAGGCAGAGGTGAGTACCAGAATGGAAAGGGAAAGAAAAATGTTTAGCATTCTCTATTCACATAAATCAATAAATAGGCCTCCTATTAGCTCTTTAGTCTTCTCTCATATGGACTAGATTTGGGTGTTTATTGCTTAACCAGTTTGTCTGCCTTTTAGGATGTCTTGCAAAGAGGTTGCTAGCAAATTCTTGTTAGATAAAATATAAAAATTCCCAATTAATATCATGTTGTATAGCAAAATGCCTAGCTCACATTAAATGTTCAATAAATGTAGTTACAATAATCATATTGTTAGCACTTGGAGCTAAAAAAGTAACGATGTGTATTAGAAAGAAGATGGAATTTAAATTATTTTTACTTATAGATCTAGATCCTTGATCTTGGTCAAGTCAGTAAACTTCTGCTTGTCTCAGTTTATGGATATAAATACACACACATCATGCATAACTTGTGCAGTAAACTCTGAGCTCCCTTCCACCTATAATGACCTATAATTCTACCCACTATTCAATCAATACAAAATAATTGTTGAGTTTAATTTACTATAACTATATGCTCAAACATAAATGTAAAAAGAGCTTTATTTTAGTCTTCAGCATCTCAAATAGGGATATACTCACCACAGATGAATGCAGATTCAAATCCCATGAAGGTGATAATATACGAAGGGAATCTCAAGCATATTAATTCATCTCCTTTAGGTCTAGGTTTGTTGGGCATAGAGAACCCACTTAGATACACACCATAGAATAATTTACTTAACTTTGATTACATACCAAGTCTGGAATGTTTTATTCTAAGACTTGGATATTGCTCTTTGGAGTTCCACAGTTAAAGGGGAATGTCATACTAGGAGTTAAGAGACCAAAAAAACTTGAAATGAAATGAGATAAGCCACATTTCCACCTTTGTCTTATTTAAATTAAAGGGGTTTCATACATCTTCTCACAATATTTCATAAGCATTAAACCTTGACAATAGTTGGGCTTCTACATCCTTTGAAGTGAGAGATAAAGCCAAAAGCTGAAATCCATTAACCTAAGCCACTTGCATTTCTAAAAAGCAACACAATTAGTATTTCCCTAGGATGTCTGATCAAATGGAACCAAGTTGCTGAATCTATTAAACGTGCAGGCCTGAATTGTATATAGCCACACGTTCACTCTACAAAAGGTGTCAAGTATTATGTTTGTAGATCCTGGACTTTGATATAACCCAAAGGGAAAAGCCCATATCTCTGTGTGACTCAATGTCACTTCTGAAAAAGTCATCTGTCTTTTTATTGTGCATATAAATTTAGGGTATTACTAGGAAGCACGATCATATTTTCTTTAATGTAAGATGAAATATTTCCCAGAGTAGGACAGTTATTCAAATAAAACCCAAGAAATAATGCATCTGTGTCCATCTATCTAAGAAATGTATAGTCCCACATACCACTAAAAAAAAATCCTCTGGTCCATTTAAATAATCTGTTCAAAGAAAAGTGTACCCAAATAAAAATCAGACTTCTGTTTAACAAAAATTCTCTCAAAACCAAAATCAAAATACCATGAGATACACTTCCTATTAAAATTTAATATAAAATTCCAGACAAGCCATTCTTATTTTTATTCGAAGTGTCATAATGTTAACATAAGAATTGAATTTGAGACACAATTTAAACATTAAAAAATGTCTCAGCTTTCAAAAGTCCCAGGAGAAGGAGGCCTTGTGGTGACCTCATTATTCGGTTTTAAATTTAGCAAAGGAAGAACTGACAGAGTAACAAGGACTATGGACAGAGGTGGAAGCAGTGGAAAGCAGAGCCTTTTGGAAAGAATAGACTCTGTCCTCACACTGAAGAGCTCAAAAGTATAGGGCCATAGCTGAAACTCGGAGAAATCCAGGGGTTTTGTATATTTTGTCCTGAAATAAGAGCATCCACAATTTTTCTTCTGCTTCCTTTAGAGAGATTTTTTTTTTTTTTTTTTTTTTATTTTACAAATTTAATCAGTTATACATATACATATGTTCCCATATCCCCTCCCTTTTGCGTCTCCCTCCCACCCTCCCTATCCCACCCCTCCAGGCGGTCAGAAAGAACCGAGCTGATCTCCCTGTGCTATGCGGCTGCTTCCCACTAGCTATCTACCTTACGTTTGGTAGTGTATATATGTCCATGCCGCTCTTTCACTTTGTCACAGCTTACCCTTCCCCCTCCCCATATCCTCAAGTCCATGCTCTAGTAGGTCTGTGTCTTTATTCCTGTCTTACCCCTATGTTCTTGATGACATTTTTTTCTTAAATTCCATATATATGTGTCAGCATACAGTATTTGTCTTTCTCTTTCTGACTTACTTCACTCTGTATGACAGACTCTAGGTCCATCCACCTCATTACAAATAGCTCAATTTCATTTCTTTTTATGGCTGAGTAATATTCCATTGTATATATGTGCCACATCTTCTTTATCCATTCATCCGATGATGGACACTTAGGTTGTTTCCATCTCCGGGCTATTGTAAATAGGGCTGCTAGGAACATTTTGGTACATGTCTCTTTTTGAATTATGGTTTTCTCAGGGTATATGCCCAGTAGTGGGATTGCTGGGTCATATGGTAGTTCTATTTGTAGTTTTTTAAGGAATCTCCATACCGTTCTCCATAGTGGCTGTACCAATTCACATTCCCACCAGCAGTGCAAGAGTGTTCCCTTTTTTCCACACCCTCTCCAGCATTTATTGTCTCTAGATTTTTTGATGATGGCCATTCTGACTGGTGTGAGATGATATCTCATTGTAGTTTTGATTTGCATTTCTCTAATGAGTAAAGATGTTGAGCATCCTTTCATGTGTTTGTTGGCTGTCTGTATATCTTCTGTGGAGAAATGTCTATTTAGGTCTTCTGCCCATTTTTGGATTGGGTTGTTTGTTTTTTTGCTATTGAGCTGCATGAGCTGCTTATAAATTTTGGAGATTAATCCTTTGTCAGTTGCTTCATTTGCAAATATTTTCTCCCATTCTGAGGGTTGTCTTTTGGTCTTGTTTATGGTTTCCTTTGCTGTGCAAAAGCTTTTAAGTTTCATTAGGTCCCATGTGTTTATTTTTGTCTTTATTTCCATTTCTCTAGGAGGTGGGTCAAAAAGGATCTTGCTGTGATTTATGTCATAGAGTGTTCTGCCTATGTTTTCCTCTAGGAGTTTGATAGTGTCTGGCCTTACATTTAGGTCTTTAATCCATTTTGAGCTAATTTTTGTGTATGGTGTTAGGGAGTGATCTAATCTCATACTTTTACATGTCCCTGTCCAGTTTTCCCAGCACCACTTATTGAAGAGACTGTCCTTTCTCCACTGTACATTCCTGCCTCCTTTATCAAAGATAAGGTGACCATATGTCCGTGGGTTTATCTCTGGGCTTTCTATCCTGTTCCATTGATCTATATTTCTGTTTTTGTGCCAGTACCATACTGTCTTGATTACTGTAGCTTTGTAGTATAGTCTGAAGTCAGGGAGCCTGATTCCTCCAGCTCCATTTTTCGTTCTCAAGATTGCTTTGGCTATTCGGGGTCTTTTGTGTTTCCATACAAATTGTGAAATTTTTTGTTCTAGTTCTGTGAAAAATGCCATTGGTAGTTTGATAGGTATTGCATTGAATCTGTAGATTGCTTTGGGTAGTAGAGTCATTTTCACAATGTTGATTCTTCCAATCCAAGAACATGGTACATCTCTCCATCTATTTGTATCATCTTTAATTTCTTTCATCAGTGTCTTATAATTTTCTGCATACAGGTCTTTTGTCTCCTTAGGTAGGTTTATTCCTAGATATTTTATTCTTTTTGTTGCAATGGTAAATGGGAGTGTTTCCTTGATTTCACTTTCAGATTTTTCATCATTAGTATATAGGAATGCCAGAGATTTCTGTGCATTAATTTTGTATCCTGCAACTTTACCAAATTCATTGATTAGCTCTAGTAGTTTTCTGGTAGCATCTTTAGGATTCTCTATGTATAGTATCATGTCATCTGCAAACAGTGACAGCTTTACTTCTTCTTTTCCCATTTGGATTCCTTTTATTTCCTTTTCTTCTCTGATTGCTGTGGCTAAAACTTCCAAAACTATGTTGAATAAGAGTGGTGAGAGTGGGCAACCTTGTCTTGTTCCTGATCTTAGTGGAAATGGTTTCAGTTTTTCACCATTGAGGACGATGCTGGCTGTGGGTTTGTCATATATGGCCTTTATTATGTTGAGGAAAGTTCCCTCTATGCCTACTTTCTGCAGGGTTTTTATCATAAATGGATGTTGAATTTTGTCAAAAGCTTTCTCTGCATCTATTGAGATGATCATATGGTTTTTCTCCTTCAGTTTGTTAATATGGTGTATCACATTGATTGATTTGCGTATATTGAAGAATCCTTGCATTCCTGGAATAAACCCCACTTGATCATGGTGTATGATCCTTTTAATGTGCTGTTGGATTCTGTTTGCTAGTATTTTGTTGAGGATTTTTGCATCTATGTTCATCAGTGATATTGGCCTGTAGTTTTCTTTCTTTGTGACATCCTTGTCTGGTTTTGGTATCAAGGTGATGGTGGCCTCGTAGAATGAGTTTGGGAGTGTTCCTCCCTCTGCTATATTTTGGAAGAGTTTCAGAAGGATAGGTGTTAGCTCTTCTCTAAATGCTTGATAGAATTCGCCTGTGAAGCCATCTGGTCCTGGGCTTTTGTTTGTTGGAAGATTTTTAATCACAGTTTCAATTTCAGTGCTTGTGATTGGTCTGTTCATATTTTCTATTTCTTCCTGATTCAGTCTTGGCAGGTTGTGCATTTCTAAGAATTTGTCCATTTCTTCCAGGTTGTCCATTTTATTGGCATAGAGTTGCTTATAGTAATCTCTCATGATCTTTTGTATTTCTGCAGTGTCAGTTGTTACTTCTCCTTTTTCATTTCTAATTCTATTGATTTGAGTCTTCTCCCTTTTTGTCTTGATGGGTCTGGCTAATGGTTTATCAATTTTGTTTATCTTCTCAAAGAACCAGCTTTTAGTTTGATTGATCTTTGCTATCGTTTCCTTCATTTCTTTTTCATTTATTTCTGATCTGATTTTTATGATTTCTTTCCTTCTGCTAACTTTGGGATGTTTTTGTTCTTCTTTCTCTAATTGCTTTAGGTGCAAGGTTAGGTTGTTTATTCGAGATGTTTCCTGTTTCTTAAGGTGGGATTGTATTGCCATAAACTTCCCTCTTAGAACTGCTTTTGCTGCATCCCATAGGTTTTGGGTCGTCGTGTCTCCATTGTCATTTGTTTCTAGGTATTTTTTAATTTCCTCTTTGATTTCTTCAGTGATCACTTCGTTATTAAGTAGTGTATTGTTTAGCCTCCATGTGTTTGTATGTTTTACAGCTCTTTTCCTGTAATTGATATCTAGTCTCATAGCATTGTGGTCAGAAAAGATACTTGATACAATTTCAATTTTCTTAAATTTACCAAGGCTTGATTTGTGACCCAAGATATGATCTATCCTGGAGAATGTTCCATGAGCACTTGAGAAAAATGTGTATTCTGTTGTTTTTGGATGGAATGTCCTATAAATATCAATTAAGTCCATCTTGTTTAATGTATCATTTAAAGCTTGTGTTTCCTTATTTATTTTCATTTTGGATGACCTGTCCATTGGTGAAAGTGGGGTGTTAAAGTCCCCTACTATGATTGTGTTACTGTCGATTTCTCCTTTTATGGCTGTTAATATTTCCCTTATGTATTGGGGTGCTCCTATGTTGGGTGCATAAATATTTACAATTGTTATATCTTCTTCTTGGATTGATCCCTTGATCATTATGTAGTGTCCTTCTTTGTCTCTTCTAGTAGTCTTTATTTTAAAGTCTATTTTGTCTGATATGAGAATTGCTACTCCAGCTTTCTTTTGGTTTCCATTTGCATGGAATATCTTTTTCCATCCCCTTACTTTCAGTCTGTATGTGTCTCTAGGTCTGAAGTGGGTCTCTTGTAGACAGCATATATATGGGTCTTGTTTTTGTATCCATTCAGCCAGTCTGTGTCTTTTGGTGGGAGCATTTAGTCCATTTACATTTAAGGTAATTATTGATATGTATGTTCCTATTCCCATTTTCTTAATTGTTTTGGGTTCGTTATTGTAGTTCTTTTCCTTCTGTTGTGTTTCTTGCCTAGAAAAGCTCCTTTAGCATTTGTTGTAAAGCTGGTTTGGTGGTGCTGAACTCTCTCAGCTTTTGCTTGTCTGTAAAGGTTTTAATTTCTCCATCAAATCTGAATGAGATCCTTGCTGGGTAGAGTAATCTTGGTTGCAGGTTTTTCTCCTTCATCACTTTAAGTATGTCCTGCCACTCCCTTCTGGCTTGTAGAGTTTCTGCTGAGAGATCAGCTGTTATCCTGATGGGGATTCCCTTGTGTGTTATTTGTTGTTTTTGCCTTGCTGCTTTTAATATGATTTCTTTGTGTTTAATTTTTGACAGTTTGATTAATATGTGTCTTGGTGTATTTCTCCTTGGATTTATTCTGTATGGGACTCTCTGTGCCTCCTGGACTTGATTAACTATTTCCTTTCCCATATTAGGGAAGTTTTCAACTATAATCTCTTCAAATATTTTCTCAGTCCCTTTCTTTTTCTCTTCTTCTTCTGGAACCCCTATAATTCGAATGTTGGTGCGTTTAATGTTGTCCCAGAGGTCTCTGAGACTGTCCTCTGTTCTTTTCATTCTTTTTTCTTTATTTTGCTGTGCAGCAGTTATTTCCACTATTTTATCTTCCACCTCACTTATCCGTTCTTCTGCCTCAGTTATTCTGCTATTGATCCCATCTAGAGTATTTTTTATTTCATTTATTGTGTTTTTAATCGATGCTTGATTCGTCTTTAGTTCTTCTAGGTCCTTGTTAACTGTTTCTTGCATTTTGTCTATTCTATTTCCAAGATTTTGGATCATCTTTACCATCATTATTCTGAATTCTTTTTCAGATAGACTGCCTATTACCTCTTCATTTGTTAGGTCTGGTGGGTTTTTATCTTGCTCCTTCTCCTGCTGTGTGTTTTTCTGTCTTCTCATTTTGCTTATGTTACTGTGTTTGGGGTCTCCTTTTTGCAGGCTGCGGGTTCGTAGTTCCCGTTGTTTTTGGTGTCTGTCCCCAGTGGCTAAGGTCGGTTTAGTGGGTTGTGTAGGCTTCTTGGTGGAGGGGACTACTGCCTGTGTTCTGGTGGATGAGGCTGGATCTTGTCTTTCTGGTGGGCAGGTCCACGTCTGGTGGTGTGTTTTGGGGTGTTTGCGGACTTTTTATGATTTGAGGCAGCCTCTCTGCTAATGGGTGGCGTTGTGTTCCTGTCTTGCTAGTTGTTTGGCATAGGGTGTCCAGCACTGTAGCTTGCTGGTCGTTGAGTGAAGCTGGGTGCTGGTGTTGAGATGGAGATCTCTGGAAGATTTTCGCCGTTTGATATTATGTGGAGCTGGGAGGTCTCTTGTGGACCAGTGTCCTGAAGTTGGCTCTCCCACCTCAGAGGCACAGCACTGCCTCCTGGCTCCTCAACTTGGGATGATTTGTTGTCTATTCATGTATTCCACAGATGCAGGGTACATGAAGTTGATTGTGGAGCTTTAATCCGCTGCTTCTGAGGCTGCTGGGAGAGGTTTCCCTTTCTCTTCTTTGTTCTCACAGCTCCTGGGTCTCAGCTTTGGATTTGGCCCCGCCTCTGCGTGTAGGTCGCCGGAGGGCGTCTGTTCTTCGCTCAGACAGGACAGGGTTAAAGGAGCAGCCTCTTCGGGGACTCTGGCTCACTCAGGCCGGGCGGAAGGGAGGGGCACGGAGTGCGGGGCGAGCCTGCAGCGGCAGAGGTCGGCGTGACGTTGCACCAGCCTGAGGCGCGCCGTGCGTTCTCCCAGGGAAGCCGCCCCTGGATCCCGGGACCCTGGCAGTGGCAGGCTGCACAGGCTCCCGGAAGGGCGGTGTGGACAGTGACCTGCGCTCGCACACAGGCTTCTTGGCGGCGGTAGCAGCAGCCCCAGAGTCCCACGCCCGTCTCTGGGCTCCGCGCTTTCAGCCGCGACTCGCGCCCGTCTCTGGAGCTCCTTTACGCGGCGCTCTTAATCCCCTCTCCTCGCGCACCAGGAAACCAAGAGGGAAGAAAAAGTCTCCTGCCTCTTCGGCAGCTCCAGAGTTTTCCCGGACTCCCTCCCGGCTAGCTGTGGCACATTAGCCCCCTTCAGACTGAGTTCTCGCCGCCAGCTGCAGTCCTCTCCCTGCGCTCTTACGGAAGCCCGAGCCTCAGCTCCAGCGCCGCCCGCCCCGGCGGGGGAGCAGACAAGCCTCTCGGGCTGGTGAGTGCCGCTCGGCACCGCTCCTCTGTGCGGGAATCTCTCTGCTTTGCCCTACCCAGGTATGTGGGGAGTTTCTTGCCTTTTGGGAGGTCTGGGGTCTTCTGCCAGCGTTCAGTAGGTGTTCTGTAGTAGTTGTTCCACGTGTAGCTGTATTTCTGGTGTCTAGAGAGATTTTTTTTTTAATGCATCCAACTTATACATACTGATTACAATGAAATGAGAGAAATTTGTTAAAAGAAGGAAAAGACACATTTTTAAAACAAACGGTTCAATTTATGTCATTGGAGTACTTTTAAAAATTTTATTAGTTTTAAATTTGAAAATGGTATATGATAAAAAAATCCAGATGAAAAGAAAAATTAGTATATGACTTTGACATTTTTGTAAAAATCCAAATTTATATGCTGTCTTCATACTTAAGCACTTTTTAAAAAAGCTTATTCCCCCCAAAATTACTCTTGGAAGAGCATAATATATACCACTCTATTTTACCAATGTAAAACCTAACACTCAGAGTATTTAAATGATTTCATTTTAAAAATTGTTGGACAAAGACCATAACTAGGGTCTTCTTACAGATCTTATCAAATTTAATAGGCATTGTTATCTTCTTCTCATATGGACTTATTCACCATGGAATCAAAGTTAAATATTTATAGCTATATGTCTGCACACAAACTGCTTCTTGGGCTTGGCTGCATTAAAACATAGAATTTTTCTCTTCAGAGTTTGCATTAAAGTTGAAACTGATAACAAATTGCATCTAAGAATTTTAGGGAGATAATGGATGTACATTAGAACTTCAGAACATAAAATGTAATATCTATATGTAAAGCAAAGTGCTGCAGGTTTCTGGAAATTAGCTGTTGTGCATCTTATATATTTATTTTTTTTACTATAGCCATGCATGCAGGAGGAGTGGTTACTTGTCAGTATGCCCCCTCAACACAGCACCATGCTGGATACATAGTATATACTTAATAATATTCCTCAGTGAAATAAATATGAATACATGAATGAAATGGTTTGCTGATGAACATGGCTTCTAAAATGTTTTCATTTTTCCCCACACTATCAGGGGGAATAAAAAAAGAAGTGATTAAAAATTAAAAGATTATAACCATCCAAATGAAGGGCAGTCAATATCTGGAACTGACTTTACATGAAGGTGTTCATGAAGTGGTTTCATAGAAAAATTCTGAAGTGTATGTAGTAGCCAGTACACTGAAGTGTATGTAGTAGCCAGTACACTGAAGTGTATGTAGTAGCCAGTAGAAATGTTGCATCCTTTTAAAAAAAACAATGTAACAAAGAAACTTTAGATTTTCTTAAATGGGAAAAATTATTTCTGGTTACAGGTAATCTCAAAGCTACTTGTTTCCTGAGTAAACTAAAAAATAGTCTGTCCACTCCAGCACAAATCAGAGAGACAATATTGAAAAGTCAGATGACAAATTAGAGAGCATGTTGTATAGTAGCAACAATTCTTGTTAACTAGATGCAATTCAGCATTTTGCAAAAAAAAAAAATGAAAACAAAATTATTTAAATTTAGCATTTTATAAATCTGTGCAAATTAGAATAGCAATATGTAGATCTAAAAAGTATTAAAATAACAGAATACTCTGCAGACATGAAAACTGAGAATTCTTTGAAAGTGATATTATGAATCTAAATACAAAGAATTTATCATCACAACATAGATTCCTTACAACATCCTTAGGAAGAATCAATGAAAACAAAGAAAAATAAATTCATCTGGCTAAGACTCCTATTAGTTCCAAATTTGTGGAAATATGGTATGTTACCACCAACACCATGAAGTAGAAGATCTGAAAAAATAAGTGAACCTTAAAACAAAAATATCACTGGAGATAAAGGACATTTTAGAATGTGAAAGGGTCAATTTATATAAGGAAGATATAAACTTATAAATATATGTGCACCTAACAAAAGAGACCCAAAATATATGAAACAAAACCTGGTAGAATAGATTGGAGTTATAGACAATTCAACAATAGTACTAAAAGACACTAATAATTCCCTCCCAAAAATGAGTGGAAGCAAGCAGACAAAAAAAAAAAAAAAATCTGTTAAATATATAGAAGACTTGAAAATACTATCAACCAACAAACATAACTAACCTCTTTAGAACACTCCATCCAACAGTAGCAGAAAGCATATTCTTCTAAAGTTGATAAAGAACACTCTCCAATATAAATAATATGATAATCCATAAAACAAACTTCAGTAAATATAAAACCATTGAAATCATACAAAATATGTTCTCTGACCAAACTGGAGTTAAATTGGAAAGCAACAACAGAAGGAAATTAGGGAAATCCACAAGTAAATATGGAAAATAATACACTTAAAAATAGTTTATAGGTTAAGGAAGAAATCATAGGGAATTTAGAAAATGTTATGAGCTAAATGAAAACAAAACCACAACATATTACAATTTATGGGATTCAGCTAAAGAGATGCTTATAAGAATGCAAAATACCACAGAATGGGTGGCTTAAACACCACAAGTTTATTTTCTCACAGCTCTGGAGACTGGAGATTCAAGTGTTGGAAGATTTGGTTTCTCCTGCGGCCTCTCTCTTTGATTTACATATGGCTGCCTTCTTGCTGTGTCCTCACAGGGCAGTTCCTCTGTGCCTGTCACATCTCTGCTGTCTCTTTCTCTCCTGAAAGGGACACCAGTTCTGTTGGATTAGGGCTTCATCCTTATACTCTCATTTAACCTCAACTACCTCTTTAAAGGCCCTATCTCCAAATACAGTCGCATTAGGAGTTAGGGTTTCAACATATGAATTTTTGTGGGATATATAATTCAGTTCATAACAAGCTCTAAATATCTACGGTAAAAAATAAAGAAATAACTCAAATCAAAAATCTCAGTTGCAGTCCTGAGACACTGGTAAGAACAAACTAAACCAAATATAAGCAGAAAAAGAAATATTAAAGATTAGAATGGAAATCAATAAAATAGAAAACAGAAAAACAACAGAGAATAAAGAAATAGTACTTTGTAAAGGTCAAGTAAATAAATTGAATTACTAATTTAAAATCTCTCCATAAACTATACCAGGCCCAAATGAGTTAATTGCTGAAATACAGAAAACATTTAATGGAAAAAAAATCAATCTTTTTAAAAAATTAGAGAAAACAGAGGAAGAGTGAATATTTTCTGTATTATTCTACTAAGTCAATATTACCATGATACCAGTGTCAAAACAAGAAATCACAAGAAAAAGAAAAATTACAGATATCCCTGATAATTATAGATATAGGGATCTATAATTATTATATAATTAAAATATCTATAATTATATATATAGGGATAAACAAATATAGACAAAAATTATATAAACTATTAAACTGAATAGAGCAGTATATTAAAAAAAGATTTTACACTATTGCCACATGATATTTATCTCAAGAAGGCAAAGATGGTTTAACATACAAAGTAATTTCATGTTATACTTCATATTGCTTGAATGAATGACAAGAGCCACATGGTCATCTCAAAAGAGGAAGAAGAAGTATTTGACAGAATCTATTCAAGACAAAAACAAAATTCTCAACAAATGAGGAAAGAAAAGGAACTTCTTAATGAGGATAAAACCATCTAGAAAACAAACAAACAAAAACTAGAGCGAACATCATACTTGCAAAAATGAATATTTTCCAAGAGATCAAGGTCCACTATCTCAAAAACTCTCTTTGATGTTGCACTAAAGGTTCTAAGCAGTGCAAAGAGGCAAAAAGAAAAGAAAAAGAAAAAGAAAACAGCACCCATAGGAAAGGAAAAAAATAAAACTGGCTTACTTCACAAATGACATAATTTTATATGAGTACTTTCATAGGAGAGAAGGTTAATATGCAAAAAACTTATTCCTATATACTAGCAATGAACCATTTGAAAATAAAAATTAAGAAAATATTCCATTCACAATAGCTCCAAAAAGAATAAAAGTCTTGGGAATAAAATTAACAAAAGAAATGCAGGAATTATACACTGAAAACTATAAAACAATGGTGGCAGAAATTAAAGTTCTAAGTATAACAATTTTAAAATTAAAAGTTAAAACTTAAAACTACTATACAACCTAGTAATTTCCACTCCTAGGAATCTAACCAAGTAAAATGAAAACACATTTCTATATGAAGACATATTTGTCTCCAGAATCAGGATAGGAGCAGAGACTTGTTAAGCGTGAGACCCAGGACCAGACGATGCTGTTGAACTATATCTCTGTTCTGTAATTATTAGGCTGTTGGTCTTGAGAGATTCATAAACCTCATCGATGCATGTTCACTGGAGCCCAGAAAATCTTTTTAAACAACTATATTTCTTGAATACCTGTTATTTCCTTAATAAAAATTATTTCTAAAATTCTGTTAATTAATGAACTCTTATGTAAACATAATTTTAATATTTTAATAATTTGGCATTAGCCATCGCTAAAATTTTGATTCCTGTTTAGTATGTTTCAAATACTAACTACCATTAACTTAATTAAACAAAGGAGGCCATTAGACTGAGGAAGCTCTAATGCCATGGAAACCTACATAAGCAAACCAAAATCTAAGTCTGTAAATGCCTCAAGGTTATGAAATAGAAACTTAAGGACAATCAATCTCAAACAGCCAACAAGGCCTTTAAGCCATAGGCAATCAAATAATGTCCTTCTTTTGCTTCCACACCTTCTCTATATAAATCATTGATGTACCTCCTGTGGGAAAACACCCCTAACCACTACCGGTTTGCTGCTGCCCAATTCCAGTGGATTTTTGTTCAAATAAACCATTCAAATTTTTAATATGGCTCAGTATATCTTTTAACACTACTTTTAAAAATTAACAATAATATACACACATACATCACACTCTTTATATACAGTATTTCAAAGTAAATTATCATATAGGAAATTTAACAACATGCACTATGAAAGGTTCCCATATTCAAAAAGTGTTTAATGATATTTAATTCAATAATTCAGGAACTAAAATGAAACATCCCACATATCTTGATTCTCTTTACTAGTGACAAATTGTTTTATCAACTATATGCATGACTGGTGAAATTTTGGCCTTGAACATTCTTCAAAATGGATTATAAGATGTATCAGATATGAAAGACTGAGGTAAAAAAAACACTTTAAATTCAGAACCACAATCAATAATCGATATTATCTCCCCCAAACTTTTCCCCTTCCCCCTACCCACCCCTCCCCCTTCCTCTCCCTCTCTCTCTCTCTCACAGATACACACACACACACACACACACACAGAGTATAACATCACATGATCAGGGGCTCACTAAAATGAGCTTCTACTTAGTTCTCACAATTTTAAATGTTTTTAATTCTAACTTAAGAATTATATCACTTCCAAACCACTACTAAATATTTCTAAAATGTATTTTCTTTAAGCCAAGTAAATGACTGCAACATTGGGTTGTATTTCTAAAGCTTGAAATGAGACTACATTTAAAAGTCCAAGAAATATTGTTATAGCTGACATTAATTCATAAGTATGTACACTTTTATGACTAAACGTAGTGATGGCAAGCAAAGATTTAAAATACAAGGCCGGGCTTCCCTGGTGGCACAGTGGTTGAGAGTCCGCCTGCCGATGCAGAGGGCACGGGTTCGTGCCCTGGTCCGGGAAGATCCCACATGCCGCGGAGTGGCTGGGCCCATGAGCCATGGTCGTTGAGTCTGCGCGTCTGGAGCCTGTGCTCCACAGTGGGAGAGACCACAACAGTGAGAGGCCCGCATACAGGAAAAAAACAAAAACAAAAAAACAAGGCCATAACTTGATAAAATTAAAATATATATTCAGTTTAAAAACCTAAAAAAAGAAGAAGAAGAAGAAAAAAAAGCTGTCCCAGAGCTTCTATTAATTTTGCCTGGCCTTATTTGTAAATGAAAATTGGAAATCATGATATTAGTTGTTCAAATCCTGAATTATAAAATGTATTTGTTTTTGCTATAAAAAAGACTTAAAACCACAATGTTTGAAACAACTTCAACTGTGTTTAATTATTCATTATTTATCTGAGTCACCATCAGTGTTCTACTGGGCTCAGAAGTGATAAGTGATATTGAATAGTAGCTGTAGAGGTATTTCAAGACGAACTTTGTTCTTTGAAAATCATGCTCTTACACATAGCCCATTTCCTGAGAGAGAAGGTGATATTAGTAGGTAAGCAGAAATGGAAATGACGTTGACGTAACACAGCAAATAATGAAGGGCTGAAAGAAAACTCCAAGCTTAATTAAAATATACTTAGAAACAAACTATGAAGAAAGAAATGGTAGAATAGGTATTTGGCATTGATTTGCAAATCATTATGACCTTTCCAACAGATTTTTCAATGATACAAAACATAAAGCTTTGCTTAAAAAGAAGTATAAATTTTGGTTGAAAATAGCAGATACTCTTAACTGCTATTAAAAAACAAACAAACATAAATTCAAAGCCATAAAGAAACCTAGACAGAAACAATGCTTTAAAAGACATGATGTAATATAAAAGAATATTTTTACCCATCATTTAAAAAAGTGACTATTTTATTGTACAAAGGAATTTCACAAAAATTGCTTGAAAGCAATCCCTGTTTGTAGTAATGGAAACATTACATTATATTACTATTTGGGTTGGAATTGTATTTGTAAGGTACTCAGAAAAATAATGCCCATGGAATCAATTAAGAAAATAAACATCTTTAAAAAGAATATATAATGTGTAAAACATTGGAAATACACAAAGAAATTAAATGTTGGATACTGAGGCAAAAAAAACAGAGTAGAAGATGGAATGACCTCAGCATTCCCATGAAAATGTTGAGCTTATCTGGTAATAAACTGGGAACTTAGAGCATTTTCTTTCTTCCCTCCCTCTCTTCCTTCCTTCCTTATTAAAGTAACATTGATTTATAATATTATATAAGTTTTATGTGTACAACGTATTATATTTCTACTCTGTATACCCTAAAATGCTCCCCACCAATAAATTAGTTTTCATCTATCACCATACAGTTGATTCCCTTTATCCATTTTGCCCTCCAGCCCCCCTGCCCCCTCCCCTCTGGTAATCGCTACTCTGCTCTCTGTATCTAAGTGTTAGATCATTTGTTATTTTTTGTTCTTTATTGACAAAAAACTTGTCTATAACTTTTTTCTAAATATTAAATAAACTGTAATGCAAAATTTTGTAATAATTTAAATTAATTTTTAGTTCTATGTATGTTGTAATTACCATTATAATTCCTCTATTGGACCCAAAGATTAGAGATTTTATTTTATCTAACATATTTTTGTCATCTCTTTGTTCCTGAGTATTACCATTTTGGCAATGTAATCAGAGAATTATTATCTAATAAATTATTTTTTACATTTTTTGAAATTAACTTTATTGCCAGGAATTTGGTCAAATTCATAAATATTTTATGTCTATCTGAATGAAATCTAATGGACCCTATGTCCAAAACTGGATAATGCATTTGACATTTTGAACAAGTTTATGTTTTTGTTATTCAAACAGTACATACACTTCTTTATCTTCTTTTACTATGAATTATTGATATTTTGGTGTTAGATGCATGCATGTTTAGAAATCTTATATGTTCCCAGTCAGTTTAATCACTTGTCAAATATATGTGATCATTACCCTTTATTTCTAGTATGATTTTTTAAATTTAATTCTATTTTGTGTGATATTAATGTACTAACATTCATGTCATTCATTTTTACCTAATACATTTTTTATATTCCTATCCATTTACTGTGACTTTTCTGAACTTTATGTTTTAGAAATGCCTGGAATATAGCAGATTTTTAAAATATGTAGTCAATTTTTGGCATTTATCTTCATTTATCTACAAAAATTATTCTTCCTAGTATATATGGATCTATTTCTTAAAATTTGTTTTTAGTTTCTTTCTTTTTGTCTTGCTTCATTTTTATTTGACTAATTGCTTTTCCAGATTTATATAGTATTGTTCAAGATTTTAGTTTTATTGCACTTCTTGATTTTGATATATAAACCTACCAAAAAAGAAAATTGTTTTCAAAATTGTACTAAATTCTCTGTTTGTCTGAAAATGTCTTATTTTTACCCTCATCTATAAAAAAAAGTTCATTTATATAAAATATATTAATAATAAATAAAGAGGGTGGGAGGACATTTTTGGAGGTAATGGATATATTTATGGCATAGATTGTGGTGATGGTTTGTTTCAGGGATGTGTAATTATCTGCAAACTCATTAAGTTGTACAAAGTAAATATGCATAGATTTTTGCAGGTCAATCAGAACTCACTAAAGTGGTTTAAAAATATTCTAAGAATATCATCAGCTATTGTGTAATCATTCTTTTCTTTCTAGAAGCTTTTACTGTTCTGTTTGTTTTCATTGTAATAAATTGGTTTTCTTATACTTAAGTGGATGTGGAGATCTTTTTGTTACTAATAATTGGGAGTAATTTGGCTTTTTAAAAATGAGAACAGGTATTTTTATTTCTAGAAAAACATTAAGCTCTAATCTTTTAAATATTCTCTACCCAATTATTTCTAGTTACTTTTAAAAAATAGGTATATATTAAGCCATCTAACTCAGTCCTCCATGCCTTGCAGTCTCTTTTTCATGCTTTCTTCTCTTTGTCTTTGTGCTATATTTTTGATATTTTATATTGATTTGTCATTTTTCACATACATATATACATACATACTCTTCAGCTGCGTCTAACCTGTCATACACACACACACGTATGTTGTATGGTGAGGGTGTGTGTGTGTGTGTGTATATGGGTGTGTTTTACTTTGCTTATTTGCAGATTTTCCTTAGAAATTTTCAATATTCAATTATGGAAATGAAATCCTGTTAACAATCTAAGTTGGGACTTGTTAGTAATATCTGCACTTTCAGCAGTCTGCATAGGAAACTTCTCATACTGCACATTTTATTCTAATACTTATATCTTCAAATCTATATAGCACCTTGCTTTTTTTTTTCAAGTTCCAACAATATTTGCTAACAAAGGAATTTATCTTGGTTTGTCTTCATATTTTATGTGTTTGGTTACTGCTGCCAGTTTTTACTTTGCAGAAAAAAAACTTCTCAAGAGGTATATCACTTTTTACTTTATGATTAAGTTGAAAATATTAAAAGGAATAGACTTGATGACATTTTGTAACATATGAGATTTGACATCATGAATCCTAAAATCCTGAAAAAAATGCCAAGGAGCCTCTTCATTTTCTGGATGCTTGTATGTAAATGGTTTGCAGGTTGTAATTGGTTAATATTATATGAGCACTTATCTCAATTCACAATGTAAATTTAAAATGAGGTATCTTATAATAATGTGTGTAAAACCAAATTTCTAATTATATTCTTGAAAACTATGAAAGTTCATTGACTCTTTGTCAGATCTAATTAGATACAGATTTAGTTGGATAAAGATTGTATATTAGTTTCATATGGGTGCTGCAGAAAATTACCCCAAACTTGGTGAATTAAAACAATAAATTTATTTTCTCACAGTTCTTGAGGCCACAGTTCAGAATCAGTATCATAGGGTTGAAATCAAGGTATTAGCTGAAATCAACGCTGCCATCTTTTGAGAGGCTTAAGGGGAAAATCCATTCCCTGCCTTTTCCAATTTCAGGCAGTTGCCAACATTCCTTGGCTTCACTCCAGTCTTCAAAGTCAACATCTTCAATCTTTGCTCCAGCTTCACATGACCTTCTCCTCTGTTTGTAGTCAAATCTCCCTGTACCCTCCTCTTTTAAGAAAACATGTGATAGCAATTAGAGCCCACCTAGATAATCCAAGATTATCTGGCTACCTCAAAATGTTCAATTTAATCACACCTTAATCACATCTACAAAGACTTTTACCTTATAAGGTAATATTCACAGGTTCCAGTTATTAGCATGTAGCTATCTTTAGGAGGGCCCTTTTTAAATTACCACATAGATAATGTAGAAATAACTTTCTAGGCACAAGATGGAGCCACTCCTGCCCAGGGTGCCATGGCAGCAAACTGAAATTTAGATAACTTTTTTTTTCCTATTAGATTAAGTTTACTATTTACATAGTTTTTACCTTCCATAATCTTTCTTTTTTTTCTTCCAGTTTTATTGAGATATAATTGACATACAGCACCATATAAGTTTAAGGTGTACATCATAATGATTTGACTTATCATAAAGTGGTTATCACAATACCTTTAGTGAACATCCATCCTCTCATGTGGATACAAAATTAAAGAAATAGAAAAAAATATTTTTCCTTGTGATGAGAACTCTTAGAATTTACTTTCTTAACATCTTTTATATATAACATACAGTAGTGTTAACTCTATTTATCATATTGTATATTATACCCCTAGTACTTAATTGTCTTATAACTGGAAATTTGTGCCTTTTGACTACATCCAGTTACCCCTCCCTCCACTCTCCCACCTCAGGTAACCACAAATCTGATCCTTTTTTCTATGAATTTACTTTGTTTTTAAAGTGTAATTGACCTACAACACTATGTTAGTTCCTGTTACACATTTCATATTCCTATACATTTCAAAATAACCACCATGATAAATCTAGTTATGATATGTCACCATACAAAAATATGACATAGTTACTGACTATATTCCATGCACTCTTCATTTCATATCCATTGAAACTGTGAGTAAGCATTAGTCAAATCCATTTCACCTGCCTTCACTAATCAAGGTCATTTTAATTGTTGTTACAAAGACTTACATATCCCCTAGCAGCATGTAGCTTTAACAACAAGGTGTTTGCTGGAGTTGTATTCCAGGATCCCAAGATTGGAGTCAGCTGTGTCTAGTTCCAGCTGAGCTGGTTAAGACTGGATAGGATGACCCACCCTCCAACTGGGGAAACAGGAGAATGTGCGGAGGCCTGTAGCTTAGTTATAGCTATGAGTAGAACGACGATTACCTCACCTTTTCCCACTCATCTTTCTCCACGGTCCCCACGGTCCTCACGCTCCCCACACTCCCCAGACCTCAGATCACCTATCTCACAAATACCCAGAGTCCCTTGCCTTAGAGGAGGTGGAGCTGTGTTTTCTCGTTTCCTCACCTGGCTGTCTGGTGAGTAAATCCTCTCTTTGTTGAAAACCTCGGCATTTCAACATTTTCGCTTGCTGCTCGTCCGGCAAAACAAACCTGCTTCGGTAACACCATGACTCATTTATTTTGTGGCTGGAAGTTTGTACCTCTTAATCTCTCACCTATTTTTTTCCTCCCCCCACCCCCCTTCCCTCTAGCAACTAGCTGTTTGTTCTGTGTATCTATAACTCTGTTTCTGTTTCGTTTGTTCATTTGTGTTTCTTTTTAGATTCCACATATAAGTTAGATCAGAGAGCCTCAACATCAAAAATGCAAACAACCCCATTAAAAAATGGGCAGGGGTGCTTCCCTGGTGGCGCAGTGGTTGAGAGCCCGCCTGCCGATGCAGGGGACGCAGGTTTGTGCCCCGGTCTGGGAGGGTCCCACATGCCGCGGAGCGGCTGGGCCCGTGAGCCATGGCCGCTGAGCCTGCGCGTCCGGAGCCTGTGCTCCGCAACGGGAGAGGCCATAACGGTGAGAGGCCCGCATACCGCAAAAAAAAAAAAAAAAAAAATGGGCAGAGGACCTGAATTTATCCAACGAAAATATACAGATGGCCAACAAGTACATGAAAAGATGCTCAACATCATCAATTATCAGGGAAATGCAAATCAAAACTATAATGAGATATCACCTCACACATGTCAGAAAGGCTATTATCAAAAAGACAACAAATAACAAGTATTGATAAGGATGTGGAGTAAAGGGAACTCTCGAGCACTGTTGGTTGGAATGTAAACTAGTGCAGCCACTATGGAAAACAGCATCAATTTTCTTCAAAAAAACCAAAGTTGAACTACCATATTATCCATCAATTCCACTCCTGGATATTTATCCAAAGAAAACAAAAACACTAATTAGGAAAGATATCTGCAGCTCTCTGTTCATTGCAGCATAGTTTATAATAGCCAAGATATGGAAACAATCTAAGTGTTCATTAATAGATGAATGGATAAAGAAGATGTTGTATTATATATATATATATATAACATATATATATATATATATATGCTATATATATAATGAAATATTACTCAGCTTAAAAAAGAATGGTATCTTGCCATTTGCAGCAACATGGATGGACCTAGAGGGTATTATAGTAAAATAAGTCAGAGAACAAAAAGTACTGTGTGAGTTCACTTATATGTGAAATCTTAGGTAACTTTTCTGCCCCTGAAAATGTCCCACTTCACCAGAAGTGCAGTGTATTCAGTCAGCCGCTCCCCAGACTCCATGCCCACGGTGGGCTCTATGCTTATTTCCTTCTTATCCCAAACAGGTTGACTATATGGCCCCAGCAAATCAGATATTTTCTACTTTCCTCTTCCTTGTTCTTTATTCTTTATCCTTTAAAAGCTTCCTGCCTTCCACCCCATTTTGCAGTTCTCTGAAAGGAGACTGTTCACTTCTTGAAGTATTAAATAAAATTTTTTGGTATCATCTAAATTGTTTTCTTTATTTTCTAACAGTTTTTGGCTGAGGATGGGATCTGAAGCTGACTACTGAAGGCCTATAGGACAAGGAGACTCACAGGCAAGGTGGCCATTGAATGCTTGGTGTTAAGCGTCCCTCTCATCATTACCAAGGGCTGTGGGTAAGTCACTTTCAGATTTGAGCTCTGCTTCCTTGTGTGCAGCTCTCTGATCCAAAATAACTTTATTTAAAAAACATATATAGTTTGATCCTAGGATGTTTTCAGAGTTTGTTAAAGTTTCCAGAAAGGTTCTGGGTCCTGGAAAGGTTCTGGTGTAGTTATATTGGGAGTCTGTAGCAGGTGCTGTGCAATGGGTGCTGGCCATTAAGGAACTCAAAAAGCCTCAAGCTAAATAAACAGGATAAATAGCTGGGGGACTTGGGAAAATAAAGACAAGGAATTCAGACTGTTTTGACTATAAAAATCAAAATATAAGTAGACACAAGTCAAACTATTAAAAGCCATTAGAGCACCACCAGTATAAAGAAATTTTCCAGTGAAAGGAGTAACAGAGCTATTGCTAATGGGAATCTCAGAAGCCAAATCTGCAAAATTGGTGGGCACAGATCAAGCACTTAAAAGCTGTTAGAACTCTTGCCACCTAACTCTAAGACTCCTGTGCCAGGATAAGTTGGTCATGGAATGAGTTGGATTGGTACTAGGTCACCCACCAACCTCAACATTTCAGTGCTATAAGAGACACTGTAAAACACCACAAAATCCCCAACCTAGTGGCATATCCAGCTTAGGTATTAAATTGGTTCCAAGAGATCCAAGCCTTAGCCAAAGAGATGAATCCTCAAGTTTCAAAGAATTGAGTGTGCCACCTTCCAGAAGACCTGCATATTTTATGTCTAAAAAGTTAAAATTAATAGAAAACTTTGCCAAATTCTGGTAGATACTGGGGCTACAGTGTCTACTTTGAACCTCACTTGGTTGGGAGCCTGCACATGGGATCCTTGGAAAACTGGCAAAAGCCAGTGAAGAGTGAGAATTCTTATCAGAGTCAGCTCTCCTGGATCTCTGAATGGATAATGTAAAATTTCACGTTATCCCTTCCTTTCTAATCCAGACTCTTGTGAATTTGGTTTTGGGGTTTCCACTGGCTATCAATCTTTTCTCTCCCAGGGACAGCTATTGCCTGCTTATTTGTCTGGTTTTATGTCCTGAGAACTTGGCTTGGTTTTCTGCCTGCCTGGAGCACATGGACTGTTGGTTTTTGCATATGCAGGCAGTGCAACTATTAGCTTGGGGGCCGAAAACTGTGGCCAGACAAAAATGTGAGTTGCACTTCTTTTGTGGCTAGGGTCCTACTGATTGTTGCCAGCTCCTGGGGAAATTGTCTATGCCTTTCTTTTGGCTATCTTTAGGAGTGGCTCTGGGTTTGGGGAGGATGGTATCTTTTGTTATCTCTGTTACAGAATTTGTCAACAAGAAAGTTAAGATGATGGTTAGCTTTTTAAGGTGTCATGAAATTTTCGTGAGCAATCTAAACATAATTGTTAACAGCAAGTAAATAGATATAAATAAAAGTTTATAAATGAACTTTTCAACAATAATTATATTTGATAGTATGTCTATTTAAAAAGCTTCCAAAATTTTTTGATAACCTTAAATCTACAGCTAAGACAAGTTAATTGATGGATATTTATTGAATATTTAGATCATTTCCAAATGAGATAAAATACTGAAACATTAATTACTGAACATAGTTTTATCCACTTTGGGCGTCTTTTTATAGAGGAACTAAAGATATTTTGGTGTATTAGTAAATGTGTTTTGTGCCACGTTGAAAAATTTATGGTAAAGAAGAATATACTTATAGAAATTATGAAGTGTATTTATAAATTTGCCGATCCACAAAATGCTCATGTAACGGACAATCCACTATTGCTTACTTCTCAGTTTTCACTATGGATAAAGAATTCTAAGTGTTATGAATTCTAATCAATATAAAACTACTTAGAAATAATAAGAGTAAAATGAGACAACTGTGTGTGAAAAGTAGGTAAGAAAAGTGAAATGACTGCTTTTTTCAGAATGAGAATAAAAAACAGGATAAAATCTGAATGGATATAAAAAAGCTGTAGAAGGTTTCTGGAAAAGGAATCTTGGGAAGGAAATTTTATGTGTGGTCAAGCTGGCTAAGCTTGGAATGGATTTAAGTTTTTAAAAAATGAGTTTTAATATCTAAAGTACACTGGTGCAAAATTGGAATTTCCTTTTTTCTCTGTTAAAAGGACAGTTTCCTTAGGTTATTGGTCTGCTCTTAATAAAAAAGTATAAACAGGGGTTTTCCTTTACGTTTTAAGTCATCTGCCTGGAGAGCAAAGATTTTGTGTCTTACCAAAATAATTTACTGCACTTCATGTTGTCTTTATCAGATCTTTGATTACTTAAGAGATTACTTAAGAGAACTTTCTTCACAGTGTTAAAAGGGATAAGTTTTGTTTACAGCTATGTAACTTTCTATATTTGCCTTTAAAATATTTGTCACTTTGCCTATGTGTATATTCTTGACAAACTCCCATCCCTCCAAAAAAAAAAATCAAGTTCTAAATGAAGACTTTTGACCTTTAACTAACTTTGGGATTTTCCAGAGGGACTCTGAGGCACCTCAGATATTTTGTCTCTAATGTCCTTAAGATGGCCTATAATTATCTACATGTTCTGGCTTCCCGTTAACTCTTACCCTGAACACTCTATTTATAATTTAACCTGATTCCTGTACGTGTCTTCCAATTGGAAACCTCAAGTTGTAAGATGTATCGGTACTTTATTCCTTTTTATGGGTGTATAATACTTCATCACAGGTATATGCAACAATTTATCAGTTCATCATATGATGGGCATTTGGGTTGCTTCCACCTTTTGGATATTGTAAATAGTGCTGCTATGAACTTGTGTACACTTGAATTTGTTTGACTATGTGCTTTCAGTTCTTTTTGATATATATCTCAGAATGGATTTGCTGGGTCATATATAATTCCATGTTTAACTTTATTGAAAAAAACTCCAAGCTGCTTTCTTCATAGCCGAACCATTTTGCATTCCCAACAGCAATGTATTAAGTTTCCAATTTCTCCACATCATTGTCAACACTTGTAAGGTTCTGGATATTTTTGCATTTTATTTGTTTGTTTCTAATTACAGTCATCCTAGGCATGAAGTAGTAGTTAACTGTTACTTTGATTTGCATTTCCTTAATGACTAAAACATTGAGCATCTTTTCAAATGTTGGCCACCTGCATTTCTTATTTGGAGAAATATACTCAAGTTATTTGCCTGTATTTAGATTGAGTTGATAGCTTTTTACCACTCAATGATAAAAGGTTTATATATTATGAATATTAGACCCTTATGCTTTTCAGATGTTTTCTCCTATTTTGTAGATGTCTTTACATTTCCTTTATAATATCCTTTGATATACAAAAGCTTTTAATTTTGATAAAAGTCCAATTTATTTACTTTTGTTGCTTGTACTTTTTGTTCCATAACTAAGAATCCATTGCCCAATCCAAGGTGCTAATAATTGATACCTAGGATTTCTTATAAGATTTTCATTGCTTTAGGTCTTGCATTTACCTTGTTCATTTTTATATATCATGTGAGGTAGAGGTCCAAGTTCATTCTTTTGCATGCTGATATCCAGTTGTCCTAGCAGCATCTGTGAGGAGAATATTCTTTCTCTATTGAATGGTCTTGGCACCCTCTTGGAAAGTTAATTAACCATAGATGTATTATATCTGGACTCTCAATTCTATTCCATTTGCTCACACATCTAATGCTTATGCCAGCACCACATTGATTACTGTAGCTTTGTATTAAGTTTTGAAATTAAGAAGTGTAAGTCCTCCAAATTTGCTCTTTTTAAAGATTGTTTTGTTTATTTGGTGTCTCTGTGAATTCCATATGAATTTGATGGTTGGGTTTTCCGTTTTGCAAAAAGGTTGTTGGAATTTTTATAGGTATTGAAAGTATTCGGGGCATATTACCTTTTTAACAATATTAAATCTTTCAATAGATAAACATGGATTGTCTTCATTTATTTAAGCCTTTCATTTCTTTCAGCTATTTTTGTAGTTTTTAGTGTACAATTACTTCACCTTATTGGTTACGTTTATTCCTAGTTATTTTGTTCCCTTAGATGCTATTAATGAAATTGCTTTCTTAATTTTCAGATTGTTCATTGCATGTTTAAGGAAATATAATTGATTTTTGTGTGCTGATCTTTTAACCCTGCTATTTTGCTGAATTTTTTATTAGCTCTAATGACATTCCTTTGTATTCACTGCATTTTCTATATATAGGAATATGTCATCTGTTAATAGAGATGATTTTACTTCTTCCTTTTCATTTTGGATGCCTTTTGTTTCCTTCTCTTTTCTAATTGTTCTAGCTAGAAGTTCCAGTACAATGTTGAATAGCAATGGTTCAAGAGGCATCCTTGTGTTGTTTCTTTATATATAAACTTCTCCCCTATTACACCAAAGAGGAGAGGTCATTTACAAAGGTATTTAAATACTTGCAATAAAATTTAAAAATACAAATATATAATTGGTGAAGGGAAAGGGTACATAAGATAGAAAGTGTCATGAATGAGGGCAGCATGTAGATATGGACTTATAGTATTCTAATATAGGGCTGCAAATTAAGCTCTGCACTTTTCTGATATCCAAAGGAAAATGGGGAGAATCTCAATTCTGTTTAAGGAAAAAAGCAAAACAGATATTTAGATGGAAATAAAGACTTCCCAGATGTCTCAATCTATAAACCTTTTGCTTCTATGAATTGTTATATAGGGCATTCTAGACAATGTGGTTGGTAATATTCTCTAATATACTTTAAAATAATTCAGTAGTGAATATGTAATAAATTATTATAGGAATTCTTAATGTAGGATAAAGACACAAACCATTAAAAGCAATGGAGGAATGGAGATAGAAGCCGAAAGGTAAAGTTAGTTTTAAAGAATAGAGCATGTCTTTGTGAGGATGACCTGATGAGAAAGAGAAAGTGCTGGGCAGTCATGGGATTGGACTGTGGCTAGATCAGGTAATCTGTTTTTAGCTGAGTGAGAACTGCCGGGTGGTTGTTCAGACTATCAGAGACCAGTGTGCTGTGTGTCCTGTGGGGAAGGGGTGGGTGGAGATGAAGGAGATTCATAACAGGCTGCAAATCTGGGCCTTCCATTAGTAAAACTTGCTTCACTTTGATCATCAAAACTTGGAGAGTGTAAACCTTGCAAGATGAATCAATTTCTTAAAATATATTACTCATTAAACTTTGCTGATTTGGAGATGACAAACTCATTATTAAAATGTGTATGTGATTTTGGTGGTTTTATGTTTTGCTTTGTTTTAGCAATGACATTTTGCCATTATACCTGAAAATCTAAACATCTAGACTACTATCACTTCCAATTCACAGTAAAGAAGTATGATTTTTAGGATACTGTATCACTGCATATAAAACAGAACTGTATGAAAAAATGAAAACATCTGTTAAACATTTTATTCCTCTCTGAAGCATAGTCTGAAATATCATTAGTAAATATTAATTTCAGCAGTATGTAGATTATTAACAGTTATTATTTTTAAAAGTAATAGAGAGATGATTCTGATGCTCATCTGCCTTTTCCTGCCTGGCTTTTGTTGATGACTTATCACAGTATTTGTGTGGTAGCTTCTAGACAAATCAGGAAAGAGTCATATGTTCTTGTCTCCTTGTCTAAGTTCTTTAACTAAAGATAATTTCTATTTGATCCTCTTTAATTATGTGACTAATTAAAATTAATAAAATGTGATATTTTCTCCTCAAAGTTACTTAGCTACATTTTCATAGGTCTCTAAACTCAAGGGTCGGGGAAGAACAGTATGTACAATTCTATAAGGCAACTCCATGTGTTCTTCAATTTAAGTACATAGTAAGCTACGGAAAGAGGTAGAAATGACTAAGAAGGGATATTATTTTGCCAGACATTTTTTGTCAATGAAAGAAAGAAATACTGGTTAATTTGGGCTCTATTTTATAAAATTATGTTCTTTCTAATGATTTTTGTATATTAAAGATCTCTGGTGTTATTAGTTCTTATTTTACTTGTTTCATAAAAGCAAAACTAATAACTTAGTCCTTTTAATGAGTTTTATGTATATTTCAATATATCGCAACCCATTGAACATTTTCAACCCAAAGCTTCTAGCGAGTACAGAGTTCTTGCTTTGTGCCAAAGAATATATCTAGGGACAATAAACTGGTGTCCTGTAAGCATGTTTCTTTCTTGTCCATTCAGTTTTATATATTTTGCACTAGAATCTTGCATATAGTATCCTCCCCCACCGTTCCATGCTATAGAAATATACAAGGTTCCTATGGAAATCATGGGATATTTTTACTGCTGCTCCCAACACAGGAAACTTGATTCTTAAAATTCAAGAAAGGGTATATTGTCATAGCCTTAAGATCATTTTTTAAAAATATTTATTTATTTATTTTTGTGGCTGCATTGGGTCTTAGTTGGGGCATGCTGGATCTGCACGGGTTCTTCATTGCAGCCATAGACTTCTCTCTAGTTGTGGTGCACAGGTTTTCACTCTCTAGTTGTGGCACGTGGGATCCAGGGCACATGGTCTCTGTAGGTTGCAGCACAGCAGGCTCTCTCGTTGAGGCGCAGAAGCTCAGTTGTTGTGGCATGCGGGCTTAGTTTCCCCATGGCATGTGGTATCTTAGTTCCCCGACCAGGGATCAAACCTGCATCCCCTGCATTGGAAGGCAGATTCTTTACCACTGGACCACCAGGGAAGTCCCCTTAAGGTCATTTTTGAATTGTAGTTAATCAGTGTCAGCCATATAGACAGATCTGGATAGAATACACATGCCTAAGCCACACTGTAGACCTACTTAATCAGAAACTGCTGGGGCAGTTATAGCATGTGCATATTGGAAAGAAGTTCTTCACATGTTTTAGAATGATTAAGAAAACCCTAAAGCTGGTAATATTCTCAGGAGAGGAAATAGGATTACAAGGTGCAATAAAGCATGAAGATGGGGATAGCTGATAAAACAGATAGAGGGTATAAACCATATAATATATAAAAAGAAAAGAAAAGAAGAAACACATGAAAATGAAAGTAGTATGACATAAAATGACTGAATTACCAGACAAGAAGTAGAACTGATGAGGAAAACATCAAACAAGATTTAAATGTAAAGTTGGGCAAAGCATTTATCTTAACTTAGAATAAAACTTGCAGAGGTCAGGGCTCCTGTCTGTACTCAACTTCTTAACCACCACAGTCTTCCACATATTTGATACTCAGTACCTATTTCCAGGGTGGACAAATGCTCTTTAACTAGTAAAGTACAAGTAAATTCATGCAGAAGTGGAGAAAGCACTGACTGTACTTGCGTCACCGTTCCAGGTGTACACAGAGCCCATCTGTTGTACCAGATGCCTGGTGGTTGATTGGACAACAAGCGTGTGGGAGACAAAAAGTATCCTTTTCCAAGAAGGCCACCAGGAAAGAATCCAATGCAACTGTGCCAGGACTACTCCTAACTTCCATCAATAGCCTCACAATCATATTGAGTTCACTAATTTAACCAGAAAGCTTCTGCAAATGTATGGGGAGATAATTGGGCTGCATTTTACAGTTTAAAATAAAGAACCCTTGAACATTTTTGATAAAAGTTAATTTACATGTACTTTAGGCAAACACTCTGTGTTTGCTGTGCCTTCCTTTAAACATACTAAGACATTAGTGGCTTCTAGGAATACTTCAGTGTGCAGTATTTCTAAATTAACCCTTAATTTTCAAGTATTTGATGTGGGTAGTTTTATACATTCTCCTAAGTTTAAACATCTTTCATTTAGCTATAATTATAAAAACCTATGGCTTGTAGAATAAAAATCTAATGATTTAGTTTTCTATTTCAGATTGTCATTTCTCACCTGTAAGTTACAGGATTCTGAAAAAAATGCAGACAATTGCATTAAATTTAGTGTTATAGTCTCTAGATTATTAAACAAATGTCATTATTGCAAAATATTTTGCTTTCATTATTGCAAAACAAATATCTGTACTGTAATCCTAAGAAGTCTTATTTATATGTGTGTTTTTCTCCCTTTTATTTACTTTTTGTAAGAACTGATGCCTTATAATAAATTAGTACATTCCTTATGATGTTACTTTAGTTAGCTTTCTGACTTTTGTGCTTCTTTTGTGTGTTTTGTTTTGTTTTGTTTTGGAGAAAGGGAATTACCTCTTAATGTCTTCAAGTCACACCATGGTTTCTTCCTCACGCAGTTGTGAATGTTGGCATTATTGATCAAAGTGGGAAAAATAGTGTCATCCACATCTAAAGGCATGGTTAATACTGTCTGTCAGGTATCAGTAACCCTAGAATCTTTCTGTGAAGTAAGGAGGTTTAGGATTTCTTCTTGTTTTACTTCAGTGAAAACCTAGTATCCCATCTATTCTTTAGTAGTAAGCCAGAGGAAGGATAAATTTGGTTTTTGAGAGGTATTTGATTTTTATAGGTATTTTATAAGTATTTCACAGGTTAACTTATACAGTATTGAAGTCTAAGAAATGTAAGTAGTGGTCTGAAACAAAATGAGACATATCAATCATAGTCTTTGCTTTTCAGTAGAGTAGTGGCTTAGAAGGGACGATTACAGAAATATGCTATTTGGAGAGTTTATACCAGAGAATATTGACCTATTGTTTCTCACAATAAGGAGGAAAAGTATTTAAATTACATTTAAATGAAACAATATCAGAATAATTTTCTAAGAACTGTTATTAAATTGTTTGTCTAGAGATATTTAAAAAGAAAAATGACATTATTCTACCCAGAATGGTTTAGAGATAATTAACCAAAGATATTTGAAAGATGTAACTGAACTTGTGACATTTTTAATATTAATTTTATAGAAAGATAAATGTTTTCTTTTTATGAAATTTATATATAATTTAAAAAATAAACTTAGAAAATAATAGCAATAGCATCAAGTATACATTTTTTTTCCTGAATCCATTTTGCTTTATTTTTATTTTGGGGGAAGCATCAAAATTTGGTACTTATATGGGCATTGAAGATCTGAGTTCAAATGTTGACTCCATCTAGTAATATGTGACCTTGGTTAGGACACTTCATACAGTCAAGGCTCAGTCTCTTCAGCAGTGAATAATCCAAGTTGTTTTGATAATATAAATATATATTTTTAAAGTAGATGGATTCATCTGGAGCTAAATAATTATTATCCTGAATGAAAATCTGCCTATGTCCATTTTTCCTCCAACTTTACTGAGACAAAATTGACATATGACAATCTGTAAGTTTAAGGTACACAATGTGATGGTTTGATACACATATATTATGAAATGATATCCACAATAAGGTTAGTTAATACTTCTCACCTTGCATAATTTTACCATTTTGTGGTTTTGTCTGATGAGAACATTAAAGTTCTACTCTCATAGTAACTTTCAAGTATACAAGTATTATTAACTATAATCCCCATGCTGTACATTAGATCCTGGAACTTATTCATCTTATAACTGGACGTTTGTACCCTTTGACCAATATCTCCCCATTTCCTGCACTCTTCAGCCATTGGCAACCACCATTCTACTCCTTGCTTATTTTTAGATTCTGCATATAAGTGAGATGATACAGTATTTTTATTTCTCTGTCTGACTTATTTCACTAAGCATAATGTTATTGAGGTCCATCCATGTTGTTGCAAATGGTAGGATTTCATTCTTTTTTATGGCTAAATAATATATATATATATTTATATATCATATTAATATATTTTATATTATATATCCATGTATTAAATATATATCACATTTTATAGATATAAGTTATATAGGGTATATATGCCAAATGGTAAGACTCTTGGGGGCTATCTTTGAATTCTGTCTACAATAGAGACTTTTAAATTCATTTGTTTTTAAATGTAGCATTCTAGTTCAGAAAGGAATCTATTCATTATTTCAAAAACTCATTTCTTTGTAGAAATAAATGAGTATAGACTTGTGGCATTTATTAATATTAATGCTTATCCTCAAACTGATAGATACTATTTATATCACCCAACTATAAAATCAGTACTAGAGTTCAAAATACATGTAAATCAGAATTATACCTTTAGATACTGAAGCTGGACGAATCATTTTTTATCTATGGATATTTTTGATGGATGGAGATTGTAAATATCAAATTATGTCACATACTTGGATATTGAAATATCACTGTACTATTTCTAAATAATATAGTAAATGGTCTTGAGTATATCCTATGTTGAAAGGTAATATATATTCTTTGTACTATAACATCTAAATGGCACAAACCCCTGTTCGGTAGGAACATAAGTGAAAATCCAACATTAAGACAGAAAAAGATAAGGGTTTGGTTTTAAGCTAATACAGAATTAGTAAATTCTACTATTTTGCATGTTAAAAGAGATATAAATTCATAGTCATTTATTAGTATATGGTATCTAAATGCAACAGAGGACAAACTTCTGCTTAATAATTTATTTCCCTTCCTGATTTTCCAAAGTTTAGAATTAGATGCAACTTAATAATTTACTTTGAAAATGTCATAGGAACCCAAGAAATGACTTTTGGAACTCATCCTAATACTGGGTCTCTGATAGTATCACTGTCATGTGGGAGACAAGGTAATTTACCTCTAGAAATTAAACAAAATTTAAACAGACTCTTCCAAGCATCTTCTGTTTATTTGTTCATATAACATTTTTAGCACCTACCCTATTCCAGGCACTGGGCCAAACACATTAAATGAATTAACTCATCTAATCCTCACCATAAGCCTATGATATTATAGATATTTTGCCAGGTCATGATATGAAATGTTACCTGTACGTGACTTTCCTTCTTACTATTAAAATAAGTGACATTTAAAAAGCATTTACTTGAAATAATGTCTAATATGCTAAGAGTCTTTCCTTATTAAAAGCTCTGATTAGATTTTAAGGAAATTAAGTAACCTGCTGGTGGTTACATGCTGACTGAAACTGAGTGAACAATTGGAATTTTCTTCATATCCTTCTCATTCATTTTCTCATCCTCCCTCACTCCTTCACTATAAGATCAACTTCCCCCAAATGAAAGGTGGAAATAGAGAATGGAAAGCCCAAACCTAAGAACATGCAATTTTTCCTCTACTACGTGAACTGCTTTTGTATGCCTTTGCCCTGTGTCTACTTTGTATGTTTCTAATCCCATTTGGGCTACTTCCTCACAAACAGACAAAATATTTTTCTGTTTGACAGTGATCTTACTCATGTATCCCCTTAAAATATCTTTGAAAATTTATATTTTGTCTTATATTTCAGTTGACTTCTATAATGTTCTATTATTAATTTAAAGTTTAAAAGGTTCAAATTCAGGCATATTATAATTTATGATAAATATAAAACTGCCACATTTCTTTTTAAAATTGGATAATGATATCAGTAGGCCCTGAGACAATTATGTGGTGTTAAGTATTTTATTTCAGAGACTTCAGGGAAGCATGGTGAGAAATTGGGAGAGTGAGGCAAGGGAGGGAAGGAAACAGTCTAGGGTGTTCATGTGATGGGTTGCTGCTGTGGGTAACAGCAGTAACTGTTTCAGAATCTACTGAAATCATTTGGAGAGACTGACTAGTACATATACCATAATTATTAAAAGGCAAGATGTATGGCTTATTTATCTACCTCCTTCCCTCACTGGTAGAGGGTTTCTCCTGGAGACAATAATTCCAGGGGTCTTCTCTGCCTTCCCCAGTTTGAGTCAAGTCAGCTGCTAGAGCCAGAAGAAGCTCTCAGGCAGGGAGATGCAAGTCTAGAGTCAAGAAGCTGTCACTGTGCACGAGGCTAGTCCATCACAGTTCAGAAGATCCTGGGGTGGGCCAAGGGCCTAGGGCCAGACACTGATGGTGTCTGATTTAGCCTCTAATTCCCACAAAATTTGATTCAATCATTTTCTCTGATTATAAAAATATACTTTTTAAAGTAAACTTTTAGAACTTAAATATAACCATAATTATCAGAATAGAAAGAGCAAACTTTTAAAAATCTTTATTAAACATAAAAAAAATAAAATTTTATTCCAAATGTGTCTCTTAATTGAATAAATGTAGCTTTTTTCAATAAATCATAAATCATGGCTGAATATGATATTCGTGCTAGAAATAAACAGGATTTAGCATTATTCTTATTTTCCATTTTCATAGACGTAAACGATAGTAAGCCTTTTACATATAAGTAAGTAATCTGCATAGAGGGAAATCTGTTGTTGCAATGCTATTCAATTATTTAAATTTCTTTTGAGTTATAGAACAAAACTCACAAACTGATATTACTAAAAGTTATTTTAATAAGCTATCAACTGATTGCTTTATTGTGTTATCCTTCATTTTTATTGAAATTAAATTATTAAAAATTACTCAACTTACAAAATATTTATTACATCATCCCTAGAGCCATTGTGTCTTAATTTCTCAGAATTATACCAAAAATTTTTTGGTAAGACTTATCAATAAAATGATAATCCTACTTGTTATTCCCTACTGAGGCAACTCTTTTAACTCAATATAGCCTTTAAACACTTTATTGACTAATGCATGACAAATACTGAAAAAATAAAAATATTTCATCTATTGTATTTAGAAAATTCAAGAGACCCAGGGAAATATTCAAATTTTTTCTATTTAACTTAAATCAACATCACCAAACTGTATTTCTTTCCCTTTCAAACGTGTTTTCTAATGACATATTCTAGAAACGAGTACTGCAACTAGTTGAAAAGAATTGCTTACTTTCCAAATGTGCAAATTCATGTGTGGGAGGGTGTATGTGTATGTGTCTATATTAAGTATGTTTTACTGATGCTCTCTTTGCTTTGTCTCAGAGGCTTCTCTCTCAAGAGATTTGTTTTTATATCCCCAAATGGAAGATGTAAACTTATTAAAAGAAAATTGTCTTTGCTTGCATATTTCTATGCTGCCAAATTTCTGAATTCAGAATAAGACCCTGTTTTTATCTTCAGGCTTTGTCCTTAACAGACATATGTAAAACTACAGAAAAATAGAGATATTTTAGTTACTCATTAAAAGAAGTATCTTTTGGGCTTCCCTGGTGGCGCAGTTGTTGGGACTGTGCCTGCCAATGCAGGGGACGCGGGTTCGCGCCCTGGTCTGTGAAGATCCCATGTGCCGCGGAGCAACTAGGCCCGTGAGCCACAGTTACTGAGCCTGCGCGTCTGGAGCCTGTGCTCCGCAACAAAAGAGGCCGCGATAGTGAGAGGCCCACGCACCGCGATGAAGAGTGGCCCCCTCTCGTCGCAACTAGAGAAAGCCCTCGCACAGAAACGAAGACCCCACACAGTCATAAATAAATAAATTAATTAATTAAAAAAAATTAAAACTTAAAAAAAAGGTATCTTTTATTTAATTCCCTGTAGATTTTTGTACTCTAGGTCCATAGATCTGGTACTATTTGAGGTAGCTAAGTATAATAAAACATTTGACTCTATTTGTGATGTTTGACTGCTGACAGGTTTCAAGCCGCACTACTCAGGCTCCCCTCCTCTCCGCAGATGGCCAAGCTGATGTCAAAGTCTGGGTGCGCCCCCTTTTGGTGCTGGTGGGAAGTTCAGACCACACCCGTCCTGGCTCCCATTCTCATGAACCTCTAATCACAATGAAAGCCGAGCTAGTCTCCTTTTCCGTCTTTCTAGTCATTTTTGGACCTGCTTGGGAGCCTGCCCCTCTGTCTGCAGAAAGCCTCATCATATGAATAATTAACCTTTTCATATCCTTTTTGTAAACATGCACTTTATCAGTTTTGACATCTTTTGAGCTCCTCATGCCCCAAACGTATTTTGTTATCAGTATTAGTAACCTTTTACAGAAGATGTAACAGTGAGACAACTGTATGGGACACGTGTAGATTAATTTGACATGTAAGGAGAAATAGTATTTTGGGATCAAGATACTTAAATATGTCCTTGATTCTTGAGAGGGATAATTCACAACTTTGTACCTACAGACATTAAGAGTTCTGACTCAAAGGCAGTTAAGTCATAGTGTTTGCTCTTTGAAAACCATAAAAGAGTTTCATCAGTGTGATATTCTCTGTTTGAATAGAATATGATATCTCAAACTATATCTTGGATTTCTACCAATCAAAAAGCAGTGATTCAAATGGCTTATTTTAAGCAGAGTTCAAAACAACCTGGACTTGTCTCTGAGGGTTTCATTATTTGACTCAACAAACTACTATGGATTACCTATTTATAAGAAATGTGCACAAAAATTAGAAAATGAACTGAAAAAGCTCAATAATGATTAGTTTCGCTTCGTTTTTAGTATACTTAATCAAAATGAACAGAAACAAAAGAATGAGATGGGACTCATTTTGCAGTTAAATTACAGAAAGGAAGTTATATAGACAATATTGCTCTTAATACTAGAAATTTATATCTGATAGAGAAAAAATACAGCATCAATAAGCAGAAAATCTGAAGTCCTCACCCTCACAGGATCTTTGGAGATTTCACTAAAGTTCCTTCCCCTCTATAGATTTCAGTTGTTGAATTATAAAATCATGTTCCTTTCCTACCTAAAATGTAAGGTTCTGTGATATGTTTTTTAGACACGAAAAATTGTTGAACTTATCTAACCTAAATAATTAGTTAGGGTATGTGTGTGTGTATATGTATGTGTGTGTGTGTGCACGCGCATGCAAATTATAAACTTTCAAGCTACTAAACTAACATTAGCATGCTGAACGCTATCTAAAGACCCAAGGATTCATAGAATTTTGAATACTCCCTAGGCTACTTTCTGTTAGAACCATTTTTTTAATGATGATAATGTCCATATTGGCTTTTGTGAGTATATGTTTTGGAATCAATTTGCAAATTGACATCTTGGCCCAGTTTACTCTCAAAGATATAGGAGCCACCTGTCATCTTTATTCTGTAAAGATTAAGTCAAATGCCCTCTAACTCTGATTCCTTTGTATCCTGGATGTAAAGGAGTCCTGTTCACGTGAATTCTGACTCATTGATTGGCTACTTCATTGCTCAGACAGCCAAAGCTTCATTAAATGAACAGAGAGACCGACAGATTTGCACTGACTAAGGAAATTCACTGGACTTATCCAAAGAGTCCTCAAGAATGGTTTCTGATCATCATTGTTTCATGATTTATCTGTCAGGGTTCAGTGGTTGTTTCAAAATCTTTCATTTTAAGACCTACAGACTATCTTAAAATTCATCCGAAAATGGGATTGAACAAAATCCCAAATTCTATAACTTTTGTTGCGATCATATTTTTATTTTGTGCCTCTCTTTCAATGAATATTCCTGCTTTAGGCATATTTCAGCTTGTAAGTCAGGACTGTTTCCTCTATAATTAATACCAAATGCATTTCCTTTCTTTTTGAAAAGAGCACCTACCATCCCTAAATGAATGGGTCAGAACTAGATGTGCTCTGGTTATTGAGGATTAACTAAGTACGTGATACCAAACACATGCTACAGCCTTCCCTTTTTAGTATATCTATTATACAGGATATTAGATGAGACAAGTTAGTCTCATCTTAGAAGACTGTACAGAATAAAAAAAAGTCACTAATATGAGGACTATTACAAAATCCTGTTTGCTCTGCAGTATTTTTTAGCTCTGCAGTGTTTTTTACATATCTTCTACTTTGACTCTGAATTTTCATCAGGTTCATTCCTTTAGAACAAAAATACAAAATTGTAAAATAACAATAAAAATAATTGTTCTATTTATGGCAGTGTGTGGTATATAAAACAAGCTCTAATTATTTTACATGAATTCTGATTTTTTAATTCTCAAAAAAAATGCTACAGATTAGATTGAATTTACTATAGGCTCCATTTTGCAAATGAAGAAAAATAAGCTCAAGCTAGATCCTTCCACAGCCACAAGATGGTGGCTGAAGTTCTGTTCACTGCATCCAAATATCATTACATGCTTTGCTGCTTCCCCCATAACCATTAATATTGCCTAGCATTGTTTGCATGTGTACCTGGGTTTAATTTGCATGACATCATTACACTATAAATAGATTGATAGAAAGACCAATAGATGGGCAGAAAGATAAAAGAAGAAACTGCCTTCAGAATTCTTCTTTCTCAAACTCACTTACTGATCTGGTCATCTTTGCAATTTCTATTTACTAATGAAAGCTCCAAAATAATTGCAGGAAAGTGAACCTGCAATTACCAAATGGGTAATTATGAAGCAGTTCTAGAAGACTCCTTCATATTTCTTTCCAACTAATTAAAGTGTAGAAACTTTGATTCTTTCTCTTAGAATTAATGTGGCGTTACATATAACTACAAGTTTGTTACTTAAAGATAAGTTAATATACATTTTAAAGACATTTTAAAAGTTCAGTAGATGTTTCATAATTGCACGTATACATATTTCTCTCTAGGTTTCTTAACTTTATGCTTATCAGTCTTATTTTTATTTAGAATTTTATTTAGAATTTGCCTGTAATAAAACAACTGGTCTCATACATAGGTTAAAGCCAAAATGTTTATTTTCATGTTAGACCAAAAAGACACAAATTTACCCATGTTTTTGTAGTAACAAAAGTCATAAGTATGAGGTTTTTTACAAAGTTTTCTTTGAGAATACTCCAGTTCTCATTGACATGAAAGGGAGTGGCTGATGTAGAGCAATGGTTAGGACAGTTCAAGAGTCAGACTGCTTGAGCTTCATTCCTGCTCCATCACATCTCAGCTGTATGATCTTTTACACATTATCCTCAGTATTTCCATTTCCCCCTGTAAACTGGGGAAATAATATTACCCACCTCATAATGTCCTCGTGAAGATTATAAGAGATAATAAATGTTAAGTCCTTAAACAAAGCCTGACACATGATAAACATCTAAGAAATCTTAACTATGTATTATTACCTTAATTTTCTGAATGATTTAGAATTTTAAGCTTAAATGAAATGATTATTCAGGGTATTTTTTAGCCTTTGAGATAAAAACCTGTGATTTCATAAAGCAAGCATTGTAATAAGACACATTTTCCCTTACACCTGAATAAAAGCATTTTTGAAGCCTGTCAATTTTTCTGTTTTGTAAATATGTGTTTTCTATTATTTATATATGTATACATATATAATATTATATATATATATATATATATAATTGTTGGGCAGTTCTTGGGCAGTAAAATCTTTCTCAGCTTAACTGAATTATAGTTTACTAAAATTCTTCATTCATTGAGTTTTCTCTTTGCTCTTAAATAATAAAGCACCTTACCAAATAGCTCTGATTAGAAGCAAAAGGGAAAGAAGGAAATGAATAAATGAAAGGAGAAACCCTGCAGCTCGTCCTAGCCTGGAGACTCTCTGGGAGAGAGTCATTGCCTGGATTGATGCTGGACGATGATTGCAAATGGCACAGGGACCTTCTGTGTGCCCTGCAGCATGGTCAGGTGGTGGACAGTGGAGGTTGCTCTTTGCTGTTTGCACCTCATTTTCAGTTGTGACTGCTGAGCTGGCTTACTCTGGAATTTACTTCAGACCCATGAGGTTCACAGGACTGCTATTATTGCGTTAGTTTGGACACAGAGAGACTCAGTTTTTTTCCATTCATTATTCATACAGTAAAACCCTTGAGCCTCAAGGCAGCAGCCAGGACCTTTGTCATCAGTAACTATTTATAAACAATTACAGTCACTCTTCTCAGGGATGTTGTGCACTGAGTAGAAAGGGGCAAAGGAATATGAGTATTAAATAGAGGATTATCTCCTTTTTCTCTTCTCATATACTTGTGCTTTCTTCTAGTTTACCCTTCATATACTTCCTCTCAGACTTATATCTTACATATCTCTAGTACACTTACCATAACTAAGAAATCAACATTACCATTAACTAACTATGCACTTTATTGAATTTGACCAATTTTCTACTGTTGTCCTTTTTCCATTGCAGGTTGCAATGGCTATTTTTTTATATCACTTTTCAGTACTTGTGATAGCAATTGTGAAGACCATTATCACTAGCATAATGCTGCTAAAACAGAGGTTCAGAGAGATTAAACAATTTGCCTACACATCCAGAAGACATTGGTCTTGTGGCCCTAGGTCCGGGGCTGTCTCCCTTTAGAGCATACTCATACTGTCTTCCAGCATAAAAAATACATTCACAGCAAAGAGAGTCCTTACTTTTTTTTACTGGGAACAAAAGAAATGAGCAGTCTTTTTATTAAAATTTATTTGTGCATATAAGTGTGTAGTTTATAATTGCTTTGAAAAGCATGCATTTATGTTCATTTGGCAATAAGATAGTTATTTATTTTAGAAGATAAAGGATGGCTGATGTCATTGAATAATATTGTACCGATATATGTATCTGTTCCCAAAACAGCTTATTTTCAAATTTTCATTCATGAGCTTTTATTCTGAAAGGCTCTGTATTTTTAAGTGAAGCTTGGTATTAAAATGTCAAAAGTTCCACAAAGAACATTTCAAATTAATTTCTTAAAGTACTGTTTTACACTATTTTAATGTAAATAATTACAATAAGATGTATTTTAAGGTTAATGATTCAAACTAAAATTTATATAAGGAAAAAGAACCATTTTCTTTCTTTTGCTTATCGCAGTTAACCCCAAATGAAATCAATGTTAAGAGTTTCTTAAGAATGCTTCTAGAAAAAAGCAAACATCTTGAATATTCTTTTCTCCTTTGTACTTTTTCCTCATTATAAAAATTTCAATAATTTGTTCATAGAATTATGCCTTATACATTCTGTTGACAGCTGAGTATTCTGCTTATGGGCATACTGTGATATAGTTTAGAGTTTTTAAATTGATAGCCCATTTTTTGTTATTTTCACTTTTGTCAAAGTCATAAATGCTATGATGACAAACTACTTAAGAGATCTCTTAAGAAAGATCTGTAGAGTGAATTCCTAGGAGGAGAACAGTTGGGAGAACCATAAGTGCATTTAATTTTAATAGCTATTGACAAATTGGCCTTCAAAACAGTTCCGGAAAACGTTGACCAAAGACACATCTGAAAGTACCTTATTACCACAGGCTTCCTGACAATGAGTACTAACAAACCTCGAAAAATTATCTTCACCAATTAGTTTGCTGAAAAAGGGACCAGGATTTTATTTACATTGATTTAATTATGAGGTGGAACATCTTTTCAGATACTTACTGGCCATTGGCATTTCTTGTCATAAAAACATTATTTTGTGATTAATTTTTTCCTACTGACTTTTTGCTACTCTATCTCTTATTGATTTTATTATTAAACTAAAGATATTAGCTCATTCTCTCATAGGTGCTTCATCCCCCTCCCCAACTTTTTACTTCCATTTTACTTTATGTATGGCATGTTCTTCATTCAGGAGAATTTGGTTTTGCTTTGGTTGTTATTTTAGGCTGTCAGAATTATCAGTTGTTTCCCTTCCAGTTTCTGGACTTGTGATCAGGCTTAGAAAAGTTTCACTCACTCCAAGATTTAAAAAATGTAAACTTGGCAGTTGTTGCTTTCATGTGACTGAGTGTCTGGGTATTTGGCAGCTTTATCAAAGTAGTGTTCATATGCTATGAAATTCACTCATTTGAGGAAGTGTACAGTTCAATACCACAATCCAATATGGGGACATTATTATCACCAGTGAAAGATGTCTTGTGTTCATTGGCAATCAGTCCCCATTCCCATCCTTAATGTCTGAATAGATTTATCTTTTCTGGATATTTCTTACTGATAGAATCACACAACAAGGAGTACTAACAAACCTAAAAAAATTATATTTACCAATTAGGTAAATTGGTCTTCTGAGTCAGGTTTCATTTACCTAGTATAATGTTTGGGGGATTCATCTATATGCTAGCATGTTTTAAGTCTTCCACTCCCTGAATATATATGTCTTTATGTTAATTTACATTTTTTAAATTTTTTCTCAGCAATATTTTGTAGTTCTTCTCAGTGTACAAGTTTTGCATTTCTTTTGTTAAATTTAATCCTAAGTATATTTTATTTTTTATGATATTGTGAATGGAAATATTTCATTTTGTTTTCAGATTTGCATTGCTATTATATAGAAATGTAGTTTTTAAAATGTGTTGTGACCCTTCTGTTAACCATTTAAATGCTCTAGTAGACAAAGATGGTTTTATATTGGAAAGTACAGTGATCTAGTAGTCACAATAATATACATGTCATTTGCTTTAAAATGTATGCGCTTACGTTTAGATAATTCTAACAAGTTTTCAATGTCTATGAATGTTTGGCAGGTTATTCAAAACTTTGTAGGGTAGAGAACATTCATTCTGGGTTTGGTAGGATATCTAGTGTCCTTGCTTCTGGCATACCAAATTCTAGTAGCATCCTCTCACTAATCATTATGGAAACTGCAGAAGACCCTATGATTAAAAAAATGTATATTCCATAGGATATATTACCATGCTTTGCTGTGAATCACTCTTTAGAGCTTACCATATAATGTCTAAGCCTGTGTGTTCCCAGAGAGGGAGTATGTCTTATTCTTTCCAGTGCCTAGCACAGTACATGGCATGTAAACATGCAGTATGTCTACTAAATTACTGTATTATGAGTGAAACCTAGGAGATTTCCAGCAATAAATTTACCATATAGTTGAGATGAGTTAAAGGGCTCATGGACTTCATTTTACAGGTTGAAGAAATGAAGACCAAGGGGTTTAAATGACAGAACTACTTTTTTTTAATTGAAAGAGACTCTCAGTTTGAATTAAAATATCTTTGAATTGGTAGAGATCATGGACATCATTTAGTTTAATTAGCTAATTAGAAAACACCACTTCTATAGCATCACTTACATGGTAATCTGTGTAGCTTAAAACCTCACTGATGGTTAACATACTTAATAGACATGATTACTTGAGAATGTAGGCCTTTGTTTTGTTGGGAAGCTATAAATATTTAAATAGTGAATTTAAATATGCCTACTTTTATCTAATCATATTTAGTCATACATTTGCCCTCTAGAAGAGTATAATTTGCTTCCAATATTGAAGTAATAGCTTGTTACATATGCAAATGAAGCTATGTTTCCCTTTGGCATTCTCTTCTTCAGGCACAAAAAAACATATATTTTAACTTTGTTAGTTTAGTTTTAATTTTAATCCCTAATCAGTCTGGTCACCTTCTTCTGAACTTTAATACCTCAATAGCTTTCTTAAAATGTGGTGCTCAGAATTAAATATAATATTTTAAATGTGTTTCTCGTGGAACTCATGTAATCCCTTTTCAAAGCAATAATCACATTTTTGCAGATGTTTCGTTATCTGGTTATATTTCCTTGCAAGTCTAGAAACTCCTTGGTGAAAAATGCTTTATCTTATTACCTCTACATGATGAATTGAATTAAAATCATTGAAATGTGTTAACATCTTTATATAGTACCAGATCATGATTATATATTTAGCTATGATATTAGATTATTGAAGATTATCTGCCTTTTTAATAAGGCAGTATAAAATTATCCCCACCATATTCTTATCATATTGATTGTATATACCTTTATGATATAATTGGGTACAGAATAATCTGATTCTGGATGTAAATAATATTGTTCTGTTAAGCATTCCAAAAGTAAGAGGCATGAGTAGAGAAAGTAAGTTTTCCTAGAACACTCAATACTTGCAAACCTAAGATAGTTTTTGATCATCGTTTTCTCTTTTCTGAACATTCCTTTAAAAACTATGTATTGAAGTTCTCCATAGCATTTGGTTTTGCAGGGAAAAAAATATTATAGCATCAGTACATTGAACAGATACCAACTTTTTAGATATGTCAAATTTTGTCCATGTTTTATTCATTGCCATTCATTGCTTTCATTCATTGTCAGTTCTAAGACCTCCTCCTTTGAGCCTAGATACTTGTGGCAAACTTCTTGTATCTGTTATACTTCTATGCGCTGGTCTTTGGAACAATAAGAAACTCTCCTGTTTGTGTCCTTTGCTCAAATGCTGTTTACTGAAACGGATCTCTCTTATTTTTAAGGTATCCCTATTTTTTCCTTAAGAAACTGCCCTTTTTTGTACTTCCTACATCCAACAATGATGCTTCCTCCACAACTTAGCATTTTGTTATTTTGGGGGGTTTTGGCATATTTTCTTCCCACTGCCTTCTTTCTACTAAGTTTTTCATATCTCTCTCTGAGAGTATCAGTCAAGTAATCTGACAGAGGCAAAATTATCCTCTTCAGTCAACAGTGGTTCTCATGATTGGGGGAAAGATACTATATTTGTGTGCAGGGACAAATTAGGGAATCCTAATATACCTATGAAGCCCAAGACAGTACCAACCCAATCAAGAACTATTTTGTAACAAGCTGATAATTTCATTTAACTCTTCAAACGACTTTGGGAAGCTCAGTTTTTTAAGCCAATGGGTAATGACACCTTCTTTCCTAGGAGTTTTGAGTGTTAACAAACATAAGGTGAAGAGGAATTCTTTTTCATTAATGAGGAAATGCAAAACAGTACAATCACTTTGGAAGATGGTATGGTATATGCAGTTACTTATAAAACTAAACATATTCTTTCTATATGATCCAGCAATTGCATTCCTTGGTATTTATCCAAAGAAGTTGAGAACTTATGTCCACACAAAAACCTGCACACAAATGTTTATAGTAACTTTATTCACAGTTGCCAAACTTGGAAGCGACCAAGATTCCCTGCGGCCTGTGAATGGGTAAACTTTGTTATATCCAGACAATAGAATTTTATTCAACCCTAAAAAGAAATGAGCTATCAAACCATGAAAACACGTGGAAGAAATTTAAGCACATATTACTATGTGAAAGAAGCCAATCTAAAAAGGCTACATATGATTCCAACTATATGACATTCTGGAAAAGGAAAAACTATGGAAACAATAAAAAGATCAGTGGTTATCAGGAGTTGGAGTGGGGGAGGGATACATATATGGAGCACAGAAAAATTTTGGGGCAGTGAAAATATTCTGTATGATACTACAGTGATGGATATGTGTCCAAACCCATAGAATGTAGAACACCAAGAGTGAACAGTAAGGTAAACTATGGAAGTAGGGTGATTGTGATGTAGCAATGTAGATTCATCAATTGTACTACTCTGGTGGAGGATGTTGACAATAAGGGAGACTATGCATGTGTGTGGGTAAGGGTTATATAAGAAATCCCTGTATCTTCCTCTCAATTTTGCTTTGTATCTAAAACTGCTCTAAAAAAGTCTTAATTGAAAGAAAAAACGCAATGAGACATAACTTCACATCTGCTAAAATGACTATATTTAATAGATCATTAAAAGTTTTGTGAGGCTGTAGAGAAATTAGAACCCTCATATATTGATGCTTGGGATTATGAAATGGTGGGATTATAAAATGGTGCACTCTGGCATTTCTTCCAAGTTAAATATACAGTTGCTGTATGATTTACCTATTCAACTTCTACATACCTAAGAGAGAAAACAGCTTATGAAAACTTGTACGTGAATGTTCATAGCGCCTAATAGCCAAAGGTGGAAACAACCCAAATATCTATCAATTAATGAATGGATACTTGTGTATGAATAAAAAAAATGTTATATCCAGACAGCAGAAATGTGTTCAGCATAAAAAGGAATGAATTACTGATAGACGTTAGAAACACAGATGCACCTTGAAAACTTTATGCTACTTAAAGAAGTCAGTGACAAAAGACTGCATAGTGAATGATTCCATTTATATGAAAGGTTAAAATAGGAGAATCTAGAGATGGAAAGTATGTTAATATTGTCTAGGGCTGGAGGGGTGGAAAGTAATGGGGAGTGACTGCTCATGGAAACAGGGTTTCCTTTGGGGATGATGAAACTGTAAAATGTGGTAACGGTGGCACAATTCTGTAAATATACTAAAATTCACTGAACTGTACACTTTAAATGAGTGGATTATATAGCATATGCATTATATTCACAGTAAAGCTGTTTTATTTATTTATTTATTTATTTATTTATTTATTTATTTATTTATGGCTGTGTTGGGTCTTCGTTTCTGTGCGAGGGCTTTCTCTAGTAGCGGCGAGCGGGGGCCACTCCTCATCGCCGTGCGTGGGCCTCTCGCTATCGCGGTCTCTCTTGTTACGGAGCACAGGCTCCAGATGCGCAGGCTCAGGAGTTGTGGAGCATGGGCCCAGTTGCTCCGCGGCATGTGGGATCTTCCTGGACCGGGGAACAAACCCATGTCCCCTGCATTGGCAGGCAGATTCTCAACCGCTGCGCCACCAGGCAAGCCCTATTTTTAAAATTTAAAAAATAAAGAAAAACAAGGTCTGTCGAAATATTTTGTAGTTGATAAATAATACATAAATGCATCATTATTTTTCCTTGCTGAAAGTAACTTTGGTGCTCGTGAAAATTTACTTTTTGAATACTATAGATAGTCCACATTTAGTCTTCTATTATATCATTTCCTTGTCATATTTTTTTACTCCTCTTCTTGCTAGTATTAATCCTACAGGGGAACAGGAAAGTAATTTGGTTCTCTTTAATTCATCCAAGTCCATTACCCATAAAAGTCATTTTAATAAATCACAGAACCAAATATTTTGTTATTTTTGATTGTGTTGAGAGTTTACTTTTTGACAAAAATAACTTGAAATAAAGTTCCAATATTAGAAATCACTATCAGTTGTAAAAAATTAACTAAATTTGAGTTGCAAATTTCAAACTCTGAATGCTAGCTTAAGATATTCAGATTTTAACTAAATTAAATTCCTATAAACTTAATAGGCAAAAAGTGCCTAGGGGATAACCATAAAGATTGTCATCATACTTAGAATCTTTCCCAGTGATCTGGAGGAGAGGATAAGGATCCTAGAAATTAACTATAAATTTGATAATAAATAAACATATTAAACACACCAGTGGAGACAGAAAAAATATAATACCAAGGGTCAACATAAACTAAATATAAAAATATATAATTATAAAAGTTAAATTGCATACTCATTTCTATAAACACCTTAGGAAATGTATGTCTGTCACTTCTTAGAGAGCGTTCGAAGAAGGTTCACTTACGCTTTTTGCAAATATACTGTATTTAGAAGACAATGATCATAAGCCTTAGGCACTCTCAGCTTTGACTTCTGATTGTAGCAGATGAGAAAATTTATGAATGAAGTCCTATTTGTTTTCATTTGGAATAGGTTTCTTTGGATAAGCCACTATTTTCAAATCAGAGTAGCTCCACAGCAATCAGAAATTATTTTCTATCTTCTGTCCCTTTTCCTCTGTGGGTCATATGGGTTCTATGAGTAGGCAGGTACATTCTTTTTTGGTTTGGTTTGTATTTTCTTGTCTGTCAGTAAGTGCATGAATCCCTGTTATATTCTCTTCCTGAGAAAAGTAAGAACAATCATACAAGAAGGGGAAAATGTATAAATGGACCCAGTAAATAAGAACATGTGGCAAAGTGCAAGGTAAAAGAGCAAGTGAAATTTATCGGGTTATACATTACATCTATTTTAATGCAAGGGAAATAGAGAGACACTTCGAATAGTTTCTGAGACAGTGCTTTGATTATATGAACTTTATTCTTTCTTATTAATATCAGTATAATTTATAGGAGTTGAAGTCAGCATGAATTAAAGTTAGAGTGTTGAGGATGTGTGAGTCCCTGATATTCAGGAAAGAATGATTCATCTGAGTGTTAAAATTCATGTGACAAAAAAGATCATCACACTTTTCCATAGATATTCAAGTTACTAATCATAAATAAGGTTGTCCTTTATTAACGCCCATTCATCCAACTTGTTATTAGTGTTAACAACTTGTTGTAATTGAGAAAAATAGAACTCTAGCATTATAGAATGTAGAATGGCAAAGGTTTTTGCTTTTCCTGTTTTTTTTATTTTTTTATTTTTGGCTAAGCTCTGAGATTGGCTCAGTTTTAGAATGGCAAAGTTCACAAGAATGAGAACAAATAGAGAGTGAAATGATCTTTTGAAAGAAATGGTAGCTGTGTCATCCCAGAAGCTATTAAATCTGATGAACAACTCACCAAAATGTACACGGTACACTGGGGATCAATCTAATCTTAACAGGGGATTCAACAGCCTGCATTAGATGACAATAATTTGATTATTTTCTTTAAATATATAGTTGGCTCTTAAATTTATCCCCAGGTCTGTGTTAGATATTGATACTTACAAAAATTTAGTCATCAACTGAGATTGTTAAGATAGTAGGAAGTATGAATATGTGAATCTAATCTTGTTTTCCTTCAAATCAATTCTTCTGTTTATCCATATTTGATTGGAATTGTCTTTTTCAAACATTTCTGAGTTATATTTATTTGTATACACTGTTATTTGCAAAGACAATGTGATTTACCCTTAGGTGAAAATCTTTAGTTTAAAAAACAAATAAAATTATTTAAATATAACTTTAGAAATACTATATATTTCTTAAGTAGGCCTATCTTGGAAAAATAATAATAAATTTTAAAAATAATTGTGGTTTGTGCTCTGTTTTGTATTGTTTTTCATGTTGTTCAAGAGATTTGTATTTTCATCCCTATGAGTGAATCTCTGAGGGTATTCCTGAAGCTTTAAAGCCCAAATACAGTTTTCATCAAAGACTGAAATCCAAACCTGAATGGAAAATTTCATCTTGTCAGTTTCTCACATGATTTGTATTTAGTTTACTAAGGAGGTTTTAAGTGGCACATGAAATCATTGAAACAATAATTCCTGAAAAAAATGCAATATGCATTATTTGTTCTGTCCTCAATAAGTGACTTTATTTACTACAATGTTTGGGAAGCCACGTTTCCTTACAGTTTTTCTCAGTCTCTGATATCTTGGGAACAAATATAAAGCCAACCTCATAAAAATGAGGAAACTTATGTTTATATATTCAAGGGGCTTTGGAACTAGAAACTCATTTTAGCCATGATACTGGCCAATATTAAGTAAAGTGGAAAGTTTTTTCTTAGATTCTATTCAAGTGAGTTTAATTACAATCTCACAAATGGACCTTGGATGAAATATCATTTCAAATAAGATTCTTATTAGGCTACAACAACAGAAATAGGAATATAATGTGACCCACATGTCTAGTTTTAAATTTTCTAGCAGCCACACTCAAAAAGTAACAAAAAATGGAATTATTTTTAAAATTTAAACCAATATGTCCAAAATAGTACCATTCAATATGTAATCAATATTAAAAACTCTTGATGAAATAATTTTTGTATCAAGTCTTTGGAATCTATTGAACAGCAGAGGATTAGAGTTTTAAAAAATATTTGTGTTTATTCATTTTTTTTGCTTGTTTTGATTTTTCTTCCAGTTTTATTGAGATATAATTGACGTACAGCACTGCATGGGTTTAAGGTATACAGCATAATGATTTGACTTACATACATCATGAAATGATTATCACAATAAGTTTAGTGAACATCCTTCATCTCATAAGATACAAAAGAAAAAGAAAAAAGGTTTTTCCCTTGTGATGAGAGCTCAGGGTTTACTCTCTTAACAACTCATATATAAAATACAGCTGCATTTAATTATATTAAGGTTGTATGTTACACCCTTAGTATTTCTTTATCTTATAACTTATCATGTACCTTTTGACTACTTTCATCAAAAATATATCCAAAAATACATAGGCAGAGCTCTTTTCACTATGTCACTGATGCAGTTTATAAATTGGTCACATGACTCTGTTTTCTTTGTTAAGACAAAAAAATTGTAGAAGCCATTCATGTAAGAGCAGAAAAAAATTAAAGCTCATTTCTCACTGATGTTTCTTAACCATTTTCTTTCTTCCTTGACATGTTTCATACATGTTATACTTCCTTCCCTGAGAAACTTTCTGGGAAATACAATGTAAACTCTCTCTTTTCCTTTGATAAAAGATTAGAATGCTTTAAAAGACAAATAATTTAACTTTTTAATAATTATGGTTTCCTAATAAGGTAATTACTTTCCATGGTGATACTCTAGGGAATGGAGGCAAGGAGCTTGCCTTCCTAACAAAGACTATCAGAACCACATTGGGATTTTTGAAAGTACATATTACCATGTGCTCCTAATATTTTAAGAACCACTTGAGGGGCAGAAGTTGTTTAGAAGTAGGCCTCATTACATTGGGACTTAGTTTGGGGCTCTATCATTAAGAAAGCATGGTAAGAAGAAGGAATTTATATACAAATAAAACTTTTTTTGCATTTTTTATGGGATGGAGATACATGGTACATAGAAAATCTTATGAACACTTATTTTGTTCCTCTCTAACTATCTATCTACCCAAATCCTGTCTTCCCTCAAAGATCCTCCCTCCCCAGACTTGGAAACATCAAGAGCTGGGCTTACATAGGAGTTCACAAACCCATGATTTCTTTTCTTTTCCTTTTCTTTTTTTCCTTTTACATCCTCCTGCTCAATCTTGGTAGATCCCGGATAAGAGATGACCAATAGCTCATGTCTCCATTCTCACCTTCTCTTTCATTTCTTCAACTTCACTTTCAGTTCTAAGCTTCCCCTCTCTTCTTCTTAAGCTGAAAATGTAATTCACTTCTGCCTGGAGTCATTTCCTAGGTGGAGGGGGTCTTTCTTCAAAACTTAGGTCTAGAAAATGGGTGATTTCTGATGAATGGATACTTTACAATGACATTTAATTCTCTCCTCTTACAGTGCATGAAGTCATTACCCTGTCCATTATATTCTCTGAAACATTTAAGAGAATAATGTCTTAATGACTAAAGCGCTCTCCCTTATGGACCACACTGTTACACTGGGGGCATGTTAGGCACTCCTGTCTTAATCCCTGGCTCTGAGCTCTCCTCATCAAATTCAGAGATCTCCTTCCTTCCATTTGCATGACTATTTTCACTGCAGAGCTGAGTCAAGGGAAGGAGCCATAGCAGCACCACTCTGATCAATCAGTTCTCCTGAATGTCTTAGATGGGTACACTGTTAGCTGACTTTGTTCCTGATGGTAAATTAACCATTTTTTCCTTAGCCCAAGCCATACCCAGCAACAGCAAGAATTACTCATTGCATAATTTATGTTAACACTATTCAAGTTCAGCTGATGTAATTTCTGGTTTCCCAACTGTGCCCTACAACCCTTGTGGCAGGTTGTGATGGTTTTGTTTAATGAAAATTCAAAGGCAGAGGTATTTTCACTGTTTCACTAATACTCTTTATAACTTGGTCACATGACTCTCAGGTTTTTTTTTTGTCGTTGTTAAGACAAAAAAATGTATAGAAACCATTCATTCAAGAGAGAAAAAATTTCTAAATCAAAGCTTATATCTCACTGCCATTATTTAAACATTTTTTCTTCTTTCTTCTTTACTTCCATAAACACAACACACTCCCTTCCTTAAGAAGCCTTCTGGGAAATACACTGTAAGCTTTATCTTTTCCTGGATTTTCTCATAAGAAACACTCACTGGGGAGCTTATCTTTTCCATCCCTTCTCCTTCCACTTTTGGCCACAAAGTGGTGGTGATGGAGCAAAACCTGTGGGAACTCAACTCAGTCATTTTGCTCTCACTTTTATATACTATAACCAAAACCAGAGGAGTTGATTTGAGAAACTTCCAGACTCCTTAATGAAGACTCCTTACACCCCTACTAAAAAGGACCTGAATGAGTTTGAAGTCCTTCTACATCTTTCGAGGTGTGTTCCTGTTATGGTTTGAATTGTGTCTTCCCAAAATTCATGTGTTTATGTCCTAATCCCCAATACCTCAGGAGGTGACCTTATTTGGAAAAAGAGTAGTTGAAGATGTAATTAGCTCACTGAAGATTAGGTCATACAGGAGTAGGATATTTGCTTCAGATGTTAATTGTTTTTTAAAGAAATAAAATGTTACAGATAAAAATAAAACCTTGTCACCATCAATTCTTTTCACTTCTCCTCTTGAAAAGTAACCATAATCTTAAAGTCACTGTGTACTGTTTAGTTTTATTTTTTAAATTAATGTAACAATCATCAAATCAATATTTATTGTTTTACCATGTACCAGAAATTGTGCCAAGTATTTTACATCATGATGTCAATTCATTAAACTAGCAACTGTGGTATTCTCATCTTACCTATGAGGGAACAATGGTCTTAAAGAATAAGCAGCCATCTGAAGTCACACAGCCAGTAAGAGGTGTGTGACTGGAATTTGAACATGTTGGCTCCAGAGATCATTTATTTAAATGTTCCCTTACATAGTCTGCGCACATAATACATAGTATGCACCTGTAAACCAATTATGGTACTATCTTAAGTTTTAGATGCTTATATAAATGGTAACATCCTGCAAGCATTCTCATCAACCTGCTTTTTGCCTAACATTAATTTGGAGATTTATCCATATTTATACAAATAGCTCTATTTTAGCTATTTCTTAACATGGCCATCAATGTTTCTGAGTGTTGTAGATTTCTATACCCTGGAAAAATGTCCCATGTGATTTAGATTGGGTGAGTAAAGTGAAACTATGAAAAAAGAGATCTTGTAGGACATCAGATTCATTCTCAGACAGAATAGTAGGAAGGTGGTACACATAAAATATGAGGATGTGGACATTATTCTATTAAAACTGACCAAATCTACATACACATCTCTTGGAAAGTCTTTGCATATTCTCAGGTACATGAAAAATATATTGAAGAACACTGCTATAGATGATCAGTAAGGTTCGGTATGGTCCAGCAAAGTTGCTGACAATAATCTATATATAAAACTTCAATCATATGCATAAAGTTATTTACAGTAATGGCTTGTTATGAAGAATATTGTATGTAGTACTCTTGCATTTGGATTTAATTATCTGGCCAATGAATATGCAAACTCAATTTATTGTTTCTGTTTTCTTCCATTCGTTTTGATTCATTATTTATCAATCACATTGGTGTATATTTAGAAATATATGCAAAATCATATTTTATATAGAGGATGCTTTTGGAGAGAAAAGAAAGCAGATGAAACAGTACCACTTAGGAGATTAGTATAGTCACTCAGGCAAAGAAAGATTAGATATGTACATATGGACAGTGGGGGTTGAAACTGGAAGATTTGAAAAATGTTTAAAAATAAAAATCAACAAGGAAGAGTGACAAGTTGTTCATGGTGAGAGTGCAGGAAAGAGTCATTAATAACTCTTAACCTTGCCAAAGAAATGTATCTGTGAGTCAGAGTTAATAATGCTTTAATGATGAATTGTGGGAGTTTCAAAGACAGAGAGATTAGTGGAAGATTCATTGTAATGAAATTGACTTTTAAGATAGATAAGTATATTTTTCATACTTATGAATATTGTCGATCCTATTTTCCTTATCAACAGGAATCATGTATTATTTCTTATGACAAATGGTATCCATTGTGTAGAGCTTAGAAAATATGGAAAAATACAGAGAAGGAAACAAAAAATACCAGTATGCCTTAGAGATAACCTGCAATGCATGTGTATGGCTGTATAAGACATTAAAATCATACTGTGAACATATTATTTTAATGTTTAATATTATAAACAATATTATTTTAATTATAAACAAGTATTATTTAATGTTATAAACAATACTACAGTTATATTTTATTATTATAATATGGTTGATAACCCAATTATTTGCCAATCTTCAATTACTGCACATATACAGAATTGAAATTTTGATTTGCTTTTACAAATGGTGCCAAAATGAAGAGTAAACAGCATTTTATACACACACACACACACAAACACACAAAACGAGTTATAGTAGAATCAGAGAAAAAGCATAAGAAAGGCACAGAGAAATAATAAATATTTAAAGCATGTTAAACAGTATAATTTCCCTTGAGCACAGAGATTTTGAAAGCTAAGAGAAGTTAAGACTGGAAAGAAAAGCTGACATACTATCATGATGACAGATGATGGAATTTGTTCCTCACTTGCTTATAAATATGAAACCAATGTAGTTGCTAAAATATAAGTGGGTAAAATGAGCATTTACCTTGGAGGATTATATAAAGTGAATAAGAGTGGATAAAGGCTGAAAAAAATGAGGCTGGTTAGGGCCTCCCTGGTGGCGCAAGTGGTTGAGAGTCCGCCTGCCGATGCAGGGGATACGGGTTCGTGCCCCGGTCTGGGAGGATCCCATATGCCGCGGAGCGGCTGGGCCCGTGAGCCATGGCCGCTGAGCCTGCGCGTCCGGAGCCTGCGCGTCCGGAGCCTGTGCTCCGCAACGGGGGAGGCCACAACAGTGAGAGGCCCGCATACCGCAAAAAAAAAAAAAAAAATGAGGCTGGTTAGAACACTGAATAATCAAGGAAATAGGCATGAGAGCTTGAGCTAGAATGTTATTTTTAAAGGAAGAGAGAAAGAACTGGAAGTGATTAGCATCAGTGAGAGAAAATGATAACGGTTGGATAGATATAAGCAAGAAAGGAATGTGAGGAATCAATGTTTCAAGCCTGGGAAACTTGGTGAATTTTGCTAAGTTTCTGGAGAAGAATCGTATTTAATGGGATAAGATGAAGTGTTCACTTTGGGTTGCAATTTTCTGCTGCCTATGAGCAAACAATAGATATACCCTAAAGCTGAAGGACATGCTGAGACATGAGCACAGAAGCATCATTAAAGATAGAAATAGAGACTCATTTAAAAGGAGGGAATGATAAAATTTAAAAAATGGGGAAATAGAAGATTTTAAATTGTTAGGAGTATAGAGAAAAGAGAATATGATCTATGCTAAAACTTAATACATTAAATGTAGAGCGTGAGTAAAGAGAGTTAATCATGGTATAAGGAATACTCACAGAGATAAATGACTTAAATGGTTCTTATATTTTAAGACAAAGTGGTTGGTCAACTATCACAAATACTGTGAGGAAGTTTTGGAGGAGGAAGGACAGTTGGCCGTTATATTCATGGTATATTTTACATTCAGCAAGACTTTCTTGATCAAATCATATGGAGGTGACAGTGAATCAGTGAAGGACTGACACTCAGGTGATCCTTATGAGATTCTTTATCAGAGACACAAGCATATACCAAACTTAGATCCATTTGGGGAACGGTTACTCCACCTGAAGAAGTTAGGGTATTTCCATTTCAACACTTAATTAGTGTTCCATGTTTTGGAGTCTTCTAGAAGAAAACCAATTATAAAAACCAATTGTAAATGTTAAGATGCTTTTAGAATGGGCATCTGAAAATAAAATGTAGTTTTGAAAGACTGTCAAAGCATTGTAGCTAAATTTGCTTTGCACTGTAAGCTCTGTGCTGTTACTTTATTTCAAGTTAAAAATTATTCTTAAAAAATTCTAAATACCAAGTTTAATAGAATTACTCTAAGTATTTGAAAGTTTTAGGTTTTATTTATAATACTTTAATATTTAAATTTTTGAAGTACATATTAATCATTTAAATGAGGAAAGTACTGAAGAACACATTAATTTAAAAAATATTCCAGCTTACTACTAACTTGTAATTCGTTATTAGCTCTAAGTCTCCATTATTAACTTACGAGTTTGAATTCTGTGAAATCAACATCACTAACATGGAAGATATTTAGGCTGAATGGTTGAATTTTTCTAGATCATAGCTCTAGATGAAAATACAGTAGATTAAAATACAGTGTTAGTAATTAGGAAACTATATTATTTAACAGATAGGGTCACAATATAATATTAAATGTACCTTTACAGTACAACCACTCTAGAAATGGTTTGGCAGATTCTTATAAAGTGAAACCAACACTTACTATAAGACCCAGCAATCTAATTTTAAGTATTTAACCAAGAAATGAAACTTTATGTTCAAACAAAAATCTTTCCACAAATTTCAGAGTAGCTTGATTCATTATCATCAAAACCTGGAAAAGTCCTTCAATGGGTAAATAAATAAACTGTGATAAATCCATGCAATGAAATACTTATTCAGCAATGAAAAGGAACAAACTACTGAAACATGCAACAGCATGAATGAGTCTCCAGTACATTATGCTAAGTGAAAGGCCAGATTCAAAAGGCTACAGCTGGGCTTCCCTGATGGCACAGTGGTTTAGAGTCCGCCTGCCGGTGCGGGCATGCGGGTTCATGCCGCGGTCCAGGAGGATCCCACATGCCGCGGAGTGGCTGGGCCCATGAGCTATGGCTGCTGAGCCTGAGCATCCGGAGCCTGTGCTCCGCAATGGGAGAGGCCGCAACAGTGAGAGGCCCGCGTGCCGCAAAAAAAAAAAAAAAAAGGCTACAACCAACATGGTTCCAATTATATGACATTCTTGAAAATGAAAAAAACTGTAGAAAGACAAAATATATAAAAACAGATGAGTGATTATTAGGAGTTAGAAGTGGGTATAGGTGTTGAAACACAAAGAGGCAGAGTGTAATATTTTGGAGAGGTAAAACAGTTGTGTATCTTAACTGTGGTGATGCTACACTTTTGAATACATTTTTCAAAACTCAGAAAACTGTACATAAAAAGGAATGTGCTATTGTATGTAAATTAGCCTTAAAAAACTATTTTTCTCTTAAATTAGCCCATCAATTGCTAAAATTTTTCTTTAAGAAAAAAATACTACACTTAAAATATCTACACTGGAGCTTCCCTGGTGGTGCAGTGGTTGGGAGTCCGCCTGCTGATACAGGAGACGCGGGTTCATGCCCCGGTCCAGGATGATCCCACATGCCGCGGAGTGGCTGGGCCTGTGGGCCATGGCCGCTGGGCCTGCGTGTCCGGAGCCTGTGCTCCATGGCGGGAAGGCCACAACAGCGAGAGGCCCGCGTACCACAAAAAAAAAAAAAAAAAAAAAAAATCTCTACACTGGTATCTGACTTACTTCATTCAGTATGACAATCTCAAGGTCCATCCATGTCATTGCAAGTGGTATTATTTCATTCTTTTTTATGGCTGAGTAATATCCCATTGTATATATGTACCACATCTTCTTTATCCATTCATCCATCAATGAACATTTAGGTTGCTTCCATGTCCTGGCTGTTGTAAATAGTGCTGCAATGAACATTGGGGTACATGTGTCTTTTTGAGTGAAGTAAGACAGAGAAAGACAAATATATGATATAGCTTATATGTGGAATCTAAAAAAATGGTACAAATGAATTGATTTACAAAACAGAAATAGAGTCACAGATGTAGAAAACAAACTTATGGTTACCAAGGGAGAAGGCAGGGGAGAGATAAACTGGGAGTTTGGGATTGACATATACACACTACTATATATAAAATAGATAACTGATAAGAACCTACTGTATAGCACAGGGAACACTACTCAATACTATGTCATGACCTATATGGAAAAGAATCTAAAAAAGAGTGGATATATGTATATGTATAACTGATTGACTTTGCTGTACAGCAAAAACTAACAAAAAAATTTAAAATGTAAATGAATGAAATTCCCAGCTCAAAAACGATGGAAAAAGAAAAGCAAGTGAAACAAAAGAAAGAAGAAGACAGTAAAGAATGAAGACAAAAGCAAAAATCAACAAAGTAGAGACAGGGAAACAGCTCATATATAATTGCTAACTGAAAATGATGTTTTTTGGTAAAATTCACATAAAAAGGCCAATCACTAGATAACTTAAGGGAAAAAAAGAAAGCATAAATAATCAAAATAAGAAAGGACAGAGGGAATTAGTCATTAAAATGGAATACATTTAAAAAAAATCTTAAGGTCTCTCTGCAATATAATTGAAAAATGAAATGGTAATTTCCTAGGGAAGTATGATTTGCCAAAATTCACCCTAGTATAGATCAAAAGCCTAAATAGGATAATTTCCATATAACAATAGAGAAATTTATCAAGAAACTTTCTTAAGATAAATCATCCAGCTCAGATGATTTCAAAGGAAATATCAAAATAGCAGAGGTTAGATCATCCCAAAAGTTTGCTTTTCAAACTTTTCCAGCTCATAGAAAATAAAGAAAAGCTTTTAATACTTTTTGTGAAGTAAGTATAGCAGTTATACTTAAACATGATAAAGACGGTTAAAAATGAAAATTACATACAAATATCACTTACTAGTATTGATTCAAAAGTCATACAGTTATTAGCAAACAGAATACAATACCTCATTAAGAAACTGATATGCCATGATCAAGTGGAATTTATTCTAGGATTACAATGTTGATACAACATTAGGAAGTCCACCAATATAAATCACCATATGTGTCAGATATTCAAGACCAACCCCTGGTTGGATGATTTGCTAGGAGTATCACCAGAACTCAACATGTAGTCATATTCATGGTTATGATTTATTACAGTGAGAAAATAGAAAGCAAAACCAGCAAAGGGAAAAGACAAATGGGGCAAAGTTCAGATGAAACCAGGTGTAAGTTTCCAAGTGTCCTTTCCTAGTAGAGTCACACAAGCTAACCTTAATTCCCTCAGCAACAAATCTTGACAATACATGTGAAATATCTACCAGAGAAGCTCATTGCGACCTAATGTCCAGGATTTCTGTTAGGGCTGGTCACACAGGCACACTCTGCCAGGAATGTATCAAAACTCCAAACACCTAGAAGGAAAGAAGGGAGTTCAGTGCAAACCACATTGTTTGTGCAAACAGTTTAGGCAAAGTGAGCCACTCTTAGTCATTAGTGTGACTCAAATATATGAAAAGTTTTTCAACTTCACTTCTAATAATGGAAAAGTATATAAATAAATTTTGATATTATTTTTCACTTAGAAGACTGGAAAGCTTTAGATAGATTATATGGATGGATAGATGATGAGAGAGAGAGAGAGAGATTACAGTTTACTCTGTGGTGAGGCTGTAGAAAAAGACACTCCCATAAGTTGCTGAGGGATGCCAATTTGCACAAGCCTAACGGAGAGAATCAGGTAATAGCCAACAGACCTACATGTTACCTTTTGACCCAGTAACCTCACTTCTACAACTTTAACCAGAAAATATACCCTGATTACATTGCAGCATTATTTGTAATTTAAAAACTGCAGGAAATTAGATCAATGTCCAAACATAGGTGATTCATTGTATCAGTGATATATATGAGTAGACATATGGTGTACTGTGCAGCTGTAAAAATGATAAGAAACATCTTGTTGAGCTAATATAGCATATTTATATGTGACATATTTTAAGCAGAAAATGTATCAAAAAATATCTAGAAAACGTTTTGTTAAAAAAATAAAGGGAGGGGTAAGAAAATAGTTGTGTCTCCTCTCTAAAAAAATAGGAGTACTAAGCCAGAGTTGCAGAGGATTGGTTACCTCTAGGGAGACGAATGGGAACATAGTGGAAAGAATAGAAGGAATGAAAGGAGGTCATGTTGTGTCAGTTCTATGTGTGTACATTATGGTATGGGTCTGATTATTTGAACTATGCCGACATTTTAGGTGGGGAGGGAGGAGAGAGAGAGGAATAAAAAGAGTGAACAATTCTGCTAAAGGTACCATAAAATAGAATTCAAACAGAAACAGATGGATCAAACTGAATTTACATAAGTGACTTAACTGCCCTCACCCTAAAGTGGGAGAAAGAACTAACAAAAGTAAACCTTGAGCGCTGTATTCGGACTTTGTGCCCTCAAGTTAAAAACAAACAACATTTTCAGCAAGTACTAAACTATAGTTAGTAGGATTTTTTGGTAGAATTCATTTCAATAATTTTGAAACGTTTTTGTGCATTCTAAGATTGAACAAGCAGTTAAATATATTGCAAATGATGGACTCATTTTTCTTACTGTTATGATTCTATCCTAATTCATTCTCTCTCTCCTTCAATCTCTTCTCTCTCCCTCTCTTTCTCTGTGTGTGTCTCTCTCTTCCTTCTTCTATACCATCTTTTTCTTTTGATTATATTTGAACTTTGAGAAACTTTTCTCTGTCTTATATGATTTTATTGGTTACTTTTATTGTATTGCATATTTTATTATTTCTGTGGAATATTATCTCTATATGCCTTTGCGAGTCTTGTCTTCTATGACAAAATTATGTTTTTAAAATTAAGAAATTGACATTTTAGGCTCTATAAACAAGGTCATTTTCTATTTATTCTATTAGTTTTATCAACACAGCAATTACATGTTCATCTGGCTTTTTAAAAAAATACATCTTTATTGGAGTATAATTGCTTCACAATGCTGTGTTAGTTTCTGCTGCACAACAAAGTGAATCAGACATATGTATACATATATCCCCATATCCCCTCCCTCTTGAGCCTCTCTCCCACCTCCCTATCCCTCCCCTCTAGGTCGTCACAAAGCACTGAGCAAGATGAAAAGACAACCCTCAGAATGGGAGAAAATATTTGCGAATGGCTTTCTTTTAAACTATTCTGACCCCTTAACCAGCTAGCAAGTTTGTGAGGACTTCATTTCAAAGCATGTAAGATTGCTTAACACACAAGAAAATCAGTATATGAGTATTCATTTAGCAGGGGTAGATTGATTGGCAGAGGGAAAAAGATACACAGTGAAAAACAGGAGGTTTGCCACAATACCTTTGACAGGTTGGGGGCATCTCTTATGAAGAGTACTGAGGGGGCCTTCATTCTCAAGGTTAAGCAGAGATGGATGTTCCTTACCCCAACACTGCAAACCTTCTTATGTATTGGTGGAGTCAATGAAATAAATTGATTATTCCAGTACTGTGTGCAAGTAGGTAATGATAGTCTGTCTCCTAACTTATTGATTTGGCAAGACATGGGACATGAAGTCTTCAACGTGGGCTCCATTATAGAGTCAAAATTGTTTCCAAGTCACTGAGTTTGCATCCATCTTCACCACCACTTTCTCAGAACAAATAATAGCATCCCATGCTGCAAACTTTTCTCAAAGACTTGAGAACTGAGTTCTACATGGTCTCTTCTGCATATTCTCACAGTCAGCAATGATGATTCAAATATCGAGTTCCATTTAGCAGTAATCAGGAAGTAAGAAGATCAACAGCATGCAAATAAACAAAAACCCTTTGCCATCTGAAAATTCATTAATTCATTCTTTAACTCAGGAATGTATTTTATGTGTTTACTTTGAACAAGGAAGTGTTTTGCAATCTTGGGATAGAGGAAGAAAAAAACTTAGGAAATACAACTGTCCTCTTGAAGCTTAGTTTCTGTTAGTAGGGGAAAGTGGACTATTAAAATTAATTAAAATATATTATATATATATATATATATTTTTTTTTTTTTTTTTTGCGGTACGCGGGCCTCTCACTGTTGTGGCCTCTCCTGTTGTGGAGCACAGGCTCCAGACGCGCAGGTTCAGGGGCCATGGCTCATGGGCCCAGCCGCTTCATGGCATGTCGCATCTTCCCGGACCAGGGCATGAACCCATGTCCCCTGCATCGGCAGGCGGACTCTCAACCACTGTGCCACCAGGGAAGCCCAAAATATATAATATTTTGACTAATGATAAGTGTTATGGAGAAAAAGAGAAAAGGTTGTGAAATACAGGGTGGAAGGGATATGTAGTCAGGGAAAGCTTCACTAGGAAGTGACAATTGAGAAAAGATTTGAAGGAGAGGAGGAGGTGAGTATACAGACCCCGAGAAGGAGCAGTCTTTTAATGAACACCTGGGTCAAGGAAGAAAGTAAACTTGAAATTAGCAAATTTTTAGAAATTAAAGAAAGAATGAAGTTTCTTACATAATCCATGGAATATAAGTGAATCTAAGTTTATTTTTTCTTATTAAAAAAAGATGCAAACAAATTAAGCTTAATAATATGAAATGTAAGACTAGGAGGATGCAATGAGTTAAGCTAAATAGTAAAATTAATGGAACTTAAAAAAAAGGCTTAAAGCCAAATTAAAGTAGTGTTATCTATAGATAAATAAAATAGACAAGTAACTAGTAAGTGAGTCAAGAAAAAGTAATTAAACCAAAATAAGCTGAGAGGAGAAAGAATATGTAATCACAACAGAACAAAGACTAAAATAACCATAGTTAACACTTGGAAATTTAAAGAAAATGGATAAAGTTCAATAAATGACTAAAGTTGATGCAAAAAGATGTAGAACGCCTAGACATACAATAGTAACCATATTCCCTATAAGTGAAACTTCTGAAAATATCCATTATTAAATAATGTACCAGGCCCATGTGATTTGGGGGAAGTTTTAATTAAGTTTCATAGAATGGAAATATTCAGTGCTATAGAAATGTTTATAGCTCACAAAAAATTATCAAGCCATTATTAGAGTAACATCACAGCTTGACAAATATCATACCTAAAATGTACAGAGAAATTTTAGTTATAAATTTAAGTACAAAGAATGATTAAAGTAATAGCAAACTGAAGTCAATAATGTTTAGATAAAATAATTCACCATGATCAACTAAGATTTATTCCAAAAATGCACATTTTTTTATTCCAGGGATCTAATTTATACAAATTAATCAGATATGTTTTAAACTCAAAGTTAAGTGCATGAAACAAATTTAATGAATTTGAACAAATATTTCAAATAAAAATTTAAGTAAAATTGGACTATAAGAAAAATGCCCAAATATGGTAAAAATCTTTACCAAAATTTGATTTCACGCATTGTAATAAAAGTAAAACACTCATCATGAATATCAAAACCAGGAATAACATAATTGTGACTCTTTTCCATGCAATATTTTTAGCATATTCTAAATGTTCTAGCCAGGTCATTAGGAATAGAAAATGGAATTAGCAACATAGAAACTATATAAGAAGAGAAATTATGAAGATCAAATCTTTAGAAAACTAGAGTAGCTAGTTGCAGATTAAATATTTTCAGATAACACACATTTCTCTGTGTCCCCAACCACCATGTTGGCTACTCTAGGGATACTTATATCTTTCCAGGGGATATCTTATAGACTTCAGCAGTATGAATTAAATACACAAGATTAACGGAAGGAAGAAGAAACCTCTGGAAGTCATGAAGCAGGTTATAGGACTAGAATAATGCTACACCTAAAAGCAGGAGTAGTCTTTTATTTTATGTGAAAACATTTTAGGATATGGTTTCAATATAGCTATTCCTACATTCAATGCTAAATCTAAAATAAATAAATAAATAAATAAAGATAAAAATATTTAGATAATTAAAGATGCAACTTTTGTCTCAATTTTCTGCATCTTTCAAACCAGAATTTTTAAGATAAATTTGAATTTCCCATGTCTGTAAAGATATTTACTCCTTTAGTTGTAAATAAAATTTCATAACTTAAAAAAACCTTCTTCCTAAAAATATAAAAGAAAATATAAACAATTTAACCACATTGATTCCATTTCATTCTGGCATACCAGAATCTACATATAAACACAGTTTTGTTATCATAGTGTTCATAGTATTCTGATATTTTCAGCTTACCTACACTAAAGCACTTTTATTTTTCCATATGTTCCTGTTAATTATTATGTTTAATGTATGCATAATATCTCATATAGTGTTGGTGTATGATGATTTAACACTTTGTTAGATTATTTCTAATGTTTAAATTTTATTTAATATTTACTATAGAGTGACATCTTTGTGATAGTACATTTTTTTATTTCTATTGATTATTTCTTCAAAAATTGAAAAAGGAATAATGATAATTTATTGAATTATTAATATTACATGAATAAGTTAATAACTATCAATTAGAAGGAACATCTCATGAATCTTGATGCATAATTGCATTTTTTTTTCTTTTTTAAAAATTTTTAAATTAAAAATTTTTTTATACTGCAGGTTCTTATTAGTCATCCATTTTATACACATCAGTGTGTACATGTCAATCCCAATCACCCAATTCATCACACCACTATCCCCACCCCCCTGCGGCTTTCCTCCCCCTTGGTGTCCATACGTTTGTTCTCTACATCTGTGTCTCTATTTCTGCCCTGCAAACTGGTTCATCTGTACCATTTTTTTTTTTTTTTTTTTTTTTTTTTTTTTTTTCGGTATGCGGGCCCCTCACTGTTGTGGCCTCCCCCGCTGCGGAGCACAGGCTCCGGACGCGCAGGCTCAGCGGCCATGGCTCACGGGCCCAGCCGCTCCGCGGCATATGGGATCCTCCCAGACCGGGGCACGAACCCGTATCCCCTGCATCGGCAGGCGGACTCTCAACCACTTGCGCCACCAGGGAGGCCCTGTACCATTTTTCTAGGTTCCACATATACGCATTAATATACTTGTTTTTTATTTGTTTTTCTCTTTCTGACTTACGCCACTCTGTATGACAGTCTCTAGATCCATCCACGTCTCTACTAATGACCCAATTTCTTTCCTTTTTATGGCTGAGTAATATTCCATTGTATATGTGTACCACATCTTTTTTTTTTTTTTTTTTTTTTTTTGCGGTATGCGGGCCTCTCACTGTTGTGGCCTCTCCCATTGCAGAGCACAGGCTCTGGACGTGCAGGCTCAGCGGCCATGGCTCACGGGCCCAGCTGCTCCATGGCATGTGGGATCCTCCCGGACCGGGGCACGAACCCGTGTCCCCTGCATCGGCAGGTGGACTCTCAACCAATGCGCCACCAGGGAAGCCCTGTACCACATCTTTATCCATTTGTCTGTCGATGGGCATTTAGGTTGCTTCCATGTACTGGCTATTGTAAATAGTGCTGCAGTGAACATTTGGGTGCATGTGTCTTTTTGAATTATGGTTTTCTCTGGGTATATGCCCAGTAGTGGGATTGCTGGGTCATATGGTAACTCTGTTTTTAGTTTTTTAAGGAACCTCCATACGGTTCTCCATAGTGGCTGTATCAATTTACATTCCACCAACAGTGCAAGAGGGTTCCCTTTTCTCCACACCCTCTCCAGCATTTGTTGTTTGTACATTTTCTGATGATGCCCATTCTAACTGGTGTGAGGCGATACCTCATTGTAGTTTTGATTTGCATTTCTCTAATAACTAGTGATGTTGAGCAGCTTTTCATGTGCTGCTTGGCCATCTGTATGTCTTTGGAGAAATGTCTATTTAGGTCTTCTGCCCGTTTTTGGATTGGGTTGTTTGTTTTTTTTTAATATTGAGCTGCATGAGCTGTTTATATATTTCAGAGATTAATCCTTTGTCCGTTGATTCGTTTGCAAATATTTTTTCCATTCTGAGGGTTGTCTTTTCATCTTGTTTATGGTTTTCTTTGCTTTGCAAAAGCTTTGAAGTTTCATTAGGTCCCATTTTTTTATTTTTGTTTTTATTTCCATTACTCTAGGAGGTGGATCAAAAAAGATCTTGCTGTGATTTATGTCAAAGAGTGTTCTTCCTATGTTTTCCTCTAAGACTTTTTATAGTGTCCGGTCTTACATTTATGTCTGTAATCCATTTTGAGTTTATTTTTGTGTATGGTGTTAGGGAGTGTTCTAATTTCATTCTTTTACATGTAGCTGTCCAGTTTTCCCAGCACCACTTATTGAAGAGACTGTCTTTTCTCCATTGTATATCCTTGCCTCCTTTGTCATAGATTAGTTGACCATAGGTGTGTGGATTTATCTCTGGGCTTTCTATCTTGTTCCATTGATCTATGTTTCTGTTTTTGTGTCAGTACAATATTGTCTTGATTACTGTAGCTTTGTAGTGTAGTCTGAAGTCAGGGAGTCTGATTCCTACAGCTCCGTTTTTTCCCCTCAAAACTGCTTTGGCTATTCGGGGTCTTTTGTGTATCCATACAAATTTTAAGATTTTTTGTTCTAGTTCTGTGAAAAATGCCATTGGTAATTTGATAGGGATTGCATTGAATCTGTAGATTGCTTTGGGTAGTAGAGTCATTTTCACAATATTGATTCTTCCAATCCAAGAACATGGTATATCTCTCCATCTGTTGGTATCATCTTTAATTTCTTTCATCAGTGTCTTATAGTTTTCTGCATACAGGTCTTTTGTCTCCCTAGGTAGGTTTATTCCTAGATATTTTATTCTTTTTGTTGCAATGGTAAATGGGAGTGTTTCCTTGATTTCACTTTCAGATTTTTCATCATTAGTATATAGGAATGCCAGAGATTTCTGTGCATTAATTTTGTATCCTGCAACTTTACCAAATTCATTGATTAGCTCTAGTAGTTTTCTGGTAGCATCTTTAGGATTCTCTATGTATAGTATCATGTCATCTGCAAACAGTGACAGCTTTACTTCTTCTTTTCTAATTTGGATTCCTGTTATTTCCTTTTCTTCTCTGATTGCTGTGGCTAAAACTTCCAAAACTATGTTGAATAAGAGTGGTGAGAGTGGGCAACCTTGTCTTGTTCCTGATCTTAGTGGAAATGGTTTCAGTTTTTCACCATTGAGGACGATGCTGGCTGTGGGTTTGTCATATATGGCCTTTATTATGTTGAGGAAAGTTCCCTCTATGCCTACTTTCTGCAGGGTTTTTATCATAAATGGGTGTTGAATTTTGTCAAAAGCTTTCTCTGCATCTATTGAGATGATCATATGGTTTTTCTCCTTCAGTTTGTTAATATGGTGTATCACATTGATTGATTTGCGTATATTGAAGAATCCTTGCATTCCTGGAATAAACCCCACTTGATCGTGGTGTATGATCCTTTTAATGTGCTGATGGATTCTGTTTGCTAGTATTTTGTTGAGGATTTTTGCATCTATGTTCATCAGTGATATTGGCCTGTAGATTTTCTTTGTGACATCCTTGCCTGGTTTTGGTATCAAGGTGATGGTGGCCTCGTAGAATGAGTTTGGGAGTGCTCCTCCCTCTGCTATATTTTGGAAGAGTTTGAGAAGGATAGGTGTTAGCTCTTCTCTAAATGCTTGATAGAATTCGCCTGTGAAGCCATCTGGTCCTGGGCTTTTGTTTGTTGGAAGATTTTTAATCACAGTTTCAATTTCAGTGCTTGTGATTGGTCTGTTCATATTTTCTATTTCTTCCTGATTCAGTCTTGGCAGGTTGTGCATTTCTAAGAATTTGTCCATTTCTCCCAGGTTTTCCATTTTATTGGCATAGAGTTGCTTATAGTAATCTCTCATGATCTTTTGTATTTCTGCAGTGTCAGTTGTTACTTCTCCTTTTTCATTTCTAATTCTATTGATTTGAGTCTTCTCCCTTTTTTTCTTGATGAGTCTGGCTAATGGTTTATCAATTTTGTTTATCTTCTCAAAGAACCAGCTTTTAGTTTTATTGATCTTTGCTATCGTTTCCTTCATTTCTTTTTCATTTATTTCTGATCTGATTTTTATGATTTCTTTCCTTCTGCTAACTTTGGGATGTTTTTGTTCTTCTTTCTCTAATTGCTTTAGGTGCAAGGTTAGGTTGTTTATTCGAGATATTTCCTGTTTCTTAAGGTGGGATTGTATTGCCATAAACTTCCCTCTTAGAACTGCTTTTGCTGCATCCCCTAGGTTTTGGGTCGTCGTGTCTCCATTGTCATTTGTTTCTAGGTATTTTTTAATTTCCTCTTTGATTTCTTCAGTGATCACTTCGTTATTAAGTAGTGTATTGTTTAGCCTCCATGTGTTTGTATGTTTTACAGCTCTTTTCCTGTAATTGATATCTAGTCTCATAGCATTGTGGTCGGAAAAGATACTTGATACAATTTCAATTTTCTTAAATTTACCGAGGCTTGATTTGTGACCCAAGATATGATCTATCCTGGAGAATGTTCCATGAGCACTTGAGAAAAATGTGTATTCTGTTGTTTTTGGATGGAATGTCCTATAAATATCAATTAAGTCCATCTTGTTTAATGTATCATTTAAAGCTTGTTTCCTTATTTATTTTCATTTTGGATGACCTGTCCATTGGTGAAAGTGGGGTGTTAAAGTCCCCTACTATGATTGTGTTACTGTCGATTTCTCCTTGTATGGCTGTTAATATTTCCCTTATGTATTGAGGTGCTCCTATGTTTGGTGCATAAATATTTACAATTGTTATATCTTCTTCTTGGATTGATCCCTTGATCATTATGTAGTGTCCTTCTTTGTCTCTTCTAGTAGTCTTTATTTTAAAGTCTATTTTGTCTGATATGAGAATTGCTACTCCAGCTTTCTTTTGGTTGCCATTTGCATGGAATATCTTTTTCCATCCCCTTACTTTCAGTCTGTATGTGTCTCTAGGTCTGAAGTGGGTCTCTTGTAGACAGCATATATATGGGTCTTGTTTTTGTATCCATTCAGCCAGTCTGTGTCTTTTGGTGGGAGCATTTAGTCCATTTACATTTAAGGTAATTATTGATATGTATGTTCCTATTCCCATTTTCTTAATTGTTTTGGGTTCATTATTGTAGTTCTTTTCCTTCTGTTGTGTTTCTTGCCTAGAGAAGTACCTTTAGCATTTGTTGTAAAGCTGGTTTGGTGGTGCTGAACTCTCTCAGCTTTTGCTTGTCTGTAAAGGTTTTAATTTCTCCATCAAATCTGAATGAGATCCTTGCTGGGTAGAGTAATCTTGGTTGCAGGTTTTTCTCCTTCATCACTTTAAGTATGTCCTGCCACTCCCTTCTGGCTTGTAGAGTTTCTGCTGAGAGATCAGCTGTTATCCTGATGGGGATTCCCTTGTGTGTTATTTGTTGTTTTTGCCTTGCTGCTTTTAATATGATTTCTTTGTGTTTAATTTTTGACAGTTTGATTAATATGTGTCTTGGTGTATTTCTCCTTGGATTTATTCTGTATGGGACTCTCTGTGCCTCCTGGACTTGATTAACTATTTCCTTTCCCATATTAGGGAAGTTTTCAACTATAATCTCTTCAAATATTTTCTCAGTCCCTTTCTTTTTCTCTTCTTCTTCTGGAACCCCTATAATTCGAATGTTGGTGCGTTTAATGTTGTCCCAGAGGTCTCTGAGACTGTCCTCTGTTCTTTTCATTCTTTTTTCTTTATTTTGCTGTGCAGCAGTTATTTCCACTATTTTATCTTCCACCTCACTTATCCGTTCTTCTGCCTCAGTTATTCTGCTATTGATCCCATCTAGAGTATTTTTTATTTCATTTATTGTGTTTTTAATCGATGCTTGATTCGTCTTTAGTTCTTCTAGGTCCTTGTTAACTGTTTCTTGCATTTTGTCTATTCTATTTCCAAGATTTTGGATCATCTTTACCATCATTATTCTGAATTCTTTTTCAGATAGACTGCCTATTACCTCTTCATTTGTTAGGTCTGGTGGGTTTTTATCTTGCTCCTTCTCCTGCTGTGTGTTTTTCTGTCTTCTCATTTTGCTTATGTTACTGTGTTTGGGGTCTCCTCTTTGCAGGCTGCAGGTTCGTAGTTCCCGTTGTTTTTGGTGTCTGTCCCCAGTGGCTAAGGTTGGTTTAGTGGGTTGTGTAGGCTTCTTGGTGGAGGGGACTACTGCCTGTGTTCTGGTGGATGAGGCTGGATCTTGTCTTTCTGGTGGGCAGGTCCACGTCTGGTGGTGTGTTTTGGGGTGTTTGCGGACTTTTTATGATTTGAGGCAGCCTCTCTGCTAATGGGTGGTGTTGTGTTCCTGTCTTGCTAGTTGTTTGGCATAGGGTGTCCAGCACTGTAGCTTGCTGGTCGTTGAGTGAAGCTGGGTGCTGCTGTTGAGATGGAGATCTCTGGAAGATTGTCGCCGTTTGATATTATGTGGAGCTGGGAGGTCTCTTGTGGACCAGTGTCCTGAAGTTCGCTCTCCCACCTCAGAGGCACAGCACTGACTCCTGGCTCCTCAATTTGGGATGATTTGTTGTCTATTCATGTATTCCACAGATGCAGGGTACATGAAGTTGATTGTGGAGCTTTAATCCGCTGCTTCTGAGGCTGCTGGGAGAGGTTTCCCTTTCTCTTCTTTGTTCTCACAGCTCCTGGGTCTCAGCTTTGGATTTGGCCCCGCCTCTGCATGTAGGTCGCCGGAGGGCGTCTGTTCTTCGCTCAGACAGGAGAGGGTTAAAGGAGCAGCCTCTTCGGGGACTCTGGCTCACTCAGGCCGGGCGGGAGGGAGGGGCACGGAGTGCGGGGCGAACCTGCAGCGGCAGAGGTCGGCGTGACGTTGCACCAGCCCGAGGCGCGCCGTGCGTTCTCCCAGGGAAGCCGCCCCTGGATCCCGGGACCCCGGCAGTGGCAGGCTGCACAGGCTCCCGGAAGGGCGGTGTGGACAGTGTCCTGCGCTCGCACACAGGCTTCTTGGCGGCGGCAGCAGCAGCCCCAGCGTCCCACGCCCGTCTCTGGGCTCCGCGCTTTCAGCCGCGACCCGCGCCCGTCTCTGGAGCTCCTTTACGCGGCGCTCTTAATCCCCTCTCCTCGCGCACCAGGAAACCAAGAGGGAAGAAAAAGTCTCCTGCCTCTTCGGCAGCTCCAGAGTTTTCCCGGACTCCCTCCCGGCTAGCTGTGGCACATTAGCCCCCTTCAGGCTGAGTTCTCGCCGCCAGCCCCAGTCCTCTCCCTGCGCTCTGACCGAAGCCCGAGCCTCAGCTCCAGCGCCTCCCGCCCCGGCGGGGGAGCAGACAAGCCTCTCGGGCTGGTGAGTGCCGCTCGGCACCGCTCCTCTGTGCGGGAATCTCTCTGCTTTGCCCTACCCAGGTATGTGGGGAGTTTCTTGCCTTTTGGGAGGTCTGGGGTCTTCTGCCAGCGTTCAGTAGGTGTTCTGTAGGAGTTGTTCCACGTGTAGCTGTATTTCTGGTGTATCTGTGGGGAGGAAGGTGATCTCCGCGTCTTACTCTTCCGCCATCTTACCCGGAAGTCTCTCAGTCTTTTGTTTTTTCAAATAAATTTTGAAATTTTTTGTTCTAGTTCTGTGAAAAGTGCCAGTGGTAGTTTGATAGGGATTGCATTGAATCTGTAGATTGCTTTGGGTAGTAGAGTCATTTTCACAATATTGATTCTTGAATCCAGGAGCATGGTATATCTCTCCATCTATTTGTATCATCTTTAATTTCTTTCATCAGTGTCTTATAATTTTCTGCATACAGGTCTTTTGTCTCCTTAGCTAGGTTTATTCCTAGATATTTTATTCTTTTTGTTGCAATGGTAAATGGGAGTGTTTTCTTGATTTCATTTTCAGATTTTTCATCATTACTGTACAGGAATGACAGAGATTTCTGTGCATTAATTTTGTATGCTGCTACTTTACCAAATTCATTGATTAGCTCTAGTAGTTTTCTGGTAGCATCTTTAGGATTCTCTATGTATAGTATCATGTCATCTGCAAACAGTAACAGCTTTACTTCTTCTTTTCTAATTTGGATTCCTTTTATTTCCTTTTCTCCTCTGATTGCTGTGGCTAAAACTTCCAAAACTATGTTGAATAAGAGTGGTGAGAGTGGGCAACCTTGTCTTGTTCCTGATCTTAGTGGAAATGGTTTCAGTTTTTCACCATTGAGGACAATGTTGGCTGTGGGTTTGTCATATATGGCCTTTATTATGTTGAGGAAAGTTCCCTCTATGCCTACTTTCTGCAGGGTTTTTATCATAAATGGGTGTTGAATTTTGTCGAAAGCTTTCTCTGCATCTATTGAGATGATCATATGGTTTTTCTCCTTCAACTTGTTAATATGGTGTATCACATTGATTGTTTTGCGTATATTGAAGAATCCTTGCATTCCTGGAATAAACCCCACTTGATCATGGTGTATGATCCTTTTAATGTGCTGTTGGATTCTGTTTGCTAGTATTTTGTTGAGGATTTTTGCATCTATGTTCATCAGTGTTATTGGCCTATAGCTTTCTTTCTTTGTGACATCCTTGTCTGGTTTTGGTATCAAGGTGATGGTGGCCTCGTAGAATGAGTTTGGGAGTGCTCCTCCCTCTGCTATATTTTGGAAGAGTTTGAGAAGGATAGGTGTTAGCTCTTCTCTAAATGCTTGATAGAATTCGCCTGTGAAGCCATCTGGTCCTGGGCTTTTGTTTGTTGGAAGATTTTTAATCACAGTTTCAATTTCAGTGTTTGTGATTGGTCTATTCATATTTTCTATTTTTTCCTGATTCAGTCTTGGAAGGTTGTGCATTTCTAAGAATTTGTCCATTTCTTCCAGGTTGTCCATTTTATTGGCATAGAGTTTCTTGTAGTAATCTCTCATGATCTTTTGTATTTCTGCATTGTCAGTTGTTACTTCTCCCTTCTCATTTCTAATTCTATTGATTTGAGTCTTTTCCCTTTTTTTCTTGATGAGTCTGGCTAATGGTTTGTCAATTTTGTTTATCTTCTCTAAGAACCAGCTTTTAGTTTTATTGATCTTTGCTATCGTTTCCTTCATTTCTTTTTCATTTATTTCTGATCTGATCTTTATGATTTCTTTCCTTCTGCTAGCTTTGGGGTTTTTTTGTTCTTTTTTCTCTAATTGCTTTAGGTGCAGGGCCAGGTTGTTTACTCGAGATGTTTCCTGTTTCTTAAGGTGGGATTGTATTGCTATAAATTTTCCTCTTAGAACTGCTTTTGCTGCATCCCCTAGGTTTTGGGTCATCGTGTCTCCATTGTCATTTGTTTCTAGGTATTTTTTAATTTCCTCTTTGATTTCTTCAGTGATCACTTCGTTATTGAGTAGTGTATTGTTTAGCCTCCATGTGTTTGTATTTTTTACAGCTCTTTTCCTGTAATTGATGTCTAGTCTCATAGCATTGTGGTCAGAAAAGATACTTGATAAAATTTCAATTTTCTTAAATTTACCAAGGCTTGATTTGTGACCCAAGATATGATCTGTCCTGGAGAATGTTCCATGAGCACTTGAGAAAAATGTGTATTCTGTTGATTTTGGATATAATGTCCTATAAATACCAATTAAGTCCATCCTGTTTAATGTATCATTTAAAACTTGTGTTTCCTTATTTATTTTCATTTTGGATGATCTGTCCATTGGTGAAAGTGGTGTGTTAAAGTCTCCTACTATGAGTGTGTTACTGTCAATTTCCCCTTTTATGGCTGTTAGTATTTGCCTTATGTATTGAGGTGCTCCTATGTTGGGTGCATAAATATTTACAATTGTTATATCTTCTTCTTGGATTGATCCCTTTATCATTATGTAGTGTCCTTCTTTGTCTCTTCTAATAGTCTTTATTTTAAACTCTATTTTGTCTGATATAAGAATTGCTACTCCAGCTTTCTTTTGATTTCTATTTGCATGGAATATCTTTTTCCATCCCCTTACTTTCAATCTGTATGTGTCTCTAGGTCTGAGGTGGGTCTCTTGTAGACAGCATATATATGGGTCTTGTTTTTGTATCCATTCAGCCAATCTGTGTCTTTTGGTGGGAGCATTTAGTCCATTTACATTTAAGGTAATTATTGATATGTATGTTCCTATTCCTATTTCCTTAATTGTTTTGTGTTTTTTATTGTAGGTATTTTCCTTCTGTTGTGTTTCTTGCCTAGAGAAGTTCCTTTAGCATTTGTTGTAAAGCTGGTTTGGTGGTGCTGAACTCTCTCAGCTTTTGCTTGTCTGTAAAGGTTTTAATTTCTCCATCAAATCTGAATGAGATCCTTGCTGGGTAGAGTAATCTTGGTTGCAGGTTTTTTTTCCTTCATCACTTTAATTATGTCCTGCCACTCCCTTCTGGCTTGTAGAGTTTCTGCTGAGAGATCAGCTGTTAACCTGATGGGGATTCCCTTGTATGTTATTTGTTGTTTTTCCCTTCTTGCTTTTAATATGATTTCTTTGTTTTTAATTTTTGACAGTTTGATTAATATGTGTCTTGGTGTATTTCTCCTTGGATTTATTCTGTATGGGACTCTCTGTGCCTCCTGGACTTGATTAACTATTTCCTTTCCCATATTAGGGAAGTTTTCAACTATAATCTCTTCAAATATTTTCTCAGTCCCTTTCTTTTTCTCTTCTTCTTCTGGAACCCCTATAATTCGAATGTTGATGCATTTAATGTTGTCCCAGAGGTCTCTGAGACTGTCCTCTGTTCTTTTCATTCTTTTTTCTTTATTTTGCTCTGCATCAGTTATTTCCACTATTTTATTTTCCACCTCACTTATCCGTTCTTCTGCCTCAGTTATTCTGCTATTGATCCCATCTGGAGTATTTTTCATTTCATTTATTGTGTTTTTAATTGATGCTTGATTCATCTTTTGTTCTTCTAGGTCCTTGTTAACTGTTTCTTGCATTTTGTCTATTCTATTTCCAAGATTTTGGATCTTGGAAATAGAATCTTGGATCATCTTTACTATCATTATTCTGAATTCTTTTTCAGGTAGACTGCCTATTACCTCTTCATTTGTTAGGTCTGGTATGTTTTTATCTTGCTCCTTCACCTGCTGTGTGTTTTTCTGTCTTCTCATTTTGCTTATGTTACTGTGTTTGGGGTCTCCTTTTTGCAGGCTGCTGATTCGTAGTTCCCGTTGTTTTTGGTGTCTATCCCCAGTGGCTAAGGTTGTTTCAGTATGTTTTGTAGGCTTCCTGGTGGGGGGGACTAGTGCCTGTGTTCTGGTGGTTGAGGCTCGATCTTGTCTTTCTGGTGGACAGGTCCACGTCTGGTGGTGTGTTTTGGGGTGCCTGTGGCCTTATTATGTTTTTAGGCAGCCTCTCTGCTAATAGGTGGGGTTGTGTTCCTCTCTTGCTAGTTGCTTGGGATAGTGTGACCAACACTGTAGCTTGCTTGTCGTTGACTGAAGCTGGGTGCTGGTGTTGAGATGGAGATCTCTGGGAGATTTTCGCTGCTTGATATTATGTGGAGCTGGGAGGTCTCTTGTGGACCCGTGTCCTGAAGTTGGCTCTCCCACTTCAGAGGCACAGCACTGACTCCTGGCTGCAGCACCAAGAGCCTTTCACCTACCTGGCTCAGAATAAAAGAGAGAAAAAGTAGAAAGAAAGAATTAGTAGAAGAAAGAAAGAGAGAGAGAAAGGAAGAAGGAAAGAAGGGAAGGAAGGAAGGAAGAAAGAAAGAGAAAGGAGGTAGGGAGGGAGGAAGGACAGAAAGAGAAAGAAAGAAAGGAGGGAGGGAGGGAGGAAGGAAAGAAAAAGAAAGAGTGAAAGGAAGAAAGGGAGGGAGGGAGGAAGGAAAGAAAAAGAATGAGTGAAAGGAAGAATGGAGGGAGGGAGGGAGGAAGGAAAGAAAAAGAAAGAGTTAAAGGAAGAAGGGAGGGAGGGAGGAAGGAAAGAAAGAGAGAAAGAAAGAAAGGAGGTGCGGAGGGAGCGAGGGAGGAAGGGAAGGTAGGAAAAAAAGAAAGAGCAGGTAAAGTAAAGTAGAATAAAGTATAATATAGTAGTGTTATTAAAATTAAAAAGTAATTATTGGAAAAAAAAACGGACAGATAGAACCCTTTGACATATGGTGGAAGCAAAGCTATACAGAGAAAATCTCACACAGAAGCATACACATACACATTCACAAAAAGAGAGCAGGGGGAAAAATCGAAAATCTTGTTCTCAAAGTCCACCTCCTCAATTTGGGATAATTCGTTGTAAAAAGAGAAAAAGGGGAAAAAGTCTTAAATCTTGTTCTCAAAGTCCATCACCTTAATTTGGGATGATTCGCTGTCCATTCATGCACTCCACAGACGCAGGGCACATCAAGTGGACCGTGGAGCTTTAATCTGCTGCCTCCGAGGCTGCACAGAGAGATTTCCCTGTCTCTTCTCTGCTCTCACAGCTCCCGGGTCTCAGCCTTGGACCTGGCCCCGCCTCTGAGCGTAGGTCACCGGAGGGCGTCCGTTCTTCGCTCAGACAGGACGGGTGTAAAGGAGGGAGCCGCAGATTCCGGGGCTCTGGCTCACTCAGGCAGAGGGGAGGGAGGGGCACGCAGTGCGGGGCGGGCCTGTGGCAGCAGAGGCCAGCGTGACGTTGCACCAGCCCAAGGCGCTCCATGCGTTTTCCCGGGGAAGCCGTCCCTGGGTCCCGGGACCCTGGCAGTGGCGGGCTGCGCAGGCTCCCCGGAAGGCGGGGTGGACAGTGACCTGCGCTTGCACACAGGCCTTGTGGTGGCGGCAGCAGCAGCCCCAGCGTCCCACGCCCGTCTCCGGGGTCCGCGCCTTTAGCCGCGGCTAGCGCCCGTCTCTGGAGCTTCTTTAAGTAGCGCTCTTAATGCCTTCTCCTCGCGCACCAGGAAACAAAAGGGAAGAAAAAGTCTCTTGCCTCTTCAGCAGCTCCAGACTTTTTTCCAGGACTCCTTCCGGGCTAGCCGTGGTGCACTAACCCCTTCAGGCTCTCTTCCTGCCGCCAGCCCCAGTCCTCTCCCTGCGCTCCGACTGAAACCCTATACCCGAGCCTCAGCTCCCAGCCCCGCCCGCCCCAGCGGCCGAGCAGACAAGCCTCTCGGGCTGGTGTGTGCCTGAGGGCACCGATCCTCTGTGCCGGAATCTCTCCGCTTTGCCCTCCACACCCCTGTTGCTGTGCTCTCCTCCGCTACTCCGAAGCTTTCCCCCTCCGCCACCTGCAGTCTCCGCCCGCGAAGGGGCTTGTAGTGTGTAGAAACCTTCCCTCCTTCACGGCTCCCTCCCACTGGTGCAGGTCCCGTCCCTATCCTATCGTCTCTGTTTATTCTTTTTTCTTTTGTCCTACCCAGGTATGTGGGGAGTTTCTTGCCTTTTGGGGGGTCTGAGGGCTTCTGTCAGCATTCTGTAGGTGTTCTGTAGGAGTTGTTCCACGTGTAGATGAATTTCTGATGTATCTGTGGGGAGGAAGGCGATCTCCGCGTCTTACTGTTCCGCCATCTTCCTGGACCAGCCTCTACACTCCATTTAAAATGCTTTTTATTTCTCTCAGCCTTGGGGCTCAGAGTACATCTAATTTCACCCACAGCTGTAATTCTCTAGCAAACAGTTCCTCCTGCTCCTGTGGGGTCCCCAGGAACCGAGTTAGTTTATGTCTGCCACTGACGAGGCACAGGAAGGGGCAGCGACGGCTACGTGCCAGCGCACACGGCGCCCTCCTGCCCATCTGTTTTTAGTTTTTTAAGGCACCTTCATACTGTTCTCCATAGTGGCTGCACCAATTTACATTCCCCCGAACAGTATAAGAAGGTTTCCTTTACTCCACACCCTCTCCAGCATTCGTTACTTGTAGACATTTTAATAATGGCCACTCTAACCAGTGTGAAGTAGTACCTCATTGTAGTTTTGATTTACATTTCTCTAATAATTAGCAATGTTGAGCATCTTTTCATGTGCCTATTGGCCATCTGTATAACATGACTTTAAAGTATCACTTTTTCTTAATAAGACTATCAAAGATTGCATAGATGGCACAGCCAGAATAAAGATAAAGGTTTTCACATCTCATTTGTTTAATTTGAATAATATTTGTGAAGTGGACATTAAAATTTTGTAACAAGCATATTCATCTGTATACAAAGGCCATACTTTGTGTACATGTGCACGCATACACACACTCACACAAACATCTATACATATATCAAGGCTATATAGTAGAGGTTTACTTTAGTGCACAGATGTGATTTGTAATCATCATATTGACACGATGACCAAATAATACCCATGAAATTTCAATCACATTGAGATTTTACAACTTGAAGTAATTTGAGGAACAAATAGAGCTAACAATAAATAGGTATTAGGGTTTTAGTTGTTTACATCTGTACCAAAGCATGGGGCCAAAATATCTAATTTTTTTTTCTGACATTGAGAAGTAATCATTTTTCAGTAAGCAACCATGATGCAAGTATGACACTAGTGAATGCAGAGTTGGAAGAGAATAAAATTGAATAGAATGAGACTTAGTTGGTGGTGTTGCTCTGAGAAAGTTTCAGTCAGGCTATGGGGAACTCCAGAGAAACAAATGCCCATTAAAGGAGTTCTGTTTGGGTAGGAATGTCCCAGATATAGTACTTAACTCTTACTCATTATTTGGAAAGTCTGGGGAGGACATAACACAATATGAGTGCTGTGGTGGTTATCAAAGCTATAACAGCAGTAGGATCTCTGCCAGCTACACAACTCAGAGCAGATTGTTTTGATAGACCTGAGGATCACACCTCCATTTTTGCCATTAAAAATAACAAGGAAATACTAGAAAATTAATGATTGAATAGACTAAGAAAAACAAAAAATATAAAAATATAAATATGTATATGGTTGTTGAATTACTTGTGATGTAAGCCAGAAAAAATAGGCTTAACCTTACTACATTAATGCTACTTTATTAAAGTGATTCATGAGCCAAAGCCTTATTCAGAATTTTAAATGTGTTCATTGAGTTATGTTAAATTTATCTATTACACAGCTAAGAGATAGAATTTTCAATCTTTTTATAGAATTTAAAATGCAATTTTTAATGTGTCCAGGGATTTATAATCTGTTCAAAGCTAAATATTATAAACACTTTGGGAATAATTGTATTCTGTTACCAGATATATGGAAGTATCATATTTTTAAAAATGGTAATGCAAAAGAAAAATGTTAAGAGATATTTCATTATCACTAGTGAACAAACTTTAAATCTTAGATACCATAGGTGTTACAAATTTTCTAAGAAAAGACTGAGGTTTACTGTGTTTATGATGTAGAAATCATAAACAATTTCTAATGATGTTGAAAATTTTAAATATAATGTTAGCAAGGTGAACGATTTTATAAATCAGCAGAATAACATTTAGGAAAAGTTCTTTTAATCTCTGGATACTATGCAAAGTCTTGAGAGAAAAAAAGACGAAAAACACTACTGTGGCTCTACTGTAACACAGCAGCTCTCTTTCTTGGAAATTATTCAAAGCAAATATTCAGTGAAAACACAGTGATGTATATGTAAGAATGAAAAAAAAAAGGATGTTTTTTATTAAAGAAAAATAAAATTCACAGAAATAATTAAATTATAGTAAAGTTTTACCCTAATATATTTCGCATTTTATTTTATCAATTTAACATTTCAATAACAATAAACTGTATTTAAGAATTAGGAGGGCCTCCCTGGTGGCGCAAGTGGTTGAGAGTCCGCCTGCCGATGCAGGGGATACGGGTTCGTGCCCCGATCTGGGAGGATCCCATATGCCGCGGAGCGGCTGGGCCCGTGAGCCATGGCCGCTGAGCCTGCGCGTCCGGAGCCTGCGCGTCCGGAGCCTGTGCTCCGCGACGGGGGAGGCCACAACAGTGAGAGGCCCGCATACCGCAAAAAAAAAAAAAAAGAATTAGGAGAATTCTTGTAATACGTGAACACTAATTGCTTTCAATTTTGTCACATAATTTGTTTCAGACACTAAACAAAATTGTTTTGATGATGTGCTGTTTGGTAATGTTAGGAGATACAGCAATGTATGGCTGCCTACTTTACTGCTCCCAGAACATGCAGATATTTAAAACTGCCTCCTCAAATGGTTCTGGCTTGTGGGACAAATAAACTCTCACTCGCCATCCCTGTGTCCTTCAAAAATTTCTTGTGGTGCTTTTTCTCCAACAATTTCTTTAACCCAGGCAGAAGAATATTTACTTTGGGTGGCCTTTGTCAGCTCTTTCCATAGCCCCTGGACATTGAGTGTTATATTTCCCGGCTCTTATGCTGAGTTCTCCTTACCCTCCCCTCACCATCACCATGACCCTATTGAACAGGGCATGTGATGGCTGACCCCACAGGGATTGCTCTCTTGTATCCACAGGAAGCTTTCATCCACCCCTTGCCCTGACAAACTGATTGCAGCAGAGCAACAGCCTTCACTCTCTGGCTTTACTTCAAAAGCAAGTGGTCAGCCTCTCCTTTGTCCTTTAGAAGTACCCTGTTTTCTGTCTGCTTTGATTTTCACAGTAATGAGTCAGGCTCCTAACTTTGGTGTATTCCAAGGACAAGGAACATTTTTCAAGCTCTTTGAGTGACTCCCTGCTCCTTTGATAAATTTCATCTGGTTTAGAATTTGAGGACTTACCTTCTTCTCTCATAGAAAGCAGTGTAGGGACTCTAATTAGGATGACAACCCTCTCCAAGTAAAATTATTTACCAATTACTCTGCTTTAACTTTATCTGACTCCTTAAATCTCTGATATTACCTGAGGTCCATGAGGCATGGAAGAGGGTCTGGAAAACTTTGTTGTTTTTCATAAGGGTGAGATGTTCAACTCACACTCATCTTGGTATTATAACATGTATACTATTGAAAATTTAATGAAAACTGAGGAGGAAGTATTATATTCTAATATTATTTCATTTTTCAATAAGTGCCAATCATTGAATAAACATAATATCTGGGAATCATAGAAGAGGAACAATATAATTTTCCTGGAGGTAGATCATGGGTGTTAATAGTATGAAGAACTTTCAGAAAAATGCTACCTTGTGGTCTTTAAATCATATATATTTGGAGGTTATTGATGTATATACTAATTAACTGAGTGCTCCCATATTTCGACTTTCACACCTATTGGTACCTGCCTACTGAATGAATTTTAAAACATATCATGATTGACTTCCAAAAGTTAAGCCACATTGACTATAACCATACTTTCTGGTTTTATGATGTATTCAATTAATTCAAAAATAATTTAGCCACAGAGATTATGATATTATGTACACATTAATTTTATTTACTGCTTAAAAATGGTTGCCCTAGTCAAGAATTCACAGTCCAGATTAATTTAATCAGAAAGACTTCAGTTATTCTTATGTTAATCCACACCAGTAACTTTACTACAATTTTCACTGGTTATATTAATAACTTGTTAGCTAATGAAAATTAGAAATTGGCTTTCTGAAGAAGTTAGTAAATTCAATATATGTTAACTGGCTTACATATTTTAGAGACACCCTCACCTTCCCCCAGCATTAATGGGCCTAAAAATCTGGTCAGCCTTGTATATGTCTGATATATTCCGGCATCAGTCTCCAGGTTTGATTGTTAAAGGATACGGCACAAAGAGTTTTGGTTTCCAAAACCTGCCCCTGAAATATAGTCCATTTGCCTCAGCTAATCTTTCAAGAAAAGTGTTTTAGAAACACCCAAAGCCAAGATTCCCTAAACCCACAGAATAGGTTGCTTTAGGTTTGGTTTCTACTTGCTAGTAAATATCTGTGTGATGGAATTAGGTCAAAGAGACCATTTGACTAACACCTTTCAAGTTTTTAGAGACTATCTTGCTATCACCTATTTCCAACTATTGGAGATCTATATATAGTCTAGTTCAAAACAGCAGTGGGAGGGAAAGATGAAGGAGTTGTGGGAGGGGGAGTGTCTGGTAAGGCTCACAGATGAGATGGTATTTTAACTAAGTATTAGAAATGAGTAAGATTTTGCCAGTTGACTGGGACATATAAGAAAAAATATTTAGTATATGGAATGTTTCTATGTAGAATTGTTCAGGGAATGTGGTTCATTCAGGAAAGTAAACTGTGGCTGAAATTTAAGGATTTTAAGATAAAAGTACATGCAGGGGCTGGGTTATAAAAAGGTCTATATGGTGTACTTCAGTGTTTTTAAAACTTTTTGCAACTTGTGGAAAATACTTTTTTTGTTATATGACCTCACACACACATACACACACACACACACACACACTGAAACAAAAATGTTACAAAATAATACTTACATTTTACTAGTTTCTATGTACTCTAATGTTTTATTTACTTTTTTTCTGAAATATTCTATTCCATTTTATTTTATTGAAATGTTGATATTGAAGCCAGTGGATTTATTTCTTGACACACCAATGAAACATAACCCACAGTTTAACAAACATTGCCCTAGAGAACTTAACCAACATCATAGGTGTCCAAGTAGTGCAGTCAGGAGGGGTAACCCAGCAGCTGGTGAGCAGCGCATGAGCTGAGTCATGGGGGTCTGCACTTGTCCTTGCCCAGAAGTGCACTGCACGACACTTGCACATGCCAAAGGGAGAGCAATATTAAATAACAAATACGAAAATCTGTGACAGGCTGGGAGAGAGACTGTGGAAGAAAGGAAATTGTAGTACCTTTAAGAGCACTTTTTCCCTGCTTTTTGAACAAAAAGTACCACATTTGCAATTTTCATTTGGTCCCCAAATTGTTTGTTTCCCATTGTGCAAAAAGCACATTCCAATAGAAATATTGTGCAAGCCACATATGTAATTTAAAATTTTCTACTAGAAACACTTAAAAATATAAAAAAGAGCATGTAAACATATTTTAATATGTTTATTTAACCCAATATATCCAAAATATTAGCAAATCAATTAATAATTAAAATATAAAATATTAATGGAATATTTTAGTTTTTTATTCCCTCCAAGTGTTTTAGATGTGGTATATGTTATACTTCCAGATCATCTTAATTTAAACTAGCCACATTTAGAGTAGTCAATAGTCACGTGGAATTTGTCATCAACATATTGGGCAGTGTGGCTCTAAAAGTGGGGAATACTGGAAAGTTTCATGCCAGTGTTTATGAGGTCCAATTTGACTGTTAGGAAGATCTCACCCTCTTAGTAACACAGAGAATGAAGTAGATAGTGAGACTGGAGGCAGGGAGAATCAAACATTAGCTTTTTGGATTGGGGGAAGGGCACATTTGAGATGTATATGGGTAGAATTATCAGGACTTGGACACAGATTACATGTGTTTAGTGGTAATGGTAAAGAGGAAACAGAGAAAGGAAAGGGATTAGAATGATCGCAAGGTTTGTGAACTTGGTGATTGGGTGGATGGTGGTGCCACTCATCAAGATAACGTATCCAGGATGAGAGCCACAGTATACTTTCAATCCTTTTTTTTAAGTTGACTTATTATATTCTGTTGTTATCAAAGTGGCCTGAGATACTCCTTGATTTAATAATGTTCTAATGGAGCTTATCTTGGGAAACACACTGGTGATTTAGAATTGAAAAAAACCTTTTAAGTTGTTTGATACAGTGGATTCTGCCTAAGATAAACTCGGGAGGTAGGATTCAGGGCCAGTCCTGTGAGTGGTAGAAGACGGCAACCACTAGAATGACCAGTTTTTAATGAACGTATAAGAAAACTGACCTAGTGAAATTGGCTAATTTTCTCAAATCCTCTCTAGTTAGACACAAACTAGAACTAAATGCCACTAGTGTTTTTCTTTTTTAAGACTTAGGACTTTCCTCAAAACTTTATTCTCTGTACCTTGGCTTTACCTTATACTTTTAAAGTGAGATTATTTGGTCAAAATTCCCCCAGTTTCACTTTAAAAGCTCTACACTTTCACCTTTTCGGTCTTCCTTCGATTCTCTCTGCAAGATGTGCCCTACTATTTGTGAGGACTAATATCTTGCCCATTCTCTGGCTTTTACCTGCTTTCCGTTCTTCCTAGATCAATGTGTTGTTCCATTTACTTTTTGAGATCAATATTTTGAGATGCCAGCATGTACTCTGTAAAACCTCCTCTTGGTTATTTATATTGCTCCATATCTTTGTTTAAAGGCTGAATTTCTATACTGCGTTGGTCAAGGTGGAAAAAGGAATGGAGAATGATCTTTAGCTTTGGGTAAAATACATATGAACCTGTTCTGAATAGTTCAGTATTTCTACTTCAAAAATACATTTGCCTCAGTGGATTAATCAATACCAAAGATCCAGTATGCAATAACAACTTAAAATACTACAGATAAGTAGTATTGACACATATTTGTTAGAGAGCCAACTGTGTGTGTGAGAGAGTGCATATACTTGTGTGTATACTTGTGTGTAAATGGATTTCTCTGTATTATTTAGCTCTATTTAATGTGATAGAGAAAATATAGAGTGAAATATGAGTAAGGATAAGCACTAATAGAGACATTAGAGAATGTCTATATGATGCAAATTTTTGCATTAAGTGAATTTAAGTTTTGAACAGAGACTATTATGTAAACTCAGTATATTCATTCAGGAATACTGGAAGCTAATAAACTTTCTGAGTCATTGTAAATCTAAAAATATTTTTATCTTGTCAATCCACTTAATCATTTAGTAAGGAATCATAGATTCAACTTAATTTTCCAAAAAAACTTTTGTAGCCATTGCTCTTTTGTCATCAGCTAAAACAATTGTCTTCAATCAAACTTAATTTAGCAGTAGCAGTGGAAGGAGCAATGATCATCTAGAGGATAAGAGAAAAAACTGAGAACAGAAAAGAAAATGGAAACTTTCCAATCTAATATCCCTGTTTCAGGAAATTAACTCTACTGAAGGCTAGGCAAACAAACAAAAATGTAAATAAGCAAACAAAATTTAATTAAGGGGCTTCTAATTCATACACTTTTATTACTTTTTATATTCATCTGCAGGGTCTTAGCAGACAGATTTTTTTTTTTGAACAATCGGTAGATTGACTGGAGTGAACCCAAGATAGCTCTATCAGAACAGTCATTTTGTCTCTCTCCATTTCATTTTTTAAAGAGATTTAATGACAGTTATTTTTAATGTTTCTTTTAAGTCATGTTCCATGAGTCGTTATCATGGTGTCTTTGAAAGTCAGAATATCATCATATGTATACTAGTCATAGGACAATAGAATTTGGGGGAGACAGATAGGGATTGAATCCTGGCTTTATCATTTACTACCTATATGACTGGGCAAATCATAAATCACATAACCTCTCAAAACCTTTGGCTTATCATCTGTAAATAAAGTCATGTCTTACAGAGTTCTTATGGAATTTATGGATTATTCATATAACATGCTGAGAATTGTGTAAGTCACACATTGGGGACTATAATAAGGTAGATTTTACAAGTAACTGTTTGGCCAGAGTTGGAGTTTAGGCTTTCACATATCAAAACTTTTATTTTTAAGTGTATATTATTGTAAATACTTCTACAAAAATGATTGTGCTTTATGTCCCTCATGAACACAGTAACATAATATATCAGGATTCTACACTGGGTCTGAAGGACCCTGGCTTCATTAGAGCTGTCTCAGGGAGCATAAGCAAAGGGAACGGAAAAAGTTACACAGGTATCCCTGCTTCAGTCTTTACATTTTATGTAAATATGTGTTTAAACATCAAGGTTTCTATAGGATTTTTAAGAAAATTATTTTGCTGCTTAAAAACAAGCCAAAGGAAAACAAACAAATATTAGTATGCACATTTTTACGTCTTCATTGAGACATTTAATAAATTACACTTATTTAAAATATACAACTTGATAAAATTATGACATATGTATACACTATGAAAGCATCACCACAATGACAATAATGAAAAATTCATCACACCCACATAATGTTTATTAAAGGCAGAAAAAGTTGAAGTAATTAATTGATATATGAAATAGATATCCTGGGACTTCCCTGGTGGCTCAGTGGTTAAGAATCTGCCTGCCAGTACAGGTGACACGGCTTCAAGTCCTGGTCCGGGAAGATCCCACATGCCGCAGAGCAGTTAGGCCCGTGAGCCACAACTACTGAGGCCACAGGCCTAGAGCCCATGCTCCGCAGCAAGAGAAGCCACCTCAATGAGAAGCCTGCGCACTGCAACAAAGTGTACCTCCCCCTCACCACAGCTAGAGAGCCCGTGTGCAGCAAAAAAAGACCAAACGCAGCCCAAAATAAATAAATTTATTTAAAAAAAATAGATGTCCAAATTAAGAATCATTTTCCTCAACATCTTGCTCTTTGTGTAATGTAGATTTCCTACCTCTAATAGCCAGAACAAAATAAATAGTTCTATAGAATTTTCAGATGACCAGCTTTTCTGCAAGATTTGCTAACATTTAAAAAGTAAACATAACGTTAAACCAATTATTTCTATTGAAGGACAAGGAAAGTTTATTTTAATGTAGATTTGAGCAAGTTCATGCAACATTAAACCTTTTGTAAGGCTTCCTGGATTGGCTCCATGATGCAAACCTGTTTACTGAGAGGAATTGGATTCAGACACCCTTTCCATTTAAGGGATTAGCGGTCTCACTAATGACTAGTCAATTGCTGAGGTGACTGCAAATTTAAACCAAGAATGATTACTTAGGTGCATGGCTCAATTGCTGGCTCACATTCCCTGTTAGAGGAAGCACTAGTGCATTAATTCTAACACTCCACTAAGCAATATAGAAGTGTTATATGCTTATTATATGCTATATTGGCTCTGGAGAAAAAAACAATCGTTGAAATCCCAGTATGCATATTTATTGTACTTCCTACTATTGCTTCTGCCAGTGGCAAGAGTGTATTTATCTGTCATGTAAATAATCACATCTGATTAGGCATTGAAATAGTATAGTTATAAACATTTTCCCTTAAAGTACTGAATAAATTAACCTCATGAGGGAACCAAACTACCCACCTTGATCTGTTACTTAATCTGACCAGAGATTATTTAAAACATTAGGACCTGATTACACCTCTTCAGACTTCAGAGTATAATTTTAATAAATCCAAACATCAACTTAATTTATCATGATTTTTTAAATAACTTATTTATTTTTTAACCAAATCTTACACATGCACAAAATAGCCATCATAATAACAAAATACTGCTCTGTATATATTCTTACTCCATAGATGTTCTTAGATAGACACACATCTCAAATAAACATATAAAGAAGGCATGGACAATTCTAATCCTTTATGCATAGATATCCCTTTCCCTATGTCAGAGAATCCCTGAGGAAAATGTGAATTCTATAAATATAGGTAGTGTACCATGTGATGTGGTAAGAAAGAAAACCAATTTAAGATTCTTACCTCAAAAGATTGAATAAATATCTGATAACATATCTGTATTATTTTTACTTTTCCAAATCCTATTTTTATCTTTAACTAATATTATATTTTATATGATAAGTCCAAAGAAGAATTTAATGAACACACCTCTATTACTGTGAATTTATCTGATTTTTTAAATAAATAGATTTTATGATTAAAATTATAAAATCAAACCCAAATATCATGAATTATGCTTATTAAGTAATATTCTGAGCTATATATATGTGTGTATATATATACACATATATATGATTTAAAAAGGAATATGATAATGAAGAAAAAGGAAAAGAGGAGGGAGGAAAGTAAAAAGGAAGGGAGGGAGGAAGACATATTGGCCCTGTGTGCTAATGGCTTATCTTTTAGTGAGATATGATTAAAAACCATTTTGTGCCACTTTTTGCCTGTCTGAATTCTAAAATAATAAGTAGTAAAGAATATATGAGATAACAGGCCTCTGGTATGGTATGTGCTTGGAATGGATAAGAACAGTTTATTTTGAGGGTGATTTGACAAATAGCCTTTGTAAATTACATGCATATTCCTTATCTCATCAATTTATCTTGTAAAAAATGTGCCCTGAAGATAAATTTACACAAGTCCAATAGATATATGCTCAAGATTGCTTATCACAATATTGTTTACAAAATTAAAAATAAAGCAATCTGTGAAGGAACTGATTCAAAGCAACTGTTACTCCTATATAATGTTACTCCTATATAATAGAATACTAAATAACTGTTTAAAAAATAAAGTAGAATTATACATATTAATGTGAAAATGTCAATTACTCATGATTAAATTGAAAAGAGTCATTTAACTGTATAGAATGATTATTTTGTATGTACTTTAAAAATCGATTGTCATAGATATGCTCTATATGTATACAAAATTTGTAATAATACAAAGGAAAGATTCAATGTCATTACCTCAAGCATATAGGTATTGGGAGAGTTTGATATGAGATCCAGACCTTTATGTTTTGCTTCATAAACTTTTATAAATATTTTATAAGCATCAATTTTTTATTTTCTAAATAAATATCTCTCTGTTTGTATGATTTTTTTTTTTTTTTTTTTTTTTTTTTTTTTTTTTTTGCTGTACGCGGGCCTCTCACTGCTGTGGCCTCTCCCATTGCGGAGCACAGGCTCCGGACACACAGGCTCCGTGGCCATGGCTCGCGGGCCCAGCCGCTCCGCGGCATGTGGGATCTTCCGGGATCGGGGCACGAACCCGTGTCCCCTGCATCGGCAGGCGGACTCTCAACCACTGCGCCACCAGGGAAGCCCTGTTTTTATGATTGCTAGTTATTCTTCTCTACCTAATCTTGGAGATGAGAAGGAATTCCTTTGAACTTGAATTTAGTTGGCATATTATATCATGTGGTTAAAAGAATGATGATCATTTTGGAAATAAAAATAGAGAATGAAAACAAGAGGTAAAGGATTCTGGTTCTTTTGCTGTGAAATGAAGCTTGTGACAAATATTCTAGGAGCTTCTTAATGAGACCAATGAAAGATCGGCAGAATGGAGGTATTTGGGGGTAATTAATAAACAGAACTAACACTGACCAAATAGAACACAATTTAAAAATTTAATTTATTACTAAATGTTGCCTGATGAAGCAAATTCAATAAGAATGAGCATAAGAAGAATATTAGGTAACTGTAGAAAAAGCCTATGGAGGGGGGCATATTACCAGGGTATCCTTGTACTTTCTCAAAGGACTATGGGGATTCTCCAAAATTCCACTAAAGATGGCAGTGTTAAATATTTAAAAATAAATGAAGTCAATTAATTTGCGGCATGGCTATATCCTGGCACAGACTGATGGTATATTAGTACAACAAAGTATCCCCAGTAGTGTAGGGAGATGCCAGTTATCTAAACCAAAATATTCCTAGTTTTGAAAAAGACAGCTCATTATGCTCTCATAAATAATCATCATTTTTTTTTGCTAAAAATTATGCTCACAGATCTTCTAATTTAGATTATTCCATAACCTAGCCACTGGGAAAAATTAGAAATAGCTACATCTTTTCATATATAAACTACAAATTAACACATTGATTTTCTCCTTATAAGTCAGGTAAATTAAGCATGAATTCAGTGCTTTTAGATGAATGGATGAAGCTGATATTCTAAATCTGACAAACCTGAAGACCAGTACTAAACTTAGAAGACTTTAATAAGATTCAACCAGATAATACCTCCTCTGAGTAGCTGGTCAAACAGCCTTTCTATTCTTGCCAACTTATTAACAGAAAAATCCCAGACATGACCCTGGTTGAGTGCTATTTGAGATCTACTGAAACTGTATTCAGTTTTTTTGGAAAAAATATTTTAAAAGTTTTCCTTCATAGTGCTTCATCAGTAGATAAAATGAAATAGGTTTGTATTGGGTAAAAATAAGAGTTGCTTCTACTGCTCAAAGTTTGATAAACAGAGTTGTTGTAAGAATAGAACAGACTAATATAAACTACAACAAATTATTTTCAATTTAGTGAAGAAACATGGAATTTTTAAAACTTACTCAAAATCAGATAAAATTCATAGTGTACTTTAAAGTTAAAATTCATAGCGTACTCCAAAATGTCAAGAACAGTCGATCCTTGTGGGACAAACTCACCAGGTATCATGACAGGGAACAAGGGAAAATTTGGAGATGTGACATGTCTGGTTACATGGTCAAATCCCAGATCCTAGTTAATATCTGCCACTCCCAATTCTGGTTACATGGTCAAATCCCAGATCCTAGTTAATATCTGCCACTCCCAATTTTCTCATGTTTTATACTATGAAAACAGCTACCCTAAATTTTGAAATTTTCAGACACCTTTCTGATTGGAGGAAGTCATTTTTTACCTGTAATGATTTGAAACTTTAAGGATTTTCCATAACCAGAACACTAATATTCACCTCATGCAATAATATTGAATTCTTACCTGATTGTGTATCCCAATTAACCCAAGGAGTGTATTATTGCCTGGATGGATAAGTACTTATAATCCCAGTTTTTCAAGAGGCAGTCATCTAAAATTATAGACCTTTTGTCCATCATACTTTACCTTCACAAATTGCAAAATTAGGTTTCTCAGGCCAATATTCATTATAAAGGCCACGTGCCTTTCAGTCACGGCTATTTCACAACTAATCATTGTTATTCTCTCAGCATGGTAGAGGCATCACTCAGCAAAGTTGTTACACTCTAACTTTATTTTATTAATCAGAAGTGTTTATGAATTACATGAATATTCACTATTGAATTAAATGCATTCAATATTGGCATCCAGTTAGAGATATTAACAACAGCTCATGTTTTTTACTACAAGGGTCAGTATTGGTTGTAATTACATTGAAGGAAAAATAACACACTGAATAATATATAATATGTAAAAAATTAATAAATAGAAACCTCAGTTAAATAGAGTTGGGAGACTAGAAAGGGAAGCTCTCATGCCAAGAGATGATAGCAGAGCCCAACAAGAATAAGAAAGACTCTTCTTTCCTGGCAAGGTCTAAGCCATGACTCTGTTTACTATAACCCTCCCAACTTCCTTTGCCTCTCTGTAAAAGTGCTCTCCTTCCCTTGCCTGTAGGGGAACTTGCATGTGGCTTGCAGTGGTTGCAGACTCCAAACTGCAATTCTCTGCTGATCACAAATAAATCCATCTTTACTGGAGAAATATCCATCAGTCTACTTGTTTCTGGTTAACAAATAGAAATGTGCTTTGATCCTTAATCTTGCAGTTTTCTGTAATCACGCTGTTTGAACCAATCATTAGATAATTTGATATGATATAAACTAAACACATATGTCAGAGCTATTGAGACCAGAAATGTAAGCAATTTGTTCTAACTGCTGATACTATAGTTTTATTATTAAACACTGGAGATGGTCTAAACAGATAATCAGCACAACAATCAATTATTCCTAGAAAGACTCACTAACTTAATATAAATTGCTCTAAAACTATGTTCATTAACTTTGGTGTATATGTCTTCAAAACCTAATTCACCAAATTCCACACATTTTATATAGCATGTCAAAGAAGTCAATTGCTTAGAGTTGTAACCAGAACCAAGGTGATATTTGAGGCCTTACCAGACCCATATTGGAGGAGTTCACAGCCATGTTTCGGTATAAGGCCTTCCTGCACTGGTACGTGGGCGAGGGCATGGACGATATAAAGTTCAATGAAGGTGAGAGCAACATGAGCAACCTGCTGTCCAAGCTGGCAGTCCCCGGATGCTATGGCTAAAGGGGACGGCAAATTTGAGGAGGAGGCAGAAGTGGAGGTGGCCTAGAGATGTCTGTTATGGAGTAAAGCACGGAAACCATTTGAACTCTTTATCAAACACAGCATGGATCTGATAGCCACACGTCACTGTGTCTGCACTTGCACTTCTTCCCGTCTTAACAACACAAGGTGTACAAACACTACCACTAAAGCATTTTCATAGTGAAAAAAATTATTTTTTACTTTCATGCAGTGGGGTCAGAGTGTATTCCTATAGGTGATATCAGAGTCATGCAATAAGACACTGGTATGAAGAATTATTACTTTCTGAGAGCAAGACACAACAGTATTGTGTCTGTAATTTTTTGTTGTGTCTGTAATTTTTTGTATGATAATATTAAGTTTAATCTGCCAAATATACAAGCTGAATTTGTGTAGTAAGATTTCCCTGCAGAGTAAATAGAAGTTTCTTGAAATGATTGGTAGTTAGTATTAAAATGGAATCTGTCTCTGGCCAGATGGCTGAGGATGGGGCAGAAAAGGGCAGACAGGAGAGACCCCCAAAGGAGGGGCCTGGCTGGAACGAGCCATGCCCCTCAGGGATCCAGGGGCATAGGCTCCCACAGGACAGCGCCTCTGAGCACCAAGGCAACACAGGCTGGGGCTAATTGTCCCAGCAAATTCCTTGGCATTTTCCATCTGGCAAATCACCCCCTAATGTATAATCTATCAGACAAATGGAAGCACTTCTTACCCCACCTCCAAGGCATGCCCCCAACAAGGGTTTTAAATTCTAAAAACAGTAACCATCCTCCTTTGCCTCAATTTTGTACAACTCTGAAGGGTCATCTGAGCTCCAGAGCTCTACTGAGATAAGCTGAAGCCTCTCTTGTGAGTGTGTCACAGTTCAGTGTCTCCATCTACCCAGTCCTGCTTCCCTCTTCTCTTCACAGGTGATGTTGTTGAGAATACACTTAAAATTAACACCTGAAGGCCTCTGTCTCAGAGTCTATTTACCTGGAAACCCAACCTAAGAACTTTCTCTGTAAATCTAGGTCCTAAAACACAAGAATCTTTGTAATTCATTTTGTCTCTAAGAATTTTGTGTCTAGGAATTAATAATAATTCCTATTATTTATGATAGGAATCATAAATAATTTCTGATAAACATTTTAGCTCATTCTCTCTAAAGTCTCTGGACTCATTTCTCCATGGAAATAAGGTGTTGTCTTATACTTTTTATATTTGAGGTATAATTATTCAAAATATTTTTTACAATTGCACTCAACCTAGTAGTTATATGTTTGCCTAAAGTAATCATTATTTATTTACTTATCACCAAAGTAAGAGGACATTTATTAGAAATACTACTTCAATTATAATACGTAAAGTGCATGTTAACTACAATCACAGAATTCATGATCAATTTCTGGGTATCCCTAGACATTGTTAATGTTGTTTAGTCACTCTTAGATCTGATGGTCTTTCTATTAGAACACACCAAATAAGGGAATTCGATGCTGGGTCTCTGTTATTTGGAGAAACGGCAAACCTCAGTTATCTCAACCATGTCAATCTTCCTAATTTCTGCGATAGCACAGTCTGCTAAACGTCAGTGGCTGGGTGGTAACAGCATGGAATGAAATTGTTCTTCAACACTAGCCCTTATGAAAAAAGAGCCTGGAATTTATGAATCTGAAGAGTTTAAGTAGGAAAACCCAAATTTTATCAGAAACTATTTATGGTTCATATAATAAATAAATGATATGAGTTACCAGGCTCCTGAGTTGTACAACCCAGAATTGTAAACATGTGGCTTAGGTTAGGTTTCCTGGGAAATAGAGAGGTAAATACTGTGTAATTAACTTTTGTTGCAATTTCACAAGAAGGTAGTCAATCTCAGAGTTTCTGAAAAATTGCAATTAAATGCCATCCAAGGAATTAAAAGGGAAGTGGTGTTGGATATAATAAGAAAACCCAAGAATTTATCTTTGCAGGACCCAAACCAGCTTGGAACTAGTGCCATTTCACTAAGGTCTCAGACATTGGACAATATTCAAAATATACTGCCAGCTTAGAAGGAAAGCCTTTTGAATTGTCTGCATGGATTGAACAAGTAACACAGACTTGTATTGTGTGGGCTTTAATCCTGGCAAGATGATTTTTTTAGGTTATTTAACCTGTATAAGAATGTTTCTCATTTGCAATTTATGGACAGTGTTAGTACTTTCCTCTTAGGTTCTTATAGAGTTTTAAAGTGATAACTATAAACTGTTTTTATAGCATAGGGTCTAGCTAGCATTTAGTAGACATTCAATAAATACAAACTCTTATTCATAGTGCTAAAATAGGCCCCAGATCATGACTAATGGCCATTCTTTTGGGCACACTTCTTGTTTGGCCTTCTTAACTTCAATACCCCAAAACATTCAACAATTCTATGTTCTACATAAAGTATATATCACACATGATATGAAGAATATATGTTAAAATATTCTGTGTCTCCTTAGGGCTTATGCTCTACAAGTGTGGGTACAGGCAGCAGGTTTATTAGTGCAATGAAATGCTGTTTTTTAAAATGTGAGTCTAAGTGGTATGGGAGGACATGGATTAGCATGTTTCAATTATAGGAGACAAGGAAGGGCTTCACAGGGGATATGAGATAGCAGTCGAGTCCTAAAGAATTATACAGTTAACCAGATTAACAAACAGGACATGAATACCATGTTTCAGTTTAGAAAACAGTACTGGCAGATACCCAGAGATAAAAGACAATATGGCAAGAGAAGTTAAGTGAGAGTTCGGTGGTGAGAAAAGACTATGGATAGGCAAACAAGGACCAAGGCTTTAAAGAACTTGTAAGTCATGTGGTTATTATACATGCTTAGAGAAAAAATAATCTTCTGTATGGTTTTAAACAAAGTCATCAAATTATTGTTTTGAACAGTATATCATGTGGTTAATTCACTCTTCTCAGAGAGTGAGTGGATGTGGTGTGAAGTATAATTTGGAAGCAGGGAGACCAGTTAGGAAAAAGTGATATAAGACTAAATTAAGGAATCAGGCATGGGAAGTATGAGAAAGCAAATGATCCAGGAGGTGGCTAGAAAGTATAATTGATAGGGGTTGATGGTTAACTGAAATTTGAGATAAGAATAGGGGAGTAGCTAAGTATCATACATTTTGAAAATAATTTCATTCATTAGGGTAAAGACCACAGTTTGGGGGAGAAGACCAGCATCTCAGTTTTGGTCATGATAAAATTGTCAGTGAGACCTTCCAAAGACAGGGTGGCCTAGCAGAAATGCAAACTTGCCTACCTCTAGTGACTATCAACATGGTGTGGGATGCATTTTTATTACATACATAAGATTATCTGGTCTTGGGCCTGCTTCCCTCACTGTTTCTTGCCCTATTTCTGCATGCAACTTGTGTGGAACCAATATGACTTGTGACAAGTTAAAACCCAGTATTATTTTCCTTTCTATCATCTTTTTAAGTTTCATTTAGTGGGGGTAATCTTCCTTATCCCTGGATGAAAATTCTGTCCTTTTGCTTTCTCTGTTTATTCTCAAGTACTACAGTAGTACTAGCAGTCTCAAAGTTGCCAATACATGAAAATGTCCAATCCTGTGTGTTAATCATAATCTAAAACTTGAATCTGGGTTAAATCTTCTCTCCTCCAGTTTGAAGGATGAGAGATTAAAATAACAATGAAGATTTGATTGTTCTTCTTTCTACTTCTGCTTCGTACAACCCTTAACAGGTTTGCTACTTCAATTGTAGTTTCATTTTCCTATTGGAAGTAAACCAGAAGATGGCAGCGAGATAGGGATGGACAGTGGAATTCTAACTTGGCTGATGGCACTCTGTTTCTTCCAAAGTTCCCTGTTGAGCTCCTATTTGCTTTGTTCTAATAATCTTGGCAGAGGACACTTTTCTCAATCTCATCAAAATGCTCTTCTTTCTCTTGAGGGTCCCATCCCTTCCAGGCAGTCCTATTAGCCTGCCAAAAAGGACAAAAGATGACCACACTCATCTCTCTTTCATTGCCGTATCTTGCCCACAGTAAACTTACCCCATGCCTTAAACAACCTCCAGGATCCCAGGCTAATACCAAAACAACAAGATTCTTTCACTTCCCCTGCCCTCAAGCATTTAGTCAACCTGGCCCTTCTTTTACCTTCTAGGTTTCCATGGAGGTCAGAGCCCAGTGTTGTGCTTTAGCCTTCTCAGACATGAATCAGTCACCACTGTGCTGTCTACACAGTGAAGGAAAGACATTTCATAACTTTACAAACAATTCCCTTGAAACTTCCATGTTAGAGGGTGACATTGCCCCAACCATCTTTCCTCTACTGTGGGTATGAGATGCAGAACCACAGTCCTTCAAATAAATCTCTAGGACAGTCTTCTCTCCTTTCATCAATTTCTCTACAAACATTTGACATATCTGAGAGATTTCAGAGGCTGGAACATTTTTTAACAACCATTTCTTTGTAAATTTTATATTTGTATTGGAGGCATGTATTTCACATACTCACATTGATATTTTGTATGTAAGGTAGGAAGTGTCTATTCTAATTGTTTTATATTTTGTTTTATATCCCCAAATCCTTTATACAGAAGCATCCACACTACATGCACGAATTTGAAGCTGGAGCAACAAAGCCCATTAAGACATGATTAATTTCTGTCCTTGAGATCTGAAAGATAGGTATATGAAAAAGAGCTATAAATGCTATAACGGACAAGTGAACAATGTGTCATGGAAGTAGAGAGGAAGAAATAGAAAATTCTTAAATGAAGGTAGTTAAAAGAAATTTCAGAAACTGGAGCTACAAAGCTCAATAAGAATCTAGAGCTATAAAACCTGTTAAAACATGACTAATTTCTGTCCTTGACATCGAGAAGATAGGTATATGAGAAACAGCTATAAATGCTATAAAAGAAGCATGTCCACTGGGTTATGGAAATGGAAGAAATAGCAGATTCTTAACAGAAAGTAATTAGATAAAATTTAAAAGTAAAGATAATATTTGAGTTGAACCTGAAAAAATATATGGGATTTCATTGATGCATTTCATCTCCCCAATTATTGGAAACATGATCCCTTACTATCATTCTTAATCACCCATTTATGATTAGAACCTACCTATTGAAATAATTCCAGACAAATCAATATGACAGTTTGATTACAATGTTGTTTTAAGATAAAACAATCCTTATAACTACTTATCTTCAACTACTCCTTTTAGGGTATTTTATGATAAAAATACAAAATTTCTTTTGATAGGTGAAAAAAAGTCCCACTGTGAGTTACCTGTAGTGAAACATCATTATATAATAATATTTTCCCAATAATGTTACCTCAGTCTATTTAATTACAATTTACTATTACATAAAATGCTATGTCATTGCTACCATAGTTGTATTTTTCTTGATCTTTAAAAATGCTGACATTGAGGGCTTCCCTGGTGGCGCAGTGGATAAGAATCCTCCTGCCAAGGCACAGGAAATGGGTTCAAACCCTGGTCTGGGAAGATCCCACATGCTGCAGAGCAACTAAGCCCATGCACCACAACTATTGAGCCTGTGCTCTAGAGCTCACGAGTCACAACTACTGAGCCTGCGTGCCACAACTACTGAAGCCCAGGCACCTAGAGCCCGTGCAACAAGAGAAGCCACCACAATGAGAAGCCTGCGGACTGCAACAAAGAGTAACCCCTGCTCACCGCAGCTAGATAAAGCCCATGTGCAGCAATGAAGACCCAACACAGTCAAAAATAAATAAATAAATAAATAAATTTATTAAAAAGAAATGCTGACATTGAATATATGTAACCTAAATATTAGCTAAACTAAAAATTCTTTTGAGGTTGCCATATGTACTTGTTTTAGAATATATATATATATATATATATATATATAAAATACGTGTATATATGTGTGTATATATATGCATATCTGTGTGTGTGTGTGTGTGTGTGTGTGTGTATATGTATACATACTCATACCTCTAATAATAATAGCCAATATAGTCTATGGATTTATTCTAGACCAGGCATTATGCTAAGGTACTTACATACATGATTACATTCAATTTGTACATAATCCTTTGACTTTAGTTATTATGATCATTCCCATTATACAGATTAACATATGATGGCCCAGAAGCATTAACCCATTTCCCAAGGTCATATCAAATAATAAAGACCCAGGTTCTGGTCCAGGCAGGCTAAGTCCAGTTCCACGTTCTTAACTGCTACAATTTCCTGCTTCCTATAGTTTCTAACTCTAGCACAGGTATCCCCATTCAGATCTACAGAATAATCTGGAATTTTCATGTGATTTTTATTGTATATATTCAGCTCCATTCCATTGTCATTTGTTATGGAGTTAGATTTGAGGAAAACTTACAGCCTATTAGAAGAAAAAATTATATATACATTTATAAAAATACCCATAGACTCTTTCCTTCTGAGGAAAAGTACATTTTAACTATTCCTGGTGAAGCTAGAGATCTTCTAGCCTATTATAGTCTGTTCATAAGGGTACTTCATGTAACACTCTTGTGCCAAGAAAAAATAATTTCACTTATAAAAGGAGCAATTGTTCAACATCGATTAAAAACACCTACAGTAGCATCGAGTACTTAGTACAAGAACCTAATGGATGCTGAATGGATGAGTGGATAGATGGATGAATAAATGAGAGAATGAATGGGCTGTGCTCCATAAGGTTTAATTAATACAGTTAGTATGTGTGTGATTTTTGTGTGTGTAAGTTGTATTTTATGTAGCTGTACACACAGACACACAACCCTATGTACCTGTGTGATTGACTAAATGGCTGACATCTGTTTACTTTTTTCCTCTTATTTTTATGTTTAACTCTTAATTAGTATGTCTGTTATTCCTAAGATATGTGCTTTTCTGTTTTTTTATTTATTTTCCCATATACCTCTGCATAATACGTGTGTAGTTAAGTAAGGAAGGAGATGATAACTAAAGCCTCTCTCCCTCTCCCTCTCCCTCTCTCTCTCTCTCCCCGCCCCCACCCCCCATAGGTGTAACACTGGTCATGAATAGTCTTTTCCTATTCCATACCCCTATGAAGTAAGTACTGAGCAAATACTTAAAGATGATCAGTTTGGAAGGCACCAGACTATCAGCCTGCCCAAGCAAACTGTATTTTTGGATCCAACACTTTGCAGCAAGACACTGGGTAGCCATGTTGCACACCCTAATGAAAATGAGAACTATGTCAGTAATCAGTGAATTACTAACAGGAATGAAGAAGTCATTACAATTTACTTACTGCCAAAAAAAAAAAAAAAAAAACCTCAGCAGATTCATGAAACTTTTTTCTTCATAGGATGATTTAAAACTGAACAGATTGTTGGAGAGTGCTTCAGTAGAAAGTGTGTGTGTAGGGGGGTGTACAGATGCATACATACTTGTTCTGATATCCCAGTCACTAGGGTAAACTTCATTTTGCTGTTAATCACTTCTGCACGGGAGAGTTGGCTTATTTTGTTTTAAGAGAAATAAATCACTAAAAGACTATTTTTTTTTTATCAATACGCAGAGAACAGTCTTGCCCACAGGGTAAAATACAAACTATCACATAAGAGGAGCAGCCCTATCACAATAAAACAAAAATGGTATATACTGTATAATCATAGGTGAAAAAAATTATATAGACAAGGGGAAGGAAGAAATGTCAATGTCAGCTACCAACTCTCTGGGCAGTGGTTAAAAGTTGTCCAGCTTATATGAAATCTATGACTGATTCTCATTTACTTGGAAGAATTTATTATACCCAAAGGGAGAGTTAGAGAATTACTGCTCTTATCGCAATCAAAACACCAGGAATGAAAATCTCACTGGGGAAACAAATATTTTAATAATCTATTATATATCCACAGCAGTAACACTGCAGTAAAATGTCATGGATAACTGAGCTATTTCAACCTTTAATTTCCACACTGCTTAGGTTAGCATTCTAAATCAGACAACCAAGGGATCCCTAGAGCCCTGTGCTATTAAAACCAAATTCATTTCTAGAAAGTGCATTGCTATAGCTTTACTATTCAAAAAGTATCTTAGATAGCGTTTGATAGTGTTTACATAGGTTTTATGCTTTCTTCTCTTTCTTGCATGGTCTGTAAGGATAGTAAGCGATGAATATGACTGATTTTGGCATAATTTTGTAAATCCCTAACAAAGCTATTTTTGCATTGGTAAGTTGGTTGCATTAACATGGGCATGTTTATGTGCTAATACCAATTTTTAAGAAAATAATAGATTAATTCATTTTCCTCTGAGTAATAAAATTAATGACTGTAAAAATCAAGTGGAGAAAGTCAACAAGTAAGTGTTTATTAGAACATTTGGGGAGCCTGAAAAAGAAAGACAGAATAAAACATTTATTAATAGTTCCTTCAAGGTCATTTTTTTTAAATAAATAAATTTATTTATTTATTTATTTTTGGCCACATTGGGTCATCGTTGCTGTACATGGGCTTTTCTCTAGTTATGGCGAGGGTGAGCTACTTTCAGTTGCACTTTGCAGGCTTCTCATTGCAGTGGCTTCTCTTGTTGCAGACCACAGGCTCTAGGCGTGGGCTTCAGTAGTTGTGGCATGTGGGCTCAATAGTTGGGGCTCGTGGGCTGTAGAACACAGGCTCAGTAGTTGTGGTGTGCTTGCTTAGTTGCTCCACAGCATGCGGGATCTTCCCGGACTAGGACTCAAACCCGTGTCCCCTGCATTGGCAGGCGTATTCTTAACCACTGGGCCACCAGGGAAGTCCCAAGGTCATGTTTAACATCAGAAAACTAAAACTTTTAAAGAGGTCTGCTCTGAAGAATTGAGAACTTAAGAAATAAAGTTCATAATGTCTTGAACAATGACTTTTACTCTCTTCAGCAAAACATCTCTAAATGCTATTTTAACAGAGAAGATCAAAGTCCATCCACTTCTTTTGCAACCCCTTGTTGCAAAACAGTGTAACTCTACCTTTTGCATGAAAGAAAGGCTAATGGAGCAAAGACAAGGGATCCTCCACAAGTAGTTAGATTATGTTGGCATAGACCAGCAGCTGACTGCAGTATTTTGGAAATACGTTTCTGGTTACTGAAACTGTACAGAAACGAGCCAGAGTGTGAATTGTACAGCCTTTAACCTGGTCATTTCAAAAGCAAAGCCCTGAAATTTAAGAGCACAAATGTGTATCCCTCTGCTGGTGTTGATATTGCTACACATTCTCTACATTTGAATGAAGCAGCAAAAAGTTGGTCACCTAAATCTATTTTGTCTCCTTCTCCAATAAGTGGATATTCAGTTGAACCTGAGATAAGTAGTCAATTACAAATTCATATGTTCCTTCCCCCTTACACAGAGACATAGAGAGGTGGGGTTGCAACTACTACTCAGTTCTGTAATAAGACTAGGTACAGTTGTTCCACCCAGACTCCTCTACAAGGAGATAGAATCAACTGTACAAGAAGAGAGACTAAATCAAATAATAGGCTTTAACTTTAGGTAAAATAGGTAACTTTAACTATTACCACCAAGAAATACATATTCATGGCTCAGAGCATGCAGTAGTCATGTGACAGATGCTGGAAAATGACATCGCAAGGTACATCAGCTAAAATGTCATAAACGTTTGAAATTATAAATAACAAGAAAAATAAGAAAATGTAATCATAGAAATATAAAAATTGCATTGAGGAGAGACAGATACTTTTAAATGATGCTTTAGAATTCTCTTCTCAGATGGATTCCTTTCCAGCTTCAATAAGTAAATTGGCATGTGTTACAGTAGAATCAGCAATGACACATACAAAGTCAACCAAACTCAGTCTATATATCAGCTCAGCTGTCTGATATATGTAGGCATCAACCATCACCTACAAAGATTAAGAACTGTCCATATACACAGTATTAGAACATATTTCTTTATAATAGAACTGGAGCCAAAATTCATTAGTTTGAGATTCTAACTTATTTATAAGAATCTCTATTTCTAGAAATTTGTGGATAATATTTCATGGGAAGTGCAGAAGTGATAAATGTAACCCTCTTAAGAGGCTAAAACTGAGTTATCAATCCACGGAGTCATGTAGGAGGAGACGTAAACAGCAGACCAGTGTTTACTATCAACTATCATTACTAATATTTATTCTTTTTAATAACACAAAATTCCCTGAATGAAGCATATATGAAATACTCAACTCCACCTTTTATTTTTAAAGTGGGACCTTGCTAGCTAAACTGGCACCTACTTGTCCATCTCAACTGTGCAGACCCCACTTGAGATAATGGAAAAAATAAATGGTCTGGAAATAGCCAAGTTGATTTAATTATATCTGTTTCTTCTAGAGCATTTTAATTCCTTCTGTAGAAGGTTGACCCCCTGGTTTCCAAATGCACAGTAAATCAAAGAGGGTGAACTTTACTTTTAAAAGAAATTTTTCTGGCAGTAATTAAAAGGAAAGATGGCTCATGTAACATCTAAGATAAATAAAAAGCAAATCAGTAACTAAAGAAAAAATAATAGCCATTTGCATTACCATTATATGTTGGCATAGATTTTCATAGGCCCACTTCCTTCAGTAGCTTTTATGAATATTATTCCAGAAAAGTATATCAGGTATACAGATGTAAAATCTTTAATCCTTGATACATTTATTTATATTTTTAATAAATTATTTTGAGAACCTATGTAGAAAGGGCCAGAGTAATATAATTAGTAAGCCACAACAAATGTAATACAGACCTTTGAGGAGCTACTATTAAGAAACTAGAGAGAGAGTATAATATATTACCAAATCTCCAAGAAAAATAAAATTTGGACTCTCCATGGATTGAAACAGAATATAAGGATAGGAAAACCACTAATCAGTGAAACCAATTCTGTCTCCATAAATTTTATCTCACCTTTGAGAGATTCTAGGTTACAGCTCTGGCTCAAATATGAAAAAAAAAAAAAAAAAACTCTTCTTTTTGTTCCTCTTGGTTTAGCTGAGAAAATCTGTTATTTTCAGTCTTCCTAAATACAAAGAAAAACTACTGAAAATAAATATTGTGAACAAAAGCAAATACTTATTCCAGTTTACAAAATACCCCCTGATTTCTCATAATGTAACATGTCCTCAGAGTTTGAGGCTCCTATCCCAACCCAATACTGTCTGTGTGATTTCCCTCTGTCCCCAAAGAGCCTTTTACTTCCAAATTCCTGCCCATACTCCATATTGGAAGTTACCATTTCACCAGCTCCTAAGCAAACATCATCTGCTAGACATCATTGTTTTCTGAAGTCATTATCAAGTGAAGCAGAATCCATTCTTCAGTTCACTTACAGGTCCCTTTCTTAGTTTGGAGTGTGTGGGTTTTCTTCACACATGCACATTCTTCAAGTTATGGACCTCATGAATCATTCCACTTTCTCCTGGGGCCTCAACTCCAAGGAATAATAAAGAATGGCTCTTCTCTCAGTAAGAGCCAACTATAAAGCTAAAATAAAAGTTACAACTGAAAGCTAGAGAGTCATTTCATCCTCACATGATGATAGATGTGTAAATAAGAAATCATTATGCAGATAGGCAGGGAAACATGATGGAGAGCCCAAGGAAGGAGCTGAGGGAGACTTTGCAGAAGGATGGAACAAACATTAGGTCACAAAGAATGAGGAAGAGAGGCCCTGCAGTAACTGGTAGTGAAGGGCATTCTAAGAAGAGGAAAGGACGTGTAGAAAATACTGGAGATATGACATTTTTGTTTTAAATTGAAATGCTCAATAATCATTTTTATAACAATGTGCATTTGGAAAATGGATGTTTCATGTAGTTTGGACATGGGCACAATTGAGAGACTAATGGAAAAAAAATCAAGACTGATGAATTGTGGTTAGATTGCAAAGAGTTTTGTATGTCTCACTAAGTAATGTGGACTTTATTCTTTAGGCAATATGTGAAATGTAAAGGTGTTTTAGGTTTTGTGCGTGTATGGTTTTTGGTTTTTCTCTTTTTGCAAATGTTATTTTTACTATTTTTTAAAAAATTATATTCAATTTTAAGTTATTGAAGGATTTCTTTAGGAGCTATAATGTAGTGGAATGGGGAAATGCTTATGGTAGTAGATTGGAGACTTAAGGGGTGATAGCTGTAATCCACATTATTATGACTATGAATCAAAGAGGTAATATAAGAGAATAAAGAAAAACAGTAGTCACTGTATACACATATATATACACATATATATGTTGTGTATATATATATATATATATAATATATATACACACACAGTACAAAGACTATATTAATAAGTAAACAAGAGTATATGTAAATTTTTGAGATAAGTCTATAATGGTTTGATAATATTTTTACATTAAAGGAAAATATTTTGTTATATGGAAATCTTATACTCATTGTCCAAACTGTGGGATAAATGAAGTGTGAACATATAGTATTATAATGAATTTTATGAGAAACCATTACATTTTTAGGACATTCAAAAACAGAAATAGGGCTTCCCTGGTGGCACAGTGGTTGAGAGTCCGCCTGCCGATGCAGGGGACACAGATTCGTGCCCAGGTCTGGGAAGATCCCACATGCCGTGGAGCGGCTAGGCCCGTGAACCATGGCCGCTGAGCTTGCGCATCCAGAGCCCATGCTCAGCAACAGGAGAGGCCACAACAGGGAGAGGCCCGCATACCGCAAAGAAAAAAAAAAACAGAAATATATATGAATCCTAATACACAGGCACTTTTTCACACACACACGTACAAGAGATGCAAATCTAGAGAAAGGTGGAAATAAAACCTAAAATTAAAATTTAGTTAAGTACAAATATAGAAACACCCTTAATTGGGTCATCTTAGAAAATATAAAATTTATATAAGTGGAACATACTTATAATTAATAATTAGTAATTATATTCTTACATGATGTGAACTAATGTACACTCAAATCAACCAGTGAAAAAATGACTTGCCTTAGAATTCCTGCACAGAATAAGGAAAGAGATATGCACGCTCTTTATATAATCCAATGTGAGCAGATTTCTAACCATAGGTTCTGCCTCACTCATATTATAGCCTATCCTCAAAATAGATTTAATCATGATGTACTACGCTTCCAATGTAGATACTCTGTCTCAAATACAAAATTAATGAATAAGACATGGCGTCTGTTCTATAGGATCTTACCAAATAGTGCATGTGCAGGGTTGGGGAGGGTTGGTTGTATGAGATACAGAGCCAACCCGGTGTCCAGACTCACAAACGGACTCTGAAAGTGATCTGAACATTCAGTAGATTGCTAGGGCAGCCAAAGACTGTTACATTAATCAAAATTTTTAGTGACTGACGTTTCCAGTTGAAACAGTGGCTCCAAGAACATCTGTATAGTTTGGAATGTTGCCTTCTGCAAGTTGAGCCAATTTTAGGCTCTCATGTATTAGAGAGCTCTGTTGTGTGGTTCTCTTTAGAATATGTCATAAAGCTAATTAGCCCAAAATAGAGTGCAGAGGTACCTTGCACATCTAAAAACAGCTCTCTCTAATGAGGACAGACTTTCTTCCCTGGCCATATCCCCATTTTGATCAGTGCAAAGCTACAGCAATGTTTATGATGAAAAACATTTAGAGAAGATGGATGATTCAGTGTATCCATCTAGTCCACATAACTGGAAAATATTGACTGCATATCTCCTAAACTGTTTCCTTGAGGCAAGAGCCATGTCTTTTTAATCTTTGCATGATCTAGCACATGCTTATAGAAGACCCTCCTTGAAGGAGAGAATAGAAGACCAGTAATATTATCTACAAACATGAACAAGTCATTTATTTCATACAACCTGACTAGTGTCAGTGTATTCATTTAATATTTTTACTATAAATATTTAAATGCAGTTTTGTTGTACTAAGGTTAGAAATATCAACTAGACACTAAAGGTGCTTTTCCTTTATTACTGGCAATTATCATCCCAGAGCAGATTTCTATAAATAAAGGAGATTTGTTTATTTAGTTAGGCTTAACTTTGATTAGCTTTTTAAGATCTGAAATTGATTTATCTATGCCAAGTGAAGTATGCAAAATATAAGGTATTTCTTTCCATTATGAGATTTCTGAGTCCATGTTGAAACTGTAAATTTATGGTCTCTGCAAGTCTTCTGAGGCATCTGGTCTGGGAATGCTGAAGTCAGAATGATGTAAGCAACAATTAGTATCCAAGTATAATTTCTATGGTTCCAAGAGTCTTACCATACACTGTACTGTTATCTCCAGTTGATTTCCTTTGTTTCCTTTCTATTTTTGCCCTTATTAATATCTTGATTCACACAAGGAATTTATGTTAGAAATGTTATTATTTGAGGAAGTTCAGGGCAATGCTGGCTTCTATACATGAAATATGAGCAAATGAATTGCTCCCTTTAGCTTCCTATAAAGAAGTCATGTAGCAGTGTTGCTCCAAACAAGATTTCAGCTCTCAGTAATGTGCCTTTGTTGTTTATTGAATATTTCATTATGTATGAGGACATGTTTTATCTTTGTATACCAGTCTGCTTCCTTTTGCTAAATTTCACAATCTTAAAAGGTCTTGGGAGTTGGAAACGACTGAACACTCTGTTGAGATTTGTGACTGCCATCCATCTGGTTAGAATTACTCATAGATCTTGCAAAAGTAGCAAAGATGCATCCATTATAACCATCAGTCAGGATGGTCATTAAGCATTTTCTGCAGTCGAGATTGCTGTGCCAGATGGTACTTCAGGAACAATAGACAGGGCACTCCAAACTACCAAGCGTTTGTTCTGTGCCATTTTAACTTAGGGCTGGTAGAAGAATAAAATAAAGCAAAAGTACCTGTGAGAGTAAAACTCCTAGAAGTGGCTTTCTAGCCCCAGGCTCTTTTCTTTACATACAAGGACATATCAGTCCTTGGATTTTGAAATGTATATTGTCTAATAATATACATTGATCTGTAAAGATCATTAGTTTGTTTACAAAAATGTACCTCTCTTTCTGCTACTATACCCCAAGATTTTTCTTTAAATGACATTTTATAGTTTAATAAGAAGCTCCTTTTGGAGCAATATGAGCTTGACTTGCATTGTTATAACGAAGTACCTATGATGGCTCTCCCGTAGTAAGTGATAAATCCTTACTTAATGATCCATAATTATGGATAAGTGTTATTTGCCCTTTGAAACTTTAATTATGTCTTATAACTATCTATGTCCCCCAGAATATGCAGAATCCCTAGACGTGTTCAAAAGAGTGAAGTGGATCTCATGGGGTCAAGACCTGATTTCTCACCTGACAATGGCAGTCCTCAGTCCTATTGCTCTAACTCATAGAAATTCCCTACATTCCTCAGTTCATTCTACCAACTCAATCAACTTGTCCAATCAGTATCTTCATGGTTATATTTACAAACAGCCCCCATGAGGCTTAGTCATCTCCTGTTTTCCTGTGTTTGGTTTCCTAGGTCTGTTTTGTTCTTCAAATATTCTTCATATTATTAAATCCCACATTAAGTCCCTTCTTTTCAGTGAAGGCTTCTCAATCCCCAATCCAGATGGACCTCTTTTCCAGATCATTCCCTTCATAACACTCTTGAAGCAACGTACCCACAAGCATTGTGAAGGGGAAAATATTATTTTTTAAGACTTAAAAACCAAAGAGAAAAGAGAATGAAAAGTGTGTTCTAGTAGAGGTCAGTTCAATGCTGTCTGACTGGTATGATGTCTTCAAGTGACTTTTCTGAGTGCGCCTGCACCCTTCTTTCAGAGACCTTATTTTACCCAAGCTCTAACCATATCCACCAGATGAGAAGTGCTTTCTGTTTTCACAGTCCATCCACGCTGGCCTTGCTGTTGGTATAAGGGGAAGAATGACATCAAAGCTGGGCAAATGGCCTTCCCTGGAATGTTTTTCTCTCTCTCTCTTTAACTTGAATATAGGAAAGAAAATTATCCCTTTTAAGTATTTCAGGTATATGAGCCTGGAACTAATGGTGGCCAACTGTTCCCCTCATAGATAAGATAGCCTGGAAAATAAGGTCAATACACGAGAGCCAAAATTAGCATGTGAGAGACTCATACCGTTCTAACTCTAGTTCAAATAACCAAAAGTATGATCAAGTTCTTTCCTTCCCATGGCTTGAATAAGCTGGTTTGAATTTGTTTCTGACCTTTGAATTTTAAAGTCTCTGTATAATACCCACCACAAAGGTCAACATGATTTCTGAAAGCAGTCCTTGGAAAACATTCCTACAATTATGTCAAATGTGTTTTGGAATTAAGAAAACATAGCTTCTCCTCATTGGCAACAAACCTTCCTCTAGCTATAAGAAAAAAAAATCACTTTTGAATTAATACAGGTTACACTGTATAATATTGGGGATAACAGAATAATTTTTAGCAAGTAAATATAGTAAGATATTTCAAATGGCTATATGTTTTAATGGAGATAAATAATTGCTGAGTTAATCAAATGAAAGCTTATCTTAGTAAGGGCAGTTTAGCTAATGTGGCATATGGTATAAGGCATACATATATATGTGTGTATATATATGAATGCATCTATTTATATATATAAACAAATATATATACACATCTATTTATGAATACATACATATATATCATTTATATGATAAAGATAGAGAGATGCATGTTAGAGTAATCAGAAATATGACTGTGCAAAATTGTATGGTACATAGCCTTCAAATTATGTTCTATAAATACCTTTTTTAAGTTTCTATAAATGTCTTTTCTATCGAGCTTTAGAGAGAAGAAGGTCAAGCCTCATTAAAATTTTTCATTTCTTAATTTTTATTTCTGTTCTACATCTGTAGTTTAGTTCATGCTAAAAGTTATGATATATATGTTGATTTAAAGTTTTCAAAAGATAAAAGAAAAAAGTAAAAAGAAATTACAGTTGATTCCACAACTGACAGGTAATTGTTGGAAATTTTGTTGTTATAATGTTGGCATTTTCAGGGAACTCAGAAATAACCTAGTGCTGTACTGCCCATCTGTCTTCCTCATAATCATTATGAAGTATAAAGACATAAGGAAACCGAATATAGGAAACAGGGTTTTTGTTTTTATTACCTCTGTTTTTACCTAAGTTATATCTCCCTAATTGAATGTATAGGAATATAGAGCTAAGGCCTAGGTAATATCTCTTCTACTCCTCAGAACAAATATTGCCAGAACCAACAGATATGGAAACAATGATATACAAATTCCTTATTGGGTATATTACTTTCAAATATTTTCTCCCATTCTGTGTGTTGTCTTTTCACTTTCCTAATCATGTTCTTTGAAGCACAAGGTTTTTAATTTTAAGGAGTTCCAATTTAACAACTTTTTTCTTTTGTCACTTGTTATTAGTCTCTGTATTTAGGATACTTGCATATATTTCTTTTAATAGGTGTATTGGTTTAATATATCTGCTATCTTCAGCTTATACTAGTGAAAATGTAAAGAATGAAATAAAACCAAAAGTAGTTCATTTATTCTCTCACATCCCTTACAAACATCTACAAAATTCTAGCTACAGTAGCCTTACAGAACAGCAGTCAAACCTTGAGGTGCTTCTGATTCAGACTTAGAGATATTTAGGACTACCTCTAGGATATTGATCCGGTAAGGCTGCTGGAATCATAAAGGAATGCATATTTTAAGTAGTTTAGGGGATAGCTAATATGTAGTTTGTGTTTCTTAGGAAAGGTAAAACCTGAGGGCTGGAGGGATGGGATTTCCAAATAGTGACCATTTTCTTGTAAAGCTTCTGAAAACCTAGTAGTAATGCTTTTGAAACACAGAAAAAAAATCTAAATTAAAAAATATAAGATATATTCATTGAATAAATGAATGAATAAAGACATTAATAAACTTTAACCTGCCCCCCCATCTTCCTCTAAAATAGCTCTAAGCATGAAAGAGAGAGCAGGGAGAGGGGAGAGGGAGAGAGAGAAAGAAAGAAAGGGAATTTCAAATAGGCTTTATGCTATTTGTGGGTGATAATTTTGGAGATTCTGAAGGGATAGTGTAATATGGGCTACAGAGAATACCCCCCCCCTTAATTAGCTCCAGCTAATTTCTTTCTTGCGGTATTTCTATCAATTTGATTTCAAGGATATGCTTAATTCATAAAATCAATTTAAAGCCTTTCTACTTTTTTTCCTGTTGAGAACACATTTTCTATTTTACTGTGGTAGGCAGAAATTTTACCCCTTATCTGCACCCCCAGTGTCATTCCTGTGGTTAGGTTATGTTATGTTACATGACACAAGAAATTTTGAATATGTAATGAAAGTTACTAATCAACTGGCCTTAAAACAGGAGATTCTCCTGGATTATCTACATATGGCATCTTCTTAAAGGAAGAAGAGAAAGTCAAAAAAAGGAAATCAGGGAGATGTGATAGAAAGGGATATCAGAGAGATTCTAAGTGTGAAAAGGATCCACTGTTGCTTGAGGATGGAGAGGGCCCTGTGGAAAATGTGAGAAAGCAGTGAATTCTGCTAATAACCAGTGATTGTGGAATAGGAGCCAGAGCCCCAGATGAGAACAGTAGACCCGGCTGACACCTTGATTTCAGCCTCCTCAGATCTTGAGCAGAGAATCCAACCATGCTGTGCTGGACTTCTGTCCTACAGAAGCTGAGATACTGATCAAAGAGTGTCATTTCAAGATGCCAAATTTGTAGTAATTTGTTATATAGCAATAAAAAACATAGAAATGGCAACAATTGGAAATGGGTTTTTAATTCTAGTGAAGAGAGCTTTATGACATCTCTCACCTAATCGTGTAGATATCCTCAGTGATATAGGAAGTGGGATCTTTGCCTAAGAATTAGGAAGGAAATATAAATGGTGAAATAAAAGCTGACAATTCCTCTGTGCTCATTAAGTACCAAGCAGCTAGTGAGGTGTCTGTTTAGCTCTACCCAGAGATCGTCTTGTCCCTATACATGGATCCATGTAGTTCCAGACAAATGTATTTGTACAATGATTTGATAATCGATTACCCTGTTCACAGTAGTTAGAACTGGGAGAGCATTCACCCAGCCTGGCCCAAAGTGCCTTTATGAGAATTGGAAAAATACCATTCATTGCCAATTTGGAATGATGGAAATGTAAAAACTCAACTGGGTGAAGTCCTGTTTTATTATGGGTACAATGATAATCAGAAGAGAACACTTTGTATTTCCTATGATTGTTCAAACTTTTGTTCAAGTACATTTCTAATCCCTGACGTACTTTTCTACAAGATATTCTGTATTCTGATGAGACTAGGAAGAGAGGAATACTGTGACTTATGGGACATGCACTAGGTACAGGGAGAAATATCAATAGAGACTGTTCAATAACCTGGACAGGGGAGTAGAGGTGTATGGATGAGCAGTCAAATTTCAGTTATGCCCACAAATGGGAAATGACTTAAGAGATTGAGCATACAAGAAGTATCAGAGAGCACAGTTAGGAGAATCCAAAAAGAGGAAAACAGTTGAGATTCATCAGGGAAAGGAGTCTTAGGTGCTGGATTAGACAGATGGATAGAGAGGTTGGAATTTTACAAGGTGGTGAATGTAGGGCATTAGTTGCAAACTGGGCTCCATAGTCTGGGAGGGTGAGCATATATAGGATGGTTGTTGAGAGCCCAGGCCCCTGGATACAGCAGACCACATCCTGAATGTAGGTTCCGTCCGTCACTAGTTGTGTGTCTTTGGAAAAGCTCTTTAACCTTTCTTATGTACAATTTTTGAACCTGTAAAATGAGAATAATGATAAAATATTATCTTAGATTTATTGTGAGAGGATAAAGATGTAGAGGCTACCACCCAATGACAAGTTAAGGATCAAAGCAATTATTATAAGATAAATATGTGAAAAAAACTTAACTTTGTGGAGCTAGCAAAAACAAAATCAATGTAAATATGAAGTATATAAAAAGGATTATCACTACATACATTTAAAATATTACTAATAATGAATGCAAATGGTGTATATACTGATAAGCCCAAATATAAGTCATATATTAAAGTTTTGGTCAAAGTATAACTGCTGACCTACAATTAATTTAATATAAATATGTTCAGAATGTTTTACCTAAAGGTTAATTGTAAAAAAAAAAAAATCAATGTCTACTACCCTAATTATTTCTCCCTACACTTTAATCATTAAGAAACAATTTTTAAAAATTCTCTGTATTTAAGGTGACTATTAATTTATCTTCTAAACAAGGACACTTAAGAAGTTTAAAAATATGCTACAAACAATTAGCAGGTACTAATCGACTTATTCAGGGATAAAATGAGAATATTTAGGCAAACAGCCATCCTCTCTACAGAATTTTAAATGTCTGTTTATAATTGCTTGATAAAGATAAGAAAAGTAAAATGGTGTCAGTCTGACTTGGAGCTTCCCTATTCTTCAACTTGTTTCAATACCACCCCCATTCCCTTGCACCCTGCCACCTTCACGGAAAAATCATAGGCCATGATTATGATCAGGCTTCATAAAACCAACAATTTTTGTTTTGTTTTTAAAGTAAGTAAAATGCAGCGGGAGTAAGGAGAGGTTTCTGTGAAGGCAGCAGCTGAAGGATTTCTTACCTTCTCTTCACTTTGAACTCCATTTCATCTACATCTCCCAAGAAAGCAGCCTTTACCCCAACAGGCCAGTGTGCTAGACCTGCTATGTGTGAGTGAGACCTCAGAGCTTACTGGAATCTCATAGGACCAGCAGGTGTAGACATTTTCTTTCCCCCTCTTCACTCTGATTTGAATAAAAATGTATCAGTTAAAGGCCCAGACTATCAGAAGGGAACAAACCATTGTTTAAACTATGCCCTCAGAGATGAAATTTTCTTAGTGTCTCTGATCTCTTGGCATGCTGGAATGGAAAGAAGCTCAAGTTTGCTGTCTTCTCCCTGGCTCTAGAGCTGGAAGATGGCATGAAGACCAGACAGGAGAGAATCCTCCTTATTATTTCTGGACATGTACTTGCCAGCTGCCTGCTGAACAAAGTCAGCCATAGATCATGGTCTATTGTGCCTTCCAGCTACCACAAAACACAGCATTCATCACCCAACATCAGGACCTAATTTCTAAAGAGCAAGGTAACTAAAATAAAATATATTTAAAAAATGAGGAAGCACAAAACCATGTTTTTTTCTCTAGTCTGAAGGCATGATTAATATCACGCCTGTGTTCCCCATCTCGGCTTGGAATCAATTCAGTTTGACAAAAGAATACAAATGGGAAATAAGTATCACTTATTTTATTTAAAATGCTGATATTAGAGGATGAAGTGTAGATGTGCAGCAAAAATAGGCATGCTAATGTTGAAACCTAAAATTAGATAAACTTCCCTATACACATAGGTACCAGTGGTCAATGACTGGGCTCTCCACATGAGTGTCTGTCTCTGTTAAACTTGGGGTTGATCAGAATGTATCTTTTCTATATGTGTCAAACTCCCAAAAGATAAGAGGATGGAGAGAGCTGAGTTACACATGTCAGTTATTTCCAATATTCAGTGATCAGGTAATTCATTCTACCTATATAATGAAAGAATAAGGATGGGGCAGTGGGTTAAGGGTGTTTGGGGAAATTTCATCCTAGAACTGCGAAAGACACATTCTCCCAGCATACCTCTGCCACTCCAGCCCTAAACAAAGTTCTTCCTGAGGATTGCTCCATTAAGTTTAAATAAAGCAATTGAAAATGAGAGCACCATTCCAAGTAATGCCTTACAAAAGAAGGCATTGACATCAGTTATATCTGCAGTACAGTCATGCCGATGTGGAAGATCGACATCTGAACATCTTTCACCAGGGCACAGGCAGAAGGTAGGAGAAAGAGAAATTGGTGACATCTCTATTTGCTTCTACTTTTACTATACCTATACCTAATAAATGGGTTCCCCCCCCATTTTTTAGCATAGGAAAGAAAGTACATAATTAGGTTGAGCCATGAAGGCAAGATAGAGATAAGTAAAATATACCTTCTGTGAATTAAGTTAGCTTACTTAAGCAATCCCGAAAAAGTACACTTAACAGAGACCATTCAGTATTTAATAAATTATTCAATATTTTTGATTAAGACCAGGCTTTGTACAACATAAGTTTGGAATAGAGAAAACCTTGATTCAAATTTAAATCTACCTCTTCAAATGTAGTGTAAATTACTGGAGTCTAAGAAACTAATTTTTTAAAAAAATACTATTTTAGAAGAGTTTTAGATTTACAGATGTAAACTTTATTACCTGACTGAGGTAATGTTTGTCAGGTTTCTCCATTGTTAATTGATTCTTTTTTTCCACCCTCTTTCCATATTGTATTCTTTAGAAGGAAGTCACTATGAGCATTTCACATATAAAAAGTATGAGTTATGATTTATGCTTTACCTCCTTGAAGGAGGTATATCTACATGACTTATTTGGAATTCTTATACAAAGGATATTTGTCTGTCTTCCCCATTTATTTATTTATTCAATCATTTATTTCTATCAATATGGGCTCATTGATATTTATTTTATAATTTGGGTTATAATCTAGTTTTGTGTTATTTACTTTGTTGCTCAAATTGTTCTAGTTTTGGCCATTGGAAGCCGTTTCAGTTATCTCCCATACCCCTTGACATAACTCCATAATAGTGCTTTAGTATTTTAACACTTCCTTATTTGGGGCACAAGATTCTCTAGGATCATCTTGTACATGCTTCACTCATTTCCAAAGTTGTTTAGCTCAGCACCATTTCAGCCTACCCTCTTTGATGAGGTTATACAAAACTTTTGTAATGCAGCAAGATGCATTTGTCACAGTCTACATTCTACTTTGAGATCCTGTCTCCTAAATGACTTTTTAAAAATTTGCGTACACTATAATTTGAGTCTGTGTGCTGTAAAGTTCTATGCATTTTGACAAATGCATAATATCGAGTATCCATTGTTATGATGTCATACAAAAGAGTTTCACCACCCCCCAAAAAATCATCTGTGCTTCAATCTATTCAACTTACACACCACCCCATACCCCTGGAAATCACTAATCTGTTGACAGAGTCAATAGTTTTGCCTTTTCTAGAAACTCATATAAATAGAGTTATACAGCATATATCCTTCTGAGACTGGTTTCTTTGCTCATCAAGCACAACTAAGATTCAAACATAATTTTCTATGACTTGACAGCTAATTTTTTTTCAAGTAATATATTATTGGTAGCCATTAAACAGTCTAATATTTGAATCCCTTTTCCACCATGTTTTTAATTGAGGTATAATTGAAATACGTTATATTTGTATCAGGTGTACAACATAATGATTCAATATTTGTATATATTGTGAAATGAAGAACAGCATAAGTCTAATGTTAATTCATTTTTACCTGCTGAATAGTATTCCATTTTCACAGCTTCTTTGTCCATCCACCCATGGATTGTCCTAAAAGCCCACTTTAATTGCTTCCAGTTTTTAGTAATTAAGACTATGGTAATTAAGACAACATTCAGAAATATTTTTTTGGGGGGGACATATGTTTTAAAGTCAGTTGGGTAAATATGGAGGATTGTGATTACTGTATCTTATAGTATGTATCCTTACCAGCAATTGATATTGTGAGGTTTATTTTTGTATTTTAACCATTCTAATAGGTGTTTATTAACAACTAATTACTTGAATTTGCAGTTACCTAAAGCAAAGTGATGTTGAGTATATTTTCACATGATTATACCCATATATCTTCCTGTGCTGTGGTGTCTTATATGTATTTTTTAGTTTCTTTATTGTTGAGTTTTAAGAGTTCATTGTATATTTTGGATACAAGTCAAGTATGTGATTTCCAAATATTCTCCAGATGGTGACTTGTCTTTTCATTATTTTAACTGTGTTTTCACAGAGCAAAGTATTTGAATTTTAATAAAGTCCAACTTGTCAATTTTTTCATTCATAAGTTATGCTTTTATAATTGTCTCTAAAAACTCATCACTAAACCCAAGGCCACTAACTTTCACCTATGTTTTCTTTAAAAGTTTTATAGTTTTTCAACTTATATATTAATATACGGTCCATATTGAGGGATTTTATGTAAGATATAACCTATGTTAAATTTTAGTTTTGCATATGGATGTTCAAGTGTTCCATTCTTGAATACTTTCCTTTCTCTATTGAATTTCTTTTTGACCTCTGACAAAAATCAGTTGACTATATTTTTGTAGTTCTATTTCTGGGTTCTCCATTCCATTCCCTTTATATATGTGACTATTATTTCCATGATGAAATGCTATGTCAATTATTGTAGCTTTATATTAAATCTTAGAGTAGTGTGAGTCCTGCAACTTTGTTCCTCTTCCTCAGTATTGTGTTGACTATTCTAAATTCTTTTTCTTTCCATATAAATTTTAGAATTAGTTCATCAGTATCTACAAAATAGCTTGCTGAGATTTTCATTGGTATTGCATTGGATCTATATATCAGATTGAAAAGAATTCACATCTTAATGATACTGAGTCATGTGTTTCATAAACAAGGACTCTCTCCATTTATTTTGTTCTTTTACTTTTATCAGCGTTCTATAGCTTTTCTCATATACATTCTGTATATATTGATTTATATATAAGTATTAGATATAAAAAGATATTAAAAAAGTAATTTTCTACCTCTCATACTTTCTTTGAAAATAATTATTTGTTATGTCTAGCCATCTGAAGATATAGCCAGCCTAGAATAGTCCATTTTAACTATGTAGTTCTTTCCCTGACTTCTTAATCAATAGCCAGTGGCATGAACAAGGTAGTTGCTTCACTCTGGAGGAAGCTGACTCTTGCTATGTCCATTTTCCTTATTAAATGTCAGTTATTCCAATAGAGGTGACTCACATTAGGATCATGTATTTTTATTTTAATAATTATAGTGTTTTAGACACAGATGATACTGAGGTTAAAAAGAATAATTCTTCATTTATTTTTATTTCTTTTCCTTCTTGATTACCTATTTCAGAATGTTCCAATTCAGTCACCTCTTGCTCTTTCATTAAACCAGAACACAAAGTCTGTATTGTGAAAATAACATCAAAATACCTTGAAAGATAGTAATTCACCTTCAGAGAACATAATTCAACTTTGGTTCTGTGATATATCACATCAATTGTTGTGACTTTTCTAATAGCATTTAACTTCAATTTTGTAGTCATTGGGGATTATTTTATAGCAGTAGGAAATCTAAACACCCAAAGGTATCTCAGGCTCTCATTTCCAGATACTTAAAGATATAATTTAATGGGATGATCAAAGTTATGTGTGAACCAAAAATTGAAAGGAAAATAAAAATTCAATTACCAAGAAATTTTCTTCACCTTTTTGTAATTCAAATAAGTTTGCCACTCTTAAAATGACTTAGTTCAAAGGCCAAAACAGGAAAATAACAAAGAAAAGTTAGGTTTTCATTATGCAATGTTTGTTTCTTCTCTGACAATTGGTTATAAAGCTGAAGGCTTTTTCCCCCATCCATTTACTATATGAATAAACAACAAGAATAATATAAGCTCAAAGCCTAGCAAATGGGTCAGTATTTTCTCCAGGGAAAGATGAAAGTTTTTATTTTATAAATTTTTTCCATAGCTCTGCAGTTCATCAAGATAGAATGCAGCAATGCAGATGGAATTTAGGCAATGCAGATGGAGTAAAGCTATTAGAAAGTAGTCAAGAGCCATTCCACTTATCATCTAATGTGTTTCTCTCAGGGTTTCATTTTTAGGCTGTAGGCTCCTTCCTAGCACTTTTGTTCAACTCTTCCTTGAGCCTTTTACCTGTTTTATGAGCTTTTCACTCCATCTTTGGAAAACTAATCTATTATTATTTTCTTCATAAAAACTGCTACTGAGGGAAATGAAACTGTCCATGAACCAATAACTAATTGTCTCATTTTTCGATCTATAAGTTGCACTGAACTACCTGTTTCTTTTCCTCAGCCCAGGTTTGATATACGAATATAAAATTATTTATCATGACAATGATAACTGAAATTGAGTTCCAAGGAAGTAAAATGATATAGTTTATTCCTCAAAATTCATGTCTCAAAAGTAGTCTGTTGAAAAGTAAATTGTAAAAGCTCACAGTTAGATTGTTTTGATATTAAAAATGTTAAGGTAAATAGGAAAAATTGAATGATTCATAAGTCTGAAAATGATTTATGTTTCCATTTAACTCAATCTTAGCACAAAAATCAAAATGCTAAAAATATAAAGATTTTAGGCTGAGGACTCTAAAAATCTTTGAGTAATTAAGTTATAGGCAGTTAGGTGCCTCCTCAGCAAGAGCTAATATGAAACTTTTTCCCTTTAGCTATTATAGCAAGTATGTGTAATGCTGACCAAACCATTGAGGTTTTTGGCTAACGAAAATATTAGGAGCTAGTACTCTTTTTTTCTGACACTTTTCTGATTCACTGAACATCGTTCGGATTACCTAGAGATATTAATTTACTAAACCAATAGCAAACCACGTAATTTAATGAGAGTCTTACAATTATGTGGTAACTACGTGATTCCCACATGAGTATCTAGAAAAAATGGAACACTGTCAAAAATAAATCCATCTTATTGGGACAGCAATTGCTTAATAATGAACCTACAGTACACTGAAGCACAAGAAAATGACCCTAGTGGTAATGGTGGTAATGTGTTTAATCACTTATTTGAATGGCTTTTAGAGAAAATAAACATACTGGGAAGTGTGTTTTAAAATGTAGCAAGGAAACATTTTGGTTTACTGAACATAGAATTTAATTTTATAAGAGTTTTGAAATTAGTATTTGTAAAGATAAATTAGATATTTGACTCGACATTCTCCAGAGCAGGATTTCCAAAGAGGCAATGTTTATTGCTAATAGATTTTAATTCCCTGTATTTCCAAAGCTATTATATGCGACGTTGCCTAACAAAGAAAATGTGTACACAGAGCCCTGTTAATATTCATTTTAATGTTGATTTTGAGTATAAATAGCAGAAGAAATTGTGGCCAGTGTCTTGAAGTCTAAACTAAAACATAAGAAATAAATTAAATAGGATTTAAATTTTCATCTAGAGGGAAAAGTTATTCCTAAAGAACAACATTCTGCATGTTGAAATTAAGCCCTATTAGAAAAGTCACAAATGATTTTTTCATGGATATTTTTTATCAGATTGGGACTATTTCCTTCTAATCCTAGTTTGCATAGCATTTTTATCATGAATAGTGTTCAATTTGGGGAAGTGCATTTTCTGCAGCTATTGAAAAAATTATATAATTTTTCTTCTTTATTGTTTTCATATGGTTACTGACATTGATTGCTTTTCACATGCTGCCCAACCTTGCATTCCTACAATGAAACTCCTTGGCATGAGTTATTTCCTTTTTTATAAATTAGTGCATTTCACTTTTAAAATTTTATTTAAAAATGTGTTTCTATGTTCATCAAATACATTATTTGGTAATTTGCTGTTCTTGTAAATTTGTTTGGGAAGTTTAGAGTCATTGTTCTGCTGGCTTCTGATTATAAGGCTGGGTTTGTTTCCTCCTCTAATATTTTCTGAAATAGTTTACATAGAATTGTTATTATTTTCTCCTTAAATATTTGATCAGATTCATTATAAAGTCTATCAGGCCTACAGTTGTATTTTAGGGAAGACTTTTTTTTGGTTCAAATTCAATTGTGTTAACAGATATGAGATTTTTTAGATTCTCTGTTCTTCCTATGTCTGTTTTGATAAATTTTGGTTGTTAAGGTTTTTGTCCATTTCATCTAAGTTTTCAAATATTAGCTCCTAATATCTCCTTTTAATTCTTTGAATATCTGTAGACTCTTTTGTGATATATCTTCTGCTTAGTGTGAATTTACTTGGATACAAAAAACTTTAGGCAAATACCAAAAAAAAACAGCATATGTTTTCTCTACTGAATATTGAACTGGCTATCAAAACATGCATGCAATGTGAGCCTCATATTGTATGTTTTGATCAAGCCTCTGAAAAAACAGATATAGGCAATGATGAAGTGTGTGTGTGTGTGTGTGTGTGTGTGTGTGTGTGTACACACGTGCTACTATACTGGACAGCTCAAGATTCTATATTATTATGAAAAATCACTACTCCCATTAAATGTCTCCTGGTTAAAGGTCATTGGAATTAATTATGTCCAATTAGATTGTTCTCAGAAATTAAAACAAACAAACAAACAAAAAAAACAACTGAAAATTTACCTCTACCACTGTAGGCTATGGGTTGTATTTATTCATTTTACTTTGTACTGTACAATCATTCTCCTGTTCCACATTAATTTAATTAGGAGTTTGAGGAATAGATTGTGAAACATTTAGTAGTCACCACTCCTTAAAAACAGTAGAGACACAATTCACTAAAAAGCATGACATTTTATCTTTATTTCCCATGGAATAAAAGTAATCACCGATCACACACAACAAAGTATCTGCTTTACCTTCTGAGGATTTCTCATACTATAATATTTTTTCCAAAATGTTGTAAAGAGTAATTTTTTTCTAAAATATTTTAGAGATTATCATAGTTTTACTTTTCTGCTCCTTCACCCCACTTTATTTTTTTACCCAAGGGAGTAGTAGACAAACATTTTTTTTTTTTCATTTTTTTGCAGTACGCGGGTCTCTCATTGTTGTGGCCTCTCCCGTTGCGGAGCACAGGCTCCGGACACGCAGGCTCAACGGCCATGTCCCATGGGCCTAGCTGCTCCGCGGCCTGTGGGATCTTCCCGGACCGGGGCACGAACCCGTGTCCCCTGCATTGGCAGGCGGACTCTCAACCACTGCGCCACCAGGGAAGCCCGACAAACACTTTTATATTTTAAAAAAATTACTTGTGTTTTCCATCACTTTTTGAATACAATTTACATTATCAGTATTTTTAAAAATGCAAAAAAAGAGACTAAACTGTTCTTGTAAGAAAAATTTTTTGTAGGAAATCATGTCTATTTAATCCAGACATTAATCATTTATTTTATCTTTAATCATATATAGTTTTTTGAATAGAAAAGCAAAAGGAGAATGGTTTTGATAGAGAAGTATATCAGCATAAACAGATTTTAAGGAAAACATGTTTTTCTAAGAACAGGAAACATAAGCTATTTTTTTAACTATCCAATACTGTTTCAGCTTTCACCACCAATAGTTTTGCCTAATTTACCAGAGCAGGGTGTATGTGTGTGTGTGTGTGTCTGTCTGTGTGTGTGTCTGTGTGTGTGTTGTATAGCAGGATCAAGGGGTATTTACATGGGTATATACCCATGACTACATTCTTAAAGAAGTAATATTTCTGTACCTACAATGAATATTGGAGTTGTGTGTTCATTCCCGAGACTGCCACATGGATGATATTCATAATTTTATAATGATTGAGATTTGTATACAGCTCATCTTTTTAAATAGACCTGAAAGCCCTTAATAGCATGAAATGTCTAGTTCATGTTTCTCTTTGTTATTACCTAGAATACTATCTCAGTCTTAAATCTAATGCCTATAGAACAGTCAATGTTGAGATAGGAGTTTGTAAAATTTTAGTCTTTGAAATGACTTTGGAGAAAATCTTGTTCCTATCCCTGCCATCAACATAAATTTCATACTTTTTGGTAGATGATTATTTGAACTTATATAAATTTCTACTCAAAAAAAGAAAAAACAAGAGATACAGCATTACCCTGCCTTGCCTGAAGAAATCCAAAATATCCAGCCCAACAAGACTAGATAATAGCCTTGTTAGTCCCCCTCCTCTATTTTCCACACCCTGTCCCACTTCACCCCTATTCTCCATGTATAGATCATACGTAGATAACTTTTCACTTAATATGACTCAATCAAATAAATACAGAAGAGTGATGTTCAATTATTTAATAACAATAATGGTACAAGCACAATCCTGTCAAAATAAGGGACTAAATAGTTCTAGCCACAAGTACATTGTACATACCACTATATTGCTGTATTCCAGCTAGATATCATTCCTGAAAACATCCAAATTAACGAGGAAATGGAAAATACAAAGAAAGAATTTTTAAAGAAATATGTACCAAATTTTTGCAAATCACATTTGATATTCACAATGTATTATAAAGAAAAGAGTGCACTCTCTCCTACCCACACTTGGACACTTAGGCTTGGTGAATTCAAGTTACCTTTAAGAGAGTAACTCAGAAGGTAGAATTAAAATGTAAATCGTGAATTAAAGTTCAGTCTCTTTGTTACAGCAATACAGGAACTGAACAAGAAGTAAAAGAGTTAAGCTAATCCCGTAATAGTTAAAAGACAAACATAACATTTGTCTTTTTCTTCTTCCATTGTGATTTTACTTCAAGGCTATTTGGAACTGATTTGGATTAAGAAAATTGTCATAAGCATTTTTGTACACTTTTTTTTCCTTGGTGTATAGCGTCTTGCAGGAAAGGAGTATCATTCCTATAAATGAATGATCTATGACTGCACCTGAAAAATGGAGATGAGATCTGTATAATTGTGGTGTGCGGAAGGACAGTTCTGTGGATATGGAAATGTCACACAGCACCTGGGCTGTTCTCTGTCATGACACTTCATTCTCCTCAGCCAGGCTTCCCATTGAGCCCCCTCCCCAGTGAGGGTGAGGTGTCTATTTTCAGCCTAGATCCCTCATACCTACTCACACCTCCCCTGAGCCACAGCCTCCACTATGCTTCCCACCAAGTCTTTATAGTCACCCAGCTCATTATTCCCAATCCCTTCTCAACATGTGCTTCCTTAAAGTTACTCAATATTTCCACCCACTGTCTGTTTTCTCCACTTTTTGACTTTTCAGAACTTAAATCCAAATATATTGCTTGTTTACACATATATAATTGTACTTTAGACATTAAAATTCAATCACCTTTCCAAATATGAATACTAATAGCTTTAAGACATTTATATAATTAAGACAAATTATAAACAAAATAAAACAAATCTAAGCATTTATAAGATTAGTAATATTTAAATAAGCTCTTCAAACAGGACTAAACTTATTAAAAGTACAATTTTTTTAATAAAAGTGTGATTTACATAGGTTTCCAAGTTATTGATTTGATTCATCTATAGAAATCATGTTTCCTATATAAAAACAACTGCAAAACTCACTGTAATTTTAGTTCATTTGGCACGCTTTAAATCTTGTTAAGGAGCTGTGTGGGTAGACAAAATATGAGCATACATGGGTACCAATAAAAACATTCTTGAGAAAAGCTACAAATGTTTAAGTATAGGAAATTTTATAAGAGTTTGGAGTTAAGTACATTTCCTTTATTGAAACACATTTTTGTAATACAGTAATTGTGTTAGAAAATTATATCAGGAACACTCATGTATAGTTTTATCAAGGTATTTAATTTTTTGTAGCCTGGAAGAGAGTGAGTTACAGAACTTCTGCAAGACTGATTGAATTTAGGTTAGTGGTGAAATCTACAAATTAATAGGTTAGAGTCCCCAAATTCAAGCCTCATAAAGCATATTTATATGAGTTTAAAAATCATACAACATGCTATTACGCCTGAGAGGTTGGATTAAATACTTGTTAAGAAATTGCTAGCAAATGCAAGTTTATGTGCCCAAAACACAGTGAGGCCAAACTACCAAAATGTTGGAGTTTGTAGCAGAGAAAGGTTTATTGCAGGACCATGCAAGGAGATGGGTGGCGTTTGCCCCAAAACCCCTGAACTCCCTGAAAGATTTCAGCAAAGCATTTTTAAAGGCCAGGTGAGGGAAGGGGGTCACAGGGTATGTGATCAGCTCCTGCACAATTCTCACTAATCGTTGAAGGTGAGGTACCAGGGCAGTGTCACAGGGGTTAACTTTATCAATCCTTAGGCTTCAGGAGGCCCAGGGGCTGTGTGCTCATGGTCATCAAGTAGTGAATATCTTCCATTTGGTGGGGGATTTTCACATCTGTAAAACAACTCAGGAAATGTGCATCAGATACTGTTATCTAGGTACTTCAGAGAGGAGATAAAGCAGAGGATATGGGGGAACGGCCTGCCCTGGGAAAGCCCCATTGAGTCCTGCTTGGTTACAAAATGTTTATAGGGAACCCAGGCATAATTTGTTTCATTCACCCTAAGGAAAAACTTAAGCTCCAAAAATGCTCCATCCCCCCTTTTTCCAAATAGAGCAAATAGCCCTCTGGGGTGTTTTCAACAAACAGCTTTCTAGCTCTCCGACCCCGACTGGGTACCCTACAGTTCAACCCAATTCTTTTTTTTTTTTTTTTTTTTTTTTTGCGTTACGCGGGCCCCTCACTGTTGTGGCCTCTCCCCTCGCGGAGCGCAGGCTCCGGACGCACAGGCCCAGCGGCCATGGCCCACAGGCCCAGCCGCTCCGCAGCATGTGGGATCCTCCCGGACCGGGGCACGAACCCACGTCCCCTGCATCTGCAGGCGGACTCTCAACCACTGCGCCACCAGGGAAGCCCTCGACCCAATTCTGACACTAGTAACTACCCGGGGTTAGCCTCAGGCTCCCAGATTTAAGAGCTCAGTCCTACAAGACTGCCCTCACTTCAGATGCCTGTCCAAGTACTAAGTCCTCAAATTACCCACACTTCTGCCAGACTTAGCTACAAAGTCAGCTGTTTCCAAAACCCTCCCCACCCCTATCAGGTTGATGATTTGATAGAAAGGCTCACAGAACTCAAGAAGACAGTTAACTTATATTTCCTGGTTTATTATATAGGATATAACTCAGGAGCAGTCAAATGCCAGAGATGCATAGGACAAAATATGTTGGGGTGTGTGCGTGTGGTGTGTGTGTGTGCATTGTTTCTATGCGTTTTCAAGTAGTGTCACCCCTACCCTCCCAGTACCTTTCTGTGTTCGCCAACCCAGAAGCTTTCAAAATACCATTAACCAAGCGTTTTTATAGAGCTCAATCTCCAGCCCCCCCCCCCCCTTTCCCAGGGGAAGTTGGTAGATGGGGCTGGAAGTTCCAGCTGTCTCATCACTTGGTCTTTCCCCATCCGGAGGCTATCTAGGAATGCCACCCTAAGTCATCTCATTAGAATAAAGTCTGGTATGATCAAAAGGGGCTTGTTATGAAAAACAAAAGATGCTCCTATCACTCATGAAATTCCCAGGATTTTAGGAGCTCTGTGCTAGGAACTGGGGCCAAAGACCAAATATATTTCTTATTATACTGCAAGCCCCCTTCCAAATTTCTCTAATGCTTGTTGTGATCATATACAGAGGCCTGAAACAGTACTCTCACAAGCCTGATACTTGATATTAATACAGGGATATTTATTATAATATATATTATCTCCACACAACCCCATATCTCCAACTCTTACATGAACAAGTTCACACAGGAACATGTATACACATCTCCATACACACACACACACACCACACACACATACACACACACACACACACAGTTTGGAAGTGATGGAGCTTGGGCTTTCAGCCACTATGGCCATGTGACTTCTGCCTGTGCATTGTTTTTTTCCTTTTTATTTATAACACTAAATCAAATAAGAAAAAAACAGTTCTATGCATGTCTTCAGTAGATTTTGCATATGTAAAGAACTGAATTACTAACCTCTTGAACTAAGAAAGACATTCCTTCTCCTGAAATTAATGCATCCATTTTCCTTTAAAAGAAGGTTTGCAATGAGTAAGATTTACAAGATTCTTATTAAAAAAGTACATTAATAGGAAGATGAGGTTTGATTTTAAAATATCTATGGTTGAGCCAGTGTATATTTCACTTATTTAGATTATCCTTATTAAATGTTAAAAAGATAATTATTGCATGATAAAATAGAGATTCAGTTACTGTACATTGTAGAAGACCCAGATTGGAAAAATATCAGATATAATTTCAAAATTTGCCTCTATATTAATCTTACATGGCAGTTGTTAATGAGACATCTTTCACAAATGGCCTGGAAATCTGAATGAGTGGGAAAAATAAAGCTGGGAGAAATTAGTTGATAAATGCCATTTCAGAAAAGCAGATCTTTGAACAAAAGTACAAAGTAGACATTTAGGATGAATAGTACAATTCTTTTTGTGCCAGAAGGATCTTTTTTTGAAATATTTTAACTACTATTGATGATTTAACACCAGAAATTGGGCTGGCTGAAGCTACTTGGAGATGTTTGCTGGGCTCTTAAGATTACGTCTATATGACCACAAACTCACTCACCTTCTCAAACTAGAGCAAGTCATTTCAGCACCGTTATATTTAACAAGCAATGTCTAAATGAATCAGTGTTTAGTAACATGAGCCAACTCAGGATCTTTCAAGGGCAGAAGAGCTAGCTAGGAAATAACATTTTCTAACAAAATCAGTCAAAGGGAAAATAGCCCATCCGGTAGGAGATATCCCAACACAACTTTTGCAAAATTTCTACCTTGCCAACTGAGTCAATTTCAAAACAGTCAGCAATGTTAATATTGTCATTACCCCCTCATTGGTTAATGATTCTATTATGGTTGGAAAGCTAAAATTCTTTTATTGAATATCATAACATCAAAACCATATATTTGCATTCAAATTATGACTTGCACTAGGTGAATATTGTAGCCATCAACTGACTCTTTTCTGTAGTTGACAATGACATTTTTTTAGAGTTGGCAAAGAATTGCCATTGTTTTTAACTAACTTAGAACCCTCATTTCTATTTCTGCTAAGTTTATATGTTCATTTTATGACACTTAGTAGAAGGTAATTGTTCTTAGCATAAATATATATAATTTCTCTGAAATAAATAAAAATATACCCTGCAAAACGCAAATATAAATGGTCATTATTATTAAAAGAAAAAGAAACTGTTAGAGAAATCATTAAATTTCCAATTTTTAAAAAGTTTATCAATATCCCACTACAGGAAAACTGCCAGATAAAGCTGTCCTAAACTAGACTCACCCTTCCTAGTACTCTTTTGCCCTTCTAAGTTTATTGTTTTCAAGAGCAGTGCTTGAATGTATGATCCATTATTGTATAACAAAATGACAAAAGAAGCAGCAATTCCTGAAACCTCTGATACTTATACCTTTAAAAAGAGGGAGAGAGAGGCAGATGCTGTGTTTATTCTGATTCATTAAAGTTTGGTGGAAAAATAATCCATAAATAGTATATACTGCTTGACCTTGAGAAAAGGAACTTCATAGTAGACTTTTATGTTCTCTTTGATACTGAACTTTGTTTTATTTTTGCACATTTCAACACAATCTTCAGTCAGTTAGTTATTGTATGAGAAGTGCTTCCCTGAGATACATAGGTAGGAAGAAGAAATGAATACTAAGTTCTTTATATCATACTTTACAAACCTCATGAGGTAAACTATGATTTGCCAAAGATTTTATTTAAAGTAGGTTTTTGTATGAGGTGACAATTCAAGTAGTTGTTTTTTAATGCTACCTGTCACACACTCACCAGGTTGACTGGTTCCTGTCTCTCTTCTTTGTCTGACCCAAGATGTTAGCAGATGGAAAATAAGTGAGAAGAGTTTATGGAGGTAGAGATCGCACTCAGTCTAGGCAACAATGAAATAGTGACTATCAATACTTTTCATTTTCCAAAGGCCAATAATAAAGAAACCAAAAAGAGCTGAAAGAGTACAGAGTGAGATGGGATATTTAGGGACATTGGGAAGAGGAATCATGTCTCCTTTGACACTCTACTACAGCCAGAAGGGTTAGGGTCTTGGAACGAGCCACTTCGTGTGCAAAACTGTGATTAAGTTCCCTCATTCCAGTAGCTTGTTTCCCCAGAGTGTGAAGGATGGATGTGATGGACTAACATTAGTCATTTTATATCCAGTATAGAAAAATGGCATTCTGAATAGCAACTCCCAGCTGGTTTTAAGGATTATAAACTAATGCCAATAATTTTTATAATTCTAAAGCATTTTACATGTATTTTTTAATTATGTAAACTATGTATTACTTAATACTAAAATCAGCATCTTTTGGCATGATATTTAGATAATGAAATAGATAACGTTGTCATTGTGCTTTTAGTATTTAAAATGGATTACCTGACTTTATGATACTTCAGGATAAAAGTATCAATACCACTTAGAATGATTTCACACAGCCAAATGTGTATAAACATGAAATGACTAGAAATAATTGTCAGCCTTTTTTTTTTTTTTTTTTTCTTTTTGCGGTATGCGGGCCTCTCACTGTTGTGGCCTCTCCCGTTGCGGAGCACAGGCTCCGGATGCGCAGGCCCAGCGGCCATGGCTCACGGGCCCAGCCGCTCCGCGGCATATGGGATCCTCCCAGACCGGGGCACGAACCCGTATCCCCTGCATCGGCAGGCGGACTCTTAACCACTGCGCCACCAGGGAGGCCCTTTTTTTTTTTTTTTTTAATATGCAGCCCACTCTGCCAAACATGACACCAACATTTCACAACGCAAAAAGTGCATTAGACCTTTCAGGACAAGATGATGTGCTTCCAAACTCATAGGCAGCAATCTTTAAAAATCAGCTCTGCAGCCACCTCATGAAGGCTTCCATCATTCTGATATCCTGCAGGCTAAACACTGTCATTGCAGTGCTGTTCTGAATATAGCCCGAAGTACCAAAGTGAAGAAAGATATTTATTTGCTAGGCCTTTGCTATGTTTGGAGAGAATGAGGTTAATATTTTCCCTCAGCAGTGAGGACCTGCAGGCTGGTGTAATTGATACAGAGACTGCCAGGGAGAGGGGAGCAGTGCTGGGAATTACTTTTCCCCTTTTCCCTCGGTGAACACTGTGAGGAATACGTCTAAAAGAGTAAGGCGATTTAGCTTGGAAACAGGGTATAAGATTAAATTTCTAACTCTTTTTCTCCCCTTTGCAGATTAAAACCCATCTACTACCTTCAAGTCAACAACTTGTCTTTGAGATTCAATTCTTTATTTTCTCTGGGGAAATACAACACTAACTTGATCGTTGTTTAGCAGTAATCTCTAAAATATAGCACATCTACACAATTACAAGACTTTGTAGCAGCTTTCTACAGTTCCCTCAGCACTTACAGAGAATACTATAAATGCTGATATCAAACTGGTCAAGTTACTATCATATCCCTTTATTGGTTCACTCAGTAGCTAATTCAGTTCAGTCCATCTTTAGAATTTTCATTCAGCAAGAATCAACTACCTGTCAGAAATGTAGGTATCTGGGAAAAGCATATAGATAATGTATGGCCCATATCTTTTAGGAGTTTACTGCAGGGAAATGTAAACATGTGAACAAATTATCATAATATGACTCACAAGTGGAATGTTTGGAGTGTGAAAAAAATAGAGCCTGAGGCACAGATTTCTAAATCCTTAAATCCTATCCTTCATAGACCACTTATTTTACATAAATGTGTATATACAATTTTTATATTTTATATTATGTGTGTGTGTATGTGTATATATATATATATATATATATATATATATATATACACACATACACACACACACAAATATGACACGGTCAAAAAAACAAATAGTTTCTACCTGAGCTTTTTTGACTAATAGACTAATATCTTTTTTGACTAAAATCTCAAGATAGACTGGACCATACAGAGACCATTTCTCTGTGAGGTTAATGTTTACATTAGGGCCAAGAAACAAAGCAGGCTTTTGGCTTATTTTTTTTTAAATATACATTTGGACTTTAACCCTTTATATTTCAACACAATGATAGAGAGAAAAAGTCTGCCCAGAAAGAACATATCACACAGAAATAAAATGCAAAGCTAAGAGAGCCCAGAAGCTTTGCCTCCTGTCTTGCACAGTGCTGGTCTTCAGTCGCTGTTCTGGACCATAGGACAGAAGGATAGAGAACCAGCCCCAGTCTTGTGTACTTCTTAGGATTCATAGAAAGAACGGTTTAGGTGACAGAGAGACAGGAGAGCAAGAGGCTGAAGGGGGGTTGCTGAATGGCTATGCCCATTTCTCCAGGCTTCTAGGAAAAACAAAACAAAACAAAAAAAGTTATTTAAGAAACTATGTGAAGGGCTAACCATGGCACTTGCATAATTCAGAGTATTACCCCTGCATACTTTGGAGTAGAACGAGGTAGGAATGGGATAAGGGAGAGAAATGAGCTCCCCCCTAAAAGCCCACAAGTTATAACAGATATCTTCAAATTGCTGTCATGGTTTGGAGCAGAAAGGGATTATAAATTAACTTTGTGTGTGGGGATCAAGAAAGACTTCAACAAGGAAGGAATATTTCATTATTGGCATCCCTAATACTTCCAAAGATATCCTGAAACAGCTCTCATCATCTCAATAATTGGATCTGTTAAATAGAAACATCCCTGTGAGTCTACTTAGTAGTTTACTTGTACTGTAGTGTATAATAACTTTTGCACTACTTTAAGATACACCAATTTTGAAAACAGGTTTACTAAATAACTAAAGCCACAGCAATTTGATCTGGAAAGCAGTGAATAGTGTTACATAGCTGGAATGTGTTCTTTTCCCTGGATCAATTTTTATTTATTTGCATCTTAATTAAAATTTCCCCACTATTGCTTAAGAATAGTTGTGTATACTGCTACATAGAGCCCTAATACCTACACAGAACTGCTTTGGCAATAAGTGTGTGCTATGATGGAACCACTAGATATACTCTCTTTTGTTCTGCCTTCTGATCCTGCCACCTGGACACTTCTATATATAAAGAGGAAATTGGTGTAGACAGAGGCTAGAATTGGAATCAGAAAATCTAAGTTCCAGCTTAACCTCTGTCCTTCTAGGTTTGGAAATTGGATAAGTCATGTAATTTCTCTGGGCTTGCTTCTCCTTCACAAAGTTGTGATCATTAAATCAAAAAAAAGAAGATATTATTTTATATCCTCATAAACTAGTAATATTACTAGTAGAAAAAAATTCAGAATATTGACCCTTTCCTTCCAAATTTCTGAACTATAATGAAATTAAGAAATATTAAGAAGATATGTGAAAGGTGGTATTAAGCAAAGGTATTTGAAAATAGATGATATTTTATATATACTAGTTTTAAGTCTGTCTTAACATATGCATTTAATGTCTATTTTCATTTTTTGCATTGACTAAATAACTATAGTCTTGTATTCTAGTTCTAAGTAATGAAAAAATAGAAAAACATAGAAGAAAATTCGCAGTGATTGCAATTTTTTACAAATTATAATGGAACAGTTTCACATAGTGTAGCACTGATATTGATAGTATTTTGACTTACAATTTTTATTGCATTTTTGCTCACATACTTTTAATTTAATAATTATTTTTAAGAGGAGAAAGGTGTTTAAATAACTAGGAACACTGCATAAAAATTGGGCAAAAGGTGACAAACTAGTAATAATTATGGAACTATAATTCTATACTGATAAATTTATGATGATTTTCAGCAAAAATTTAAAATAAGATTTGTAATTTATTTTTATGCAGCTGAAGTATATTCTGGACACAATTGTATAACTCTAAATATTAAAAAGTATGATGTTGCTATACCATCCATAATTTTTAAAAGAAAACAGACTTCTTATTTTATTAGTGCTTATAAACCAGATAAATGGACTTCCAGACTGTTTCCACAGGTTAGGAGCTTGGAAGTCACCAATCCATTCTAATAACAAGTAAAAAGTTGAACAGAATGAAACACCAACAACTCTTCTTGAATCCATACAAGAAGGGATGACACAGGGCAAACCACCGTCCCCACGATTTAAGAGAGACAGGTGAATACAGGGAATCATGACTCACTGGAGATGAGTGTAAACTTCCACAAGAACCAGTGCTGGCATAGGGAAACCCGAACTGTAATTGCTGAATTTCTGGAGGCTCAGGGTGGACAACAGTGAGAGTTGAAAACTCCATGGGGATCTATTCATAGAAAGGCTCCTACAATTTGGGAGGATTTACTACCAGGTTCTCACAGTAAATGCAATAGAAAGATATCCTGATGTTTCCAACAGGGGTAGGGGGAAAGGAACCATTTTGAAATATGCCAGAGCACTTTGTTCTTAACAAGGAGAAAAGAATTAACCAAAGCCTAACCTGCTGGATTATTATCAGAGCATAACAGACGTAGGGGGAGGGAAATACCCAACTCCAGCCCACTCTAGCCTTCCATGTGGGAGAAGGGAAATTTCCATATTTCCATCTAGAGTCTACTTTAGCATCCTGCCCCAACTAAGGGAGAGAGAAAACACTGAGTGGCACTTGTGAAGTTCACAGTTCAAAGGCATAGGCTCACTAAGAGACAGACCTAATCATAGGGCAGTAGAATGATTCCCCCTCCCCACACTTTTTCACCACTTTACTAGAGGCCTAGTTAAGGAGTTTCTTTTACCCAGGACATCATGTCCTGCTATCAAGAAAAATTAAAAGGCTTACTAAAAGATCTGAAACATAATTTGAAGAGTCAGAGCAAGCATAGATGATCATTCCAATTAACACTCACATACAGAAGATTGATGTGCACCTCATACCATTGCATGCATGTTGCTCAAGCTAATCATGCCCTGATTGTCCTTGACTAAAGATAAGTAACACCTCTTTGACTAAAGGGCTTAGATCTCAGCTCAACTAGTTTCCCTTAGCCAGTTATAATACATATAAAACATCATAGGAATTTAGTCATTGTATTGAGTTGCTTGGGCTGCTTTTAACAATGTACCACAAACCAGTTGGCTTAGACAACAGAAATTTGTCTCAAAGTCCTCAAGGCTAGAAGTCTAAGATCAGTATGTTGGCAGGGTTGGTCTCTTCTGAGGGCTATATGGCAAAATCTGTTCCATCCTTCTCTCCTAGCTTCTGGTGGTGTGCTGGCAATCTTTGTCATTCCTGGCTTGTAGATGTCATTATTACTGTGCCTTCACATGGTCTTCTTCCTGTATGTCTCTCTTTTCTTCAGATGTCTTTCTTTGTATAAGGATACCAGTCATATTGATTTAGGGACCCACCCTACTCCAGTATGACCTCATCTTAATCAATTGCATCTGCAATGACCATATTTACAAATAAGATCTTATTTCAAGGTACGTGGGACTAGGATTTCCATATATGAATTTTAAGGGAACACAGTTCAACTCATAACCATCATCTTTACCATCAACTTGTCATTCAACATCTATTAAAATGAGCAGAATGTGCCTCAAGCCTAAATTAATATTTAAGAGATTACTTTTGCCTTACTTTCACTGAGTGTGTATGTGTATATATACACACACATGTATATATACATATACATTACATATAAATATAATAGAATAAAAGTATTATTTGAATCTGTTTCTCAGATTATTCCTGGCCTCAGTAAAACTGCTACTGTGCCCTTTCAGCATCGTTTATTTTCCAGAGGAAACAGCTCTCATCATTTAAATAAACAATAAAAATTAAATTAAATAAATTTAAATGGGAATATCTACTCTAGTGCAATGCACAATTTGGTCACTACTAAGAGACATACATGTAATTCTAAGATTTTAATGACATATATAGTTTTTATATTAATACCTACGATTTATTTGCTATGTAATTATAATAAAATCTATCATTTTGCACATAGAAGAGCTCATTAATCAGCACTCACCCTACTGCCTTCCAGATCTATTTACTCTGGAGCTCTTAAATACCTTAGTTATGAGAATTAGAACATACTAAGCTATAATTTTTTCCTGCTCATAAAGTCACTTGATGACTTGTCCGTCAGGATGTATTTATTACCAATGAAGAATATATCCAAATACCAACTCCTACGTATCTATAATACCAAAGTAAATTATTAATGGATAAAATTAAGACAAATGTCTAATCTACCAATGACAGAATTAGATTGTGATGGTTATTTCATTCACAGGTGCAGCGATATAAATATAAATGAATTAAGATTGTGAATTTTTAAACTTTGAAATTGGTTTTCTATATTAAAAGAGTCTAAATGTCCTACAGAATTCAGTTCAAGGTTCATCTGTTTACTGAGCCTATTTATTGCCTGAGGGAGTGTGGAAGGAGAAAATTTATTTGAGAAGAAAATTAGGTAATCAGTGGGGGGAGTTGATTGAGTGCTGACAAAGTGTCAGCAAGTTGCTTCTTTCATTTATGGTTTTAATCATAGAAAGTTGGCCAGAGCTGGGATATGTGCACATACTTTAACCAATATGCCAAGTTTCAAAGGGCTAAAATTAAACTTTGCTCACTGAAACATTAATACTGTATTCAAAGTTTTATTCATTTTTTCATTCATTTATCCTTTTATTCATTCATCTGTTAAATAATTATTGAACATTTGCTATGGACAATCCTTTGGAGATCTGATTGCCCCACAAGTTAGTAATACAGTGGGTGTACATAACAAGAGATTTGTTCTGAAGGACTTCAAGAAAGGCTTTCCAGATAAAATTATGTCTCTGCTAAGTCTAAAGGGATGATTAGGGATTAGTCAGGTAAAGTCAGCTAGGACAGGGGAGAAAATGTTGGATGAGATAGGCAACTAGATGTTTAAGGCAGAACAAATAACATATATAAAGATCTAGATCAAGCAAGAATATGGCACATTCTGATTTCAGAATGTGAAATCAGATGGGAGGTGGCATGTGGGATGGGAGTTGGAGCATGATGCAGTTAGGAATATCTAGGGTTTCAGCCATGTAAAGGAAAAGTAAAATGTATGATGACTGAAATGGGAAGCCACTGAGGAGTTTTTACTTGTGAAAAGTATAAGCAGATTAGGATTTTACAAAGATCACTCCAGCTCTAGGGTGGAGAATGTATCGAATGGAAAAAAACCCAAAGGCCAGAAGAGTACAAGGTTGTTCCTGTAAAATATAAGAGGTGTTTTGTGCCTGGCAACTAGGCTATGAGTACCAAAGACAGAGGAAGTAATAGTTGTAAAAATACATATTGGGTATTCAATTTTTGTGCTGTTGATGTGAATAAGAAGGGATAATTAAAATCAAGAAAGATACCAGCCTTGTGATTTTGAAAAGTGATAATTCTATCCATATCAAGAATGACAAATCAGTATTAATCAATAAGTCATTGCAACCTGTAGTTTCAGGATGACAAGTATTTTTGCTCATCTGTAGTCATTTGCTCAGCCTGTTTGGGTTGCTATAACAAAGCACCACACACTGGGTGGCTTATAAGCAACAGAAATTTATTGCTATAGTTCTGGAAGCTGGAAATTCCAAGATCAAGGGACTAGTAGATTCAGTGTCTGATGAGGGCCTGCTTTCTCGTTCATAGAAGGCACCTTCTAACTGAAAGTGCACATGGCTCTCTTTTTAGTGTCATGGTAATCACCTCCCAAAGGCCGCATCTCCTAATACCATCTCCTTGTGGGGTTAGTGTTTCAACATATGAATTTGGGGAGGACACTGATATTCAGACAGTAGCACTCTTGTCCTAAAAAGTGCCATGATTTTAAAAATTATATATATATGAAATTGATATTGGGTTCAAGAGTGGTAAGAATGCCATAATTTTGACCAATAATTCCCAGTTTGGTGTAGTTGGCCACAGCACATTACTCACATACTCTCTCCAATCTTTCTTATCATAGAGTTCAACAGAACTTCTTGTTTTATAAGCAGCTTTATAGTTTACATATTATAAAATTCATCTATTATAAATGTACAATCAATGTTTTCTTAGTAAATTTATAGACTTGTATAATTACCACCATAATCCAGTTTGACAACATTCCATCACCTCAAAAAGTTGTCTTGTATGAATATTTTCAGTTAATTACACGCCCACACCCCACCCGATACAAGCAATGGTCTATTTCTAGCTCTATAATTTGCCTTTAATGGACATTTGATGTGGAATCATACAACGTAGTCTTTGCAGTCTGGCTTTTTTTCACTTTGCATAATGTATTTAGATTCATCTATTTTGTGGCATGTATCAGTAGTTAGATCCTTTTTATTGCTGAGTATCATCCCATTGTATGGATAAACCAAATTCTTTTTTCCATTTACCAGTTTACTGACAGTTTTTGGCTGTTACAGAAAATGTTGCTATGAATATTTGCATGAATGCCTTTATGTGGATATATACTTTTATTTATTTTTTATCCTAGAAATGGAAGTGGTAGGTTATGTGATAAGTTTCTGTTTGACTTGTTAAGAAACTGCCAAAATGTTTTCTAAAATGGCTGCACCATTTTACATTCCTACCAGGAGTTCTAATTTCCCCACATGCTTGCCAATAATTATAGCCACTCTAGGTAAGAGTGAAATAATGTTTCATAGAGGCTTTAATTTGCATTTCCATAGTCGCTAATTTTGTTGAGCATCTTTTCATGTGTTTATTAGTCATTTGTATATTTCTTTGGTAAAATTTCTAATAAATAATTTTACCCATTTACAAAATTAAGCCATCAAAATTTTGTGGGAATCTTCAGAAATCTTCTCTGTGGGAAGATTTTTAATAACTAATTTAGTTTCTGAATGTGCTATATAATCTATTTATGTTTTCTGTTTCTTCTTGAATTGGTTTTAGTAATTTGTTTCTGTCTATGAATTTTTCTAATTCATCAAAGTTATCTTATTTATTTTCTTCAATTTTCACAATAATTCCATATAATTGTTTTAATCACTGCATGGTCAGTGGAGAAATCTTCTCTTTAATTTTTAATGTAATTTGAAATTTTTTTCTACATTGTTCCAGTTCAGTCCAACTAAAACTTTATCAATTTTGTTTATCTTTTCAAAGGATGAACTTTTGGTATCATGAAATTTTCCCTATTTTTTCCTTTTGATTTGATTTATGTTTCAATCTTTATTATTTTTTTTTCTTTCTGTGTGTTGTCTTACATTCAGTCTACTTTCTTAATCTGTAGCTGTAAATTATTACCTTGAGACTTTTCTCCTAATCTTATAATGATTTTAAAGTTATAAATATTCAATAAATTTGCAATGTTCCTTTTCTTTTCATTCATTCTAATATCTCTTATGATTTCTTCTTTGCTAGGTTACTCAGAAGTATTTTGTTCAACTTCCAAATATTTAGGGATATCCCAGATTCTATTCTATTTTAAAATTCTTATTTAATTTCTTTGTGGTCAGAGCATACTTTGTATGATTTATTTCAATTATATTGAGACTTCTTTTACAGTCTAGCATATGATCTATTCTGGAATATGTCCCTTTAGTGCTTGAAAAGAATGCATGTCCTACAGTTGCTGAGTAGTGTATTCTATATATGTCGATGCTTTTCTGGTCTTCTTGTTGATTATAGCTCTAGTTATTTTATCAGTTATTGAGAGTGGGGTGTTGAAATCTCCAATAATTATTACCAAATTGTTTCTCCTTTCAATTTCATCAGTTTCTGTTTCACATAGTTTGAAACTATTTTGGCTGTGTATACTTTTACAATTATTATATCTTCCTAATGAATTGATTATTTAATCATTATGAAATGTCACTCTTTTCTTTTTGGTGGGAATGTAAATTGGTTCACCCACTATGGAGAACAGTATGGAGGTTCCTTAAAAAACTAAAAATAGAGTTATCATATGATCCAGCAATCCCACTTCTAGGCATATATCTGGAGAAAACTCTAATTTGAAAAGATACATGTACCCCAATGTTCATAGCAGCACTGTTTACAATAGCCAAGATATGGAAGCAACCTACATGTCCATTGACAGACGAATGAATAAAGAAGATGTGGTATGTGTGTGTATATGTATATGTATATAATGGAATATTACCCAGCCATAAAAAAGAATGAAATAATGCTATTTGCAGCAACGTGGATGGATCTAGAGATTATCAAATTCAGTGAAGTAATTCAGACAGGAAAAGACAAATATCATATGATATTACTTATATGTGGAATCTTAAAAAAATGATACAAATGAATTTATTTACAAAACAGAAAAAGACTCACAGACATAGAAAATAAACTTATGGTTACCAAAGTGGACAACGGGGCATGGGGAGAGAGTTAAGTTAAGAGTTTGGGATTAATATATACACAATACTATATATAAAATAGATAAAAAACAAGGACTATATAGCACAGGAACTATATACAATATCTTGTAATAACCTATAATGGGAAAGAATCTGAAAAAGATTATATATATATGTACGTAAATATATGTATCTATCTATCTGAATCACTTTGCTGTTCCCCTGAAACTAACACAACATTGCAAATTAACTATACTTTAGTTTTTAAAAATGGTTTTAGGGCTTTCCCTGGTGGCGCAGTGGTTGAGAGTCCGCCTGCCGATGCCCGGGACACGGGTTCGCGCCCCTGTTCGGGAAGATCCCACATGCTGCGGAGCGGCTGGGCCCATGAGCCCACTGAGCCTGCGTGTCCAGAGCCTGTGCTCTGCAACAGGAGAGGCCACAACAGTGAGAGAGGCCTGCGTACCGCAAAAAAAAAAAAAAAAAAAAATTGTTTTAAAAAAGTCTTTTAAGTGTCACTTTTTCCCTAAGAGTATTATGTCTATATATAGTATAACTATATTGTCTTTATATAGTGATGTGTCTATCTTGACTGACAATAACAAAGCCACTCTAGCTTTCTAATATGTATCCTTGTTTGATATATCTTTTCCCATATTTTTGCTTTCAAGCTCTTTGCACTTTGAATCTATTGGATGTCTTTTATAGACAGTGGGTGGTTGGCTCTTGCTTTTTTATCTAGTCTGATAATTTCTGCCTTTTGAGTGGGATGTTTAGAACTTTCACATTTAAGATAATTATTTATATGGTTGGATTTGCATTAGCCATTTTACTGTTTGTTTTCTATATGTTTTCTCTCTATTTTGTTTCTTCTTTATTGCCTTCATTTAAGTTACATAATTATTTTTACTGTACCTTTTAAATTTCTCTGTTGATGTTCTGTACTGTATTTTTTAGTTACCTTTTGATGGTTTCTCTACAGATCAAAATATGCATCTTAACTTCACTGTGCACACACACAGCCTCAGCCAGGAACATGCTTATTCCAACAAAGATAGCATCCTCAGACTATTAGTCATTGAAGTTCCCTGATCATTTGCCATGGCTATTGTCACTTTCAGCAACAATGCCACTGGGTGTGAGTATCATTTCCCAATCTAAATTGAGTGAGTCCTTCATTGACTGTGGCAGTGAAGCTTGCCTGCCCTGTCCTGATTTTCTGAAGGTGGACGGGACTTGGGAGGAATAGACCCAACAAGAATTTCACAGACTACCACTGTTCTTATCTGCATTGAAGCAATTTTCAAGAATAAGTGTTTCTCATATTATTCATAAGCCTTTGGTTTATATCCAGAATGATGAAAGGGTTGTTTTTGTAATTTTTTTTCATCTGTATTGTTTTTTTTGGAAAGGGATTATTGACCATCTCACTTAGATATAGTGGAAAATCCCTTACCAGTACTTTTGGATCATAACTTACAAGACCTTGAATAATTCAGAATAACTGAGGTTGTACTATGCTAAATGTTAAGGGAAGATACAGCTTTTCCAGGGGTAGAATATGTAAGACAGCTCAATGAGGTAGTCACCTTTTTTTTGTTTACAGCATCTTAGCAAGTAAGCATCAAGTCTACCTTTGGATGAATCAGGTTTTGAAAACATTCCAGAGTACAATGACCTATTCTTTCAGTCATGGTATGAACACTATTGATTATTATCAATAATAATTATCAATTATTGATGTCTAGAAATGTTTAACTTGGACAAGAATTTGGATGTTAGTTTCTGACACTTACTTACTTGATGAATGGCCCATACAATACTGGATGATAGCTGAAAAAAAAAAACCACAGCTTCATTTCCTCAAATACCCACTTAAGTTCAAGTGATCATTGGTTTGATTCCAGCAAGGTAATAATGAGACAAGTTAAGGAGAAGTAGAGTTTGAACCTGCGTAGATAGCAATCTACTTATGCAGTTTGTCTTTATCAACATTTATAAAAATAGCTACATTTACAGATAGGGGGTAAATGTATTGACAAGGACAACATGTTCAGTTAGTCCTGAAAGTGATGATGAATATTTTCTGAGTAAATAGATTTCATTCATATATGTATCTAATAATTATTTACTGATGCTTAATTTATCAGGCATTGTGTAAGTGTTAAAAGGTCTGAAAAAGTATAGGAAATAGTCCCAGCCTTCATGGGCTTTACAAAAATTAAAGGACCATATAAGTCTGTTGCAGTTATTTTGTGGATGAAGCTGTAATAGAGATCTATGAGAGTCTTACTAGGTAATACAAGGAGAGGGTGACCAACTATACCTGGGTCAGGAGCAGATAGTTAGCAAGAAGTCACAAAATTAAATGCTGTTAAAGGATTTGCTGTGCTCATATGGAAGAAGGTAGCAAAATTTTCTTCACACAGCCAAATCACAGACAGCATGGCCACCATCTATGATGTATATATTCATGTCTGTTGTATATTTCATAAATAAATTCATTTATGGCTCAGTTACTTTCAGTTTCCTGAGTACTGACAGATAATCTTTCCAATGCTTAGATTTTCCAATTTGAAAATAATTTAGGTATCAGAAATGCTACTACTTACATATTAGCTTTTGAGGAGGTATTTTGCTTTATTCCTCTAGTAGTACCTATTGATTGAAGAGATGCAAGCTATTTTTGCATTGACTTCCCTTCATCTTTCAATTCTATTTATTTTATTTCTGGAAAGAAAGTAACTTTTTTCTCCAATTTGATTCTTTAGTTCATCTTCTAATGTATTCCTGTATATCTGTGTCACTTACAGTGATATAGCTTAACATTTAATCAAGCATTAAGAAATGAGATAATCTATTTACAGGCCAAGTATCAGCAAATTTCAAGGATATTTTATGACAAAACAATTTGAAAAATATCAAAAATATTTATATCATTCTGACATATTATGTCCAATGTTGAACAGCCTCTTCTTAAAAGGCAACACTATTTCAAACTGTGATATTTGGTATTCCACTCACTCAATATTGTTTTCTTAGTTCTTTAAAATAGTCTGTTACACCATCCAAAGACATGAAATTTTGCCATTGCTGGTTACCAAGAGTGATGCAAATCATTTTACTTTAAGCATAATATTAGGTGATGCAAAACATCTTACGACTTTTTAGCTAATTTTCTTTTAAAATTTCTTGTACATTTCAGACTTCATGCAACTGTGTATATACAGAGAACTTTATGTGCTCTATTTGATACCAAGTAATCATAACCAGGAAAGCTGGCTTGACCCAGCAAAATTAGAGATGTGCTAATGTTTCAAAGAAAGGCAGACATAGTAAGACTAGAATATTTACACCTCCAGTAGAAATTACAATTAACACTGTGATACAAACTAAGCTTCAGGTGGTGATATAGACCATCCAAGTGCAAACAGTCACTGAAAAAAGTAAGGTGACATTTAGCAGGTGAACATGACTCAATGAGCTGTGAAAGTCAATTAACTGAAAATAACCTGTTCCAAAGAAATGAAAGAGATACAAATGAATCATACTTTAACCTGTAACCCATGTTTGTCCTGAATTATACCCGCTAGACACTACTCAAAATTTTTCATGCCTTTTTCCTAAAAGCCATTTCTTGAGACTAAGTGTGAATGGACACCATCCCTCCGCATGTACACTCTCTCTCTCTCACACACACACACACACAAAGTATACTCACATCCAACTACATGTGTCTAATACAGTCTTTGCCCACTCAAAAGTATCTTCAATCATGACTTACATTTGGACAAAATCTTGCTCCAAGACTTTACTCATCAAAATGGGCATTTGAATACTTTTGCACTTTTAAAGTTAATGCAAATATGTTTATTAATAAGCTATCCTATGCCTAACCCTACCTTAACTTTACAGAAAATATAAAACAAAGCAAAAACAGAATATGTGCCAAGTCACTGCACTTTCTGCCTTTCTTTGCTCTTCCTCCTTCCCTCCTATTCTATATTTCTTTTTCTTACCTCTTTCTCTATTTTTCACTTCTTCTCTCCTTCCTTCTGGCAATAAAGTTATTATGAGGAGACATAAATTCTCATTGAGGAGATACCTTTTATGAATATTTTATTATTTATTTATTTATTTATCTATTTTTCTTTTTGCGGTATGTGGGCCTCTCACTGTTGTGGCCTCTCCCGTTGCGGAGCACAGGCTCCGGACGCGCAGGCCCAGCGGCCATGGCTCACGGGCCCAGCCGCTCCGCGGCATATGGGATCCTCCCAGACCGGGGCACGAACCCGCATCCCCTGCATCGGCAGGCGGACTCTCAACCACTGCGCCACCAGGGAGGCCCTATTAGTTATTTTATGTGTAATATTGTGTCCACAAAAGTATTGTGGCCAAAAATGAATATGTGACTGAATTTATCCTTAACAAAGAGAATTTGAATTTAGCTATTAGGAACTGATAAATGAAAATAATAAAAACAAGTTTAAAATTATATGTACTGTTTATAAGATTGTTTTATATAAATCGTAAACTTCCAAAACTTTTCAGATTTTAAGCCCAAAGAATAGAGTAAGAAACAGTCATTACAATATAGAAGCCAAAATTAAATTGTAGAGAAATTCTCAAGGATGTAAAAGCCTTCATTCAGGGGCTAAGTAAAGACTCAGTGATACAGTTGCTACTGACCACTTAGAACATTTCTTTAGAAAATTTGTGACCAATCTCTTCCATTCAGAAGAATTACTTTTCTTGAGGTATTTTACCATGCTATTTATAAACTCTTAATCATAAGCATCAGGTTCAGTTATACAGCCATTAATTGCAAGACAGAGAATACATATCTAAAATCAAGGCTACTCTCTGACATCATACTAGAAGTTGGCCATTGCAGGATTGATCATTTCAGGGTGTCAATGCCCCAAGCTCTAACTAGGCTTTTGCCATTATTGGTATAACAACTTTATTCCTCAGACAAACACTCATATTATAAGATGGCTGCTGCAGCTCCAGAATGACATTCACTTAAAAATGCATCCGGGGCGAGAGAGAGAGGGAGAGAGAGAGAGAGAGAGAGAATGATTGATTTTCTCCTCCTCTTATTCTCTTCTTTTTTCTTATTATTCATTATTTTCTTATTGATTTCATTTTATTCTTTAATTAGGGAGATAATTTTTTTCCAAGAAAATTCACTGCGTACATGACCTAATTTATTTTTTCTTTGTCAGACTGTGTTTGGCACATTATTTCTCTGAACAGTAAAACTAAGATGCTACCAGAATATAAGGAAAGAATGGACATTGGATTCATAAACAACAGTACCTCCTTTATGTTAAAGAAAAACAAACAAACTTGCTTTTAATACATTTTTGTAGTGATAAAGAGCAACTGATATTTAGTAACACTACAAAGTGGTAGTGCTAATCTCATAAAATATGAGGGGTCATGTGACCTGGCAGGAAGAGAGTGGAGACAGAAACATGGCTATATTCTAGTCCTTAAGTTTAGGAGATGTTTGATCTGGTAAGCTGAGATGTGGTTTTCTCATTTATAAAATTTATATAATGGTGAAAGGAAGAGGGTATTTGTGACTATTATATGATATGCACAGACATGTATGGAGAGAATGAAGGGATTACTTTTCTAATAAAACACTTGAGAATTTTGAACAGATGGAAAAACATGATTTCTTGAAAGAGCTGCCATGGAACTAAAGACTCTTGAGTGAATGTTCTCTTTACAGTGAATTGCAGAAGAAGGTGCTCTGAAATCTCTAGCATGAATAATCCAGGGACTTCTCAGGAAGGGATCGTGGAAGTTATAGGCTTAGCTGTAGGAGATACTGATGCTCTGGATAAAAATGGCTTCCAACAAGAACCAATGCTGGTGTTAACAGCAAATCGAAGCTAATTTAGGGACTACTGCAGCAGCAAGAGTGACAAACAACTGCTGGTTGTTGCCAAAAGCAACTGCTGGGATTGCTTGATTGAAATAGTAGGAGTCCAGTTGTGGGGCTGAAGGTAACCTCACTACTCCCTTTAAATATTCAGAGCATGTTCCCCTAAGAATTCATCAGCTCAAATGACATTCTTATTTGGGGATTGGATAGAGAAGATTGCTTATATTTCATTGTTATCCTCAATGAAAAGAGAAAATTGCAACTGCTTAGCAGGTTGGATAAGAAACCCAAAAGCATCTATTGAGGGCTTAGACCTTAATATCTCTTTCAAATTGCTGGACAGAGCATGCATGTATCCTGAGGAAAGGGACCAACACATATATGAATAAATAGCTTGTTATGATCATCATGGCTAGTTTGTATAATTATACATGGTAATGGTTGAAATATTTTTGGTAATTTAGTTCACATTTACATGGACTCTGTAAGGCTTTACTGTCTTATAAAAATGTGTACTAAAGTAATGTTCATAACAATACCAAGAGTGTTCTCACCAGGAAGTGGATAAATTTAAAAATTTTTCAACTAAGAAAATTAAATACATTAAATCATGTTCATAATGCCATTTTGATGAAATGGAAGTTAGAGGCACAAATAATAATATATATATATATATATATAACATATATATGTAAACATAACTAGCAGCATTTTTCAGGGATAATTTTTTTGCCCTTTGACATGAATTTAGGGTAAGCTAAAACTAATAATGCCAAGATACTTGCTTTATAAAAAGCCATTATTCTTTATTTTGGCTTGAAGAAATTTAAGATTGCAAATATATTTCAAATTGCAAGCACTCCACTTGGTTTCAAGCAGTATGTTCTTAATGAGGTTCTGATAATTGTTCAATGCTATCATTTCCATTTTTTAAAGTTTCAGTAAGCAGAAATAGCTTAAAGCTACCCTATCTTTCTAAACTCTTGCTTCCTGAAAAGTTCTAGTTAGACTTCAAAAATAAGGTATCATATTGCTAGGGAGCAATACATTTCACACTGTGATTGTCAAGAGAACATTCAGCTTGTTTGAAGTGCTTCTCCCTTTCCAATGCACAGAATACTGTCTAAAGGGACTTCCACATACTTCTTGTCAGGTGAATTTTAGATACAGTTACTGTAAAATTTAATAATGCAGAGTACTTGTGAATAGATGTGTAATTCACATTCTGGTAATTCAAGTACTAAAATATCTAGGAGGGTAAAAAGAAAAAATGGCATGCAGTATGTTTGGCCCTTTGAGTGCATGATTGGTGGTAATAATGAAAAGTCACGTCTACTGAGCTCTAATAGTCCTTTCTTTTTAAGGCTATTTCACATACATTATATCATTAGTATTGCCATCATTGCCAATAGCATCAAACTGAACAATATTAATGAAAACAAAATATACACCATTGGAATTTGATCATAAAGAAACATAGCAATGTATAAGTGTGCTTATATACATATATATTTTATATACACACATATGCATACACACACGAAACGGCTCATAGGAAACTACTCGTTTGCTCATAGTTTAGTTATTTTTTGTGATTGGCTGAATCTGATCTGTTAACCCCTATCATAGTCTTTAATGGTCTGCCAATTCTATTGAGGACCATTAATCGATACAATTCAGGTATTGATTAAGTCTCTTATTTTGTTTCTGTAAAAAATAGTTTTATATGACAAGTTATCTTATTATCCCAATATTCATCCACTAAGGCTGCTACTGCTCCTCCTCCAATTCCACCTCCTCTTCATCGTCATCCTTTATTTCTCTTTAAATCCAATTAAGTTGTTAAGTTTCCAAGGGTTCAAGTCTATGAGCTGGGCATAACTGGGTTAGCTATAAAACCCATTTAGGATGAAGGTAGCCTTCTTCCCCATATATGTATGTGTGGACCCTAGGCAGTTTTGTATCGGTCAGAAGATTCTCTGGATTTGTCCTGTTTTGGGTCATCAGCATAAATCCAAACATTACCCCAATGCTCACTCACTATGAGCTTCAGTGTTCCCTGACTCACCAGCCATTGGTAATAGTTGTGACTATTCCTACTGAAGTTCTGGTTTGCAGTTTCTCTGTCCTGATCCTTGTTTTCAATCTCCAGCCTGATAACTCAATACTGATTCCCAGTAGCTTCAAGAGGGACAATTTTCTTTTACCTTCTTGACTATGATTGCTTATTCAAGAAGCACTAATCTTGTCCAGTTTTTCATTTGTTTATGGTGAGTGTGTCTAATACCAGATGATATATCATGACCCACAAAAAATCTTTTAAATTATAAATACCTACAATATATTTAGTGCCTGGGGCTCAATTTTCCCAGTTTTGTTAGGCACAGCATGTATTTACTTACGGAATTATAAGAATGATAAGGCTGATTTAGGAAGGAACTGGCATTTACTCATCATCTAGGATTTTCTTGGGATGGAAATGTAGCAACAGAGTAATATGACAAAGTATAGTCAACTCGGTAAGGGAAATCTCCACTCTAGGATAAAGGAAATCACAATTCTAGGTAGTGTTATCCTAGGGAGAGCCTAGATGCTTAATAAAATAGATTACTTATTACACCTCAGAAAGGACACCAAAGTTAAAGCTTGGTTTTACGTACTGAGGCACATGATGAAAATCTCTTCTGGCAACACTTTATAAGAACAGGGTATTAGGGCCTCCCTGGTGGCGCAGTGGTTGAGAGTCCGCCTGCCGATGCAGGGGATACGGGTTCGTGCCCCGGTCTGGGAGGATCCCATATGCCGCGGAGCGGCTGGGCCCGTGAGCCATGGCCGCTGGGCCTGCGCGTCCGGAGCCTGTGCTCCACAACGGGAGAGGCCACAACAGTGAGAGGCCCGCATACCGCAAAAAGAAAAAAAAAAAAAAAAAAAAAAAAAAAAGAACAGGGTATTAGTCTTTGATACAGGGAATAATGCAGGAGTTCAGTGATCAAAATAAAGAATTACATCCTTGGATAGACTTAAATAGAAATAAACAATTGGCTCTTGGATTGAGAATTTTTTAAAAGTCCTGCAAGTGTGCTAGTTGGACAATTGTAATTAAGCTGTGGGCATGAAGGTGTTTAATAGCTGTGCAGGAACTGGGAAAAGCAGATTCTGAAGTAATGATATAATGAGCTGCTAATAGGTCATTCGGGATTTACATTTCTTTAACATGAGGTTAGAACTTTTCTACATCTCTGAAACGGTAGTGGTATTTACCTTTGAGATTCACTAAGTATACTTTCTTGTGATGCCTAGACATTGCTAATCCTTTCCTTCTCCATTTGACAGTATCTACATAATTAGGTCACCTGTGATAATTGAGCCCAGCTACAAGAGGCCATGGATATTTTATTGTAAATCTTGTGTAAATCTTAGTTTCAAAATGTGTGCAGTGGAGATTATTAGAGCACCTATATACAGGGTTTTTGTTAAATATAAATGTGAATGTGTTTACAGTGCCTGATACATAGTAGGCCCTATTTAAATATTAACTATGACTAATAGTTTGAATATGTGCCACATATGATAAAACTAAATTATTTTGTTAACATAATGATAAGTTGGCATGATAGAAAATCAGGATATCTTAATTTTATTAACATGTGACCTTTCTATGTCCTCTATGTAGAAGTAAATGCACTATTATAACAGGAAAAGCATGTTATTAAATAACCACATATCTGTCATAAAGATATTTATCCACTGGAAACATTACTTCAAGAGAATTTTGTTAAATGATGTTTTTGACTCTTTCCTAGGGTGATATAACATCAGGTAGGAGCTTTTGAAAGTGAGGTAAAATATTATTTCTTGTAAACTGAAAAAAATAGAAGAAAAATTAATCATATTTTCTGATAGTTTATTCTTAAAAAAAGACTACTAGGAAAATACTTTTAAAATAATTTTTAATGTTCTTGAAAATCAGAAACTCTTCTAAACTTTCTAAGAACTTGCTGTTATAATAACACAGGAGTTATCTATCAGGATAAAGAATCTTTATCAGGAGACCACTATATATCTGTACTTGCAATGATATGATAAACTTGTTTATATTTTGTATTATAAATAATATTATGATGAATTATTTAAATATTAACTTGGATATAAAAATTTATATTGCTGAGAGGAAAAACTACTAAACAAAACAAAACAAAAAAGTTTTTACCCAAAGCAGTTAAAATGTCTTAAATGCTAGATATATTAATAAACTAATTTGTTTCAATAATTGAGGTAGCTACTTGAGCATCAGTAAGAAATACGTAGAAGCAAACATAAAATAAAATTTTCTCTAGATTAATATCAAAATGTTTTCTAAGGTTTACTTAACCGAGAAGAAATTAAATTATTCCATGGTAGAGAATGATTAATTTACAAAGTAAACTACATGAGGACAGAGTTTCTTTCCACTTTTGATTCTACTGAAGATCTGAGCCCATAATTGACAGTGAAAGCTAGCCATTTTCACTCTGAAGACAGACAGGTGAATAAATATCCAACTGAGGATTTTTTTTCTTTTCTTGAACAGAGCTAATAATACCATTAGTTCAACAGTCTTGTATCAGAAAGATTAAAATGAAAATAAGCTTTTTAGTTACCATATTAATATTTATTTTTAAAATGCACATGTCACCTATCAGTGAGCTTTATTTTGTTACTAAGAGTCTAAGTTTGATTCAATTGTCCCAACAAAAACTATGTTACTATCTGTTTATTAAGTAATTATACACACACTCACACATAATGCTTTTCAAACCACTCCAGAAATAGTTGCATAAACTATGTTTTTTCTGTACTAAGCTAATCTAATTGAATTAAAAAAAATTTTTTTAAATGGATAACAAATGAAATATCAAATTCTATGGGCACAAAAAAAACCCCTTGACATTATAAATTTTCCTTTGTAAAATACTTATTAAACTAACAAAAAAGAGTCATTCAATATCTATCTGAAGGAAACACATTTATCTATTACTAACAATTTAGAAATATGCTCTATTACATATACTAGATAAAATCCATCCAGATAATGTATTTTACAATTTTCCCTAGATTTTTAAAAATTAACTTCATGATTATTATATACTTTGATTTCAGTTGAAACTGACATATAAATGATAAACATCTACTGAGCATTTACAATAATATATATCATCTTTCACAGTATTGGTTTGCTTGGGGAATGTCAAAGACTATGTTAGGGGATGTGGTGTTGAAGAAGCCAAAGAAGGAGCAAAAACAGAAGAAAAAAAAATTGCGAATTATAGTGTGTGAACATGGGATGAAATAGAGGGAATTTTTAAAAATAACATAATTTAACTAAGATTGTTAAAGACGAGCTATCTGAGGTGTTATGATTAAACTGAGACCAAAATAGAGTTAAATATGTTACACAGAGAGAAAAAAAAATTCTAGCTGGAAGAAAAATCATGTACAGATATATTGGTGTATGAAAAAAAGATGGCTGTTTGTGAAACCAAAAGTTAGATATTGTGATGAAGATGTAATTGTCAAGTCAGGAAGTGTGAAAACATCTGAGATTTTAACCCACTTGCAAACTAACAAATTAGTCTGCCGGAGTTGTATAGGTACAACAGAAGACACAAGACTCCTGGGTCAGAGACAAAAGACTCCTGGGTCAGAGACAAAAGACAGTTTTATTACCCACAGTAATATCAGGAGCCAGAATAAGTGTCAGTTCCTTAAGTCCCAGTTCCAACAGAGCAATGTGCTGAGGGGCAAATGTTCCCTGTACACTGAGTTGGGGTATGCTGCAGGAAAGGAATATTAGAGTATTAGAAAGGATATTAGAAAGCTCAACATTGTATAGGGATTGCTGGCAAACTTGTCTATCCCTACACTCTGGAGAGATATATTATCTTTAATACTCTGGAATATTATGCAAATCTACTCTAAGGGAGTGAGATACCTCTGTCTTTACTATCCAAGGCTGTCTGCTATGCATACATTCTTGAAACAAAAGTACAGAGTAAGTTAGTTATTAATGTCTTTGAAGATGTGCAGTAATAAACTGGCACAAAAGAGAAAGAAAATGCTTGGATAGGGACAAATTATTCAATAATTTGTAGGCCATGGAAATGAGTTAGGATTTTTTCTGGTTGCATTGAGAAGCCATTGAAGGGATTTACATTAAAAAGGGTTAGGCATATTCCAATTCATATTGATAGTAACTTCTGCCATTGTTCAGAGAATCAATTGGAGAGAAACAACATAGAGGCAAGAAGATTAGTTAAGATGCAGTTGATTCACACACATAAGCAATAATGGTAACAAAACTAAAATGGTAGACCTATATGTAGAACAAAGAAGATATATTTTAAAAATTAAATTTGGTGTGAGAGAGTTGACAAATTGTTCATGAATTGAACACAAAGAGTGGGGAAAGAATGGAAAAAGTAAGGGAAACCAGAAAAAATATTATATTTGTGCATGAAAAACTGGGTGGAAAATGATTCTATTTGATGAGACAGTGCAGAATGGATATTTGAAAGTACATTTGAGGGGAAAAGAGTTCTTCTTTAACCATGTAAATGCTGGTATCTTTGTTAGACATCAAAGTGGAGACACACAAATACAATTGCATATTTAAATGTAGATATCAGAAAGTGTTTTTAATTTGTGAATCATCAGCCATAAGAATATTTAAAAGTTCATGAGAAAATGACCTATGGGGGTGGCGGGGGTGGTGAGAAAAAGAGAAAAGAGGAAGAGAAGGAACAAGATGGAGTTCTGCAAAATCAAAAATATTAAATATTATGTAGAAAAATGTAATGAACTAGTGAAAAAGAGAAAACAGGAAGAATATTTCCAGCAAAGTCAAGAAATAATAGAGCCAAAATAAGCATTATCTATCATACTATAGTCTTGATAATTGCCCCTGAGAGATCAAATAAAATAAGGATAGAGAAGAGAGAAGTATGATTGGTAACTTTAACAAGAGCTGTTGCCATAAAATGAAGATGTCCAATTATTTCTTCTAGGAGTTTACAGTTAAGAGTGGACAGAAAAGCCAAGGTAATTTTCTAGTACAACAAATTTCCATGTAATATGATGGAAAGAGAAATATAGCCCAACTGAAAATATCTATACAGGCTTCCCATAAAGAGATTTTTCAGTTTTGCCAAATATTTCTTCCTGTAATTGCATGTGCATATAAATATTTAAAATAATGGAATGCACTAAAATAGAATACTTCTAAAGATAGGTTTCTCAGGTATGCACTGTATTTTGCTGTCCCTGCTGATGGCCTCCCTAAAAATATCTCCTGGTACGATACCTTTGTGATTTAGAACAAAGTATATACAGCATCCACAAGCTTCCTATTTGGGGAAAACCTCTTTGTAATATGTCAGAGATTACTGAAGTTAATAAAAAGTTTAAGATCTAATTAGTAAATCTTACTGATTAGATTTAGCACATAGTCCTTTAAAACAATTTTTTAACATGATTAAAAAGTGCTGTGTTTTATATTTTCATATATATCCTCCTATTAAACTGTAAGATTTTGCAAAGTGGAAGCATGGCTTTTTATCTTTGTAACCCAAGTAGAGTATACAGTGCTTGTGTTATAATAACCACTTGGGTAGTAACTACCTAGAGATAAATAGATGAGTGGATGAATGGCCAGCTGACAGTGGCATTTTAGATGGATATTAAAAGACTGGTATGAGTATAAATGGAAGGTATAGAGGTAAAGAGAATGATAATTTTCCACTTAGAAGGAGCACTTTGAGGAAAGTCTTAGGAGTGGAAGACTACAAAACATGTTATGGAAAATTATAGTGGCTGGAAGTAGAAGTACATGAGGAAGAGAAAATGTGGTTCCATTTAAGCTAGGACAAACTGTAGAAACCAAATCAACATCTTTAGGAAGTGGAGTGGACTGAACAGATTTATTTTTAGGCAGATTTCAGCAGTAGTTGGGAAACTCATGGTCAGTGACTGGAGATTTAACACAAGGGCACTGATGAATACAGCATATGTGAAAAAAAATAGCATGTTTTAGTTTAGTTTCAAGTTTGGTGTTCAACTGAAGCATTTATATAATGTTTGTTAGTAATTCCAAAATGTGAATATGGAACTTGGAAAAGATATTGTGAAGTCAATTTAATTAACATGGTCATATGTTATTTTCTCCTGTACTGCTGAGTATTGTAGAATTTGATGCACCTTAAAAACTTAAATATTAATGTATTTATTTGAAAATCACTTAAACCAGCTGTTAGGTATCAGTCACTATCATAGACATTGCAGCTATAAATATGAGTACGGTTAGGAATCTCTTCTTAAGGAACTTGAAAACAAATAGTGTTCAAGCTTAGAGACCCACACATGCATGTGTACACACACACACACACACACACACTAAAATAATACACCTATTTCAAATTTTACACATGGAGGTGAGAATTTTATAGGGTATTTCCATTTATAGAGCTAATTAAAAAATTTTAATGAAACATGTAAAAGAATAATGAGATAAAACTATTAAAGGAGAAAGAAAATATGACAATGTAACAAGTAAGATGTCTACTGACTATAGCACTGAAATTTGTGACCTGAGCTTGGCTTTCTCCACTAATTTGTTTTCATATCTTTGGTAGAGTAGAGCCAGTCAACATTACCTCTACCTTCTTCACACAATTTTTAACAGCTTCTATATGATTTCTGGGGTAAATTGTGCCTGAGAGAGTTTCCCAGGCTGGGAAATTTTTTGGTCGCTTTTTCACACAGAACAGATCAACAAATTGCCACCCATCATTGGCTAAGGGTTGCTCTTCAATCATATTGTGATTAAAAGCACATCTGGGGCCTCCCTGGTGGCGCAGTGGTTGAGAGTCCGCCTGCCGATGCAGGGGATACGGGTTCGTGCCCCGGTCTGGGAGGATCCCATATGCCGCGGAGCGGCTGGGCCCGTGGGCTATGGCCGCTGAGCCTGCGCGTCCGGAGCCTGTGCTCCGCAACGGGAGAGGCCACAACAGTGAGAGGCCCGCATACGGCAAAAAAAAAAAAAAAAAAAAAGCACATCTGAAGGTCCTTTGCAATGTCATGAGCATAACATGCCCTTTAAGAGGTCAAAGAACATTTGATTTTTCAAATAAACGAATCTTTTAAATGTCCATTTCTAATAGAGCTAAATTCATTATAATTAATGTAACCACACTAGTTGAATTGACTACAAAGAAAAAGAACCTTGACTTATATCTAATGTTTTGAGTCTGGTATTGCATATTTGTTTTCTGAATTGATAATGGGGTAATTCAATTAACCTTTTGCATATGATATGTATTGGTATAAGCAATTTTTTTTAAAATTATTTATTTATTTTTTAAAATTTTTGGCTGCATTGGGTCTTCGTTGCTATGTGCCAGCTTTCTCTAGTTGCGGCGAGCGGGGGCTACTCTTTCTTGCGGTGCGTGGGCTTCTCACTGCGGTGGCCTCTCTTGTTGCGGAGCACGGGCTCCAGCCGCGAGGGCTTCAGCAGTTGTGGCACGCGGGCCAGGCAGTTGTGGCTCGCAGGCTCCAGAGCACAGGCTCGGCAGCCGTGGCCCACGGGCTCAGCTGCTCCGCGGCACGTGGGATCCCCCCGGACCAGGGCTCGAACCCATGTCCCCTGCACTGGCAGGCGGACTCCCAACCACTGCGCCACCAGGGAAGTCCCGGTATAAGCAATTTATTTTTGCCATCTGTTTCACTTTACAGGATCAAATTCAGTGATGATATTGTCATCAAATGGGAAGGATATGAATATCCTAGACAGCTGCTTAATTTACTTATAATTTTAATATTTAAAATAATTTCCCCCATGATCTCAAGTGTATATAATCTTTGTTAGATACATCATTTAATGATAGAATAATTTCAGCTTATGTGTTGGAATACATATTTTAAATGCCGCAAGATAAATTTCCTCTTAAAATCTACTAGATTACTACTCTAGAGATTACCTTGAAAATGATTTGCATGTGTGTGTGTGTGTGTGTGTGTGTGTGTGTGTGTGTGTGTATAGTGGGGCCAAAACAGCCCACTGAAAGCTACAAGTACTTCATAAATATCTTGATAGTATAAAAAGTTAAGGCATGTTTGAATTCTTTTTAGTATGTTTGTTTTATTATTATTACACTAATTACATTAAGTTTTGGATAAATGTTAGTTTTTGTATTGGTGAATATTATTTTACTAAAATTCCCATCCATTGATCCAGAGAAAACAAAATAATAAAAGACCGTTTTTCGCACAATGCTTGTGAGACATATAGGATTTGTCTTGATGTCACTCTCTCCCATTTTAGGAAAAGCCTGACCTCCCTAGCATCTTACTATTCCAACCTCTAACTTCCCTGTCCCCGCACAGGTTGCATCGCCCCCACTGTTGAGAGTTTTCAGGAGTTTCAAGTGTAGCTTTCTCATAGACATCCTGAGTTCAGTCCCAAACTTTATCCAGTAATGTGTTATTGATTTTAACAGTGAGTGGTTCAACTGTTGGAGTAGGTATTTGAGGAAAAGCAGATTTCCCAGTAATCCTCAAATCATTCTGTCCATTTCCTCTAGGTCTATATTGAGCATTTCTAATTTCACAAACCTTCTCTCCAAATATATTTACCTGATGTAGTAACTATCTTGAAAGTCCTTTCTACATGCACATGATAATTTTAAGAAGAAAAAATCTTTAGATAATAGGTAACTATATCTCTAAATGCATTAAATAAAAATTCACCAGGTGGGATTAGGAAACATTGTATCTGGTAATTTTATATAGGAAAAAAAAACGCTATTAAAGTATCTCCAGTCTTTTGAAAATGTAAATATTTAAACTCTAATTTGATCCCCCAGTTATGACAAGAGTGGTCTGAATACATTCCAACCAAATGCTTCATTTATTCTTTCTTTTCCTGACCTGATATCAATTTTCTTTTATTTGTGTCCTCATTAGTTTATCTTTCTTTTTCTGGAGGATATGGATCAATTTAGCTTTCTGCCAGAATTCATAAGGAAGATTTCATAGAAATACTGGTAATGGTCACACTGTTAAATGTTCTCATTCTTTTATCCTGAACTGCCAGACATCGTGTTGGTATTTTATCCCTAGCCTATTTTTATTCAATGAACAATTTTTATATGAATAAATATTTATTACCCTATACAAGAGTAGAAATATACCCTTATATAGAAGAAATAGGATGTTCTGAATAGTACAGAGATATTCAAACAGACTGAAGCTTTTGTTCTTAAACTGCCTGCATGTAGCCAGGTTAACTTTATTTTCAAATATTTCTCTTTGCTCCAAAATCTGCATCCCCACAGATTAGGAGCCCAAAATAATACGATGTACATTTTCACTCTCCAGTGATAAACAGTAATTTAGTTCTTTTTAATATTCTATTGCAGATGTGTTCAGAATTTGTGTCTCTATGAAGTGATTTCTTGAAAGAATTGAAAAGCAATTGGAAGAATTTTATATGGACTATTTTTTTAATTCTAAATTCACAAATTACAAACATAGGAAATAAACCTGGAAAATCTTGCAGCAAAAATAAAACACATTATTGATTATCTTTAGTTTTCTGAAATTTTAAGTATTGAAAGTCTTAAATGACTAGCCAGTATTGTGTTATTTTGGAAAACGTTACCAGGAAAAGAACTGACCATTGGTAAAATCAATTTAAAATATAATTGTAAGGCTAAAGGTAACAAGATCACTTGTGCTGTGGTTTCCCTGTAGTTGCTCATTACCACTACAACTTCAGTGATTTTCTCTGTGAGATAGTGATAATAATATTTACCTAATGAGATTTTTAAGAAAATTACATAAGAAATAAAATAGCTAGAAAGTGAATTCTAACTATTTTCAGAATTTTCTGGTTCTGTACTCTGATGTCTGTCATTAATTTTGCAAAATTCTCAGCCATTATTACTTCAAGTATTTATTTTCCTTTCTCTCTTCTCTTTCTGCTATTCTCATTACAAATATATTACACTTTTAGCATTGTTCCTCTGTGTGGGGGTATTATGTTCATCTTTTCCATTCTTTTTTCTCTTTGCACTTCAGTTTTGGAAGTTTCTATTGACATATCATCCGGCTCACTGATTCTTTCCTTGGTCCTAGGCAGTCTATTGATGAGCCCACAAATGTGTTTTTCATTTCTGTTCCAGTGTTTAAATTTCCAGCGTTTCCTTTTGATTCTTTCTTGTAGTTTTTATCTCTCTGCTTATAACATCCATGCTGTCCACTTTTTGTATTAGATTCCTTAGCATATTAATCGTAGCTATTTTAAATGCCCTGTCTGATGATTCCAAAATTCCTGCCATATCTGATTCTGGATCTGATATTTGCATTGCTTTTTCAGATTCTGTTATTTGTCTTTTAACATTCCTTATAATTTAGCTTTCCTTGAAAGCTGAAAATATGTATCCCATAAAAGGAACTGAGGAACTGAAGCATATTGACCTTTAGTGTGAAGGTTTATGTTTATCTGGCTAAACGTTAAACAATGTTTACTGTTTGGTATAACTGTGGTATCAGAAACTAAATTTTTCTCTATTGTCCTTGCTTTTGTCACCCTGTTATTGAATTTTCCTAGAGCCTAATGGAGTCTGAGGCTTGTAATTTTTAAGATATAATTTCCTGTTATCATACAATACCCATTGATGTAGTGGTAAGGTGTGAGGGAGAGCGGAAACATTCTATAGTCCTATGGTTAATTTTCAAGCTAGCCTGCCCTGAGCCTCCAGCAATTTGTCAATTACAGTTTAGCCATCCTATCAATATTGGCTGCAGCTGTTGGCTTCTGCTCCTAGGTTTCTACTTCTGGTAGGTTGTAGACAGATAGCTCTGTTTTTCATATTCTGGGGGCATTAGTTTGTTCTGTGACCTCAATTCTCTGATGGATCTAAGAAGAGTTGTTGATTTTCAGTTGTTCAGTTTTTTTCTTGTTGTGAGAATGGGGGTGATAACTTCCAAGCTCATTACTTGTCAGAGAGGAAAACACTAGATTTTTTCTTTGAATACTTAAAATTTTAAAACAAATTATAAAATCCATAAAATTATTTATTTACCAGAGTAGAACTTCATTTAATATACTTATATTATCTGCTTCAATATCTTAGAACCTAAAAGTTAACTGGACCATGAAATCATATTAAGACGTTACAAAATTTATTTTTATATTATGTAATTTCTTTCTTTAATATAATTCATCATCTATAGAACCCAAAATTCACCAGTGTTCCATGCTTACTATCAAAAGAATTTAATGTGATATTAGTCTAGATTCAGATTTTGACATTAACTTTAATATTGATGTAAATTTTGGAATGATTTAACCAAGTGACTGGAGGATTTTTGTTTGCTTTAAAGAACATAGCAATCTCTTGTTGGCTTTAGAGACTTATTTAATAATAAAATTAAAATGTAGAGGTCCTGGACTTCAGGATATTTTGATAGCTTAAAATAAATAAACAAATATGCTTTAAATGATGTCATGACACAGCTCATATATTTCTTGCATCCTACTACTTGGATTTTTGCAAATGCTCCAGAGGTCTGGAGCCTGTGGGAGTAAATGATTAAGCCATCAGCTCATAAACAACTTTGGAAATTAGTTGGAGGTTAACTCTCTGCCTCATTGGCCCCCCAAAGTAGACAAACAGTAATTGATTTTGATGGCATCCACAAAGTACCTTCCCCTATTGAATAATGGAGTAACATTCACAGAGACATCCCCAGGATACAGGAACAATTAAGTGGGTATCAATGAGATGTCATTAAGAGTTTATGCTTGTGCACTTAATCTCTGCCTACCTTTAGCAGTTGTGCTGCTTTAGGCAAACTACAAAATGGTTTATATCTTGTACCAAATACTCTACACTTAAATAACTACTTAAAATACACCAAAATATGTATCTAATCATGATAAAGTAATCATCTTTATTGAAGTAATGAACTTAATATCTCATCATTACTGATGTTTATTAGAAGGAATAAAGCCAGTACTGAATAGGCCCTGTGATAGGCATAATAATCACCTCCTTAAGGTATCCATTTTTAAATCCCCCAAATCTTTGAATATGTTACCTTACCTGTCAAAGGACCTTTGCAGGTCGAATTAGGAATCTTGAAATGGAAAGATTATCTTGGGTTATCAAAATGATAACTCCAGAAGCTAGAAAAAGTAAGAGAACAGAATATCTCTAGAGTCTACAGGGGTAATACAGCTCTGTCAATAACTTGATTTTAGCTCAATGAAACCTACTTCATATTCTGACTTCTGAAGTTGTAAGATAATAAATTTGTGTTGCATTAAGCCAATAAGTTTGTGGTAACTTGTTAGAGCAGCAGTAGGAAATATGCAAGCACATCAAATTGAAAATTTTTAGGATATTCTTGATAACTGAGGGCAACGTAATGAACCATTGTTAAGTGGTTATTTATGTGCTAAGCAGTATGTCAATTTTTTGCATAATTTAGCAAACACATTAACTCTTCATATATAGATTTGGTTATCATGTACATTTTACAAATGTCAAAACAGAAACCATGAGATTTGATATAACTTGCCTAGACAGATTTAGTATGACTAGAGCTAGAATTCTAACAAAGGGAGTCAGATATGGAAGACAGGGATCTGAGCCACTGAAATATACTATCTTCTTGTTGGAATTAAACCCAACTCCTTTCTTTAGGACTCCAAAAATAGTAGAAAAATAATTTAAAATAATCATTTAAAGAGTCTTCTATTCCCTTGTTACTGGAATGGGGCTTAGGAAGGCTACAAATGAAAAAGATACTATTCCTGTCCTCAGAAATTTTGTACTCTATTTGAAAATTATACAATCTGGAGTATTAAGATGAACTTTTGTGTCTTTAATTAGAATCTAATCTTGAATACTAGCCCTTGGCCTAGTGTTTCTATATTTCAATTAAATAACTGGGTAGGGGGTGGGGGATGAATGATATCATGGTTTGTGAAGTGTCCAAACAGTGAAAGGAAATATTAAGTTGAGTCTAGAGTCCATCATAAGCTCTCAAGTCTCCCCTACTTAACAGGCTTGTTGCAATTTGTCCTCATTTATTTCAATTCCATTTAAATATCCAACCTCTGAATCTTTCATATGGTGAGGGTTCATGTTTGTGAAGAATGACTACTGGAGCCAAAGTTATCTATGAATAATTCAAGATATGGAGTGTTTCAGAGCATCAGTTTCCTCATTGGTAAAAATGGAAGTAAAAATGCTTACTTTTTAAATTAGTGTGTTATTTAAATGAAGTAATGGCCATAATGCACCTAGGAGAGTGCCAGAAACTCAATAGTTACTGCTATTTTGTATCTTATATTTTTAAAAGTATTTATTTAGCATAAGCTCCAATTTCATCTCAGTTTATGGGGTTTGTGAGATATAATTTAGGCCGTATTCTTGAAAGTCTCATCTACTAAGTCTACCTGCTTAAATTCTATGCCCTTCTGCCTTTTTCAGCTTATTTTGGGGGAAGGAATAGGGGCTCTTCCTTCCTTTGTGTGCCTGAACTTCCTTTGTGTTCTCTGAACTGTGTTGGACATAGTCGAGTTCAGGGTCTTTAGAGACTGGAGAGTGCTGCTAATAGGTCTATTTGGCATAATGGCTGGGCTGAAATTGCTCCTCAGTTCTGTAGCTTTACCAGAAGACTGTTCCTGCTCTCTCAGAACTATCTCAGAGCCGGCTGTTTAAACAATGAAATTTTCTCAAAATAGGCCTTTACTGACAATTTTCCTCTCTACAGTTGAGACTACTACCTCTGTGAACTCAGTTTATTTTATTCTTTTAGGTGGTTAATGGCTGTTGGAGTTCTTTCAGAGATGCTGCAAAGGATTCAGTATAGTTTTCTTCTCCCCTCGCCTACCTCTTTATATGAGTAGTAGTTGGTTTCCAGATATGAAATATAACAGGAAAACATTCTCAAACAATAGATTCTGACTTAATAAAATTTGTAATACTATGGTCCCTTTTACGTTTCATCCTTGAGATTTTTTTATTTTATGATTTCCTTATGATTGACAGTCTTACACTTGATAATTTATAAATATTTTAGTGAATAAATGAATGAATCAAAACATAGTTAGAACATCCAGAACAGACTTAAACATATTTCCAGAACCTGATCCACTTTGCACTTCATCTGATGACTGTAAAATTCTAAGTTATATTTTCCCAACAGCAATACCAATCCATCTTTTATATTTGACTCTGTGGTATTCATTGCAAGACCTTCCCTGTAGGTCTGGATCTCAAACAATGGAAAATATCATCTCTATTAAGTGTTTTAGTACTTTAAGTATGATGAATTAGGAAGGTCAGATGGTATTATCATAATGGTATTTATTAATACTAAACGTTATTGTGCATTTATTTTATTTTTTTTATTTTTTATTTTTTTGCGGTACCTGGGCCTCTCACTGTTGTGGCCTCTCCTGTCATGGAGCACAGGCTCCGGACGCGCAGGCTCAGCAGTCATGGCTCACGGGCCCAGCCGCTCTGTGGCATGTGGCATCTTCCCGGACCTGGGCACGAACCCGTGTCCCCTGCATCGGCAGGCGGACTCTCAACCACTGCGCCTCCAGGGAAGCCCAATGCATTTACTTTTAATATGTTTTAAAATAGAATATACCACAAGTAGCATTGTTTTCTAAGTGTAAGATAGTATGTTTTTGTTGATGTAAAGTTGACAGTTTACATATTGATGAATGAATGAACAAATGAATGAATGGTGTAAATTTATATCAAATTCTGAAGGAAATATTATATATGTAGTGTATAGGAATTAAAGTAATAGAATGTTACTATATTTTTTATATATTTTGCTAGTCATGTTAGTGGCATAATTTAAGGCCAATGGAATCATATTTACTTTACAGATGTGAAAAGAGAGTAAGAACTCAATATGTATCCACGCTTAGGATGTTAGGTGGCAAAAATGGGGTGATTCCCATTATTGTGAGTACATTTAAAATCTTATCCAAATTAAATGTGACTAAGGAAGAAAGTGCTTTGATGAAATATCATTAATGAGTATAACTGTAGTTACCAATGTGACCTACTATCTTTTCATGTATAGATATAAATTGGATAACATTAAAAGTAACCAGGCAAATTTCACAGAAACATTTCCTATCTGCATAAGGTAGAATATCAGATTCTCTCAGTTTCCTCACTTCAAAGTATTTTTTGGTCTCTCAAGAGTATGTCACACACATAATTCTCTTGTGTCCTTTTGCTCCAGTTTTCTTCATTGACTTCTCCTCAGAAGCCACCTGAAATGGTATTGCTGTCACTGCTGTAATCCTCCATTACAACAATGAAGGACTCTGACAAAAGTCCTTTTGTTCCCTGATATGTTAAGGTGCCAAGCCATGTCCTCTTCCACCTAGAAGTGGGAAGAACTTTCCTTTCTCTACCTGTCTTACATAGTTGCCTGGGCACCAAAAAAAGTAATCCTTGTGTTTCATAGAGTCTTTCATGAATAACGTTGCTTTATTTTCTTTATACAGACACTATCATTACAAATGTTCTCCAGACAGTATAGCCATGAGGTGTGGTGGCTAGGCAGGTTTGACTACTTGAGACAAACCACACAGTGACATCTAGGACTTCATATAAGCCCACCCGCAAAATCTTCTCTGTTTCAACAATAAACTCTCCATCAGATACCACCAGGGTGGCTCAATTTACTATAGTACATTAGAGAAGCATTTCAGAGTCAGAGAGGCAAGTTAAGTTCTATTTGCAATGAAACCTCATCAAAATTAAAACAGTATCCATAAAAGACATTTGAAGTTGTCCTCTTTAGAACATGTGCAAGTGCTAATGAAGTGCTAATGAAGAAAATTAACAAAAGAAGAAATCCTTAAACGATATTTTTTATGTATCTTTATTGGAGTATAATTGCTTCACAATGCTGTGATAGTTTCTGTTGTACAACAAAGTGAATCAGCCATATGCATACATGTATCCCCTAATCCCCTCCCTCTTGAGCCTTCTTCCCACCCTCCCTGTCCCACCCCTCTAGGTCCTCGCAAAGCACTGAGCTGATCTCCCTGTGCTATGAAGCTGCTTCCCACTAGCTATCTATTTTACATTTAGTAGTGTATACATGTCGATGCTTCTCTCACTTTGCCCCAGCTTTCCTCCCCTGCCATGTCCTCAAGTCCATTCTCTATGTCTGCATATTTATTCCTGCCCTGCCACTAGGTTCATCAGTACCTTTTTTTTTTTTAGATTCCATACATATGAGTTAGCATGCGGTATTTGTTTTTCTCTTTCTGACTTAATTCACTCTGTATGACAGACTCTAGGTCCATCCACCTCACTACAAATAACTCAATTTCATTTCTTTTTATGGCTGAATATTCTGTTGTATATATGTGCCACATCTTTTTATATCTGGTGTTTGGAATTTTTAATATTTTTCTGAATTTAAGCTTTTAGCTAAAAGGAAAGAAGTCTGTGGGCTTTATGGTCATTTCCATAATAGGCTGACTTACTTAATGTACTCTTTTACTCAGTTTTTTAATAAGGTCTCTAAAAATAAGTTAAAGATCAAAATTACATTTGTCTCTTCACTTACTCTGTTTTTGATATTAGTTGAATTAATAGCATATATTTCAAAAAAAGCATAAAATGATTATTAATTATGCTGTAGTGACATTTTTCTCTAATAATTCAAGATATGCCTATGAACTCAATGAAAATGTGAAAAATATTACTCTTTTTACATTAAAAATTTTGTATCATTCATCTCAAAAATATTTTTACATTCTCTTTGATAACTAAAGATATAAGATGCTTTAATATATAGATGAGTAATAATTGGATGACCCCTTGATAACTTTTCACACATGAAGCACAATGTTAGCACATATTTTTTCTTCAATTTTGAGGTGCCTAGAGGATCTTACTAAGAAGCCATTTTAAATACAAGTCCATAGTTTATATATATATATATATATATATATATATATATATATATATGGGATCTATCTATCTATCCATCCGTCCATCTATCTATCTACCTCTCTATCTGCCTATCTGTTCATCTAGCTACCATTGTGATTGTCATCAAGACCATAAACAACAGATATTGGACAAAATATAACTTTGATTATTTTTTTGTTTGAAATCATTATGATAGCTGACACTCAAACTATACCATCATCCTGCAATTATGTAAATATTTTCTTGTTAAATTAAAGGAAAAGAGTCAAATAATTATTGTCTCTATTTATTTTTGGAACATAGACAATAAAATGTAGTATTGATATATCCTTTTTATGAATAATACATTTGATGTATTTAACTTTGATCTAATTGGATGACACATTGCAATTCAAATAGAACAATTTGCTATATTTTCATGTGCATTATTTTTAGAACTGTAGGCAAAGACTTGCCAGCATAACTTTTTTTCAGAAAAAGAAACAAGGCTTTTATGTATGTTGACATCTAATACTTTACAGAAATTGCTCTTGGAAATAAATCTTTTTTTTCTTTTAATATTAAGGGTGAGTAGGGGTTTAATTTAATTTATTTATTTATTTATTTTGGGCTGTGTTGGGTCTTCATTTCTGTGCGAGGGCTTTCTCTAGTTGTGGCAAGTGGGGGGCACTCTTCATCGCAGTGCACGGGCCTCTCACTATCGCGGCCTCTCCCCTTGCGGAGCACAGGCTCCAGACACGCAGGCTAAGTAGTTGTGGCTCACGGGCTTAGTTGCTTTGTGGCATGTGGGATCCTCCCAGACCAGGGCTCGAACCCATGTGCCCTGCATTAGCAGGCAGACTCTCAACCACTGCACCACCAGGGAAGCCCTGGAAATGAATCTTACTAATAAGGCTGCACTGTATTCTATTTATTAGAAATCTTGCTTCTAATGAACCCATCTTCATTTTTATTGTTTTTGTAATAGAATAGGAGTTGATGAATACTAGCTAAACATCTGTTTTCTATTTGACATTTTGACATGTGCAGCTTTAAGACCATTCAGATTGATAGAATACCTTCAATGTCATCTATTGCTTGGCTTTATATTTTGCCTTTTACTCGCATATGAAATGAAGGTTTTGGAAAAAATGTTATTTCCTTTAAATATAAAACCAATAATGTTTGTCTGTGGTATCACCTTTGTTACCAACAGTGATTTGATTAAGAAAAATACTAACAGTATAGATGCTTTGTGCAGACACTAGTTGTAAAGAGATGTTGCAGAAACCCCAAATCTTTCAAGTGAGTAAAGTTGTCTTTCCTTTTTTTTTTCACTAATCATCAGTGACTAAGCATAGTTATTCATTTTCTTTAAATCAATCTTGAAAACTCCTTGAGCTCAAAATTATCAGTTAGTGGCAAAACACTGAAGGCACTTCAGATATCTTTCTTTTTTTGGATCTTAGCTGAGTTTTGACATATGGTGCTTGAGAGCCTGAAAAATACATTTACTTATGAATTTAATCTGAATTCTCTTAAATGTACTGGAGTGTTATGAGCACATTTTTTATTTTGCCAACATTTAAAATCATTTCCTTGTTTTGGATCTTCCTATTTCTATAATATATGATATTTTAAAAATGAAATTGCTGTTGTAAAAACATCCTTAAAGTGACTGACCTCTACTTTTAACTTTTCAAGACTAACTTTCAGATATACTTTATAAACATAAAATATAGTTATAAATATTAATACTAAATGAATAAAATTGTCATAAATCAAAGTAAAATTGGATGTCTCAGTTACCTACCCCCTTATTTCTTATGTTTTAATCAGAGACAATCAGTTGTCATCAATCACAGATTATCAGTGATCCACCAGTAAGCTGAGCCACCGTCTCCACTCAGCAGTTACATTGCTTAATGAGACAGAGACAGGGCTAATTGCCACTAAGTTTTACCCCGTCTTTTTGTGTCAGTGGGATCCAGTAGAAACTGGGTCATTATGTCCATTTTAGCATCAATAAGGCTAAGCAGCATGGTTGGAAGTGGCACTCTACTTCTCTCCCTGACTTCCCCCTCATTTTAGCAGTGACCAATGGGGTGCTGAGCTTACACCTGCTCTAAAAGTTAAAGAGGCACTACAAGTTGGTGCCCTACTTTTGCAGGGAAACTGTCAGCAGGACAGAGGGGTCTGAACTCCCACCCTGCCCATCTGCAATGAGGTAAGGTGAATCAGTGTGAGTCAGGAGGGCTTTTCAGTGAGAAGCTGAGCATATACACCCACCCAGCTATCAAGCTGTACCTCAAAAAGTGTCTTCTTGTAAACAGGAAGAGTTTCATAATATCCAAACATCCAGGATACTATGGAAAATCACTACTTATACCAAGAACAAGACAAATCACACTTGAATGAGAGAAGACAATAAAATATGCCAACACCAAGAAAATTCAGATGTTGGAATTAACTGCAGTTACACATTTGCTTAAAAACTGAAGAAAAAAAATGAAAATCTCCGGAAAGAAATAAAGTCACAGAAAAGAATCAAATGGAAATTATAGAGCTAAAAATACAATAACACAAAATTTTTTAATATCATGGTAAGCACTCCATAATAGAATGGAGATGAAAGATGGTATAATCAATAAACTGGAGGACAAATCAAAAGAATTTACTCAATCTGAAGAACATAGAAGAGATAGACAAATATATATATATATATATATATATATATATATATATATATATATATATCAGGGAACTGTGGGACAATAACAAAAGACCTAATATAATATTCATATAATTGGAGGAAAATAATATAAATCCTTGGATGTAACATTCATATCTAAGGTAATGAGAACAAGAGAGTAAGACTGAGAAAATGTTCAAGGAAATAATGGCTAGAAACTTCCAAAACTTGGAAAAAGACATAAACAAGTTCAAGAAGGTAAGCAAACTCCATATAGGATAACCAAATAAATCAACACCAAAGCATCATAATTAAACTTTTGAAAGCAAAATGCAAGGAAAAAAATCTTGAAAAGATCCAGAAAGAGCATATTACTTTTAGAGAACCATCAAATTATGTGACAGCAGATTTTCAATCTGAAACCATGGAGGCCAGAGGAAGTGGCACAACATCAATGACTGAATAAACACTGTTAAGTGAATTTGGTAGCTGATGAGATATTATTCAGGAATGAATGGGAAATAAAGACAATTATAGAGACAGGAAAGTAAGAAAAAAATATATTAGCAGTTCTACCCATAAGGAATGGCTAAGAAATTTTTCTAAACAGAAAAGAAATGATAACAGAAGAAGGCTCAGAACATCAGAAAAGAAAGAATATGGCAATGAGTAAAAATATGGGTAGGGCTTCCCTGGTGGTGCAGTGGTTAAGAATCCACCTGCCAATGCAGGGGACACAGATTGGAGCCCTGGTCTGGGAAGATCCCACATGCCACGGAGCAACTAAGCCCGTGCCCCACAACTACTGAGCCTGTGCTCTAAAGCCCATGAGCCACAACTACTGAAGCCTGTGCACCTAGAGCCCACGCTCTGCAACAAGAGAAGCCACTGCAATGAGAAGCCCATGCACCGCAATGAAGAGTAGCCGCCACTCACTGCAACTAGAGAAAGCCCGCACGCAGCAACGAAGACCCAACGCAGGCAAAAATAAATAAATAAATTTAAATATATATATATGGTTAAATATAATAGATTTCTTTTCCCTGGGTTTCTTAAATCATATATTCTGGTTGAAGAAAATACAACACTATATGATGTGGTTCTCATTGTATATACAGGAAATATCTAAGTCAGGTTTGTTTAAAATGGTGGAAAGATAAAAGCAATTACATGGAAGCCAAATTTCTGTACTTCATTTAAAGTAGTAAAATGTCAATACCAGTAGACTGTTATATATATAATACATATATAATCTTTTATTATTGTTTACAACTACATATAAAGCAAATATGATATCAAAATAAAAAGTCTAAATAATCAACATAAAAATTAAAGGTAGATAAATCCACAATCATAGCAGAAATCTAACACACCTATCCAATAGCTAGTAGACCAAGCAGGAAACAAAATCACCAAGGATGAAGAAGATCTGAACACTATAATAACTTTACACAATATGTAAACAGAGGACACAACAACCAATAACAACAGACCTCAAATTCTTTTCAACAGCACATAGAAAATTTACCCAAACCAACCATGTACAGGACCATACATAAAAATGCTTAAACAAATTTTAAAAGATTTAGCTAATCAATCTTATGTCCTCTAACCACATGGCATTGAACTAGAAATTGATAACAAAATTTTAACTAGAAAAGTCATACCTTTCTTGAAATTAAGTCATATGTTTATAAGTTAACTAAGAAAATACAATTTTAAAATATTTCAGTGAAATATCATTGCATAATGAAATATTAACACTTGTGAGATACAGCAAAAGCTGTGTACAGAAAGAAATTCATATACATAAATCTATTATTTAGTAAAAACAAAGTAATAAATATCAGTGATATAGCATCAATTTCAAGAAAGAAAAACAATTCATCAAAGAATAGAAGGAAATATAATGATTTTACAGATTTGTAGAAATAAATGAAATCAAAACAACTGTAAAGAAAATCAACAAAGTAAAATTATTTCTTTAAAATATTAACCTGATTAAAAATGCTAGTAATTCTGATTCACTTTGTTTAAAAATAGAGTGAATATAAATATTAACAAACATCAGAGATAGAATGGCACCTCTATTATAAATCCTAAAGACCCAAAGGATAAATAAGAGGACAAATTCAACAAATCAATTTTGCACTTTGACTGAAATATACCAATCCTTGGAAAATGCAACTAAAACAAAGCTAATGGAATAATAAAGAGTAAAATTGTATTGGCCCATGTTGGAATGGTTTAATATCCAGTACCTATATATTTATTTTAAAGAACACAAAAATTTCCTTCCCTTCAAAGAAAACTCCAGTACCAGATAGCATCACCATTAAATTCTTCCAAAAATTTGAGAAATAAATAATGTTAACCATATACATCTTTCAGAGGAGAACAAAGTAGAAAATTTTTCTCTTTTTATGAGGTGAACACAAACCTGTTACTGAAATCTGATAAAGATTGGGGGGGAAAGAACAATTTCATTTCATAATCAGTAATGCAAATTCTTAAAATATAGCAAACCAAAATCAGGGATATTTATAAAAATTACAGTATATAACAACTTTTGTTTATTTTAGGAATGCAATTGTAGTTTAACATTTGAAAATCACAAAAAGAGAGAACAGGAAGTAAAACAACCACTGAAGGATTCACCTAAAGATACCAGTCTCCACAAATTAACATATAAATTCAATGCAATTCTAATCAAAGTTCTATAAGGTTATTTTTATGAAAATTGAGAAGGTATTTCTAAAATTCATATGAAAATTTTAAAAGCCAGTAACAGTCAAAGCAATGGTGAAGAAAAATAAAGTTGAATGACTGTCAAATTAATACCCACTCCAAAGTTATAATTAATAAGATGATGTGTTATTGGTCCAAGACTAAGTAAATGGACAAAAACAATGGAGCAGAGAACTTGTGTTTACCAAGTATACCTTTAAGAGAATGAAACATGATACATATAATAAAAGTTTTTCTCAGTTCATATATCCACCATGTCCAGTACATTATAAAATATACTGTATCAATAAAAAGTAAACACACAACCTCGTAAATAATGGCAATAACTTGATGAAATACATTGAAGATTAAATTATTCAAATTGCTGATAATTATATAAACTTATCCCATTGTGTATAATATTATTGTCTCTTTTGCTAAACTAGCAAAAAGCTTTGGAATTTGAGTGAATTTAAAGAAATTCTCTTTGTAATTCTAATAGATTTCTCACTTGAGTATCTTCACATTTTTTTTACTATATTCTTATAACATTAACAATAGATAATGCAAGAGTATATTGACTAGATATAATTTTATGTTGACAGATTTCTTTGCCTTTAAGCATTTCAAATTATCACTTCATTGTCTCCATGTTTTCATATTATTTGATAAATTCTATTGGTTACTCTTTTTTTGTTTGCTTCCCTGTATATAATGGTATCATTTTATTTTCTGACTTCCTTTAAGATCTTAATTTTCTTCATGGTTATGCATAATTTTATTTTAATATGTCTTGGTGTGTATTTCTTTGTGTTTATCTTGCTTATAGTTCATTGAGCTTATTTGATCCAGGGTTTGATTTTCTTCATTAAGTCTGGATTTTTCTGAAAATTATTTATTTGAATATTCCTTCTGCTACTCCTCCTCTACTTAAACAATTCCTATTAAGAGACTTGAAACTTTTTATATTTTCCCACAATTGACTGAGTCTCTCCTCAGTTATTATTATTATTATTTTTTGGCCTTTTTTAGAAAGTTTCTATTGCCCATTTTGCAATTCAAAGATCTTCTCTTTTTTTTTCTGTATTGTTCAACTTTCTGATTTTATTTAATTATTTATTTTTTTAAATTCCAACTATTGCTTTTAGAGATCTGGCAATGCCATATTTTTATCTTAAGTATCTACCATTTCTGTACTAATAATGTTCATGTTTTCCTTTATATTCTTGAACACAAATGTTTTGAATATAATATATGTTTTAAAGTTCTGTCAGCTCCTGTTTTTGGTTCTGTTTCTATTGTTTGGTTTTTCTCTTAGTTGTGTGTTATGCTTTGTGCTTCTTGGAATATCTACTCATTTGTTTTTTAATTTTATACTGGATATTTTGGTATATGTACCTGTGTGTATGGGCACATGTAGTTTTTTAAAAAATATTTGCAAGCAGTTAATTGACTAGGTGCATTAACTCAGGTCATTCAAGCCTTCTTTTCTAAACTTTTTAGAGAACACTAGGAATAATTATTACTCTAGGACTACTTTTGCTGTACCACTATACCCTGGTTTTCAACAGTGTCTCTTCACCCTGGCTAATTGAGACTCCAACAACTCCCAAGACTTCATAAGCTCTGGTAGTACTCCAGCTTATTGCTTCTTGACTGTTGTTCTTTGCCTGTCTTTGTCCAATCTCACTCTAATTATGTACAGTGTCATATTCAGCCAGACTGAAATGTACTCTTCAAGATATTTCTTTTGCTTTTTGTTTGAATACCTCTTCCCTCTCTGCCTTTCTGGTACTCTTGCCAGAAAATACAAAACGGCTTCCACTCACTTCTCATTAAAACCTCCTTCCTCAAAAAAAAAAAAAAAAAGAAAAAGAGAAAGAAAGAAAGAAAAAGAGACTTCTGTTATACCCCTCCTGGCTTTGTGGTCTAGAAAGTGTTGTCAGGTAGAAAACCTGGACTTTTATAGGGCTTTATTCACTATCCATATTTTTTTAATCTTTTAAGAATAATATTACCAATTTGCCTGTTTTCTAATTTCTAAAAATAGTTTTTTTCATACATTTTATTCAATTTTCTAGTATTAGTTACACCATCAAAACCAGAAAATGTAAAATGTGGAGTGATGTAAAAAACATGGCAGAATTAAAAGCTGTTTTTGTCTCATCCCTTCAACCTACAACCAGTAAAACATCTACAATGCAACAAAGGTGCTTCTGCCCAACACACCAGGATGTGGGAGAATTTCACATATTTGTCCCCCTAAAGGTGGTGGAGTGGAACACATAGAGGAAATGGAACTGAGGGAACAGCAGAGGTAGTTCCTACAATACCAGAGGCCCTCAGGCCATGGCAGCTGAGCCTGCAGCCCCAGAGAATCCGATAGTAGCAGGGGAGGCAGCATATATGACTCAGGCCTCTGGGCTACAGTGGTGCCTGTGGCCATAGGTAACTGGAAAATGGCAGCAGTGAGGCCTGGGGCTCTGTCCCTCCAGTTGCTGAAGTCCCAATGTCTCTGGCTCCCTGCCGTTGTACCCAAAGTCAGTAGAAAGTAGGAAATATTAAAAATCAGAGTAGAAATGAATGAAATAGAGACTACAAAGACAATAGAAAAAATTAATGAAACTAAGAGCTGGTTCTTTGAAAAGATAAAATAAATTGATGAAACTCTAGCTAGACTCACTAAGAAAAAAATAGAGAAGGCTCTGATAAATAAAATCAGAAATGAAAGCAGAGAAATAACAACATATACCACAAAAATACAAAGGATTAAAAGAGATTATTAACAGCTATATGCCAACAAATTGGACAACCTAGAAATGGACAATTTCTTCGAATCATACAACATTTCAAACTGAATCACGAGGAAATCTGAATAGACACATCACTAGTACAGATATTAAAACAATAATCAAAAAGTTCCCCCCAAACAAAAGTCCAGGACCAGATGTCTTCACAGGTGAATTCTACTGGAAAATTTAATACCGGTTCTTCTCAAACTCTTCCAAAAAATTGAAGAGGAAGGAATACTTCCTAACTAATTGTACTAGGTCAACATCACCTGATACCAAAACCAGACAAAGACAACACAAGAAAATTAGAGGTCAATATCTCTGATGACCCTAGATGCAAAATATTTCAACAAAATATTAGCAAACTGAATACAACAATACATTAGAAGAATCATACACCATGGTCACATGGAATTTATTCCAGGGATGTAGTGATGTTTCCACAACAACAAATCAATCAAACTGATACACCACCTGTACAAAATGAAGAATAAAAACTATATGAATATGTCAATATATACAGAAAAAGCATTTGACAAAATTCAACACCCATTTACAATAAAAAAACTCAATAAAGTGAGTATAGAAAAGATGTACCTTAACATAATAAAAGCCATAAATGACAAACCCACAGCTAACATCATACTCAATAGTGAAATATTGAAAGCTACCATTCTAAGATCAAGAACAAGGCAAGGATGTCCACTGCTGCCACTTCTATTCAACATAGTACTGGAAGTCCTATCCAAAGCAATTAGACAAGAAAAATAAATAAAAGTCATCCAAACTGGCAAAGAAGAAGTAAAACTGTCATTATTTGCAGATGACATGATTTTACATATACCATCAAATTAAATAGAAAACCTAAAGACTCCTCCCAAAACTATATTAAATAATAAATACAGTAAAGTTCTAAGATACAAAATCAACATACAAAACTCTGTGGCATTTCTGTATGCTAACAACAAGGTAGCGGACAGAGAAATTAAGAAAATAATCCCACTTACAATCACAACAAAAAGAATAAAATACCTAGGAGTAAATTTAACCAAGGAGGTGAAAGACCTGAACACTAAGAACTGTAAGACTTTGTTGAAAGAAATTGAAGAAGATACAAGTAAATGGAAAGCTATTCTATATTCATGGATTGCAAGAATTAATATTGTTAAAAGGTCTGTACCACCCAAAGCAATCTACAGATTTGATGCAATCCTTATCAAAACACCAAGGACACTTTTCACAGAAATAGAACAAAAAGTTCTATAATTTATATGGAACTACAAAAGACTCAATAGCCAAAGCAATTCTGAGAAAAAAGAACAAATCATAGTCCCCGATTTCAAACTATATTTCAAAAACATAGTAATAAAAAACAGCACAGTATTGTCAAAAAACAGATCAATAGATCAATAAAACAAAATTGAGAGCCCAGAGAAAAACTCACACATATATGGACATTAATTTATGACAGAGGAGTAAAGAACATGCAATGGAGAAACAATACTGTCTTCAATAAATAGTAGTGGAAAAACTGAACAGCCACATGCAAAAAAATGAAACTTGATCACTATCTCATACAAAACACAAACGAACTCAAGATGGTTTATGGTTTAAAGACTTGAAGGTAAGACCTGAAATCATGTATAGGAATAAATAGGCAGTACATTATTTGACAGAGGTCTTAGCAATATCTTTCTAGACATTTCTCCTCAGGCAAGAGAAATGAAAGCAAAAATGGGACTATATCAAACTACAGAAAAGCAAATTGAAGCTGAACTTATTTTTATAGGTCATAAGTGATATATCTAAATAAATTGATTTTATCCAATATTTTTAATTACATTTAAAAGTAATGAAATAACAATGATAAGGTGTATAGCTGAATGTTTATATCCAACTGAAATTTCTTTCTTTTCTTTTTTTTTTAATATTTATTTATTTGACCATGCTGGGTCTTAGTTGTGGCATGTAGGATCTTTTAGTTGCAGCATGTGGGTTCTTAGTTGCAGCATGTGGGATCTAGTTCCCTGACCAGGGATTGAACCCAGGCACCCTACATTGGGAGCACAGAGTCTTAACCAATGGACCACCAGGGAAGTCCCTGAAATTTCTTTCTTTATGGAAGCAAACCTTAACTTGTACCTTCATAATTCTAAATAAAAAATAATTATAGAGTATTAAATATTTTAAAGTAGTGACACAAAGGTAAACTTAAAAACTGTACAATTCAAAGCCTCACATGAAATTCTCACTTAACTAAGGAGTGTCATCCAATATAATCTCTGACCTGAAAGGACAATGATCTGGTCTGACAGATTTGTCTAAATTGTTCCTTCTGTTAAGATGTGTTTTTAAATTATATGATAAGTACATATGGCTTTCAAATTATTGAGACTTCAAAATCTTACCAATAATATTGAAACATAAAAAATTTGAAACAACTTTAATATTTTTTTTTCACGAGTACAAAATGTATTTAAAATGGTGAGTATTCCAATGGGTTTTTTGGGGTTTTTTTTTGGTTTTCAGCATATTAGCATATGATTTTTTTAGCATCTTTATTGGAGTATAATTGATTTGAAATGGTGTGTTAGTTTCAGCTTTATAACAAAGTTAATCAGTTATACATATACATATGTTCCCATATCTCTTCCCTCTTGTGTCTCCCTCCCTCCCACCCTCCCTATCCCACACCTCTAGGTGGTCACAAAACACCGAGCTGATCTCCCTGTGCTATGTGGCTGCTTCCCACTAGCTATCTATTTTACATTTGGTAGTGCATATATGTCCGTGCCACTCTCTCACTTTTTCCCAGCTTACCCTTCCCCCTCCCCATATCCTCAAGTCCATTGTCTACTAAGTCTGCATCTTTATTCCCATCTTGCCCCTAGGTTCTTCATGACCATTTTTGTTTTTTCTTTTAGATTCCATATATATGTGTTATCATAGAGTATTTGTTTTTCTCTTTCTGACTTGCTTCACTCTGTATGACAGACTCTAGGTCCATTCACCTCACTACAAATAACTCAATTTCATTTCTTTTATGGCTGAAGAATATTCCATTGTATATATGTGGCACATCTTCTTTATCCATTCATCTGTTGATGGACACTTAGGTTGCTTCCATGTCCTGGCTATTGTAAATAGAGCTGCAATGAACATTGTGGTACATGACTCATTTTGAATGAGGGTTTCCTCAGGGTATATGCCCAGTAGGAGGACTGCTGGGTCGGTCGTATGGTATTCTATTTTGGGTTTTTTAAGGAACCTCCATACTGTTCTCCATAGTGGCTGTATCAATTTACATTTCCACCAACAGTGCAAGAGAGTTCCCTTTTCTCCACACCCTTTCCAACATTTATTGTTTGTAGATTTTTTGATTATGGCCATTCTGACTGGTGTGAGATGATATCTCATTGTAGTTTTGATTTGCATTTCTCCAGTGATTAATGATTTTGAGCATTCTTTCATGTGTTTGTTGGTAATCTGTATATCTTCTTTGGAGAAATGTCGATATAGGCAAAATTCAACATCCATTTATGGTAAAAACCCTCCAGAAAGTAGGCATAGAGGGAACTTACCTCAACATAATAAAGGCCATATATGACAAACTCACAGCCAACATCATCCTCAGTGGTGACAAACTGAAACCATTTCCACTAAGATCAGGAACAAGACAAGGTTACCCACTCTCACCACTATTATTCAACATAGTTTTGGAAGTTTTAGCCACAGCAATCAGAGAAGAAAAAGAGATAAAAGGAATCCAAATTGGAAAGGAAGAAGTAAAGCATGATGCTATACATAGAGAATCCTAAAGATGCTACCAGAACACTACTAGAGCTAATCAATGAATTTGGTAAAGTAGCAGGATACAGAATTAATGCACAGAAATCTCTTCCATTCCTATACACAAATGATGAAAAATCTGAAAGTGAAATTAAAAAAACACTCCCATTTACCACTGCAACAAAAAGAATAAAATTCTAGGAATAAACCTACCTAAGGAGACAAAAGACCTGTATGCAGAAAATTATAAGACACTGATGAAAGAAACTGAAGATGATACGAACAGATGGAGAGATATACCATGTCCTTGGATTGGAAGAATCAACATTGTGAAAATGACTATACTACCCAAAGCAATCTACAGATTCAATGCAATCCCTATCAAACTACCACTGGTATTTTTCACAGAACTAGCACAAAAAATTTCACAATTGTGTGGAAACATAAAAGACCCCAAATAGCCAAAGCAATCTTGAGAAAGAAAAACGGAGCTGGAGGAATCAGGCTCCCTGACTTCAGACTATACTACAAAGCTACAGTAATCAAGACAATATGGTACTGGCACAAAAACAGAAATATAGGTCAATGGAACAGGATAGAAAGCCCATAAATAAACCCACGCACATATGGTCACCTTATCTTTGATAAAGGAGGCAAGAATATATAGTGGAGAAAAGACAGCCTCTTCAATAATTGGTGTTGGGAAAACTGGACAGCTACATGTAAAAGAATGAATTTAGAACATTCCCTAACACCATACACAAAAATAAACTCAAAATGGATTAAAGACCTAAATGTAAGGCCAGACACTATCAAACTCTTAGAGGAAAACATAGGCAGATCACTCTATGACATAAATCACAGCAAGATCCTTTTTGAGCCACCTCCTAGAGAAATGGAAATAAAAACAAAAATAAACAAATGGGACCTAATGAAACTTAAAAGCTTTTGCACAGCAAGGGAAACCATAAACAAGACCAAAAGACAGCCCTCAGAATGGGAGAAAATATTTGCAAATGAAGCAACTGACAAAGGATTAATCTCCAAAATTTACAAGCAGCACATGCAGCTCAATATCAAAAAAACAAACAACCCAATCCAAAAATGGGCAGAAGACCTAAATAGACATTTCTCCAAAGAAGTTTTAAAGATTGCCAACTTTAATATTGCTGTCAACTTTGCAGTAGCAATTCACATTGAATGAATAGCACCCTATTTTATTGTGTTCCCGACAAAATCTGCAGCAGGCTTTTAGAAATCTGTTTGCAAGTTGCCAAATTTAATATGCTAAAAAACTTCTTTAAAAATTTTTTCCTTTAAGAGTTACATTATGCTCAACAATTATCGAACACAGTGTAACATTTTCAATAGAATATTTTATGCTGAAGAACACACTGAAATTTAATATCATATGGTGTTCTTCATGTGGCTGTATAAAACAGAGAAACATATGAAATGATGTTAATAATAAAACTAAGTCACTTGAAAACTGTATTTTATTTACATATTTTTCAAATTTAGTTTTATTGAAACCTCAATAGTGTGTGAAAAACATGGAGCTATTCAGTGAGGGGAACATAATATTAATGAGAGAAATTGGATTTCCTATTTATGTATTCAGATATAAATAAATTTCCTATTTATAATTTCCTATTTATATGTATTGTCTTTATATTTATTATAGCTCCAACAATGTATGAAATATTGAATTATGTACTGGCAGCACAGTACAATGAACTTATGTAGGGAAATACTAATTTGTCATTATTACATCAATAGGTTTTTCACCAGTTTGTCCATTACTTAAACATTAGGTAAAGAAAAATGAGAAGTAAGTGTAGGGTTTGATAGCAGAACAACAAATTTTTTAAAGGTTGGTTTTTTAGTCTTTTCAGTATAACTAGCACTTATATAATGCATTGCAATTAATAAGGTTTTCACGTATTTTATTTATTTTGAAACTCCTCTAAACTTTGTGAAGAATATTAATACCAAAATATGCAGTTTATTATTGAAGTAAGTAGTATTCAGCAATGTTAAATTACTTATCCAAGCTAATATATATGTTAGTAGCAAAAGCAGGAAAGTATACCTTTCTGGCTAATCCTGTCTTACCCAATAGAGTAATCACTATCCAGATATGTCTATTTAAGTTTAAATTCATACAAGTTAAATAAAATTATAAGTTCTGTTCCCCAGTCTCACTAGTCATTTTTGAAGTACTCAATCACCACATATGTATAAAGCACTATCAGGAAATAAGAGAGAAGCAAGTAAGACAGTCTTGGGGTCTCTGTGAAACCTTAATGGTGATGTTTCTGCTGTATCTTGGAGAGTAAATGATTGTAGGCTAAAGAGTGAAAGGTAGGGGAAAGTTGATGTGTTCGAAATAGAAGGAAAAATGTATGCCAAGGTGTGGAGGCATGGAAAAGCTTGGATCGCTCAAAGCCCTGTGATATATTTAATATAAGCAGGGCATACCAATGGGGTTTTGTGTACAGGAAGATTGTTATGAGGTTGGAGTGTTAAACAGAAGCCAAATTATAAATGACTTTGCATCACAAACTGAAAATTTTGATTCTTTCCCTGAAGGCTATTTTTGAAGGATACAAGTAGGAGTGTCGGAATATTTAATGTGTGCCTTTGAAAGATTACTCTGGTAAGAGTATGGATAATGCATTGCTGGCAGGCAACACTGGAGAAGATGATCCAATCAGTAGGTTGCTGGTGTAATCTAGACAAGAGATGCCTTAGCTAAGGCAAAAACAGTGGAGATGGATAAAAGAGGAGAGTTTCTAAAACTGTGCATGAAGGAATGAATCAATCAGTGAATACAACAAGGTGTGTTTCCTTAATCTTTATCATTAAGATGTATATGCATTTTGTTTGAACAAGGTCTCAAAATATATGTTGATACACAAACTTTACCTTGCTTGTGTAGTGCGAAACGTGATTGTCAGGATTTATAAAAATTCAGCATGTTTCTATGTACACCATTTTTTAACTTTCTATTTTTCCGGAGCCAATTCTTGATAATACTTGGAAAACAATGACATATATCAAATAAGATTTGATGCAAAAATTATTATGTGACATTGGTACAAATTGAAAATATTATAAAAAGAAAGATACTTGAAGGCTACATATCGTACTCAGTAACCAAGTGCTTAGGGTATCAAAACCAAGTATCCACAATCAATTTAACAAAAGGGAATAGAATTGAACTTACAGGAATTAAAACATAAGCTTTCGAAATTTAGAACTGAAATTGAATGATTGCATTATTTATTTCACAAATATTTATAGAGAGTTTCCTATATGTATTCTTCACCCAGAAACTAAAAGTAAGTTATGCAGATTTACTTTCCACTCCTATTCCATTTTTATGGAACATCAAAATAGAAAATCCTCAATCAGTTTTACTAAACAGATTTCAGAATTTAACTTGGAGAAATTAATATAAACACTTTCTAAATTTAAAATTGAATTTAGGTCATTGCATTATTCATTTATTCTTGCACAAATGTTTATGGAGCCCCTGCTATGTGTACTATGCAACCAAGAGCTAGTAATGAGAATGAAGATATATTTCCTACCTTCCCTGAATTTGCAGGCTGAGATATGGCTTCTGTACTACCTGTCTGGCAAGGAGGTCTCTGAAGAGGGTTTCATGCTATGCTAGGAGGTTCAAATATGTTATCTTACAACCTTGGGTAAGGTTGATGTGATTTATGTATGTGTAAACAGTAGTTTAAAAGAAGGGGGAGGAAATCCCTTTCAATGTCATGAATTTTAAGTGGCAGAGCTTATATTCATATCCAGGAGTAATTTTAATATTTCCCTACACCATGTATTTTAAATGCCATAATTTCCTTTTTTATTGTATATTATATGTAATTATATATTATGTATAATTATATTATGTATACTATATCTGCTTTTATTCAAGCCATTTATTCACCTTCAACTACTCTAAATGTAAAGGAAACATGAAATTGATAAGAAGGAAATACAGAAGCAATAGTACTATTACACAAGAACTCTGATAAGCATTTGGTAATCATATCTCTGAAAGTTTGCTAGCAATACTCACTTCCTTTCTACCAGAAAAATTAATTTTCTGACAAAAAAAGGAAAACTGACATCTGATTAGCCAGATGGCCCTGTGGTGGTAGCATTTCAGGTCTAGGGCATATCTGTTACTGCCCACAAAGTCACTCCAGTAGACAAAGAAAATATGGGTTATTAATTGACTAAATATTATAAACACTCACAATTTTATTTACCTAAAATTACCTTGAAAATGCCAACACATCTTTTTATAATCAGCCTTTAAAATATTAAGTACCTGATTAAAATTAAAGGAAAATAGAATAATCTTTGCCATGTATTCTGATTCACAAGGCAACATCCCCTGAGCAGAGACAACTGGTTTAAAGGAATCTCCTGAGTAGCACAAAACACCAAGAGACTAAAATTACTTTCTGGTACATCACCTTCAATCTGTTGCCTAGTTCCTGTCTCCTTACCTTATGCTTGCTTCTCCTCCCCATATTGCGCCTGTTGCCTTCAATTGCCTCAGTAGTTAAAAAAAAAAAAATCACTCTTCTCTACTCTCCCAAAAGTAATTCCTTGGAGATCAATTTTCATTCTTTATTCTTAGATTCTTAATAATTAAAAATTATATGCTCCTTGGCCTAAATATTGATGGCTGTTAATATTCTCCCATAGAGGAACACACTCTAAATTTCTAAGTTTCAAAATCTTAGTATATATCAGGGTGTATCTTAAATGCCACATCCTTCATCAATCACTCCTTGATTCTGTTCTTTGAGCATCCATATATCTTTTTTTTTAACTATCTCAAATGTCAGTTATATATTACTGTGTCCCAATGAGCATTTATTAATTACTAACCTATAACATTTTTAAGGGCAGATATTTATTCTACATTTATATGCACCAATTCCAAACACTGTAGAACAACATTTTAGTAATAGCGTATCTCCAATAAAGGTTATATTGAACAGATAAACTTAAAATAACTCATTGACCATTTCTAATTACATTTTATTTCTATTAAAATGAAGTTTTAAACTTATAGATACTTTATAATACATTAACTATATTTTTTATAACAGAGTAATTCATAGAGACTTAATTCCATTTTGATTCTGCATCAGAAACAAATATTATAAGAGGGATGACTTCACTTAAAACAGTAAAATTATAAATGATTTTGGAAATTATTTGTAGATTGACAATGAATAAAAATAATGATAGTCTCTGCTTTGTTCTATTTTAAAATATAACAGTGTAAGCCATTAAACACATTTCCACACAAATAGAACTTTCAACATGCTCTAAAGTTCTATCAGTTATTCACTGGATTTGCTTAATTTGCTATCTTGGTTGAACTTAAATATGTCAACCATCTTAAGAGATTTATAGTATTTGAATCTAAATTCTGAATATAATTCTGTGATTACCTGTGCATTTACTGTGTGTAGTAATTAGCAGGGGAATAATCAAGTCTTCCAAATGCCCTCACATTTTCTCCATTCTCAGAAGCATTTATAAGTGTGAAAATGTTATCTATTCTGACTCTTTGCCTATCCTATATGGCTGATGATAGCCAATAGTGTTGCAAAAATTGTGTTAATTAAACAAATTTATAATTCATGTATTTATAAAATTCCAATTTTTATATTCCTGAAATTTTGTATCTAGAATACTCTAAAGTCAATGATAATTAAATTCCCACTTAGAATCCACTGAAACTAAAATGTCCAGATATAAAGAGGAGAAAAGTCAGGTAATTGCCTTATCTAAAGGTGGCCTGCCATTCAGATGTTCCCAAATAAGTCAATAAAGTGGTAAATTCTCCAAGGAGTCATTACTGCATGACTCCCAGAGAATGTGATGGTAGCAAACCACCTTTTTTAGTGGGAGTTTTAAAAAATTAGCATACAATCAGGTAAAGAGAGAATACCATGTGAGGCATTCATTCCTCGGAATGAAATTATTGGATCTTCACATGACTCCAGAGAGTCAGGAAATTGGAGTTGAGATCGCGAATATTGCAACTACTATGTAACAACCGTTAGGAATCTTAGCCATACCAACCATCAGGGGATTGATTAGTTGTGTGCACTAGGTATAAACAGCCTGTGCCAGTGAGCATTCAAGTTTGTTAATGTTATATGGAGATTGGATGGGGTGGGAGGCTTAGAGAGCAAGTTAAGTAATTCAGCTGGTAAACAATGTAATGAATAATGCGTCATTTTTATGTAAAAACAAAGGCAAATTTACTATGTAGTGGAAAACAAAATTAACATGACTTTTCCTCACATGAACATGTGATTTAAAATAAATTTCAAGACAGGGAAAAGGAATCAAATTTCAGATTGTACTATCAGCCTTCTAGGATAAAATATATTTACTTGCTTCTGCATATATTTCAACACAAATATTTGTAAGCCACTGCTATAAAATGTTCTCATATCAAGAGGTGGTGAATTTTCCCCATAAATATTGAGGTTGAATATATGAAGTTAATGCCCAGAACTGTGGAGAGACTGAAATTTTACCTTACTTGCAAGCTAACTAGTTAGCCTGCTACTGGTTCATGAATGCTGGTAGAAGATATGCAATGCTTGGGTCAAAGTCAAAGAACTTCATTACTCATTGCACAGCAGGCAGCATAACCTTCATGTTCATGCCCATTTCCCTTGTCTGTCAAGTCCCACAGGGGTGATGCAGAGTGGACCAGAAAGATGCTGCATATGCATATGCCTCTGCCTATGGGCCACAAGCAAACCTGCCTGAACTTTGCCCCGGCAGGAGACATTATCTTTCTTATTGTGCATAGTAAATAAACCTACTTTCAGCTCTGGAACGAGACAAAATCTCTATCTTTTAAGTATTTACAGTATTTCACTGTATCATCGCCCCCCCCCAAAAAAAAACCAGTCCAGAGCAAAAGCCAGCAGTGTCTCTGTTTATAATATATGCAAAAAGGTGAGCGGTCTATGGAGAATTGTTTCCGATAATGTCCTTGTTTTCTGGGGAAAATTGTCCCATGTGTATGCTATTTCATCACCCACCCTAATTCATCAGACTGAAAGAGTATAGGACAAAATCATTTCAATTATCTTATACAGAATTTAATTTTCAGGCTACTATTAGCAGGATTCCAGGGGGAAATGAAGCCAACCTACTCTATTAACCTCAAGCATGACCCCTACTGTCCTAGACACAACCAGATGAAAATATCACATACTCTACCTTGGCTCTCAAGGAGGAAGAGTAGGGCAATTCTACTACCCAAATCAAATTTGACCAGTGAGTTTAGGCTGACCCAGACATCTTTCATGGCAGAGGTGGTGTTTCTGTAAACAGTTAAGTTCTCTTATGAAAACCCATAATGTGCAAGCCATTATGTTTTGGGGAGGAAGACAAGTTAATGCCTGGTTTCCACACAGGAAGCACAAGTCTTGTGCTTCTGAGGGTACATATAGCGACCCTGGAAAGAATGTATTGATTACAGTTATTACAAACAGGCTGTTTGCTGGGAAGTAAAGCTTGACAGTGCCTCCAATGTGGCCCCCTAGTCAGCTGATAGGATTGAGGTTTCCTAGTTCAGCTGAAATAATTGAGTCTATTGTTTGTTCTTAGAGGAACTACCTAAGGGCAGGAGTCAAATCTGACATATTTGTTCACACCTAGCATTTGTGCAACATCCAATTACCCTACAGAATGGGTGAATGATGTCTAAGAAATAGGAGTAGGGAAGATATCTGGAGGAGTAGAATGGTGGGTTACTTTTGTGAGAGACACCAGAGCTGGGGTAATATCTTACCAGTTCTGATAATAATGTTAAGGGAATTAGCTGTCAAATCATGTCAAAACCATCCTGCTGGAATGGCAGAACCAAGAATTATACATAAGGTACTTGCAGCAGTTTGGAAGATCCAATTTGTTTTCCTCCTAAAGAAGCCTCCAGAAATGGCTTTGAATTAGAAAAGATAATTAATGTTCTTCCCTTCCTCATATTTTTCAGGAACCTATGACATTCTCCTCCCAGGTGAATGGATTCCTATTCTCTCTCCACTGTTGCAAAATCAATGTATCCCATTACAGTACTGATAACTTTACCTTTTTCTCAGTTGTCCCTACTGTCACCTGTATTTTTTGTCTAAAAGAGTTAACTGAACAAATGGTCAGGGCATTTTTTTTTGAAACTTACAGAGGCACATTATGTACTCCACATTGGACCATGTGGACCACCGTAGTGGAACTTGATGAGCAGGGTTCTTAACCAAATGCTCATTATCCTTTTTACCTATGATCATGTCAATCCACCAAAGCATCTAGGAATCAGAGTTAAGTTCAAATGCCCTAAGCTTGCTTTGGCTAAGCTACCACCCATTGGTTGTAACAACAGGGGTAGCCTGGGGTTGCCATTAAAGGAAATAAAGAAATATCATGGTCAGAAAATGTCAGATGGAATTCTGAAATTTTAAACAGGGTGATATAATATCCAATCCCTTTTCCTTATTATTACTCAGGAAGTGGCTGACAGCACATTCACTGACTAGACTGCCTTATTTAGGTATGGAACAAGAGGAGGTGAGGAAGGTTGGGTCCTAACTCATCTTGAATTAATTTTTGCAGAGCCCATTCTAATACTCAAAACCAGAAGATGTTGTAGATGGTAAGGAGTGTAGAATTTCTGTGAACTATTTTGTCTATTAGCCCATTCTTGAGTTGCTTTTGTGATAAAAGATGTATCATTGCCAGACTAAATATTGATGATAAATCTGAAAATATGACATAGATTAGTTTCAATATTCAAAACAGTGCCCAGAGTTCGTTGTTCTGACTGGAATAGAAACTCTGTAACCTGAAAAATAGAAATTTCCAGTGAAAAATCTATGAAGGATCAAATGAAAATATTTTCAGAGAATTTCAAGGTTGACAGTGTGGCCACAGATGTGTAGATGGCTAAAATGGTGTGCGAGCAGTGATCATTGAAGATAGTAACTGAAAGGCAATAGTGTGCAATAGGACACCTATGTAGACATTTTATGTACCCATGATAATGGACTGAATATGGTCTAATTCCAAATCATCAAAGAATTTGAAAGAGTAACTCAGTTTCCTGAATTGACAGTAATGAGAAAGGATAGTTTATTCAGACAGATTGAGTTTAAGGGGGATTAAAAGCAAAATAAGCAGGGTATTTGTGCAGGTTTAAAGGAAGAGTAAATGCTTAAAGGCAACATTGGGATGAGAAATATGTGAGAGTAAAAATGAGTATAAATTGAATATGTCTGTGAAATATAAAGTATTAGAACTATAAAGGAATTTTGATATCATCTTCTGCAATGCCTACATTAAGCTTTGTGAACAAATGATTAAACAATATGTGTATACTTTTTTGCCTCCATGTATTTGATGGGCAAAATGTTACTGGCTGATAATGACATCATGGTGTTTGTTCTCTCTGGTAAAAATGTAAAGGGTATCTTCTAAATGAAACATCTGTTAGAACAGCTGCTTCTAAATTTAAACAAAATACGGTGTAGCATTTTTTGCCTTTGAATACAGACAAATATGAAAAAAATTTGGTGATTAAGATGGATTGTGCCTATTTTCTTTGGAAAGTAGAATGTCCTAATATGAAGTTGGAGTTGAATAGTAAAATGAACTTAAATTTTAACTCATTCCAAAAATGTGACATGGTCAAATATTATTTCAAATTTCCTTTAAAGTGTTTAATACAATAGAAAGGGCATATATGCACATGTGTAACTTTCACAGTGTTTAGTCTTTACTTTTTTCACTTTAAATAAATGTAGATTTAAAAATAGGATCTTTATTGAAATTTATTTATTTAAAATGATTGCTAGGAAAAATAAAAAGCAATAATTTATTGTATAATATGTAATTTTATGAATTATCATATATAGGATTAAATCGTACTTAAAATCTTGCTTGGATCAAATCTTAAAGGTTCAGATTTTAAAAATGAATTTTTATCAAGGCCAAGAATTTATTATAGGCTATGTTAATAGGTACTGATATTATCAAACACCACTTAGGTATATATTGCCTGTTTTTTTTCCATAGAGGAAAAAAAAAATGAACATCATATGGATTGCAAAAGAAGAAATTTTCTGACTGAGAAACATGGTGACGAAAGTAAAATCATTTCAACTTAAATTAATATACTTGTAACAGATAAAATCGCATGATTTTTCCAGTGTTCATATATACATTTTAATTCAGGTTTTTAAAGAACGCAGTGAATAGTTCCATAAAATAATTCTATATTGGGATCAATCATTTTTAGCTCTCCCAAAAAACCAATAGTAGGTCCAAGAAATGCTTATAGGTGGCAGTGAACTACCAAGTGAGCACATTTTTTTAAAAAATTGAAAATATAAAAATAAGAATATAGACTCTAGGGGGAAAGGTATAAAAAGAGATGCAAATGAAAGTAAATGGGAAAGAGAACAAAAGAGAGAAATAGGAAGAAAAATTAAATGAGCATTCAGTAGGTAATCTAGTCATTAAGAAGCTGGAAAGTACTTTGTAAGAATACAAAAATTATGACACATGACAATCTTGCAAGCAAAGAGGATTAGGAAATTACCATCACTTATTGAAATCATTCCTTTGTCCGTCATGAATTACAGTGGCACCTTTGCCATAAATTTAGTGACCTTTATATATTTTAGATATTAACTCTTTATCAAATATATGGTTTGCAAATATTTCTTCCTACTCCATAGGCTGCTGTTCTATACTCCTGATGGTTTCCTTTGCTGAGCAGATGTTTTTTTAGTTTGATGTCCTACTTGTCTATTTTTGCTTTTGTTGCCTGTGCTTTTGGTATCATATCTGTATATCTGATAGGTAGTTAAAATCCAAAATATATAATTACTAAAACTTAATAGCAAAGAAACAAATAACTTGATTACAACATGGGTAAAAGACATTATTTTTGATGTATGTCAGTTATTTTTCAATAAAACTGGAAAAAAGATGGGCAAAGGAAATGAATAAACACTTGTCCAAAGAAGACATACAAATGTCTAACAGATAAATGAAAAGGTGTTCAACGTCCATTCATCATCAAGGAAATGCAAGTCAAAACCACAGTGAGATATCACATCACACCTATTTGGATGACTATTATGAAAAAAGAAAAAGGATAAGTGTTGGTGAGAATGTGGAGAAATTGGAACTCTTGTGTACTGTTGGTAGGAATGTAAAATGGTGCAGCTATTATGAAAAACAGTATGGAGGTCCCTCAGAAAATTAAAAACAGAACTACCATATGATCCAATATTCCCACATCTGGGTATATATTCAAAATAACTGAAATAAGAATCTTGAAGTGATAGCTGCATCTCCATATTCATTGCAGCACTATTCACAATACCTAGTGAAAATATGGAAACAACTGAAATATTCATGGACAGTTGAATGGATAGAGAAAATGTGGTATAAACAAACAATAGAATATTATTCAACCTTAAAAAAGAAAGAAATGATACCATTTGCAACAACTTGGAAGATACGCTAAGTGAAATCAGTCACTCACAAAAGGACAAATACTGCATGATTCCTCTTACATGAAGCGTCTAAAATAGTCAAACTTACAAAAGCAGACAATAGAATGGGGATTGCCAGTGTCAAGGGGAATGGGGAAAAGGGGACTTGCTGTTCAAGGGGTATAAGTTTTCAGTTATACAAGGTGAATAAGTTCAAAAGGTCTCTATACGTTGTAGTGCATATGGTTAACAATTCAGTATTGTACACTTAAGAATTTGTTAAGAAGGTACACCACATGTTGTGTTCTTACCATAAAAAGAAAACAAAGGAGCACAAGGAAATTTTGGAGGTGATAGATATGTTTATTACTTTGATTATATGATGGCTTTATAGATGTATGCATACTCATCAAATTGTATACTTTAATTGTGTCAGTTTTTTAATCTATTTTACCTCAATAAATCTATTGAAAATGTAGGTAATCTGATATATGTGAATGTTTCTGTATCTGTTCATCAACCTATTTGCCTATCCTTATGCTAATAGCACATTATTAATATCTGTTATGGAACAGATGTTAACATTTAGTGGTAAAATCCTGCAGATTTATTCTTCTTAAGATAATCTTGGCTATGTTTGTCTCTGCATTGTCATATACAGTTATGGCTCAGCTTATTAATTTACACACACACACACACACACACATATGCAGACAAAAACATGTATACACACACCACCTCTGGAAGTTTAATAGTGATTGCTTGGAAACTATAGATCAATTTGTGAGTTTTATATAAAATATTGTGTTTTCTGGTACATGAAAATATCAGCAGTATTTTATAGTTTTCAATGTCTTGTGAATATTTTAGTAGATTTATTCCTATGATTTTATGATTTCAGAGCTGATAACGTTGCAAAATCTACTTATCCATTCAGTTATTTATACATTGTTTAGATTTTCTACTTAGGCAACAATGTCACCTTTAAATAGAGGCAGTTTTACTTCTTTCTCTCCTATACTCATATCAATTATATTTGTTTTAAAAATATAGAATTACCCATATTTTATATTTTCTACTTATGTGGTAATTTAACTGAGGTTATATCAAGTAATTGATTCAAATTATCTAAATCTTCAAATATATTGTTTCAAAATTGTCTATACTATTCATTCAATAATTTTTTAATGTTTGTAGTAAAGTCCAATATTTTATTGTTAATATTGGTAATATTTCCTTTTAATTTTTTATGTTTTGCAAATACTTTATCCATTTTATAAACTTGTAAAGATCTCTTCCTTTTCAAGGAATCTGCTTTTGACTTTAATTTCCCCTATAGTTTTTTTTTCCTCTTTCACACATTTCTGATTGTGTATTACTTCTTTTCTTTGAAGTTGTTCACTTCAGACATTAAACCAACCTTAAACTCCCATCATGATTATTATCTTTTAAAAACATTGTTGGATTTGATTTCCTAAAAATTTGTTAAGGATTTTCTCTCCATGTGCATAAGAGATATCCCTCCATATTTCTCTTTTCTGATGATCTCCTATTCTGCTTTTGGCATCAGTGTAACACTGTCATCACAACATGCGTTGGAAATGTTCTCTCTATTTGCTCAAAGAGAATATGTAACTTTGGTATTATTTTTTCCTTAAATAACAGGATTCATTAGGAAGAATCTGCTCTTGGTATTTGAGTCTCTTTATAGAAACATCTTAATTCTAAATTAAAATTTTAAATTAATATTGCCCTGTTTAATTTTTTGTGTTTCTACTTCCCAGTTTTGGTAACTTGTGTCTTTCAAGAAATGAGTCTGTGGTCCAGTGGTTAAGACTCCGTGCTTCCACTGCAGGGGGCACAGGTTCTATCCCTGGTTGGGAAACTAAGATCCTACATGTCACATGGTGCAGCCAAAAAAAAAAAAAAAAAAAGACTCTGTTTCATCTGTATATCTGTATTAGTTTGCTAGGACTGCTATAACAAAGTATCACATCTGGGTGGCTTAGACAGCAGCAATTTCTTCTTTTACTCTTTTGGGGACTACAGGTCCAAGATCAAGGTGTTGGCAGTGTTGGTTCCTTTGAGAGTTGTGGGGGAAGATCTGTTCCAGGCCTCCCTCCTTGTCTTGTAGGTAACCATAACTAGTGCTGGAACTTCTCTCTGTGTCTTTACATCATTTTTCCTCTGTACACAACTCTTTCTTTTCACATGACATTCTTTTATAAGGACACCAGTTATATTGGATTAAGGGTCCACCCCATTCCAGTGAACTCCATCATAACTAATTACATCTAAATGACCCTCCTTTCAAATAAGGTCACATTCTCAGGTACTAGGGATTAGGATTTCAACATATGAATTTTGGTGGGACACAATTCAACCCATAACACCATTTCAACGGTTGAATTTATTGGAATAAAATTATTCATAATGTTATCTTATTATTCTGTTAATGTCCACAGGACCTGTAGAGATGGTCCCTCTTTCAATTTTGAAATTTGTAATGTATTCCTCTTTCTCTCTGTTTTTTCTACCCCCCAACCCCTTGTTCAGTTTAGTTAGATTTTGGAATTTGAGCTTTTGTTTATTCAGAGCCTCTGTTAAAAGAACATATTTCATAAATTTTAGCTCCTCAAAAACCTATCTTTTTAAATTTCCACATGGAAAATATATATTTTATTTTTCAAAAGAAGGATAAAAAAAGGAGTAATTATACATGATAAGACTTCTTTATTACTCAGATATTTTTGCTGAAAGGTTTGTACTGAGCAGGCCCTCTTCTAATTGCTGATGATATTTTCCTTAAGCAATATAAAGGATCTCATTACCAAGTTCTCCCCTTTCTTTTTCCTTTTAATCTTAAGGAATTTACTTTGTTCTTAAAAAAATAAAATGCTGTATCACAAATATATTGATAGTTTTTCCATTTGTGATGACCAAATGTGTGCTTAGAACATTATCAAATCACAAAATGTTAATGAAAATATTTTAAATACTTTACTCACCATGTAACAGCCTGATTTTCAAGGGACCTATCATTCAATTTCGTACTGTGTGGGTACACATTGTGTGCTCTAAAATGGGCCTATTTGGGCATGAGTTAAGAGTGTATCATTTCCTTCACATTGGTATTCATACCAGTTATGATTATAAAATTTCTCTTGGATTTACAGTTTCTTTTGATATTCTAAGTTTAAATGCATTGAAATGAAATCTGACAAAAACTTCATCAAGACCTGTCAAAATTGTTTTACTTGATTTCAATCCGTTTAATGTTTTCTATTTATAAATGAATTGGAGTGAATATCACACACTGCATTAGATTCAATTTAGAGTTCTGCTATTGAATTTAAGTAAAGATAGTTAAATTGAATATCTGAAAATACTATATTTAGCTAGTCATTAACCATAATGTATTCTCCTTAGTTTTATACTTTTTATATATTTCTTTATACTCCTTTATGAAAAGAATAAAAGATGAAATTTTAATGAAATTGTGTTAATATTGTCTGAGCTTTTTCTCAGGATTAGGCTAGAGTTATAGGGTTTTGGAGAAAAGATCACACAGGTAAACTGCTATTTTCATCATACTATACAAGAGTACATACTATCTACATGAGTTAAGATGATTGCTATTGAGCTGGTAATGTGGCTGAAGTAGTTTTTGCCAGGTTTCTTCATAGTCATGTTACACATTTTTTCTTCCCTTTTTAAACTGTAGTCTGTGGGAAAAAGTCGACAGGCACAGCCCAAATTCAAGGAGACATTATGCTTCCTTTCTTTTAGGATAGAGTAACTACAAAATTTACCAAGTATCTTCTGCATGAGAGATTTGTCTGTTCTCCATCATTTTAATTTATTTAATCATTTATTGATATTAAAATGGCTTCATAAGTTTTATTTTAAATTTCAGAGTATTATTCTATAATCCTATAGAGGCAAACATGTCATCTTTTTTTTTTTTTTTTTTTTTTTTTGCGGTATGCGGGCCTCTCACTGTTGTGGCCTCCCCCGTTGCGGAGCACAGGCTCCGGACGCGCAGGCTCCGGACGCGCAGGCTCAGCGGCCATGGCCCACGGGCCCAGCCGCTCCGCGGCATATGGGATCCTCCCAGACCGGGGCACGAACCCGTATCCCCTGCATCGGCAGGCGGACTCCCAACCACTTGCGCCACCAGGGAGGCCCAAACATGTCATCTTTGAACACAGTTTTATTTTTTCCTTGCCAATCTGTATTCCTTTATTTCCTTATTTCACTAGCTAGTGTTTCCAATATAATATTTAATAGAGGAGTATATAGGGAAATGCTTGCCTATTCCCAGTATTAGTAAGAAATCAACTAGTTTCTCACTATTGAGTGTGATGTCTGTAGGATTTTGGGTAGATATCTTTTTTTTTTTTTTTTTTTTTGCGGTACGCAGGCCTCTCACTGTTGTGGCCTCTCCCGTTGCGGAGCACAGGCTCTGGACGCGCAGGCCCAGCGGCCATGGCTCACGGGCCCAGCTGCTCCGCGGCATGTGGGATCTTCCCGGACGGGGGCACGAACCTGTGTCCCCTGCATCGGCAGGCGGACTCTCAACCACTGCACCACCAGGGAAGCCCTTGGGTAGATATCTTTAATTAAGCTGAGGAAGTTTCCCTTTATTCCTAGTTTGCTGAGTTTTTATCATGAATGGTAATTGGATTTTGTTAATTTTTTTTTCCTGTTTCAGTTAAAATAATCACGTGATCTGTCTTCTTTAGTCTGTTGATATGACTAACTGATTTTCTTTTTTCTTTTAAAAACACTTTATTGAGATATGATTGACATAGAAAAAGCTGTTCATATTGGATGTATACAACTTGATGAATTTGTAGCTAAATATACATCCATGAAGTTATGACCATAATCTATGCCATAAACATATTTATCACCTCTAAAAGTTTCCTCTTTTTCCATCATTGTGTGTCTGTGAGTGACAAGAACACTTAATATAAGATTGACCCTCTTAGCAAATGTTTAAATATATAATATCATATAGTTAACTATAGGCACTATGCTGTACAGTAGATCTCTAGGACTTATCTAGCTTCATTAATCCCTCCACATTTCCCCTTTTCTCTAATTCTTGGCAATTCCCATTCACTCTCTGATTCTGTGAGTTTGACTATTTCAGATTCATCATATAAGTCATATACAGTGTTGGTCCTTCTGTGTCTGGCTTATTTCACTTAGCATAAGATTCACCAGATTGATCCATATTGTTGCAAATGGCAGGACTTCATTACTTCTGAAGGCTGAACAATATTTTACTGTATATATATATACCACATTTTCTTTATCCACTCATATGTCAATTGACATTTAGGTTACTTTTATATTCTGGCTCTTGTGAAAATTCTGCAGTGAATATGGGAATAAAGATATCTCTTTGAGATCCTATTTTAATTCTTTTAATACATTCACAAATGTGGGTTTGCTAGATCATATCATTTTTTGATGAACCTCCATACTCTTTTCTGTAGTGATTGTACCATTTTATATTCCCACCAACAGTGTACAGGGTTCTATTTTCTCCACAACACTTATCTTTTGTTTTTGTTTTTGATAGTAGCCATCCTAACATGTGTAATGTGACATCTCTTTGTGGTTTTGATTTGCACTTGCTTGACGATTAGTAATACTGAGCACAGTTGTATAATATATACAATCAACTAAGAATAGGGAAAATAAAAGATTTAAATTTACCATTATTTATTCCTTCCCTATTACTCTTCCCTTGTTTATGTCGATTTTAGTTTCTGACCTATATCATTTTTCTTTTCTCTGTGAAACCCTTTTTAATATTTCTTCCAAGGCAGATCTATTGCCAATGAGCCCTTTGTTTTTGCTTGCTGAAGGAAGTGTGTATTAGTCTGCTCAAGCTATCATAACAAAATATCATAGACTGGGTGACTTAAACAGCAGAAATACATTTCTCACAGTTTTGGAGACAAGAAGTCCAAGATCAAGGTACCTGCAAGATTGGCATCTGGTGAAGACTCTCTCCTTGAGTTGCAGATATCTGCCTTCTTGCTCTGTCATTATGTTACCTTTCCTGGGTGCATGTGGCTGGAGAGAGAGAAAGAGAGGAAGCAAGTATTCTAGTATCTTCTGATTAAGGGCACTAATCCCATTATGAGGGCCCTATCCAAGTGACCTTATCTAAACCTAATTGCGTCCTAGACACAAATACTGTCACACTGGAGATTAGGTCTTCAGTGTATGAATTTTGGGGAAATGATTCTTTCCATAACAAAGTTGTTTTTTTTAATATGCTTTATTTTGGAGGATTATTTTACTAGATTCAGATTTCTAGGTTGATAGGTTTTTCTTTCAACAGTTTAAATATTTCACTTTAATCTCTTCTTGCTTGCAAGTCTTCTGACAAGGACAGTGATTAAATTCTTATTCTTGCTTCTTTCTTGGTTAGGCATTTTTTGTTGTTTTGTCTTGTTTTGCTCTTTTACTCTCTGACTTCTTTCAAGATTTGCTTTTGACTTTGGTTTTCTTCAGATTGGATATGATACTACTATGTGTAGATTTTTTTGAAATTGGTCTGTTTCAGTTCTCTTTCTTGAATTTGTGATTTGGTTTCTGTCATTAATTATGGGAAAATCTCAGCATTTCTTCAGCTTTTTTCTCTCTTCTTTTGTTTTCAGATTACTCATATATTACACCATTTGTAATTATCTCACACTTCTTGGATGTTCTCTTCCATTACTTTTGTCATTCTTTCTTTTCTCTTTACATTTCAGTTTGGTAAGTTTCTTTTGATATATCTTCAAGCCCACTGATTCCTTCCTCAGACATGTCCATTCCATTGGTAAGCCTATCAAAGGCATTCTTTACTGCTCTTACATTGTTTTTTAATTTTTAACATTTCCTTCTGATTCCTTTTTAGAGTTTCAATCTGCCTGTTTATATTACCAATCTGTTCTTGTATGTTGTTCACATTTTCCATTAGATTCCTTAGCATATTATACATTGTTATTTTATTTATTTATTTATTTTTGGTTAAGATAGTAGACTTTTTTTATTGAAGTATAGTTGATTTACAATGTTGTGTTAGTTTCAAGTGTACAGCAGAGTGATTCATTTATACATACATATATATCTACTTTTTCAGATTCTTTTCCCTTATAGGTTATTACAAAATATTGAGTATAGTTTTCTGTGCTATACAGTAGGTTAAGGATTTTTCAATATCCACTAATCAATCAGTATGATACACCACATTAACAAACTGAAGAATAAAAACCATATGATCAACTCAATAGATGTAGAAAAAGCTTTTGATAATATCAATTGTTATTTTAAATTACTGGTGCAGTCATTCCAAAATTTATGTCATATCTGAGTCTTGCTGTGTTGCTTACTTTTTCTCTTCACAGACTTCTTTTTTTTCTTGGGTTGTTTTTTTTTTTTTTTGCCTTTTAGCATGCCTTGTAATTTTTTTGTTACAGGCCAGACATGATGTATTAATACTAATAATGAAGGTAAATAGGCCTTAGTGTGAGAGTTTATAGGGATCTGCCTAGGAGGAACACTGTTTTTACTGCGTTCTGTAGCTATAGCTGCCTGAGGCTTCAATTTCCTCGGTTCTTTTTGTTTGTTTGTTTCTCCTGTTTTCTTTGATTTTCAGAAATTCTTCTTAAATATAATCTGAGCCTTATAGTTCTTTCAACTGTAATCCTCTGTTATTTTGCAGGAGCCCTGTTGGTGTTGAGGTGAGAGGTGATTAAAGGGAAGTGTTCTATCATCCTATAATTAGGTCTCAATATTTTAGTGGGACTGTGTGCCTGGGCTGTGATCTTCATAAGTGCTTCTCTGTCTTCATCTCCAATGTAGGTGATACAGGAAGACTAGAGGGGGCTAGACTTAGGTATTTATTTTCTCCTACAGTAGCTATGCTTTGGTGAAGTAGTTTTCCTTGAGGGAAGCTGAAGAATAGAAAGTTCCATGTTTATTTCAAAATGGTTACCTTTCCCAACTCTCTGTGGCAAGCATGAAGGTTTTTTTCTCCAGTCTTCATCATGAGAACATCATGAGGCTCTTAGAGATAAAATTCATGAAAGCAGGGCTCCCCCTGAGACTGAGTGCCCCTGGTGGAGATTTTTACTCTCAAAACTGAGAGTTTGAGATCCACACTGAGCATCTGACAATTTGTCAATTACATATTTAAGTGTTCCTATGGGTACTGGATACAGGGTAAGTTTCTGCTCCTGGTTTTCTACTGCCCAGTGAGCTGTGATTCTTTGTGTCTGCCTTTCTCTCCAGTTTTCAGGATAGTAGTTTGCTACGTGACTTCAATTCTCTAATAGATCTAAGAAGAGTTGTTGATTTTTAATATGATTGCTATTTTTGTTGTTATGAGAATGGGAGCAAGAACTTCCAAACTTTTTGTATGTTGAAGCAGAATCTGGAAGTCTTAGTATTTGGATTTAATGTGTTATAAAATTTGTATGCTGTCCCATTTTATCAACAAAATAGTAATTTTATCCAAATTCTTTGCAATCAAGAGTGTTCCTATAAAAGAAGACGCCCATTATATTATGAAGAAATAATACAAATTAAAATATATACACACACACACACACACACACACACACATATATATTTAATTTACAGGTCCTTCCTTTGCAACATCTCAGATACTTTGGGTCACCTTTGTCTCTTAGTCCAACTGCCAGCATAGCAGTCAATTCTGTGTGTCCTATACCTACAGCCTAACACGTGCAACCTTATCACCCCTCACCTCATGCCCCTAACCCTCCCTGCTGACCTCAGTATTGTAAGTCTCAGCACCACCCACACTTGCAACAGTGCAGAAGTTCAGAGGAGTTACCCCCATGAGGAAAAGCTTTGAACAATGGGAGAAATAGGCAGGTGAATAAATTCTTTTTCCCTCTTCCCTTTGCAGAATAGTCTTGATAAGGAGGATATGTGGCTTCCGAAGCACAGTACCTCCAGATGAAGCCATCAGATGAACTTAGCTACGATCAGATCAGTAATGAATTCATGTAGTGCTCTCTCTCCTTCCATACTTTATTTCTCTTATACTTCATTAATTTGCACTTAGTAAGTTAAAAGCACAAAAACACTCTTGCCTAATGCTCTTTTCCCAGGGGATCTCAGGACAAGTAGATAAAAATAAAAAGAATTCTAGAATGTTTTTATTCCTAAATGAAATCTAGTGATATTTGCTCTTTATATGATGTTTGCATTTCTAAATATATGGTGATAACTGAAATTAGATTTCTGTAATCAGCACCTTAATTTGCTTTGCTTTGAAATGTGGATCTGGGAATTATCACCTTCCAGATGCAGATTTACTGCATTATATTGAAGAGCAAAGATATAAACATATGGGAAAATGTTAATGTGAGACAATTATGTGTGAAAAAAATTTTATTGTAGATCTTTTTCTTTAAAAATTTTATTCCTAATACTTTATTTTAGAAAACTTAAAATTAAATCCACACTAATAGAAAGTATGGAATTAATAATGCTTTAGTGATGAAAATAAATAACTGCAAATATATATGAAAAAAAATACCAATTCAAAACAGTATTTTAGATACAATGAAAACTAATATGACTTTATTTTGTAAGACTAAATTCTCTAATAATTTATTTTTATTTCTTCAATATTTTCACTGTCTTTTCATCTTCACATTTATTAGATATTAATCAAGATTAATATTATAAATATTAATAAGGTATATGTTTTTACTGAAATCCTTAGGTCATTAAAATTACTATTCATCTTTATCTCTACCTTTATATATTTCCTATCTATTTTGTTATCTACTTGTAATTGTTAATAAACCTTGTTAGTATATAAGTTCAAAAATATTTTCAGGAATCATCCAAATTGTTATACATTAAAAATGTTAAAGAAATCGTATACTAGGAGTGATCCTTGGGGCTGTAGATAGAATAGAGTTATTTTCTTTCTATTATTATTGCATTATATATATGTATTATTATATTGATGATTTATGTTCACATGGACTATATTTTATATATAATAAGTGTAGAAGTTACACCACACCAAGTTTCTATTCTATTTCCTTATTATTTTAATTAAATGTATATTTTGTAGTTTTAGTATATAGCTATTTTCTTCTCAAATTTATATATAGCATGAATTAATTCACTAGTAAATCATACTTAATAATTTAACATTTACCCATTGTAATGTATTTCTGCCTGCAGTCCACTTTTAAATTCTACTACTTATTTCACTTATAAACAAAATTCATTTTCTAAACTGAATTTAAGATTGTATCCTTCCATCTGAAACACTCTTCCAGCCCTCTAGATCCTCATCTTTTTTCAAAGTGTGTCAAGTTCCTCTGTGATTGATGACATCAAAAGCAAAAGGAAGCAAAGTGGATAATGACAATGCCTTTAGAATGCTAAAAATTCATATAGAAGTTTACCATTCAATAGATACCTAGATCTACCTCCTTATTTTACAGGTCTAAAAATTAGGTATCAAATGACAGTCTACATTTCCTGAGGCAGTTTGTGACAGAGGAACAAAGTACTGATACACACAACAAAATTAATAAATCTCAAACACTAAGAAAAAAAAAGCCAGACCTAGAATTACAAACCATAGGATTCCATTCATATGGAATCCATATACAGTCAAAACTAAGTTGTGGCAATAGAAATCATATAGCATTTGGTGGGGGGAAGAGGAAATGAGGCTAGGGAGAAATTTAAAAGGGCAAGAAGGCAATGTCCTGGATATATAAAATGATCTCTGGGGGAGTGTATTTGTAGGCTGGGGCTGCCATGATAAAACAACACACACTGGATGGTTTAAACAGCAGAAATTTATTTTCTCACAGTTCTGGAGTCTACAATTCCAAGATCAAGGTGCCAGCAGTTTGTGTTTCTCCTGAGGCCTCTCTCCTTGTCTGACAGATGGTCACCCTCACATGACTTTTTCTCTGTGCACTCTTACTGTCTCTTTTTCTGTTTATAAAGACCCCAGTCCTTTTGGATTACAGCCCAACCCTGTGACCTCATTTAACCTTATTACCTTTTTAAAGGCTCTATCTCCAAATACAATCACATTGGGTATTAAAACTTGAAACTAGGATTTTGAAGGGTGGTGGGGATCATAATTCATTACATAATGGGGGGGGTAGAGAGGTATATTCAATTTTCAAACCCCATAAAATCAATCACTTAAGAATTGTGCATTTTATTTTCTGTTTATTTGACCTACATTGAAAAAAATGGCAGAATGCCATGGTGAAGAAATTTTCAAGTTGATTTTAGCCATATGAGGGTATATTATTCATTTGAATAATTTTTATATTTGCACTGTTTTCAGGATACACAAAAGCCTGGTCATATGCAAAGAATAACAAATAATATAGGATACATATATGCATTTTGCTGCTTTCAGAATCTTTTATCCATTAATGCTGATGGGTTGCTCTTTGCTAATCAGATTTTAAAGGAGACTTTAAAGCCTTAGAGGTTCCATATGTTCACCAAATCACCCAGAGTAATCTGGGGCAGTGTAATTCTAAAACATAATTTAAAAATATGAACTGGGGCTTCCCTGGTGGCGCAGTGGTTAAGAATCCGCCTGCCAATGCAGAGGACACAGGTTCGAGCCCTGGCCCGGGAGGATCCCACATGCTAGAGAGCAACTAAGCCCGTGCGACACAACTACTGAACCTGTGCTCTAGAGCCTGCAAGCCACAGCTACTGAAGCCCGCTCGCGCCTAGAGCCCGTGCTCTGCAACAAAAGAAGCGACTTCAGTGAGAAGCCTGCGCACTGGAACAAAGAGTAGCCCCTGCTTGCCGCAACTAGAGAAAGCCTGCACGCAGCAACAAAGACCCAACACAGCCAAAGATAAATTTTAAAAATAATAAATAAATAAATAAATAAATAAATAAATAAATAAATAAATAAATATAAATATGAACTGGCCAAAATTTGCATAGAACCCAGACTGAAATGGCTTATATGATCTATGAGCTCATAGACTGTATTATATATGCATGAAATCAATTGCCCACAGAAGAAAATGGATGTATGAAATAATAATAGATTGGCTTATGAGGCTTACTTCTTCACCCCCATTAGCCACCCATGCACAGGGCATTCAAGAACAGTATATTTTGCTGTATAATTGCCAATTTTAATGAAGTGTTATAAAAGCTTTCTTTTCACAGTTACAGGAAACTAACGATTCTGTAAGTCCAGTAAATTTGCTGGAAATTTTTTTCTGTTACAGAAAGCTGTTCAATAGTAACTATGGAGATCATCCATACATTGCAATGAAAAACCCCTGATCTGATTAATGGTCTTACCATGTAGGTTAGGAAAAATTTCGTTTTATAACAGAGAAGATTTTCCATCAACGCCTGAGGAAAAGTTGCTCATTTGTATCCATTTTCAAAATAATTTAAATATTCTAAATGTTGATTATGCTGCTTTCTTCATCACAGATCTGATGATAGTATCTCCTGGATATGGGGAACTTTCACAGGAGTCATATATGTGATGATGAAAGGGCTAGAGACATTTCCTGTGCTAGCTTAGAGACTAGTTTCACTGAAAGAATATCTCATCCAAACTTATATAACTGGTACTTCCAAACCTGCTCTTAATGGGAAAAAGTTGAGATCCTTGTTCATCACCTTGAATCTAGTGTACTTAGAATATTGTATTATGATTATAATGATACTGTGTTTGTAGGAACAGGCATTTGTAATTCTAACTTAATCTGTAGTAAGAAAATCATTAAGAAGTATGAAGAGTTTTGTGTTTGGGACAATGTAGATATGAGGATGAAGGCATGAAATATTTTATTTGTAGAACAGGTGCTTAGCCATTACTATAAAGAACCTAATCTAGCTTAAACTGTATATACAATCTCTAGCATTCACTATCAAACACGCTGAGAGAAATGCTAGACAATCTCTATAGCATAGCTAAAATCAGAGAAATGTTGGCATTATCTCCCAGTGTATGGGATAGTCAATCTAATAAAGTTTTAGATGTTGGGCAAATATTTTAGAATAAATTAGCAAAAACACAGCTGTTTCTCATTTACAAATTCCCACTATGTCTTTGAAAACTGAATGACATTGCATTTTATATTCAGCAGTAAAGGAGATATAGATGTCTTTGTTGGAAATAGTATAACATTTGAAATATATTACGTATGGGGATAAGCCAATCTTACTTTGGCCAGACACATTAGAAAGAAGTGGTTTTGCTTTGGTCTAAAGGCTCTACTGGGCTTCTTAATGAACGCCAGTTCTCAGCTTCAACCATGAGAGCAAGAGCAATATAGAGAGAGAATTAGAAAGGAAAGAGAGGAGTCAGAGAACGATTGAGCCATAATGAAACTTGTAATATAAGAACAATGTACTTGGAGACATTAGAGCTGGTATCTTATCCTGGCAAAAGGGTGAGGATATCTTATTCTGTCTTTCTGTATATCTGTGTAGATATTAGATTTTCTTCCAATCAGACTTACTATGACAAATAAATTAATCATATGTGAAGAATCTTTATATTGCCTAAATAATTACAGTTTAAACTGTAGAAGTGTTTATAGAACAAAGGAATAGAAGTAACACTGCCCTGGCAGTCTTCCTGTTATACATAAAGAAGTTACACATAAAAAAATTTGAAAGGCCCAAAATAGTGTTTAGTCTTTAAAATGACAAGCCATGTTCTACTGCTGGGGCAATGCTGTTGTTCTCTGAAAAGAAATTCTGTGAAAAAGGTAGCAGATTGAAAATATTTACATCTAGTGAACATTGGAAAACATTCTTGTTTTTTCTGACTCTTTTTTAAAAGACTATTTTGAAAGATGTGGAGCTATTGAGTGCAGCATGGTTTTCAGGTATCTCTACGTGGGCTCTGTCCTTTCAATCAGAGCAAATGTTGCCCTCTACCTCCCATGTGGATCGATGAACTAAGCAGTAATTGGAGATATTAACTAGATAGGAGATTTCTCTGCATCTTTGCCTTAAAATACAACAATTCCAAAGTGAGAGAGTGAGAAGGAGCATTGCAGCAGAAAATCTAAACCCAGTCATGTGAGAAAAAGAGCCCTTCATGCTCCCATTATATTTTTGCTCAGCTTTAGTACAAATACTACATCACTATTCACTCAGACTCGGTGATTAAAAAACGATTCCTGGGCTTTCCTGGTGACACAGTGGTTGAGAGTCCGCCTGCCGATGCAGGGGACGCGGGTTCGTGCCCCGGTCCAGGAGGATCCCACATGCCGCGGAGCGGCTGGGCCCGTGAGCCATGGCCGCTGGGCCTGTGCATTCGGAGCCTGTGCTCCGCAACGGGAGAGGCCACGACAGTGAGAGGCCCGCCTACCGCAAAACAAACAACAACAAAAAAAAACCAAAAAAACGATTCCTGTGCTAGGACCCATTCAAATAGAGTGAAAAGATGAAGCGTTCCCAGTAGCTGTATGTTTCATTTTCCTTAGCTTCCTTATAGCCATGTGGACTACCCAACCATATAATCTAAGGGAAAGAAAACAAAGGTGATCCGACATTGTCCAGAGAAAGATTCCACTCTCCTACATTCTAGCTATTTGACCTCTGCTTTTTGTCTCTTTACTGGTAAACTGGGATCAAGAATACTGCATCACTGGATTGATTTAAATTATAAGACCTTAAGTGAAATGAAAACTATAAAACATAAAATGAGAACATGTTAATGTTTTCTGAAATGTTAGACTAAGAACAAAATACTGTCAAGTTATGGACTTCCCTGGTGGCACAGTGGTTAAGAATCCACCTGCCAATGCAGGGGACACCGGTTTGAGCCCTGGTCCGGGAAGATCCCACATGCCACAGAGCAACTAAGCCCACGAGCCACAAGTACTGAGCCTGCACTCTAGAACTTGTAGAGTTGTGGCTTGTGGGATCCACAACTACTGAAGCCCGCGCAACGAGAGCCCGTGCTCCACCGCAAGAGAAGCCACTGCAATGAGAAGCCCGTGGACTGCAACGAAGTAGCCCCTGCTCACCACAACTAGAGAAAGACCACGTACAGCAACAAAGACTCAACACAGTCAAAAATAAATAAATAAAATAAATAAATTTATTTTTTAAAAATGTCAAGTTATTAGGAGACATTAGAGTATAATGAGATGAAATGGAAATCAGTAGACATAGAGATGTGGATTTGAGATTAGACACAGCTGCTATTTTGGTGGTTGGAAGTCAACCGCTCGGCTAAAAGCTGCTTTCTTCCATGTGCACAAAGCGTAGGTGTGAGTAGAGGATCAGCATGGTATCATGTGCTTCTCCAAGTAGCAACGTTCTAAGAGTTTTAGGCTGCTCTGATGTCAGAAACTCTTCTTGTGTTACCCTCCTTCCTATTAAGGATGAGACAATGAGTTAGTGATTTACTTTTTAAATCAGTGTTTGCATAGCAGCCTCTCATTGGTTATATATTCAAAATCTAAATTTATAGGCAACTGTGATTTCTGGGATATGCTGCTCTATAAAATACTTTATTAAAAACCATTTAAAGCCTTGCCAATATTACATACTTTTCCCTTCAGACAAGTAGACTGAAGACTTTGTTACATAAACAGAAATTATACTATTCCTCAGTGTCTGAATTTTCCATTTCTTAAGACAAAATAGGATCAGCAGATGTGAAGACAAACCAAAATGATAGCATCATACCTTTAAACAAGATAGAATGCAATGGTAGTCAAGGTAAAATTTCTTAAATTTCTGTAAAATTTAAATTACATTTACATTGTTTTCTTTCACCCAAAATTGGTTCTTTTAGAATTTTAACAAACATGGTCTACTGATCTAACAGGGAAAAAATCCACAGAATCACTGTAATCTTATTGCAAAATTAATTAGCTCTTTCACAACTTTAGGACTCAAAAGAAGTTAAGTTTTTGAAAGCCTTGGGTTTATTTCTATGAGAAATATTATATAAGCAGATGTGTGATTTTAGATGATTTAAAAGTAATAATGACTAAAAAATTGTCATAAACATTGGACTCATTTCTCTGTGTGGTGTCTAAATGTGGAGCCTCAGAGACGTCGCTAAAAGAAATAGACCATTTCAATCATGAAGGGGTTTCCTGCTTTTTTTTCACACTCTTGCATGATTTTCTTTTCTCTGGTCTGTGGAAAAGCCCTTATTGAAGTATTTAGGAACATGTGTTCCCTCTCAAAAAATGTTGGGCATAGGAATTGGGCAGAAATGACTAATTAATCCAACCATCACAAGTGACTGTATTTAGAAGCAGAGAATATGTCATTTTCATTTTTAGCAGTGGACCTGCTTTTTTTCTCTTTTTAATTATCAAAATGATCCTAAAGTTTATTTCTTTTATAATATTTCATTGTTATGGAGGTATGAGGTATGATTTTACTACATATACATTAATGATGCTTTAAAAATAACTTCTGTCAGTGTGTCTTTAAAACATCCTTATGATCTAATATGGATAAATGGTATTTTATTTTTGGCAGGTAACTATATAATCATATAGCTCCATTTAGATTTGTGTTAATTAAATTTTATTGCATAAAAACAAAATTCACAAATGGTGCATGCAGACTTAATCAGATCCAAACGTAAGTAACTTAATTGGCGCTCCAACAGGTTGAATCAGAAAAATTCATTGTTTGAACTTTGGAACTGCATCCTAGGAGAGTGAAAGCATCTGAGTCTTTCAGCATCTCAGCACAATTTATTGGCCAAGCAAAATATCATAATGGGTATATCACCTGGAGCATTTGACTTTCACTTCTAATTAATTCAATTCTAGTTCCTATTTTCCAGCATGAGAAGTTGATTAGAGAAAAATGAATATTAGGGCCCAGGGCGAGATGCCCCAATATGTGCTTCAATGGCATATTGATTATTTTGAATTAAAGTTACTTCAGAAACAGCCAGGGCAAGAGGGACACTTTGACCCTCCTGTCTCCCTGAAAGCAGGAAATAAAATCTCCCATGTGAAAGGTGCACCCCCTGCATCTATGGGTAGAAGGACACCCATATCCCCAGAGACAGGGAAATGAGGGCCAAAAAACTATTATAAACAAAACTTGTTACTTTTTAAATTTCTACCCCAAGCCCAAACTCTGTTGAAATTCTTCACTAAGCACTCAAAGTCTGCTTCTTTGTCTGGTCAATTCCTCACAAATTTATAATTTCTTTGTCTAAAAAGTATAAAAGCTGCCTGCTTTGGTCACTTCTTAGATCCCTTTTCTGTGAGACCTCCATGTGCACAAATTAAAATTTGTTTCTTTTTCTCCTGTTAATATGTTTTGTATCAATTTTATTATTAATCCAGCCATAAGAACTCAAGAGGGGTAAAGGGGGAAATTCCCTCCTCCCCAACATGAGGGAGGAATACATTGGAAATCAGATGATCAGTATTCTTGGGACAATTATGTCACCAATTAGCTCTTTGATATTGACCAATACCCCAAAACTCTCTTATTTGCAGTTTTTAAAATATCAAAATGGAGTGTTATGTTGATTCATGTTTCTCACAGGACTATCGTGAGAACCATATAAAAAGTACCCGCAAGATCTTTGAAGTCTGTAAAGCACTATATCAACACTGGCTAATATTATTGATTATGAAAATGTAAGATTGTACAGTGAGCTTTACGGTACTTTGTGACTATCATAAATCAATATTAGCTAATATCTCTAATAAATAACATTAAGATGTCTCTAAGTACCAACAAAATCACAGGTGTCTTCTCAAACTCTGATTAGCATTCAGTATTGTAGCAATGTTAATTCTATTTTACTGTATTGAGATTTTAAAATCCTGATGTAAATACTGAGTCATGGGTAACATTAATTCACTTAGCAAATATTACTGAGCCATTATTTTGCATGAAGCATTGATTAAAGCAATATTCAAGAATCAGGTAAAGTAGCTAAAGTTGATAAATCAATGTGCAAGAATCAGGTAAATAACTGGTTGTTCTAAAATATATATTTACTGTCCAGGAATGTGCATGCACAGAGAAAAGACACTGAGGAAGACACCGAGGACACTGAGAAGGTAGCCATCTACAAGCCAAGGGGAGGGGCCTCAGAAGAAATCAAACCTTGCTGTCACCTTGATATTAGACTTCCAGCCAAGGTGACAGCAAGGTGTGATTTCTTCTGAGGCCCCTCTCCTTGGCTTGAAGATGGTCTTTCCTCTGTGCATACACATCCCTTGTTTCTCATGTATGTCCAGATTTCCTATAGGACGCCAGTCAGGTTGGATTGAGGCCCACCAGTGTGATCACATTTAACCTTAATTACCCCTTTGAAAGCCCCATCTCCAAACACAGTCACATTCTGAGGTACTAGGGGCTAGAACATCAACATACAAATTTTGAGGGGACACAATTCACCCATAATAGTATAAGAAGGGAATCTCCTGGCTGAGATTTGTAAGGGACATAAAATTCAGTAAAACTGCATATGTGAAGACTCTGTTACTTCTTAGTATTTTATTTACTTTCAGTGTAATTACTGAATTGTAATTACTGGTTAAAGTTTAAATTAATCATAATTATTTTCTGTTTTTATTGTTTTCTATTTATTCTCTCATTTTTTGGTCTTGTTTGGATTGATTATATATATTTTGATTATTTCATTCTTTATCCTCTATTGGCTTGTTAATGATTCTTTCTGTTCCTTAAGTTGTTATCCTAAAGAAGAATACATTTATTTATCCTTGCCATTGTAGCCACCTAATATGAATTGTTACTTTTTCCATTTTCCAGTTGATGCTAGGATCTTTATTCCTTTCTACCACGCTTCCTCCATTTATGCTATTCTTACCACGTATTTTGGGCATATATATAATTTGTCCTAAAATATATTACTATTACTGCATTTTTAAGTCAACATTTATTCATATGATTCATATTTTTGCCCTTTATTCCTTCTTTAATTTCCATTCTTCTGTCTGGAATAATTTGATTTGAAGAACTTTCTTTCACAGATATTTTACTTTAGAAAAAAACTCATGATGAGTTATACTAATTATACAGAAATACTTTTATTTATCTTAAGTTTAAAGGATAGTTTTAAAGTTATGTAATTGAAGACTAGTAGTTCTCTTTTAATGTTTTAAGATTAAGATGTCATGGCATTTTTCTGTGGCTTCCATCTTTCTTTTTAAGTCAACTTTCAGCATTATTGTTGTAACTTCTAAGGTAATATGATTTTTTTTCTGTCTGCTTTTAATTTTTTTATCTTAGATTTTCAGCAGTTTTACTGTGATGTGCCTAGAAGTGTGTATGTATCCAGCTTCAGTTCAGAGCTGGATACATACTTATATATATGTGTGTGTATATATGTATATATATTTGATCTTGTATGTTAATTATTAGAAAATTCTGGGTTATTATTTCTTTAACTATAGTTCATGTTCTCTTGTCTCTCTAATATACTTCCAGGAATCCAATCATCAAATCTCACACCTGTCTCACAAGCTTTTCCTATTTTTCCCTTCTTTCATGTTTATAGATCCTCCTTTGATTCAATGTATCAGTGTACACTGCACCAAAGAATGAATCATCGGTTGTCTCAGCTAGTCATGACATTCCCTTTCCTTTTTCCAGATTTAATTCTCCAAGTGTCCTTGTAGTACCAGAGACTTTTGATAGTATTTTGCTTCATGGCTAAAAAGATCAAGGCTCTTGAAGGGAAAAAAAAAAAAAAAAAAAAGCTTTTTGCCCCTGTTCCTTTTTTCCAATAGGAACATTGGTGAGAAGATATGATACCTGGATTTAATGCAGCCAATTTGTGAGTTTGAAGCTAAATTGTGAGAATTAAGAGCCAACATGTTGAACATGGTGAGGTAGTAAATTTAAAGATTCTGGGCCCCTAATGCCACTGTTCAGCTACTTCACCAAACCTGTAAATCTTCCTCCACTCTTCTTGCTGTATGAAATAATTAAAGGGCTTTATTCCTAAGCCACCATTAATTAGGTTTTTATGACTTAAAACCAACAGATACAAATGAGGAGGAGATGTCCAGATAGTCGTGGAAGGGTTTAAGTGGGAATGAATGTTCCAAGGCAGAATTGTCTGTTTAGGCCAAAATACAAAGGCATAAGGAGTGGTTATACTAAGGAACCCAAGTATAATCCAGTATTGATACTGATTGTAATGCTGACAAGCATATGGGTACTTCATAACTATAGATTTTCATTGTAAAAGATCACTCTGATGAAAGTATACTTCTAGGAGGGGAAGTAAAACTAGAAATACATATACTAGTAAGGATAATATGGCATTAATATAAGTTTTGAATGCAGATGAGCATAATGGAATGAAGAGACATTTGTTACATTAGTATTTGTTTTGTATGTGAACAGGATTTGATTATTTGTAAGATGTTAAATGGATTAGTGATATTAGAAAGGGAGTAACAAAATATGTCTCCCAAGTTTGTGACTTAGATAATTATGTGGATAATGGTAAGATTGATTTAAAAGGAATACAAGAAGGCTTACTTTTTTTTTTTTTTTTTTTTTTTTTTTTTTTTAGCTAGCACCAGTGTGTAGCAGTAAAAAGAGTTCTAGAAAACTGGGTAACTATTCTAATTTTAGTTGTTGCCAGTAGAGTGACTGTTCATAGATAAGTTGCATAACCTCTTTGGGCCTCAGTTTGCTCACTTGTAAATTGAAGTTCTAGTGCTAGATGAAAATCCAGTTACTTTCCCAGCTCTAAATCTTAATTATTTAAATATAATAGTATTACTAATATATTATTTAAATTTTTATATTTAATTTATCCCAAATTATTATTATCCTATTGAAATTGCATACACTAAATAAAAGAATTATAATAAAGTTTAACACAATAATATAAGTAAAATGAATAATTAATCAATAATACATATAAAATTACTAATTCAAATATAGAAAAATGAAGGAAACTGATCTTAAAATAAAAATGCTACCAGCCAGTGATAGCTTCTCCAAGTCAATAAAAAGAGTTAAAATTAGAATCTACCTTTATCATCTTCCAAATTAATCTCCTACCTCGTTCTTCCCTAGGCATAAACATATATTTTAAGCTCTAATCACACAAAACTACTTACTTATTAAAACAAACTGATGTGTGTGTGTATTGTGTAACATGTGCATATATTTTATTTTGGTTGGCTCTCCTAAACTGTATTCATTTTTTCTTCATCTTTTTGTACACATCATCTGGCAACTTTCTTCTCATACGTGCCACACTTTCTTAAAGTGTGTTTGCTTAGCAGCTTATCTAGAAGCTTCTATTCAGAATTCAAGATTTGGGTTGAGCATCTCTCCTTGGAAGATCTTCACATATCTCCCTCCCCCACATAAGACTGATTACTCATTCATGTGTATTTCATGAAACTCTTTGTATTCCTCCATCATAACCCATTTCTTGCCATATTGTAAATTGCTTAGCATTGTGCCATCCTTATCAATCTCTGAGATACATTAGTGAGGAGACTTTAATTTTTAGAAAAAGAAAATGAGATAAAAAGTAAGATTTTAAAAAGTGGTTTTGGGGACAGGATTGATAATGGATTGGACAATTCTGTTGTCCAGTCATAAACCTCCAGTTATATCTTAGACACTAGAACCATTTCAGTGTAACAAATTAATAACTGCTTCATTCACCCAGTGTCAAATCATTCAATGTCCTCCCTCTTGTTTCAGTAGCAAGTTTAACCATGACTGTGCTAGGTAGGGGCAATTTATTTAATTTGACATTATGTAGACATCCAAAACAGATTGTTAAGTGTTGCATTATGATATGAAAATGGAATATATTAACTGCTCTTGTTATTGCTCATTTTTATAACTAAAATGTTATAGCAAGGTAAATGTTAAAGCAAAATACAATGTCAAAACTGCATACTTGGGTCTGCCAGTTGTTATGGCAATGTTAGGGAATTTAATTTGTTTTGTGCTTTAATGATAGCAATAGAAAGATTAAATATAGTTTATTCTATGAATTAAAATGATCTTAGTATTAATAATTAACCCCTTAGCTATTTTTCAATGACAACAAAGAAATGATAAATGTATGAGAATTATCCTAATCATATTTGACATGCCATTGTAGCTATTATTTTATTCTCACACATTGCTACATCACTATTCTATATATAGGGAATTAGTTCAGCTATTGCCTAAGCTCCTACATGTTTGGATTAGAGCCAAGGACATAATAGTTATAAAGTTGTTCTGTTGTTCTGATTAACATGTCCTTCATTGACACACGTCAAGGGTAGGCAAACTGGCTTCCAGTTTCTTCTTTTCCAACAAACATAATTTAAAAACTAATACCCATCAATGACTTTATATTGAAACAAACCTTCATTGGATTTAGGAGAATTCTGAAGATATAGTGTTTGTCAACACTTGCTTAATGTGGTCCATTTGAGCAACAGTATATAATACAGACGGCCTCTGCCTACTTTGCATTTATATGGTGGTAGGGTAGAGACCTATGTGCTGTTTACCAAGGAGACATAGTTATTTATGTTCAAAGTAGTCTAGGAAGCACTCAACTATCCATTTCAGGCATAAACTCTACACAAACACACACACAAATACACTATAATACTTGAATATATTTTCCCTCAAATCATTCTGTGTGCATTATACACTCTAATCTTCCACCTCCTACATAAACCTCAAATACCTTTACTTCCTGTTGGAACAATTCTGTTAGAACATTCTTCAATGAAGATACTGTGGTCAAATGTCAAAATCTGAATAATATCCAAAATAGTCAACTATCTTGGAAAGTTCTAATTAGGACTTCATTTTATGTTTCTGTTTGTAAGTGTGTATTTTCAGTCTTTATCAAAATTATTATACATGAAAATGTGCCAAGGGGTATAGTATAAAGCAGTTACACTTATTTAAGTTAAAAATTTTGAAATAAAGTGATTTAACCTTCAGTAGTACCAGGCATCCTTTGATATCCCAATACTCTCAATATTTTTAACAGGATATTGTCTTAGAATGAAAACCAAAATTAAATGAACCATCACAAGTTGTATGTAAAATTATGAGTTCTTTTCATCTTGACTGCTAAATAAGAAGCGCTTCAAGTGTAACAGTATGTATTACTCTTGTGGAGGAAAAGCTACCTATTAATACAGAGAAGGGATTTGCTCTTTCAGATTTGCCCATGTGCATTACTTCTTAGCATAAATTCATAAGGCTTAAATTCACAGAGATTTCCCAAGGCAGGAAGAATATGGTAAAAGAGTGGAATTTTATTTTCAAACCTACGACTTTAAGAATGGGCTCCTTCCTTGATTAGGATCATTTGTTAATTTTTATTAGATGTGGTAGGAAATACTGGAATCATTTAAATTGCTCACTGAAGCTTGTCAGGTATATTTTTAGTGAAAATGTGAGTATTGGATAGGAGGGAAGTACAGTCATAAAGCAAAACCATTAATTTTTATTCAAGTATGTTTATATTTTTATTTTCAATCCCTGGATTGGGTCTTCTTGAGGATGATCTATAATTAATTTTACACAATGACCCTCCTTTTACTTCTTTCAAAGTTCCTCATAGCTTAAGTAGCTTGTGCCACCCCCTGCGGCCCACAAAGTTTATGACTCTATTATAAAAACATAATAGTCCAGTTTTATAGCATTTCTTAAACTTTGTCTATGTGTATGATTTTAAATGTACATTAGTTTTCACTAAAAATGAACCTGCTCTGTGCTCCTTAATAGTTTTAGACAAGCTTAAGCTCTCTTATTACATTCAACTGTACAGTTTTAGACCATTTGTGTTTTGAGTTGAATTCCTCTCTGAACTTCCCTGGCATATGCTATATTGAAAACTTCAAAGCAGATATCAATATGATATTTTAAATACTTAATATGGTAGGTAGAGTAATGGATCCCCAAAGATGCCTGTGCCCTAATCCCCCAAACCTATGAATATGTTACCTTACAGGGGAAAAGGGACTTTGCAAAAATAATTAAGTATCTTGAAATAGGGAGATTATTTTGGATTACCTAGGTGGGCAGAGTGTAATCACAAGGATCCCTATATTTTAGTCTACTAAAGTCTTATTTTTCAAAAACTAAGATAATTTTTATGTAATCACGTTGTATTAAATTTTAATGTATCATTGTCCTACACACTTTTATATCAAATTTCCATAATATTTGTTAATTATTATTCTATATTGCTTACTTAATAGTTCAGACCGGAAAGATCTTTTTGGCTATTAGATATTAAACTATCTCTTTATGAAATGGCTAAATTCCACTAAAAATTGATCAGAAGGGCTTCACTGGTGGCGCAGTGGTTGAGAGTCTGCCTGCTGATGCAGGGGACACGGGATCGTGCCCCGGTCAGGGAAGATCCCACACACCGAGGAGCAGCTGGGCCCGTGAGCAATGGCCTCTGAGCCTGCACGTCCGGAGCCTGTGCTCCGCGACGTGAGAGGCCACAACAGTGAGAGGCCCACAAAAAAAAAAAAAAAAAATTGACCAGAAAATTTCAAAGCTGTATGGTTGATAAGTAAATATTGTACCCTATTTCTAATATCTATAAATCAAAACTGTGAAAATTAGTTTACTTAAAAAGGGGAAAACTAATTGCTAACAAAAATCTTCAGTGTTTTATAAGAGTTCTAATAGAATGTATTTATTGGTAAAGATGTAGTTCGTATGACTCTCTTTTTTTAAATTGTGAGCATACATGCTGATAAACTGCACTCAATTCATGGCCACGCAGCTACCTGTGAATTGGTCAGAGCCTGAATATAGTATTTTTGACATAAATTTACTTAAATAATCTGCATGTGTGCCTCAGGTAGAATTGGTGGATTTATTTTATTTAGTTAATTTTAAACCACAGGAAGAAAATCAGTGAATTAATTTTGTCGATATATTAGCTTTCTAGGGCTGCTGTAATAAATTACCACAAACTAGGTACATTGAAACAAGAGAAGTATATTCTCTTATAGTTCCAGTGGTCAGAAGTCCCAGAGCAAGATGTCAGCAGGGCTATACCCCAGTGGAGCCTCTAGAAGAGATTCTGATCCTTGTCTCTTCCAGATTATAGTGCCTTCCTGCATCCCTGGGCTTTTGGGTCTATCAATCTAATCTCTGCCTTGGTCTTCATATGGTCTTTCCTCTGTATGTCTCTTATAAGAATACATGTCACTGGGTTTAGGGCCCACTCAGATAACCCAGGATGATCTCATCTCACCTATTCTTAATAGTCTTAGTTATTGCAAAGACCCCTTTTCCAAATAAGGTTACATTCACAGGTTTTGAAGATTGGATGTGGAAATATCTTTCTTTTTTCAGTGGAAGGGGGCACCACCCAAATCACTAACAGTTTATCTGTAGTCACTTATTTTATTTATTTATTTATTTATTTATTTATTTTTTGCTGTACGCGGGCCTCTCACTGCTGTGGCCTCTCCCGTTGCAGAGCACAGGCTCCGGAGACACAGGCTCCGCGGCCATGGCTCGCGGGCCCAGCCGCTCCGCGGCATGTGGGATCTTCCGGGATCGGGGCACGAACCCGTGTCCCCTGCATCGGCAGGCGGACTCTCAACCACTGCGCCACCAGGGAAGCCCTGTAGTCACTTATTTTTATGTTTCAAGTTCAAACTCTTCAGGAAATTCAAACACATTATGACTCTAACATCATCATTGTATGGTCAGGCCAATCAAGATGGCTGTTCTCTTGCTCTCTGTACATCCCCTGCTCTACCGGTGCCTACTCTAGGCACATGACTGACCTTTGCACATACTTGCCCCAGGCCCAACTAGAGATTGTTCTTATCAAAGGGGCTGTGAGGGGCGGGCCCCTCTGCTAGTTTCCCTGGTAACAGATGAACCAACCTGACATTAATTCTCCCTATAATTGGCCAACTCCCCCGCCACTCCCTTCCTTCCCCTCCCCCAGAGCAAAGACTGCTGCCATGTCCTGCCTGCTGTTTGCCCCACACGTGGGGTGTCCCTCCAGGACCTTGCTTCAGACATGTAAGCTCCCCATATCCATTAAACCATTGATGTCTCTGTTGCTGACTCCAGGCTCTTTCTTTGCTATTGAAGCTGGGCAAGTACAGGCCTTGCAGGCCTGCATGGTGCAGCCCAACAATAATCTTTGCAAAACAGGCAAATACATTTGATTTCTGACCAAGATGGCCTTAACATCCCCCTCAGCTTGTTGTACTTTAGATAGGTTTCTTCCCAACTATAGACACCTGACCTCTGTTTTCTTGGAGCATTTATTTTAGAAAAATTGCAATTATAAGTTCTTTCTCTGCCCCTTTAAGAGGTAAATCTTCTTTCAAGAACCTTGAACCCATCCCTTTGAAATGTAAACATCAATATGACCCCAATTTGTCAGTTTCTGGTGAAGGGTAGGAGCCAAACTTCAATAAGTGCCAATTAGCAAACACGGATGACCTCATCACATTAAGCAGGTCCCTCCTCCAATGTCCTGCACTGCTTTTTCACTAGCCCCTCACAGCTCTTCAGAATTGAGTTCAATCTCTCTCCCTCCTTGCAATGTTTTAGGTAAAATTGTCCTTGCCTGTTTAACCTCTTTAGGCAATCTTTCTTTGACACATCTTACTATACCTGCAAGTACCCAAGTGAAAGACTGTGCTGAGTTCACCTGCTCTCCCTCTCCTTTATCTCCATCATTTGTCCAGTCAATTTAGCCTCTTCCAAGTTTCAAATGGGTCCTCTCCTCTCCAAGCGTAATGTCATTGTCTTAGTTCAGGATTGTACCACTCCTTGTCTGGAGAGCTGAAAAATCTTTGCAAAGTTTTTCCTACTTCCAGTTTATCTCTCCTGCAATCAATTCTAATTCCCTGACTAGAATTGCTTAGCTAAAACAAAATCTATCATCTCATCACTTCCCTTCCTCAATATCTCTGATGACTCTTCACTGTATATTATATAAAATCAAGAGTCTTGAGAACAGTGTGGTGGATTGTACTGTCTCACTTGTTCATGTTGAACTATATTTCCCAGAATCCCCTTTCACTGTATGTTTCTCTGGTAGTTGGCCAAAAGTTAATTTGAGCAACATGTGCAAAGACAGAAGCAAAACAGCAGCAGCCAGGAAGTGAAGAAACAGGCAAACCTCTCTGAAGGTCATCATGGCTAGATGTGATGGCATGCAAACATCAAGCATCTTTTGCAGATTGTTTGAATAACATTTTCTATGCATATATGATTTTTTCAAAGTATATAAATGCTATGATAATATGTACATTAAAATATTACTTTGTTTCAATTATATATATTTTATAATGTATTTTTCAATGTACAGTAGCTAAAAGGGAAATTATTGTCTTAATGAGTCTATTAAAGCTTACCCAACATGTATCCTGATACTCAAATAGATTGGAAACTATTGCTGTATACAACCGAAGTACCTATGGTATGTCTTCTACGTGTAGCCAACTGGGTAGTATCTGCAAAATAAGAATTACAAGTAACAAATAATGTGTGTTTGTAAAGTCTGACTTATAATATTATATATTATCCCTTCAAAATAATTTAAAAGAATATGCAAAATAATATTCCCAAATAATAATGCCAAAACACCTTCACCTTTTCCAATTTTACCATTAATTTGATTTTACCATTAATCTCAAACCCAATCATCTTGCAGTTTGTACTTAGATGAGATGATAATGAAAAATTAAATTCAAGACTTAGATAGAGACTTGCAGTGTGGGAACCAAATGAAAAATGAAAATGAGGCAGGCATTCAACAATTTATTTTTAAAACTTGGTTTTTAACCTCTTTGCCTTTTAAAAAAAATCTTTGTTTTAGCCCTCATTATCAAAGTTAAGGTCAAGCTTTATCTATTTATTAAAAAGTTCTAATCAAGTGTGCTAGACTATCTGCAATATATTATTACTTTTCTTTATCTTTAGAGTCTAGAGCTTTGAACTGCCACCTAGTCAGTGAGAATCAAATGAGGTTCATTGTGGAGTTCTGAATTCCATTCAGTACAATTTTTAAATACTTTTAAAATGATTACATCATACATAGTTTTAATAAATTTAATCATAGTTCAGTGACCTTCAAAAATAATATCCCCTAAAATATTGTTTATTGAATTACATTTTTAATAAAAACAAAATTGTCATGTTTGTAAGGTATGAGTATGTCCTTATCTTAAATGCAGACAGAGGTGCTTAGGATATTACTGGAACAGGGATCTTGACATCCACTCAGCAAATGACCAAAGGTCTGTTGCCAAAGGTCAATCAAGTCCCTAGTGAGTGACTCATCTCCTTCCTCCATCTGCACTGAATTTTCCATTGCTTTCATTCTCTGAAAGTCTCAACCCAGCAAGTTCTGATACCAAGACTCATAAGAAAATATAAATCGTGCCATTTCTTTCCTGAAGGAATTTTATTTTTTTTACATTTTTTGTTGAAATATGCTTGAAATACAACATTTTGTAAATTCAGGGTGCAATACATGTTTATATATATATATATATATATATATATATATTATATTATAAGTATATAATTTATAATTTATATATATATAATCTGTATATAATATATAATATAAATATATATTTATATATATATGAATGTGATTGCCAATAGTTAGCATTTATATCATGTCACTTGATTACATATATATATTGTGGTTGGAATAAAGATACAGACGCTTAGCAAGTTTGATGATCATGGTACAATATTGTCTATATTTACTGGACTGTGCATTAGATCTCTAGGACTTATATGTTACTAGGTGTAAGTTTGAAAGTGATTTTAAGGATGGGTTGTGAACTATGTCCCACAAGTTTTCTCTGAATCATTTATATGTTCTAGCCCTTCAATTAATATGTCTTCTCTTTTACCTTTTTAATATATTGGAATTCCAAATTTTAAAAATCACATTTATAAAAGGCCTTAAATTTTTAAAACAATTAATCTGTAAATTCAATGTGTTTCTGATAAAATTCCAACAAATTTTTTTAAGAAACTTGACAAGCTGAGTTTATAATCCACATAGAAAGGTAAGTAAGCATTATGCCAGGCATATATTTTTTAATTAGGATAAAAAGAAGGTAATTTTCCTATCAAATATCAAGACAAGTTTAATAACTAATCACTGAAACAACATAATTGGTGCAGATATGGGGAAATATATCAATTCAATAAAAAAAGGGATTCAATAATGGAATTTAAATAGATGATTACTATTCCACCTCAAATAGACTGGAAGAGGACAGTCTAACAATACCTGATGTTGCAGCCACCTGGCTTTTCACTTGGAAAAATGTAAAAAATATCCCACTTTATGCTGTAAGAATCCAAACAATAAAAAGAGAAGCAATAAATATGTTAGGAGAAAATAGAGCAGAATTATCTATGAAGTTCTTGCAGGAAAGAATTTTTTAATACAATTCAAATAGTAAATAAATAAATCATTGATACAGTTTCCTAAGTTAACATTTGTAGCTTCTCTAAGATTAAAGGCATCATAAACAAAGTTCAAATTTAAGCAAACAAACAAACAAAAATAATGGGGGGGAAATAATGCAATATGTAGATGACAAATTTGTTACCAAATTTATGTAAAGAAACCAATAAACTAAAAAGACAAAATTCCAAGAGAAAGTAGACAGAAGGTTGGAAGAAAAAATTTATATAAGAGTATGATAGGCATATGAAAATAAGTTTAACCTTCCTGTGAATCAGTTTTACCAACAGTAAGTTACAATTATTTACCCATTTGATAATGTATTGGACAGCTTTTCAATTTCTCTCTTGGTAAGCAATGGTTATTGAGAATTCATGGCAGGACTCACTTTTACCTTATAGCCACTGGAATACCAAACTAAGCAAACCTTTTTGGAGTCTTGATACTATGGCTACTTCTCACCCTACAGCTTTCAGAGTGAGAGGAAATGCTCCACTGTGGGCACTGAGATATTGTTTGGGGAGTGGCTATCAAAGGACCAGATAATGCAAAATGTAAGTTAAGGGGAATTAGCTCCTGTGAACTTCCCCAAACGGAGAAATGAGAGGTGAAAGGGAACCACACAGATAAATGTGTCCTCCTTTCTCATCTCTGGGCACTGCCCCAAGGTACAGTTCTTTTTTGTGAACTTTCTAAGTAATGATCACATCAGTTCAGTGCCTTGCTCTTCTCCTTTGAAACTGGTGGTAAACAGAGACCAGCATGGTAATGACTGGCATTGTGTTGCTTTGTTTCTTTTCTTTCCCTGTTCCTACCTGCACCTATGCCCCTCCCAAGACACCTTTATTCTAATTTGCCAGGGCTTGCCCCTATGAAATAAAATATCACCTTCTAACCTCTGCTTCAGGCTCTGCCTTCTGGAGAACACAGACTAAGACAGAAAATATCAAGTTCCCCAAGGGGGTAAAAAAACAATTCTCTGAGACTGTTACAGATTCACTCTTTCTACCAAGTTTGATTCTTAGCCCAATAGGAATATATAAATTAGTATGATCATATTTTGGCAAGATCTATTAAAATTAAAATAATTTATTTATCCTGCAACACCTCTACTGAATGTGTACCGTAGAAAATAAGTATATGTGTGCAAAAGTAGCCATATTTAAAGATAATTATTGCTGATTGTTCATAACAGATAAAAATTGGAAACAATCTGAACACCCATTAGAAACAAGCCAGATATTATCACTGTATAGTCTTGATTCCATTTATATCAAATTCTGGAAAAGTCAGGAAGTCCTTTGACTGCAAAGGAGCACAGAAAAATTTGAGTGTTAATGGAAATGTTCTATATCATGTTTGTGTAGGTATTTCTATTATTATACACAATTATTACAACTCACAAATTGAATACTTAAAATTGGTGGATTTTATTGCTTGTAAATTATATTTTAATAAAGCTGATTAAAAATGAGAGAGAGAATGGTGATGATAAATAGGTAGCATCTTGCTAACTTAGGTTGTTGGATTTAATTTCATTGAGAATAATGGGACCAACTCTTCTGTGTGATAGAATGAATACTAATATTGTTCAGTAGCTTACCCATTTCTTGTGTTGTTCTATTTCTGCATCTCAAGGCAAGAAATGTGAACTCAAGTATTTTATTTTTCCCAACTCTTCTTTTAGGGGTGGTTTTAATAGTTGATATTTAGAGGAGAATAAGAAAGGGAAAGCATAAACGGTGAGTTGCAAAAGGCTATATTTAGATTCTAAAGACACACCCATGAAACTCCACTAAAATATCTATAAAGTAATGTAGTATAAACTATTAAGAGAAAAGAAAAACAAAAATTTTAAAACAACAAGAAACAAAGCAGGTGACCAAAGGACATCATGATTGAGAGCTCAATTGTGCCTGTCCTCTGAAGGCCAAGCCTGAGTGTAGGAGATGCTATTATAGAATTAAGCTCATTAGGCTCTTATATCTACCCAGGTGTCACTCCCCCATTTTAAAATGCATATTTTGAATGGTCATACTTTACAATCAGCAGAACACCACATTGATTCTTTGACTCTAGCATAAGAGCTATTGTAGTAGAAAAGGCCAAGATGTCCCTAAACTTCCCTAGCCAATATTTCAGCATGATACAGAGGTGGACACATACCATGGATCCATTGGTACTACCATCTAACATCTGGAAGCTGCCAGTTAATAGTGATCAATTGGCCTCTTTAAGTTGCAAATTAGAAGCTAGCTTAAAGATGACATTCTGCAAGGTAGCAGCACAATTCTTCAGTATGTGAATAGCTCTTATACTAATGCCAATTATGTGGTACTGTGTACCCAAAAGCTATTACACATGGGTTCAGTAACCAAGTGGTAGGAAAAAAAGGAAGTAGGAATGATGATATTTATCTTACCTAATTAGTCCCATTCTGGGAATTTGTGCTTTTCAACACTCAACTTAAGTATAAAAAGTACGTTCCTTGGTAAAGTATCTAGAAGTTCAATTTCGATCTCTTATAATTTATCTGGTTTTTGTAAGAGTCAGACTGGGGAAGTAAACGTGCCTGCGTATCACCTTTTCATTTTTAAATTATTTGAAGATTGTACCACATAAGAGACATGAAACCTGGAATATGATCCTATAACTTTCTTATTCTGATGGGTTTCAGTTTCTTTGTGTAGAAAATTTAAGGCTTAGATATTAGTGGTGGTTTTAAAACTATGATTTTAATGAAAGTTTTATTCCTTGAGTTGAACTGAGTATTCAGACTCTTAATCCAAATGATTTTTGTTTGTTTTTGTTTGTTTACAAATTAAGCTAATAAATAAAATGTGCTCAATTTTGTTTTATCCCCTAATATTTTTGTCTTTAAAACATTAGGATTCAGTTCTTCTGCCTATTTTAGATCATTAGATAGTGTTATTTGACTTGCAAATATTGTATCCATGATTGTCACGTGGATGTACTACATCAGTAACTTATGATGTTCTCTAAGGAACCCTGTGACCTCTAGTATCTTCACCTCATGATCAGTTTTGAGGACAACTAAAACTCATGATCACCAAGGTCCTTTCCAGCTTTAAATTTTAATAAGCGTCTGCCATCTATTTCCATCTTTCACATTTTCTTATATCACCTGCTAGTGCTATTAGTCCCCCTAATGTAATGGCTAAAGACTTCTGTATATTTATTTGTGGGAATAATAGTGCAAAGTTCCTATTTGAATAAGTCACTCATGGATTTATCATCCTAAGTCTCAACAGTTTTCAGATAATGGGACATTTCTATATAGAAATACAGCAAAAATTTTCTTTCCTATACCCAGACAAAATAGTTTTTAAGGTATCTAGTATCATTTGTATTTGGATTGAAGTTTTCAAGATGCCTTTGTAAGATTTACTGAGAAAGTGATTATAATAGATTGCCTTTTCTATGACTATATATATATATATATATATATATAAAATTATATATAATATATACACATATAATTTTCATATTCACTTAGCTTTAAAAGCACTGAATAGATTTCTCTTAATCGTAAAATAAAATTATCTCAGTGTTGAATAGAAGCATAGAAAGCTTATGCTGAGGAAGAAATTCTAAGAAGTTTATGACCCAGATAAAGTAGAGAATTATAAAAATAAATGTTCTCTAATATCATTTGCTATCTCTAATACACATCTAACTATAGATAGATTTGATATAATTGTCCTTGTTCTCATGTTACATATGCATACCATTTACATTGAGTCCTCAATTCCACATGAGCATAAAATGCCATCCAGGAAAGTATTTCAAAGCAACACTGAGTAAGCATCTAGGCTAGGAAATGGTTTATGTGGCCATGGAAATGACTTTTATCAAGAGGTTATATCTAAATACTAGTTTAGGATTATGCATACATATGGAGATACTGGGTCAGATCAGAAACCAAGGTTCCAGTGTCATATAGTCAACATGCTTTATTCATCCCAGGCATCCCCTGGTCTCCAAATGGCATGAGTCATGAGTTGTCTTGTTATTGCTCCAAGTGTCACAGTTTGTACTGTAATTCTTTCCACACTAAGGCCAAATTTTGAGGTCAGTTCTCAATTTGTTTTTGTCCTGTGTTTATCTACATGTATCCTTTTTTTATTTAAATTTAATTGTTTGGAGAGTATTTTTACTCATTCTACTCATTCAGGAGAGTGTGCCTCATACAGTATTCATTTCAGTTTATCTAAGTGGCAACTAGATATAAAATTAGAGGGCCTCCCTGGTGGCGCAGTGGTTAAGAGTCCGCCTGCCGATGCAGGGGATACGGGTTCGTGCCCCGGTCTGGGAGGATCCCATATGCCGCGGAGCGGCTGGGCCCGTGAGCCATGGCCGCTGGGCCTGCGCATCCGGAGCCTGTGCTCCGCAACGGGAGAGGCCACAACAATGAGAGGCCCGCATACTGCAAAAAGAAAAAAAAAAAAAAAAAATTAGAGATTACAGAAGAGATTTAAAACCAAGATTTCAAGGAGCCTACACATTTGTTTTATTTATTGCAAAGATAACACATCTACTAAACACTTGCTCTGCATGTAGTTTTTTCAAGTAGTTGCTGGGATATAGCCCTGAAAAAGATATCTCTAATACAGACACTCCCTAAAAGAGTGGGAAGCTAGCTGGACAGTAACACATTCAACAAATGGCTGACATGGTCTCCTTCATCCACTCTCCTCTGCCTTCAAGTTATAACTGAGTCTCTTTTCCACAAATTATAAGTAATTGGATCTTTGATATGGGTTTAACTCCCAGGTGTCTCTAAGACTTTGAGAGCTAATAACTGATCCTACAGAAAAGCACAGATCATCAGGTCCTCATTCTCCACAACTGCTGTCACCAGCCTGAGTCATCACATGTGCTACAGTCTTTGCCTCAACCCCCAGAAGTTCCTCTGGGCAAGGGGCAGAGAAACAACGGAGCACTTTCTAAATATGCTCATAGTAGCCTGGCCTAGCATTTGCTTCCAGTTTTCACATAATTTTCTTCCTTAATAGCCTCAAATCACAGCTAGGATAAGCACCATGCACCAGATCAAAGAATAAATAGAGCACAGTACATTTCTCAAATAACCTGATCATTACACAAGTAATTTTTTCTCAATCTCCTTCTGAGAAAATCCTTTGTCTTTCTTACAGATCTCAGGCAGAGTGAAAGTAGAGCTTAATAAAAATATTAAGAGCACAAAATCAATCTGCATGCATGCATATATATTCAAATTTAAAGTGGCCCTAGTGTTTTCTTCAAAAATAATGAATGTATAAGCCTTATAATTGTCCAGAATGAGAGCTTATCACTGTGAGTTTCCCCCAGATCAATAGAATGCTCGAAGTTATCTCCTAACACAGGATCTGGAACATATAAATGAATGACCAAATATTAATCAAATGTCAACAGCCTTCTAGATAGCAATTTCGGGTGTGTCTGTCTGTCTGTACTTCCAAATAATGTGGATGATATGGAACCTCTCTATTCTTTCCTTAATTCAGCAAATATTCTCTAGCCCCTACATTGAATCATACAATGCACTATATGAGGGAAATAAAATGGCAACTAATAATATAATCCTTATTCTAATGAAATTTACAGTCTCAGGGGAGGGATATTAATTTAAATGTAAAATAGCTCTGACCAGTGCTTTGAAGAAAATATTCAGGGTTCAGTAAATGTCTATAAGAGGACACATGGCCTCATCTGAGGGGTTAGAAAGGCTTCACAGAGGAAGTGACATGTCTATTGAAATTTGAAGAATGAGTGGGAGTTAAGTAGAAAAAGAGATGAAAAGCTTTTAATACATAGAGAATGTCAAGTGAAGGAGCCAAGGGGTGTGAGGAGCGTGGCACCTTTGAAAGCCAGTGTGGGTAAAATGCAAGTTCAAGAAAGTCAAGGAAGTCAAGGAAGTCAAGGATGTGAAGCTAAGGGTGTGAGAAGAAGCCAAACCATGCATGAGGCAGAGACTCACATATGATGGCCTCAAAACCTGTCCTCCCTCTCAGGAACCTATTCGCACTCCCCTGCAATCCAAACCATAGGCACACATTCCATTGTGTTTAGCGTGCACCCTCTTGTTTGTATGTATGCTTGTAAAATATTATCTATTTCTGACTTACGTGTATCATGATAGAGGTTCCTTTCTCTTTTTCACTTTGTTTTTCACTTGCACTCTGTTTTTAAACCCATCAATATCGCTACGTGTATGTCTCACCCACTACTTCTAGATACTGCATGATACTCATCACATCATGAAGTGCATTTCAGATATTTTATCTGCACACTCTGTTAAAGATGAATACTTCACTTTAGCATACTATTACCAAATTGTGATTTATTAAATATTCATGTATAGGTCCCACCATGGATATGTGTAAGATATTTCTTTAAAATACTTATGGATAAAATAAATTCCTGGATAAGAGAACATGGTAAATTGAAAAATCAGCCACAAATTCTCCCTCTTATTTGTAAATAATTTATATCATTCTCCAACCCTTGAATCCTTGCTGGCCTTGTAACTTGCTTTGGTCAATGGGACAATACTAAATGTGATGCAAGGTATATTTTTACAGCATTTGTATATTAGGGCTTGCTCTATTGATGTTTTGGACACTTTGCCATACGAGCAAGCCAAAACTAGCCTTATGGGTTGTGAGAGATCTATAGTCTAGTCGCCAGAGTCACCCTAGCTGGCAGCAAGCCAACTTGCAGATGTCGGACAGAATAAATGACCCCCCAATTGATTGCAGATACATGAGTGAGCCCAGCTGAGGTTACCAAAGAAAATTCCCAACTGAATCCAGTTCAGTTATAAACTAAATAAAGATGCTTTTTTGAGCCATTGTTTTGGGTGTTTTAAACTGGTTTATTTTTAATGCAATAATAGGTAACATACAGAAATGGATACCTGAAAGTGGAGTGCCACTGTAAGAAAAGCCTAAAATTTGGGCAGAAGCAGAAAATGTAATGAGGAAACGTCTAAAGCAGATTGGAATTGTGGCAATCCATGATATATAGCTGCAGAGCAATAAATATAACACCTGCAATAACTTGAGAATGAGGAAATGTACCTAATGAATTGTAGAACTATGCAAGGTGATTTCTATGCAGAATGTTGAAATGTCAGTTGGATTCCTCCTGCTGCCTGTGTTAAGATACAGGATAAAGATGAATTAAATCAGGGCTCCTTGACCTCAGCACTGTTGACATTTGGGATGATAAGTCTTTGTTTGGAGACTTATCCTGTTCATGATTATCAGGATCCCTGGTCTCTGCGCACTACATGCCAGTCACACACCCACCCCCAGCTGCAACACCAAAAATGTGTCCAGACATTGCCAAATATCTCCTAAGGGGAAAAATCACTCCTGCTTGAGAACCACTGAGCTAAGTAAAGAAAATTTCAGTCTGTAAGCAGATTTTAAAGGGAATATTGCAAGTTCTGCAATTACTGGACTGGAAAACAAGAGTGTTTCTCATCTCCAATCTTAACAGCTAGGAAAAGATTCTCAAAATGAAACAAGGTCTGGCATTAAAGATCACATTAGGCATGTGTCTGTAAGACCTTATGATAACACCTTTAAAAGTTTTAAAGTGGTACCTTGTACGCACTCTCAGCTAAGCAAGATTTTAAGAGTCTTAAGTGTCTTATTCTAAAGAAGTACAATATTCTGTGATAACCTGCATGAGAAAAGAATCTAAAAAAGAATGAATATATGTATAACTGAATAACTTTGCTGTGCACCTGAAACTAACACAACATTGTAAATCAACTATACTCCAATAAAATTTTTAAAAAACAAAAAAGAAAAGAATTACAACTTAGGGAGGTTTTTTCTGGAAAGGACTGTGATGTTTTACTGAATGGAGTAGGCTATTTTGTGTGGTATATAGAGCTTTTTAATTTCATATGAATTTTAGAATTTCTATACAAAAATAATAAAAATTATTTTAATTTGATTGCTTAATAAATTAAGTTGGAAGGAATAGACATGCTTAATAAATTAAGTTAGAGGGAATAGGCATATATCTAATATTAAATCAGAATCATTCCATCCAAGAGGATGTAATATATATATATATGTTTATCATATTTTCTATATTACTTACTTGAGTTTTAAATTTTTCACTTTAAACATCTTATACATAATTATAAAATTAATTCCTACACATTTTATATTTTTTTATATTACTGTGAATGGTTTCTTATTTTTGTTATAGACTAGCTACTGCATGGTGCTTATCACTCCATGAATTGTGTCTGCTTATTTTTAGTAAAATCCTATTGAATTTCATGATTGATCTAATATCTCTCAACCTTGCTGAGTTATCATATTTGTTGTAACAATTTGCTGATCCTATTGGCTTTTCAAAGTAGATGATGATGCCACCTGCCAAAAATGAGAGTTCTATGTCTTTTTTTCTGATTCCCTTAGCTCTTATGGTTTGTATTTTGTTTTGTTTCTTTTTCTGACTTATTGCTTTGGCTAAGTCTTCCATTCCTCTGTTACCCAGTGACAGTGATAATTGGTATATCTCTCCATTTCCCAAACTTGAAGGCATTGTTTTGGTTTTTTTCTCCGTTAAGGATACCTCTTCCAGAAGTTTCTGATATACAACTTTTAACATGTTTAAAAAATATCCTTTATTCCTACCTTTCTAATATTTATTATCATAAATAAGTTATGAACCTTCAGAAGCTTTTTGTTCTTCATTGATTTATCATAATATACTTTTCTTTGTTCTATTAATGTGGTGATTCATTTGTGTATGTTTTCTAACACTGAATCATCTCTGGATTCTGTATTAGTTGCCCAAGCTGCCATAAGAAAATACATAGACTGGGATGCTTAAACAGCAGACATTTATTTTCTCACAATTCTGGGGGCTAAAAGTCCCTGATCAAGGAGCTGACAAATTTGCTTTCTGGTAAAAGTTCTCTTCTTGGCTTGCAGATGGCTATCTTCTCACTGTGCCGTCAAATGATCTTTACTCTGTGCAAGTGCTAGAGAGAGCTCTCTGGTGTCTCCTCCTAATATAATAAGGACACTAATCTCATGGGATTAAGGCCCCACCCTTAAGAAGTTATTTAACCTTAATTACCTCTTTAAAGGCCCTTTTTCCAAATATGATTACACTGGGCGTTAGGGCTTCAACATATGAATTTTGAGGGAATCCAATTTAGTCCAAAATACTAGCTAAAACCTATTTGATTGTGTTGTATTTTTAAGATGATAGGATCTGATTCACTAATATTTCATTTATAATTTGATGATTTTATTTATACTTTATAAATGAAATTGACTTATACTATGCTCTTCTTGTATAGTTCTTACCTGGTTTTAGATTCAAGATTATTCTCTCCCTAAAATTCCCTGAGCAACATTCCTTTTTATTTGTTTTGTTTTTAATTCTGGAAAAAATTTATAAGGTAAAAATTAACTATGACTTGAAAGTTTATGTAATTTTCTCAAAAGAAATCTTTGGGGCTGGTGTTTTTTGAGAGAGAAATTCCTGAATTTCAATTTAGTTTCTTTAATATTTGTCTTTTTAAGTATTATATTTCTTCTTATGTCATTTTGGCAATTTACACATCTCTACTAATATATCTAATTCATTTAAGTGTATATCTATTTTTATATGTATTACTTTAAAAGTATAAATTTTAATCTAAAAGTTCATTTTTATTTTAGTGTCTGTATTATATATTTTAATTACTTGTGCTCTTTCTTCTCTCTCATTTCTTCTCTCACTATTTATCCCTACAAATTCACAAGTTATAAAATGACTACTCTCATATTATCTGATAAAATGCTTGTACATAAAATATACAAAGTGCTTGAAAGTCAACGATAAGAAAACAAAAACCTAACTAAAAGTGGGCAAAAGTTCTAAACATATATCACACCAGAGAATGTATGCAGATGGAAAATAACCATATGAAAAGATACTCAACAACATTTGTCATCAGAGAATTTCACATTAAAACATCACTGATATATACTGCATGCAATTGATATACTGCATGCAAATAAAATGGCTAAAATTGAAAAAACTGACAATACCAAATGCTGACCAGGGTAACAGAAACTCTCATTCATTGCTGGTAAGAAGGCAAAAAGATAAATCCACTTTGAAAGATTGATTGAAAGATTCTTCCAAAGCTGAACATAGTCTTATCATAGGAGCCGGCAATTGTGTGCCTAGATATTTACCGAACTGATTTGAAATCTTATGGTCACACGAAAACCTGTATGTGAATGTTTACAACAGCTGTATTCATAAATACCCCAAAATGGAAGCTTCCAAGATGTTCTTCAGTAGGCAGTAACAAAAATAAATACATAAAGAAACAATTCTCATGGCTTAGCAAAATGCAAGTTTATTTCTTATGAAACACCTAATGCAGATTAGAAATAATTCTCTTCTATCTGGTGACCTAGGGATCTATGCTCAGTCCATCTTGTGACAGTATTATCTCATCGTCCTCACCACCATCTTACATGTCTTCCCCAATTAGGAAAGCAAGAGGTGAAGAAGGAACAATGTTTTCTGTTGTTCTGATTGACAAACTATCTGCCATAGACACTATATTTTTAAATCTTCTCTTTTTGACTTAATTAGAATGTAAAACTCCTGAATATATTCAATGGATTTACCCTGTTTTAGGGAAATCTAATTAGAAATGCCTAAATGCCACTTTCAATTTGACCTTTATAAGGACCACAGCGACATATATTAAGAACATTTCCACCCATAGTACAGACTAAAATTTCAGTAGCAGGCACCAAATATTATTCAAGTAAAATGATATTGTTTCAAAGTCAATACCAAGGGAGAGATCAATTATTTAATCTCTCTGTCACTTCAACTTAATTTACTTCTTCTTGGTACTTGATATGCTAAAATATTTTCTTCTTTGTTTACTTGTTTATCTTCTATCACAAATACTACAATGAAATCTCCAGGAGAGCAAGTTTCTCTCTTGTTCTCTTCTGAACTCTTCCAAGCTAGAATACCGTATGTCACATTATAGTAAAACATGCTCAATTAAAATTTTGTTTAATGAATGGATAAATTAGTGGTTATATATATTGCTTTTTTATCATCACCAAAATTCAGTGTAAATAATCTGTAGATGACCTGTGAATTATGATAGTAATTCTCATTTTGTTATAAATGTTAACTCTATAGTAAACCAAAACTCCTATTTATTAGAACCTAGTAACTATGACAGAAGAGAAGAATCGATGTCTTTTCAAGGTAAAGGATAAGGAAATGCATTAGGGACAACCCCCATTAATTGATTCTATTCTGGAGCCATTAAGAGAGAATGCTACTCTCTTTGAGCTGTGTTTTGATTTTCTTTTCTCAGTTTTAAAATGTTTACATTTTTGTAAAATTAAGTTTGATGTATAGAATGTCAACAAATATGCCAATGAAAGTCATTATTGAAGTGAAGCAGTAAATATAAATAGAAGTCAAAGGGAGTTATTAAAGGAAATGGAAAATGTTGGGAGGAAGTGAAGAGTAATTGATCCATTCAGTGAACTGTGGTGAGAAAAAGATAATGGGTTGATAGCCAATATGGAAAAAAGTGATGTTATGAGACTGTGATCAGATAGAGAAAATCTGTATTTTTCTGAACCAGGCAAATTTTTTGGCAAAGATACCATCTACATTTTTAAAAATTTTTATTAAAATATAGTTGATTTACAATGTTGTGTTAGTTTCAGGTGTATAGCAAAGTGAGTCAGTTATACATATATATAAATATATATATTAATTTTTCATTCTTCCATTATAGGGTATTATAAGATATTGAGTATATTTCCCTGTCCTGCACAGTAGGTCCTTGCTGGTTATCTATTTTATTTATAGTAGTGTGTATATTTTAATCCTAAACTCCTAATTTATCCCTCTCCCCCCTCCCCTTTGGTAACTATAAGTTTGTTTTCTATGTCTGTGAGTCTATTTCTATGTTGTAAATAAGTTCATTTGTATCATTTTTTTAGACTCCACATATAAGTGATATCATATGATAGTTGTCTTTCTCTATCTGGCTTACTTCACTTAGTATGATAATCTCTATGTCCATCCATGTTGCTGTAGATGACATTATTTTGCTCTTTTTATGGCTGAGTCATATTCCATTGTGTGTGTGTGTGTGTGTGCATGCTCACACGTGTGTGTGTATATCACATCTTCTTTATCCATTCATCTGTCGATGGACACTTAGGTTACTTCCATGTCTTGGCTATTGTAAGTAGTGCTGCTGTGAACGTTGGGGTGCATATATCTTTTTGAGTTATGTTTTTCTCCAAATATATGCCCAGGAGTAGGACTGCAAGATCATATGGTAGCTCTGTTTTTAGTTTGTTAAGGATCCTCCTTTCCAAGTAGATGATATATAAGAATATCATCTACTTTTTAAATTATTAAAAGTTTAAAATTACTTAAAATATTTAAATATTTTCTTAATTATTAAAATTATTTTTTAAAATGTCATGTTTCTCTGTCAGTGAAAAATGTAAAGTGGTATAGTTGCTATTGAAAGTAAAATGGAGATTCCTCAAAAAATTAAAAATAAAACTACCATGAGATCCAGGAATTCTACTCCTGGCCATTTATAGGAAGAAAACAAAAGCACTAATTAGAAAAGATATATGTATCCGTCTGTTTTATATATATATATATATATATATTTCATTTTATATATATATATATTTCATATATATATATATGTATATATATATATACATATATATATATAATGAAATATTAACCGTAAAAAAGAATAGAAGCTTGCCATTTGAAACAACATGGGTGGAACTAGAGGGTATTATGCTAAGTGAAGTAAGTCATACAGAGAAGAACAAATACTGTGTGATTTCGCTTCTTTGTGGAATGTAAAAAACAAAACTTATTAATAAACATAACAAAACAGAAACAGAGTTACAGTTACAGAGAACAGACAGGTAGTTGTCAGAGGGAAGGGGGTTGGAAGAAGGAAGGAAATAGATGAGAGAGATTAAGAAGTACAAACTTATAGTTTCAAAATAAATGAGTCATGGCCTGAAATGTACAGTGTGGGGAACATAGTAACTATGTAATATCTGTGTATGACATATCATAACTAGACTTAATTGTGATCATTTTGAAATGTATAGAAACATTGAATCAGTATGTTGTGTATCAGGAACTAAAAATATTTTTATAGGTCAATTATACTTCAAAAACAAAGAAAATCATTAAAAAGAGGTCAGATTTGTGGTTACCAGAGGCAGGGAGTAGGGGGAGGGAGAATTGGATGAAGGCAGTCAAATGGTACAGACTTCCAGTTGTAAGATAAGTCTTACTAGGGATATAATGTACAATATGATAAATATAATTCACACTGCTTTATGTTATATATGAAAGTTGTTAAGAGAGAAAATTCTATGAGTTCTCATGACAAGGAAAATTTTTTCTATTTCTTTAATTTTGTATGGGATGATGGATGTTCCATAAACTTACTGTGATAATCATTTCATGATGTGTGTAAGTCAAATCATTATGCTGTACACCTTTACTTTACACAGTGCTGCATGTCAATTATATCACAACAAAACTGGAAGGAAAAATCTCAGGTTTGATGAGATATCAAAGGAAGAAGTTTTAAACTCCAGTAAGAAAAGGATTGGCATATCCTTAATGCTCAGGGGGATATTTAAATATCAATACAGATTCACCATTTTTACCTTAAAAATGTAACTGAACTCATTAATTAGAAAAATTTTTTCCATTTATTCCCAGTAGATGTTTAACATTAAAGAGAGAGTAACAGTTTTGGAAGGGAGAGGCATTACAGTGTAGCACTTAAGAGAAGCTGATCTTAATAGATTCAGATTGTTTGATATGACTCCTGTATCTGCCACTTTCAAGTTTTGTGACTTTTGGCAATTACTGGAACATTCTATGTCTCAATTTTATCAACTTTGAGATGGAGCAATATTAGTACACATCTATTTTATTTGCTATGAAGATTAAATGAAATGGGATATGTAAATAATGTAGAATAGAGCCTAACACAAAGTAAGATCTTAGTGTCTATCTTATTTATTTTATTCTGCTGAAAAATATTTGCATGATTCTACAAGCCAAGGAATAAAAATAAAATCAAAGCTTGTCTAAACAGGGAAAATGATTGATTATGTTTCTTGTGTTGTTGGGGACAGATGCAACAAGTGTGAACAAATTGAAATTATTGCTCATTTTTGTGCTGAGAATCCTAGAGCATTCAGGAGTTAAATAAAATAAATTTGAGTCACAAATTCCAATATCATGAATGTAAAAATACAAAGTATTTTTATCATTTTATTCCAGATATCACATGTATTACTGAAATAACCATTATTTTAAAACAAAATTGGTTTAGAACTATATCTCAAATCATTCTGAATTTTCACAAGCTGTGTCCTAACTTAAAGATTATTTTTATGTCTCCCAACAGTATCAACTATGAATCAATCTCATTTTGTCCCCAGGGTCTTACTTTTCTTCAAAGAGCTTTTAAAAGCCTGTCTGTATTAATCAAGGAAAACAGAGCAAATATCAAAGGACTGTTAAAGATATTCAGTGAATATTTTATATTCATATTGTTAGTGAAGCTTAAAAGTTGATCACTGAGGGCCTCCCTGGTGGCGCAAGTGGTTGAGAGTCCGCCTGCCGATGCAGGGGATACGGGTTCGTGCCCCGGTCTGGGAGGATCCCATATGCCGCGGAGCGGCTGGGCCCGTGAGCCATGGCCGCTGAGCCTGCGCGTCCGGAGCCTGCGCGTCCGGAGCCTGTGCTCCGCGACGGGGGAGGCCACAACAGTGAGAGGCCCGCTTACCGAAAAAAAAAAAAAAAAAGTTGATCACTGAAATATTATTAAAATAATGTTATAGAATATTATTTGTTTTCTTTAGACAATTTTAAAAATTTGTTCTGGAACCCTAAAACAAACATCTCCAAAGTTGATGATTATGTAACTCAAATGACACAAGAATTTTCTCTTCTAAAGGTTGTTAAATGGTTGAAATCTCATTCACAGGAACTTAATATTAAAAAGCATATTAAAATGGAAGTGTATAAGAGACGGAAATAAAGAATAAAAGCAATAAGAAGAGGAATAAGTAAAGGAAAAAATAAGAGTATTAAAAACAGGAAGAAAAGTAGGAACAAGAAGAATTATAAGAAAAGTAGAAACAGGAAGAAAAAAAATGGGGCAAGCAACTCTTGGAAGTTGTTTCTATGGAAACTGACCTCCTTGTAGAATGCTGCCATTGTAAGACTTTTGAATAAAAAAAAATGAAAATTAATATTCAACTTTAAGGGATTCTAAAGTTATTAAGATCCATAAAAAATGCTTATTCTTGTCACATAAAAATGTCTCAGGGAGAATGGGTTGATCTCCAGTACGAACTCTGACAGGTTCACATTTAAATGTCCTCAGTGAGGACAGCACAAACACAGAAATTCTGCCAAGAAATATATTGACAGATTTTGTGTGAAGTATTTTATTTTGCATAGTTAATATACATTTGAAAATCATGTATTAATATTTCATGTTACTTTCAAGTTTACTTTATCTACTTTGTAAATATGTTATAACAAAGGGTATAGAACATAACATTGCGACTATAGAGAAAAAGGTTTCTTCTAAGACACCTTAACTTAATATGTTGGTTCAGATTTAAATAAAATTTTATGTCAGATTCTGTGTGGTTGTGAGTGTATTTGTGTGTGGGTGTGTGTGTGTGCAGAAGATAACGTTGATCTATTCAATTCTTTCCTTACTTCTGCTAATATTTTTTGAGTCCCTATACTGAATCAGACAATGTACTATACGGGAAAGATAAAATGACAAAAAAAGATGTCTTAATATAATGAAATTTACAGTCTTGGGGAAGACAGGGATATTAATTTAGGTGCAAAATAACAACAATCAGAAGCGCTATGAAGAAAATATGCAGGGTTTCATGAGGGTCTGTGTGAGAATACATGACCTAGTGTGAACGGGTATTGAAGATTGCAGTGAAAGAATGACATTTTAGTAGTGATCTGAAGGATTGGGAGTTAACAGGCAAGGAAGTGGCATACAGAGGTGGAAAAGACCAAGGATGTAAGGACCACGGCAACTCTGTGGGGCTGAAAAAAAGTCAGTGTGACTAAAATGCAGGTACATGGTAGAGAAGGATGTAGGCTAAAAAGGTTAGAAGGAACCATACTGAGTGGAATCACATTCATTGCTAGAATGATTTGTGGACGACTGCACATTAAAGTGATTGAGTCTACTCATACATGATCCAGTGCCTCTCTCTATTTATTGAGGTCTTCATAAATATTTTGTTTTTAGCACATAAAACTTAAAGATATTTTGTCAGATTTAGCCCTAATGATTTAATGCTTTTTGATGCTATTATTGATGGTGATTTTATCTGAATTTCCAATGCATTGTTAGGATATAGAAGGAAAAATTGATTCTTATGTGCAGATATTGTATCCAACAGCCTTGCTAAATAATTTAATTTGTGAAATGATACCTAATATGGATATTTTTACCTTTTTTTAAATTGTCTATTCTTGTGTTTTGTTGTTTTAATCCTAATGCCAATAACTTGTAGTAGAATAAATATAGTTGGAGGACCTGTAATACCAGAACATCTCCCTCACTGCTTTTGGGCAAGCCACCTACAAATCCAATCTTCCCAGTTGAGATGAGTCTGTGGCCCCTGGCCATACTTCCTTGTAAGTGTTCTTTTAGTTGGTAGGCTTACTTATGATCCCCAAGCTTCTTTTTCCAAATATAAACTAAACAGAGAACTGAGAATTTATTTAGAAATCTATTATATTGCAAGGAGTTCTGGAAAATTTAGTTGAGTTCTTACACTCAACTAAAATGGGAAAAGGAATCTTAAATCTAAGTGGGAAAAGCTTTGATTGAATTAACTAGCTGCTTTAACTTTCTTTTCCACTTTATGCTTTAAAACTTAAAATGTACCGGTGTTTTAAATTGTCATAGAAAACTGACACTGAAAACTTCAGCTCCAGAGAGAAAACAAAAATAGGTTTTGATTTATTTTTTAGAGAAAGCGTTAATGACTATTATTCTCCAAATAATTAGGATTATGACTTACTAGATATATGTAATTATTTATTGTGAAACTTAACACTTGTTACCTGTAGACAAAACTCTAATTGTTTTACAATGTGATTTCTTTTCTTATTAATCCAACTCATTGAGACTAATAGAAGTGTTCATCACCTAGCACTGAAAGTTAAGGGTTCTTTTAAACTCAAGATGCACATGATACTTATTGTTTTACTTTATCATTGTTATTAGCTTAATTATAGTAGATCTTACTGGCAGTATTTTATTACAAGCACTGTTTTTCAGGAGTTTATGACTCAATGGTTCCAATTCACATAAGAACAAAATATCACACAGAATTGCCAGCCTGTATTTAATTTGTTTTTTTTAAAAGGAATTAAATGGGTAAGTTATTTTAAACACAAATTATACAGAAAAGAAATAAGTATATAAATTAACTCACATTTTTCCAAGATCCATATTTTATTGTCACAGAAAATGAAACAAGTTAACTTTAAAATACAAATTTTTTCACACTTAAATCCAGTCTTCAATTGCAGTTCTATGTAACTGAATTTTAAATCATTGCAATTACTATGATTATTAATAGTAATTCTAAAAATACTATTTTGCACAATATTATACCCCTAACATATGTTTAAAAGGACATTAGGTAGACACTGGTAGAATCATTGTTTATCAGAAATACTTGAGATCTGTAAAATAGTGAAAACCTGAAATTGCCTCGTAATTTTGTAAATCAAAAAACTGGTTAAGGCTTCCCTGGTGGCGCAGTGGTTGAGAGTCCGCCTGCCGATGCAGGGGACACGGGTTCGTGCCCCAGTCCGGGAAGATCCCACATGCCGTGGAGTGGCTGGGTCCCTGAGCCATGGCCACTGAGCCTGCACGTCCGGAGTCTGTGCTCCGCAATGGGAGAGGCCACAGCAGTGAGAGGCCCGCGTATCACAAAAAAACAAAAAACAAACAAAAAAAAACTGGTTAAATAAACTGAGAGAGTTGCATATAAAATTTTTTTTGAATCATGTTTTCGGCTATGTGAAAAAAAGCCCCATTAAACCCTCATTATTATGAAATAGAATGTAGTATGATACATATGACTGGGATGCCTTACACAGGATAATAATTGTTTATGATATTAGAGTCATACACTCAGTCTTACTCACAAAATGTTGTCACTAGGATGGCATTGTTGTATAATCTATGAAAACACCTACAAATAAATAAAGACTTTTTTTTAAGGCAAAACTCTTTGAAAAGGTCAATAAAATTGATAAATCTTTAGGAAGTCTGACCAAAAGAAAAAAGTGAGGGGAAGAAGATATAAATTACTAATATGAGGAATAAAACAGGTTATATCACTATAGACAATGCTGACACCAAAAGAACAATAAGGCAATAATAACTATATTTCAAAATTTGGCAATTTAGATAAAATGGACAAATTCCTTAAAAGGTACAAACTAACACAAATCATCCAATATAAAATAGATAATTTTATGCTCCTATAACTATTAAGACATTGAAATCATAATTTTAAAAACTTCTCAAAAAGCAATCTCCTGACCCTGGTGATTCACTGGAGAATTCAACCAAACACTTCAGAAGGAATTAACAACCAATTCTATACTATTTTCTCCAGAAAAGAAAAAAGAAAAAACTATTTGCCTACTAATTCTATAAATCCATAGTTACCCTGACTTCAAAACCAAAGTCAGTGCAAAACACGCACACACACACACACACACACACCAAAAAATTCCTCAAATCTATAGGCCAACATCTTTCATGAATATAGATACAAAATTCTATACAGAATATTAACAAATAGAATTCAGAAATATATAAAATTAATTATATGCCATAACTGATTGGGGTTTATTCCAGAGATACCAGGCTAGTTAATGTATTTGAGAAGCAATCAATTTAATCCATCAAATTAACAGGCTGAAGAAGAAAAATCTCATGATCATGTTCATTAATATGGAAAAAAAGCTGTTGACAAAATTCAACAACCATTCATGATAAAAAATAAATTTCAGAAAACAAAGAATAGAGGTGAACTTCCTTAAGTTGATAAAGAACATCTACCAAGAACCTACAGATGACTGAATGCTTTCCTCCTAAAATAGGAAAAACGACAAGGATGCTCAATTTCACCACTCTTATTTGACGTAGTATTGGTGCTTCTAGCCAGGGGAACAAGGCAAGAAAAGGGAACAAAAATTATACAGTTTGAAAAGGAAAAAATAAGACTATCTTTTTTTTTTTTTTTGTAGATGTGAGGATTATCTATTCAGAAGATCCCAAGAAATTTACAAAAAACCTTAAAGGTAATTAGTGAGTTCAGCAAGGTCTCAGGATACAGGATCAACATAAAAAAATCAATTGTATTTCTATGTACTAGCAGTGAACACATAGACAAAAAAATCAACAATACAGTGCCATTCATGATTACTCAAAACATGAAATGCTTAGGTGTAAATTTTTAAAAAAATGTACAAGATGTCTCTGCTGAAAACTACAAAACATTGATTAAAGGAATCAAATATATAAATTAATGAGAGATGAACATTGCTTATGGATTGGAAGATTCAACATAGTAAAGATGTTAATTCATCTCTCATTCAGGATTAACACAATTCTTATCAAAATCCCAGCAAGATATTTTGTAAATATAAACAAAATTATTCTAAAACAACATATGGAAAGGTAAAGGAACTAGATGCTGAAATAATTTGGAAAAAGAAGAGTAAAGTGGGATAAATCACTTTACCCAATTTCTAGACTTACATAGGTACAGTAATCAAGACGGTATGGTATTAGTGGATATACAGACACATAACTCAATAAATTATATTCTATTCTAATAGCATAGAAAACCCAGAAATGAACCTGCAGAAGTGTAGCCACCTGATATTTTTGACAAATGTGAAAAAGCACTTCAATGTAGGAAGAATAGACTTTTCAACAAATGGGTGTTGGAACAATTATATCCATAGGCTAACTAAATAAACAAACTGAAATGAAAACCTTACCTTATCATATTAACTCAAAGTGGGTCATAGATTTAAATATAAAATGCAAAGCAATAAATCTTTAAAAGTTAAAATAGTAGAAAAGCTTGAGGATCTAGCGCTTGGTGAAGAGTTCTTAAACATGACGCCAGAAGCACAATAAATAATGTAAAATAACTGACAAGTAGGACTTCATCAAACCAAAGCTTTACTCTGTGAAAAACCCTGTTAAGAGGATTAAAAGACAAGATATCAAGTGGAAGAAAATATTTGCAAACCACAACTGTGACAATAGGAACCATATCTAGAGTATGTAAAGTATTCTCTAAACTCAAGCATACATAAATCAAACAAGTCCATATAGAATATGGGCAAAAGATGTAAAGAGATATTTTGCAGAAGAGTCTATGCAGACGGCTAATAAGCACATGATAAGTTTCCAAGATCATTAACTTAAAAGAAGCGCAAATTAAAGCGAGGATGAGATATCACCACACACCTATTAGAGCAGCTACAATTTTAAATAAAACAAAACAGTGACAATACTAAATGGTACTGAGGATTCAGATAAACTACATCTCATACATTGCTGGTGAGATACAAGTAAAATGATACAGCCAAGCTGGAAAACATTTTGGCAGCTTCTTAAAAAGCTAAACATACAGTTAACATATAACCCAATGACTGGCCTCCTAGGTTTTTATTCCAGAGAAATGAAAACGTATGTCCACACAGATACTTGTACACGATTGTTCATAGCAGTTTTATTTGCAAAAGCCAAAAAGTAGAAAGACCAAAGTATCTCTCAATAAGTGAAAAGTTAAAAGTAACTGTCCTACACCCATACCATAGAATATTACTAATAAGTAACAAGTAATTATCTATTGATACCTGCAACAACTTGGATGGATCTTAAAGGTACTATGCTGAGTGGAAAAAGCCAGTCTCAAAAGTTAGGACTTCCCTGATGGCGCAGTGGTTGAGAGTCCGCCTGCCAATGCAAGGGACACGGGTTCGTGCCCCGGTCAGGGAAGATCCCACCTGCCGCGGAGTGGCTGGGCCCCTGAGCCATGACCCCTGAGCCATGGCCGCTGAGCCTGCACTCCCGGAGCCTGTGCTCCGCAAAGGGAGAGGCCACAACAGTGAGAGGCCCATGTACCGCCAAAAAAAAAAAAAAAAAAAAAGTTACTAGCATATGATTTTATTTATATAACATTCCAGAAATGACAAAATTATAGAGTTGAAAAATACTGGGGCTTGCCCCCTGTTAGGAATGGTCAGCTGAGTATAAGTTTGATTATAAAAGAATATCATGAGGGGAATTTTTGTGCCATGGAATAGTCCTGTATCTATATTGTGATGTTGGTTATACAACTCTACACATGTGACCATGACATAGAATTATACACATATGTTATATCGATGTCAAATTTCTTGGTTAGATATTGTATTACAATTAGTAAGATGTACCCGTTGGGGGAAACTGGGTGAGGAGTACAAGAGTCTTTTCTATATTATATCTGCAACTTCCTTTGAATATATAATTATTTCCAAATTAAAAATTAAAGAGCAAACAATAAAATTCAATACAGAAAGAAAAATAAATAAACCTGAAAAATTCTACACAACTGGAAATGTAATTGCAGTGCTCTTTCGGAGGAATTCCAGAGGTACACAGCAGTTGAAAAATTAAATGAGTTATTGGATCTGAGAACTTTAAAAGGATTATTTTCTAAGCATTTGCTTTGGAATTTTATATAATTGTAGAGCATTTTTTCATATTCTATGTCAAATCCTATTATTATTGAAAAAGTATCAGTTGATCTTTAATTATAAGAATTACAATTGAAACTACACCAGTATTTTAAAATGTATTACTGAAATACATTTTTTATAAATTTAAGCAGATCATAATCAAAATTTACATGCATTTTCCTTTGGAAAATCAAATCACATTTGCAACAATTTAATCAATATTTGAAAATTCAACATTTATATGAAATCAAAATGATCAGTAAACCCAAATCAGAGGAACATATCTATAAATGTATTAACTCAAGGATTAAAAGTCATAACACACTCAAGACAACACAGATGTTGCACTAAAAATGCAACATCCATCATAAAAAGTGAAGGGATTTCTAGTATCTATGAATACACATGCAGATAGGAGCTTTGCAACATCGCCAGGCATTGTGCGACAGCTGGTCTTAGCAGAATGCTGAATAAAATCTTCAGTTAAATTTAACTATGTACTTTTTTTTAGGAAATGATTATCAAATGTCTGTAATGCTAATAAATCTCTTAGAAGATTAATAGTGAGTAGTTCTTTCTCTTAGTAAAAGGGAACATCTGTGGGATTTCATGCCACTGATTATGACAACTGAAGCAATAATTTCCGTTTTTGCATCAGTTCTCAGCTCTTTTGAGATACATTCTTCTGGCCTCTCTCAAGGGCAACCTATCTTAGGATCCTTCACATGTGGTGGGCTTTTGTATTATATTTTGGAGGCTTAGCTGCTGGCAAGGTGACAGAAGAGAAAACTAGTCAGAGGGCTCTTGTTTCATCAGGGAGAATTGAGGGGTTATCACATGGAAGAAAGGGTCTGCCTTTATTCCACATCCCCTGGTTCTTTTAGTCTTTTAAATACTTATGCAAGAAATACAATGTGTATGAAAAATAATAATCATCATCACAACATAAAATAGAGCCCTTACCATGATCCAACACTAGAGTAAATACTTCATATGTATGAACTAATTTAATCTTTACAACATCCCTATGAAGATATAATAATTACTGTTACTTTTTAAGTTTATAAGTGAGGAAACTAAGGGACAGAGGTATTGACTCTTGTGACTATTTGCATAATTATACATTTTAAATAGTAAACTTTTTCTGGGTGGTAAGGAGTTGCACATTTCTGCTTTGTTTCTTTTCCAAGATTTTAATCAACGGGGCAGAGTGTCTTGTTCAACTCCAGTAATTTGAAGTGCCTTCTCCAAAGTATATATCTGTCTCAGCGATCTCAGCCATGTCAGATATTGTATTCACCAGTCCAATATTCTTTCCCCTACCACTGCTGTTTAAATGGGTGGACAACATGATATATCTTATTGATATATCATCAATAAAATATGAACAAAATTGATGTTTGGGCCAAGATAAACAGTTTTACTTTCTTCATACTCTTATCCTCTATCTCCTATGTGCAGAAGACTCTGAGAACCAAAAAGATGTTGGAGCCACAGAATGGAAGAAGCTGATTCTGATCATTAATATATCTGTTTAGTTTTGGTTATGTTGTATTGACTTCTCTTGTTTTATGATGTTTAGTAGTGAGCTCTTTGTTATCAGAATTTTATGGGGTTGTACGTGTCTTTTAAAGAGGATTTGTAGGTCCCCACTACAATCCTGGGGCTACTATCAAAACTGGGACCTCAAATTCAAACTATCTTGGATTTTTTCAGGTCCTCCAGACACCAATTCCAGGGTGAAGTCTTATGTATAATTTTGAATTCTTAGTGAAGGATGTTTTTTCCCCTCAACCTCGAGGTTTATGACATCAAGTGTAATTATGATCTCATTGTGTGGAATGTTTTTTTCTTTTCCTGTTCGTACTGTCATTGAAAGTTTTGACAATGATTGGTTTATGTCGTACTGTCATTGAAAGTTTTGACAATGATTGGTTTATGTGTTATAGGTGGCTCTCCATGCTGGCTTTCTGTCTTTTACAGGCCCCAGGCCAAGGTGATACCTCTTGCATGTCCATTAACATCGGAAATTATGCTTTTATCACTCTATATTTTAGGATTCTGCTATGTCATTTACTTTCCTGCATGGTTAGTTAATGTTTAAAAAATGGTTTTAAAACTATAAAAAATAGTTTTTATAATGCATATGGTGTATTATATATAATATTATATAATACACAATAAAGCATTATCATATATGCTTTATACTGTTATATAAAGCATCGTACATTCTTTATTTTTTCATTCTTTATATTTTTACATTGTATTACTCTTTGCCATTTAAAATATCAGTCCATTGTTATATCACAGAACATAGTAGATAATATGTTATTTACTCAACATTCAGTCATCAAGTATTTATTATATTCCTGTGGCAGGCTGTGACTGGGGTGATTACAATTCATTTATGATACCTTCATAAAAAATTATGTGAATTTCTAAAACTATCTTGAATGTAAAAGTCCCGAATTAAGACCAGTAGAAATTATATATGATATGGTAAAAGTTTGATTACATGTGTAGTCTGAGCATTTTCTCTACGTTTATGATTTCCTATCTTTCTTAGTGCCCCTTGATGATTGCCTCATTATATATCCCTCTCTTCCTAAGTATTAGAGTGTAAGCTTAAACTTATTACCAAAAACGAGGAGGGAACATTTGTTCTATTTACTATTGCTCTCTGAGACCAATTTATTCTTTGTTTTCTAGCATCCAGTAGAAATTTAACTCTATTTTCAAAAATGAATCTATCCTTGTGCCTAATCTGTGCTTATACTGTCAAACTTTTGTTTATCAGTAACTACTAGAAATCTGACTTTGTCTTACTCAAAGTGAGTAAGCTAAAACTGATAGGGAATATTAAACTATTAATAATTATGTTGTGTTCTACAGTTCATAAAGTGCTTTGCACATCATAATTTGTCTAACTATTACCTTTAAATCCAATCTGTAAGGTGGAACTTTATAGATGAAGAAGCAGGCTCAGAGGGTCAGTTCACTTGGCCAAGCTCCTTTAAGCTCCAGGCTGATTTTTCTACATCAGTGGTTCTCATGGTGCAGGCCACATATGGGCAGCCTCAGCATCACCAGAGAACTTCTTAGAAATGCAAATTATCGGGCTCCACCCAGACTCACTGAATCAGAATCTCCAAGGTGGAGCCCAGCCATCTTTTTTACTAAGACCTCCACGTGATTCTGATGCACACTCAAATTTGAGAAATGTTTGCTTTGCACCACAACTGTCTGTTGGGTGACTGGTCCAAAGTTGCCCTGCCTGGTGAGCCAGGGGTCTCAGTCAAGGGCCAAGTGCTCTTTCTGATACATAAAACTGAGGCTAAACTAAAAAATGAATATGGTCCCTGAATGATAAAGATAAAAGCTAAGATCACAGCTATTGACCTAAGACTGTAAAATCAAGAAGCATACACTGTACTGTCGAGAGAAGATTGTCCTTCAACCTTGAAGAAAATATCTTAGAATCAATAAGCAGAGACAATACTATTGTATACATCACATAGTCAAGTAACAGAACTTAGAATCTCAACTAGTGGGATGACCAACAATATATATCCACCCAGAAGAGTTGAACACTCTTCAGAAATGGATCCATAATTTGGCGTGGAGAAAAGATAGTAAATACAGATCACCTACTATGCACCAGCCATTTACAAGTGTGATGTCATCTAAGCTCAAACAATCCTTCCTGGTAGGTATAATCCTGCCACATTACCTTTAAAAACCTGGGGCTCAGAAAACTTAAATAAGGCCCAAGATTCACTCAGTTAATGAGTGGTGAAATCACTATTCAAATAAACATCTGGTTTTCTCAAAAAAAAAAAATCTGACTTTGTGAAGAGCTAATAATCTCAGTTAACTGTGAACTTTATCTCTGGCTATATGTGAAAAAATATTCTATTTTTTAAAAATTTAAGTATGTAGTTAATAATTTAATATGTTAAGTACATATGTCTGAATTAAAGCTTTCAAATGTATGTATATTTTTAAAATATCAGATGACAAAATTATGATACATGAACTTATATATGGTTATTCATCAAAAATAAAAAAGATGTAGAAAAGTCCTTTAAAATAACTACAACTTAATGTTAAACTTGGCTTTTTACCTAGGCTGAGAAAAAAAAGCTTACCTTATAAATAGTTTTTAAATTCTCTGATACATTATTTAGCATAAATTACATTTACTGTTATTCATTTTATATATAAAGGGTTTATTTAAAAATCACATTTTATACTAATATTCATAAGGAAATCTAAAATACTAAATCAATAATGAAATAACAAGATTACATTTATTGAAATAATGCTGATGATGATTTTAGGGATAATTTTGTTAATGGGAGAGTGTTTCACTGTTAGTGTGATATTTAGACCTATTGAAATCATTAGGAATGGCTTACTGGATTCCCCAGAGCTTCTTAGTGTACTCTTTGACAGTTACTTAGAGACATCAATGTCTGCCAGTTATTTTCAAAGGAAATAGAAAGTACTAATGCATGTCAAATTTGGCTAAAGGCAAAGAGGATTGGTACAACTTTCTCTTTGTCTTTAAAATTCAACTTAGTGAAATCCAACAAGAAAAAAATGATTTCTAAATAGGAGTAAATTTATAGAATTATTTATAGTACATAACAAAGTAACACACATTAAAGAGAATTAATGCTGTATACTTTTCACTAAATATGTCAAATAACTATAATAGGTAAAAATTTAGCATATGGTGTTCTGCTGGTGTGGAGCTGGGTTAGATCATCAACTGGAAATTTGATGGGCTTTTCTGAGTGATTCTGAAATTTCATCTGATAATTAGCAATAAATTAAAAACAAAATCCATGATTACCAATAATTATATGTAGCCTACGTTATCATTTATCAGTTCAATCCCTTGTCCTTTTCCTTCCTCTTTTTATTTATTTATTTGTTTGTTTGTTTGTTTATTGGCTGCGTTGGGTCTTCATTGCTGCACGAGCTTTCTCTAGTTGAGGCGAACAGGGACTACTCTTCGTTGCAGTGCAGTGATTTCTCATTGTGGTGACTTCTCTTATTGCAGAGTACGGGCTCTACGCACGCGGGCTTCAGTAGTTGCTGCACGTGGTCTCCGTAGTTGCGGCACACAGGCTCTAGAGCATGCGGGCTTCAGTAGTTGCGGTGTGTGGGCTCAGTAGTTGTGACTTGCAGGCTCCAGGGCTCGCGGGCTTCAGTAATTGTGGCGCACGGGCTCTAGAGTGCAGTCTCAGTAGTGGTACATGGGCTTAGTTGCTCTGCGGCACGTGGGATCTTCCTGGACCAGGGATCAAACCCGTGTTCCCTGCATTGGCAGGCAGATTCTTAAGCACTGCACCACCAGGGAAGTCCTCCTTCCTCTTAAAAAAAAAAAAAATTATTGAAGTATAGTTGACATACAATATTATGTTTCAGGGGTACAACAGTGATTTGATATTTATATACATTATGGTTGATTACCACGATAAATGTAGTAACCATCTGTCACCACACAAAATTGTTGCAATATTATTGACTATATTCTCTATGCTGTACATTATATCCCTGTGATGTATTTATTTTATAACTGAAAGTTTGTACCTCTTAATCCCTTCACCTATTTTGTCCAGCTTCCTACCCTCCTGCCCTCTGATGACCACCAGTTTACTCTGTATCTATTTCTGTTTTTCTTGTTCTGTTGTTTTGTTTTGCTTTTTAGAGTCCATATATATGTGAAATCATACAGCATTTGTCTTTCTTTATCTGACTTATTTTACTTACCATAATATCATCTAGGCCACTAATGTTGCACAAATGGCAAGATTTCATTCTTTTTTATGGCTGAGTAATATTCTCTATATATTAATATATTATATCTACTTTATCCATTCATCCACTAACGGACATTTAGGTTGCTTCCATATCTTGGCCATTGTAAATAATGCTACAGTGAACATAGTGTTTCCTTTAGTATTTTTGAATTAGTTTTTTTTCAGATAAATACCCAGAAATAGAATTGCTGGATTGTATGATAGTTCTATTTTTCATTTTTTGAGGAACTTCCGTACTGTTTTCCATACTGGCTGCACCAATTTACATTCCCCTAACAGTGCAGAAGTGTTCCCTTTTCTCCACATTCTCACCAACACTTGTTATTTCTTGTCTTTTGATAATAGCTATTCTGACAGATAATGAAACAGGAGGGAAAGGTGCAGGGACAACCTTGAAAAGAATGACATAGCCCGAGGACACAACATAAACTGATTACAGTAAGTCCCCTACGTATGAACCTTCAAGCTGCGAACTTTCAAAGATGAGAACATGCATTCCATCAATGTCAGGCGTGAGTGAAATTGCATCTTGCCCTGTCTCCTGTTGCTGACGATCCTTCAGCTCTACCATCTCCCACCTCTTTCCCCTCCTCCAGTCAGTAACTCTTCTTGCCTGTTCACTCAGTGTCAGCCTCTGTATGCCAGATGTTGTACTGTACTAGTGTACTTTTCAAGGTACTATACTGTAAGATTAAAAATGTTTTCTTTATTATTGTGTTTGTTTGTTTTTTATGTATTATTTGTGTGAAAAGTATTGTAAACCTATTACAGTACAGTACTATATAGCCAATTGTGTTAGTTGGGCACCTAGGCTAACTTTGTTGGACTTATGAAAAAATTGGACTAATGAATGCATTCTTGGAATGGAACTCGTTTGTATGTATGTAGGGGACTTACTGTAGAACCAAATAGGTCCAACATGGCAGAAGATTCGAGTTCCAGTAGACCTTGAGCCTCATTATATGCTCATTGTAATATATTAGCATGCTAAATGACAAACCCACAAGCCCCATGACAGTTCTGAGGCTAATGGTAAAAGACCAAAAAGTGGGCGGTGGCCTGATTCCTGGAAATCTCCACCCCTTCCCCAAAATAGTTGGAATAATCCTCCCACTTATTAGCCTATGAAATTACCCAGCCCATAAAAACTAACCATACCATATTTCGAGGCTCTCTCACCTTCTGAGCTGGCTCACACTCTGTGGAGTGTGTGCCTCTCTAAATAAATCCACTTCTTACCTATAATTTTGTCTCTCACTGGCTTCTTTCTGCAATGAGACATCAAGAACCTCAAATTCACCTGGAACAGTATGAAGTGATATCCCATCATGGTTTTGGTTTGTACTTCCTTGATGATTAGAGATGCTGAGCATCTTTTCATGTTTCTGTTGGACATCTGTATGTCTTCCTTGTAATAAAAATCTATTCAGGTCCTCTGCCCATTTTTAAATCAGATTGTTTGGTTTTTAGCTATTGAGTTGTTTGAGTTCTTCATATATTTAGGATATTAACCTCTTATCAAATATATAATTTGCAAATATCTTCTCCCATTCAGTAGGTTGCCTTTTTGTTTGGTTGACAGTTTTCTTTGTTGAGTAAAACTTTTTTATTTTGATGTAGTCCCATTCATTTATTTTCTTTCTGATAGTTGCTATTAGGGTATAGAAATGCCAGATTTATGTATATTAGTTTTGTATCCTGGAACTTTACTTAATTCATTTATTCTAATAGATTTTTAGTAGTGTATTTAGGGTCATGTCATCTGCAGATAGTCACAGGTTTAATTCTTCCTTTCCAATTTTGATTCTTTTATTTCTTTTTCTTGTCTGATTGATGTGGATATGTTGTATGTTTCCAATACTGTGTTGAATAAAAATGGCAATAGTGGTCATCCTTGTCTTGTTCCTGATCTTAGAGGGAAAGCTTTCAACTTTTCACTATTGAGTATTTTGTTAGCTGTGGGTTTATTATGTATGGCCTTTATTATGTTGAGGTATGTTCCTCCATGTGCACTTTGTGGAGACTTTTTATTATAAGTAGATGTTGAGCTTTGTCAGATGCTTTTTCTACATCTATTTAGATGGTCATATGATTTTTATCCTTCATTTTGTTAATGTTTTGTATCACATTCATTGATTTGTGCATATTGAACCTTTCTTGCATTCTGGGATAAATCTTACTTGATCTTGGTATATGATCCTTTTAATGTATCATTGAATTTGGTTTGGTAATATTTTGCTGAGGATATTTTTATCCATTTCATCAGTGTTATTGAACTGTAATTCTCCTTATTTGTGTGGTATCTTTATCTGTTTGCTATCAAAGTGATGCTGACCTAGTAGAATGTGTTTGGAAGCATTCCCTTATCTTCAATTTTTTGGAAGAGTTTGAGAAAGATAAGTATCAACTCTTTTTTAAAAGTTTCAAAGAATTCACCTGTAAAGCCATCTGGTCCTGAACTTTTGTTTATTAGGAGTTTTGGATTACTGATTCAATTTCAATGATTGTTCTGTTCAGATTTTCTTTTTCTTCCTGATTCAGTCTTGGAAGATTGTATGTTTCTAGGAATTTGTCCATTTCTTCTATTTTGTCCAATTTGTTGACATATAATATTCATAGCAATCTCTAATGAACATTTTCATTTCTGTGGTTGGTTGTAATTTCTCCTCTTTTATTTCTGATTTTACTTATTTGGCTCCTCTCTTTTTTAAATTTTTTTTCATGAGTCTGGCAAAAAGTTTATCAATTTTGTTTATATTTTCAAAGAAACAGCTCTTTGTTTTATTGACCCATATCTTAAAAGTAAGGACTTATATGTCTTTCCTTTTAGAAATTTTTCTCTCTCTTTTAAGGCCCTGGGGAATAGTTTATCTTATCTATATTAAATAATAAAGGTGGCTACTAAATATATACTTTCTGGCATCAAAATGATGAAAGAAAATGGTATGATTTTAGCTAAAGGAGTAAAAATCCAACCAGAAAACAATTAACAGTATTCAGCTATTTTACAATAAGCAATGCCAAACTGTTGTTACTCATAGTGGTTAAATTATGTGATTGCTATGATTGTACCTAATAAGCAATTAATGGGATGCAATCTCAAGTGTGTTATTCTGAATGTAAGAAAAATACCCTTTTATAATTTCGAGTTTATGTATGGTCACGATTAATTTTTGAAGAGAAAACAATACAGGTAGGAGTTTATTAACAATTTATTTTTGCATAAAAATTCTGAATGTTTGTAACTACTTTCATTGACAGTAAGGAAAAATTTGAACCTATCTCCAGTGCCCATACTTCAAGTAATTATACTGGATCAAGTAGGAATATACATTTATTAGTTTCAAAAATACCAGATTGTTTTATCTGTCATTTCCTTCTCAACTCTACTGAAGCCAGATCATTAAACAATAACAATATGGTCACAGAAATTAACAACAAACAAATTATAAAGCAAAAAGATGGAGTGTGGAGGCTTTCTGGAAGTGTTGGTAGAACCAGTTACCTAAATTGACAGTTACCGAGCACAAATATAGCCTCAGGTTGTGCAAAGAACAAGGATGTGTGAAATACTCAGTTTATACAATGTGTGCTCTTTGTGGCAGATAAGACCAATTCATTTGCCAGTATCTCTGCTCATGCCCTTCTCTCTGGGCATCCTTCTGCTGTCTATCAAAGTCTGAAAACATCCTAGTCACTAGGAATGATCAGCTGGCTTCCCACTGGGATCAATGATAGATTTTCTCTGTCAATTTTCCTTAGAACAATAATATATTAAGTAAACATTCCTATGGCTTTACGAATCTAAAGTCCTCAGAAATGGTCTTCCAAAATAATACAGGAAAAGGACTAGCATTTATACAATGCCCTTAGTTGTTTGTTTGTTTGTTTGTTTGTTTGTTTTAAATCACATGTATTACCTAAGGGTTTCTACTGTAGGAAAAACCAACTATGTAACAAACTGCTTAGAAAAAAGGTAAATTTTCAAGAAATACTAGTAAGAATTATTTAGTCTTGGAAAAGGGATATTTTCCAAAACTATTTATCTGAATGCCTTCAGCACTCTTCTGATTCAAATTTCCTTCAAACTCACTCAAAAATGAAAATTCTCTTCAAAATCTCCTGAAGCTATCTTCTAAGTCATTATGCATTTACTTGGAGCTTAATTATAGTATAGTATCTATAACCATAAAAATATAGTCTTTGTGGTGACGTGTACTTCATCGAACACATATCATTTGTACAAAATGATTAAAGGCCAATATGTTCTGATTAACTTAATACTAGCCAATTTTTTAATAATTAGGGAATATAAGCAGGTATAAACTCATATTAAAAATAATTATGACTTTCACAGACTATTCATAGTGTCTTGTAATATTATAAATAACTATTTTTAGCATCAATTACCATTTTCTACTAATGGTTAAAATAAAATATTACTGTTAGAATTTCCTTTTTATTTTTATTAGATTTAGAGTTAATGACAGTTCTCTAACATTTTAAATAAGATTCTGTTACAATATAAAAAACAGGAGCCATTGCAGTTTTGTTGTGCTTAAGATGATATATTTCAGAAAACAGACACACTTTGAAATTAACTGCAGTGCCAGCCATAGAACGGAAGATGCTTTACGAAGGTATATCAGTGCCAATATGAATGTAATGTACTGTTTACAACACATCATAGGAGTCCACAGATGGCCACAAGAATTAGGCTAACATCCAACTAGTCTCACAAAGCTTACTGAAATTAGCAGGAAATGTATTTATCTTCTCATTCAATTCATATTTAGTTAAAACCATACAATTTCCTATTATAATTTTCATTCCAGAAAGTATATATTTAGTATCCACTTTTCTCAATTAATATTAATGGTATAAACTATTCTCCAGGGAATAAAAAAGAAAAATGGTGATTCTAAAGGGGAAGACATTTAAATCCTTACTTGTAAAATATGTGTCACTTCAGATGAAAAGTGTTCTTAAAAGGGGCTTGGGAATAACTATTCGTTTTATAGAAAATAAGTTTAAATCAATATTACGGAAGATAGCCCTACATAACAGAAAATACTCAGATGAATGCCTTTCAATATTAAAATATAATGATTTAAGGTTATGGATCAGTGACTAGAAACAACGGAGACCGCACACTCACGCTATTTGCTCCAGTCATGAGGAGGAGAGCCTGCTACCTGAGCTCCAACTGTTAGGATGCCTTCCTATCAGGATCTTTGTAGAATTATGGGTGGTGGCTTTGAGCCAAAAATAATTCAAGATTTAGATTCTCCGGAGACCAACTTGCTTACTCACTATGCCAGGATTTGAGAAGTTCTGAATCATTTGTGCTGACAGGATCTTGATTTGCTCTTTTCAGGTCTAGGGTTTGTTGTCTTAAGTGTTGTCAGATTTTTAATGATCTTTTTTTAATCCTCCAGGGACCAGTATGTAATTCTTTGGTTTGTAAGTGTCCTTCTCATGAATAAGGGTGATATTGTAGGAAGTTTATAATCTAGAGTTGGTTAAGGATAAAGTGGCACTGTTTTCTATCCTATTAACAACTATACTTGAAATTTATAAGATGGGTTCCTTATTTTGATAGAGTACTTAGTTTTTGTAGCATTTTTTATTATCAGATGGTGCTCAGAATTATTTTCATAAGCTGAGATAATAAAGTAAAAATAAACATGAACTCAAGGGTTCATATGTTAGGCAATCAGAAGAATTTTGCAGCAATCATAGGCCTGAGAGATATCGCTAATTTTTCTTGTGGAGGGAACGGGGGTTCAGCTATCACTTTTGACAAAGGACCAAGTCACAATTTTGTGATAGTATATGACTTGAGAGTCATGTTTGGATAGTTGGGAAAAAATGAAAGGGATAACTTCAAATAGTAATTTGTGATGCTGGTTATACAATTATTGATTTTTACCAGTTAAGAGCTTGGAGTCTGAGTTCAGATAGACCAAATTTCAAATCCTGGCTCCAGTAATGAACAGACCATGTGGCACTTGAACATGTTATTTAACTTCTTCAAGACTAAATTATTTATTTATAAATATATGATAATAAAGATCAAAACCTCATAGAAGTATTGTGAAATTTAAATTTCACAATGCATGTGAAGTTTTAGCATAGTACGTGATACATTTTTTCTTGAAATTTATCTGCTGTTATTATTTTCATCATTACCATCCTTACCATGATTACTATTGTTATGACTTGTTCATTGTTTTCTCCACTGTAAAATCACACTTAGTAACTTGTCCAGATAAATTTCTCCATATTTTCTAAGTTGAATAAAATATCAACATTGATTCCATTTTGTATGGAACTTTAGGGTCAAGGAACCCCTTCTCCCTATCTAATATTTAGCACATTGGTAAATATCCAGTTTTTAAGGGACTGATGTATAAGTCTGACATAATGACACCATGTGTGCTGGGCCTGATACCATTGGATAAAAATTGCACTCACAAGAAACTTTAGAGATCAATGTTAAGAACCCACATAACATAAATAATATGGGCAAAGAATATATAAAATTTGCACTATTTCCCACAGGATTTTGATTTAACTGGAAAAGCTAGCATTTCTTTTTTTATAAAGAGGGTAGCAAAAGCATATAATCTTAGCACTGACTTTGATGCAGTGATATTTGGAAAAGGAAAAGAGATCCATCATATTTGGAGGAAGATGAGGTTTCTCTTTTGGAATATAAAACAGGGGCTCTTTGTGACCGTAGAGCAGACTGCCTAATGCACCCTAATCATTTTATGGTACTGCATGGAAAGTGAAGTAACTAGTTCCATCTCTGTGATTTATTAGATATGGGTATTGAATAAAATTCTTAAGTTCTCAAAATTTTAGTATTTTTAGCTATAAGATGAGGGTAATCATATCTGACCTTCCTAGCTCACTAGGATCAAATGACAAACTGTCAAAAATCAAATGAGATCAGCATGTAAAAGTATATAAAGTACTATAGCTAATAGGTACAGTACTCTAATTATACCAGGTATGAGATTATTTTAACAGTTTAACAGCTCAGGGTTTTAATAGAATTATATATACTCTAAATTATATATATTCTCTTCCATCTGTGCCCATTAACTTCTGTGCTTATTTGTTTAATTGTTCTCCCAATGTCTTTTTGTACACAGGGGAATTTAGTTTTCCCGTCTATATTTCGTTATCTCCCTAGGTACAAGAATGGCCATAGGGAGGAGTCTGGTTTTCATATATTACTATCTTTCCACTCGGGCTTCCACTGGAAGATTCATATCTTCTTCTAGCTTGTACTGTGATAACCCTGAGTCCTAGTAATATCTTACCATCCATATTTTCCTTCCCTCCAACCCAAGGCTTATATTTATTCTCTTGTTATCTCTCAGTAACTTCTTCTCTCCACTACAGAGAGCTGACATTTGGCTCTGGTTCTCACGTGGGGAGCTCAGAATTCTGAGAGGCTGCCTTCAGGCATTTACCTAGATAACTTAATGATTGATTGCCAAAAAGGGTTTTGCTTCCTTAGTCCACCCCATTTGAATCCTTTGAGGAGTTTGAAGTTCCCTAAATTTTCTAGTTAAAGGAAGAAACTAGAGTCCCTTTTAAAATAATCACACTAATAAGGACACTTCCATTAAATTCCTGTCCTAATTTCCAGCTATCCTACAATCGAACTGACCTTTGCTTTTAAACTAGAAAAACTCTCTCTCAAATACATGTGATTTTCCCCAACCCCTGAGGGTGCACAGTAAATTGTAAGTTCTCTTTGTTCAAGTATCAGATTTTTACTTTATCAAAGCCAGGTTTTGAAACTGAAAAAACAAAAATGACCTTAATCTTTTCTCTGTCTGTAAATCATCCCATCTTGCTTTCAAAATTTCATTCTATATTAAGATTCCAAACATCTGGTTAGGAAATCAGTTGATTTCTTTGTACTTGGTTTTTTCATATTGTCTTTCCTAAGGTGAATGAATACGTGCCCTTGAAGTGATGAATACCATTGACTCTTAAGGGGATACAAGGGCCATGTATTGGTTTGCTAAGGCTGCCATAACACAGTACCACAAATTGGGTGACTTAAGTAACAGAAATGTGTTATCTCACAGTTATGGATGCTAGAAGTCCAAGATCAAGGTATTGGAGGTGTTGGTTCCTTCTGAGGGATGTAAGCGACATCCATTCCATGACTCTCTTCTAGTTACTGGTGATTTGCTGGCCGTCTTTGGCATTCCTAGGTGCATCGCCCCAATCCCTGCCTTAAGGTTTACATGGCATTCTCCTTGTGTGTGTGGCCATGTCCAAATCTCCCCTTTGTATAAGTACACCAGTCATGTTGGATTAGGGGCCCACCTTACTCCAGTATGACCTCATCTTAACTGATTACATCTGCAATGACCCTATTTCCAAATAAGGACACATAATAAGATATTGAAAGTTAGGGCTTTAACATAAGAATTTTTAAGGGTTAAAATTCTCATAACAGGTCACAGGGACAAAAACTCTCTTAGTTAATACATCTGCATTCTGTCCTGTCATGAATTATCCTTAATAGTTACTCACTATACCTTTTTCCTTATCAATGTATGCTCTGTAATTCTGTAATGCTTTGCAATCTAATTTATAGCTAAAATGCTGGTTCTTACCCCTTATGTCCTCTTCATACACCAAGGGGAAAGGGTACTCATGAATCTTTTAATGAAGAAGCTACACTTATCCACATATATCTGTACAGGTGCTCTTAGGAAGAAAGGCCATAATAAAAATAAAAGCAATAAAGAATATATGATTCATGTTTCCACACATCAGATAAAAATTAGCTTTTGACTTTTTACTCTTGAAAATTTCCTTTTTATATTCCTAGTATTTATTATGTAATAAACAGTAGCAACTTTTGGAAGAATAGCATGTTCCTAGAGAAATTATCCTGCTTCTTTCTCATGATGTAAATACATCTAAACAAACTATTCAATATATGCAGTTTGAAGAGTAAAAAGTTTATTAAGACTATAGCCATCCCAACAGGTTAAAGTAATATCTCATTGTGGTTTAATTAACATTTCCCTTATTAGTGGTGTTGAGCAGTTTTTATATACCTGTTGGCCATTAGTATATCTTCTTTGGAAAAATGTCTATTCAGGACCACTGTCCATTTTTCAATTGGGTTAATTGTTTGTTGTTGTTTTTGTTTTTTTCTTTCTCTTTTTTGCTATTGAGTTATATGAGTTCATAATATATTTTGAATATTAAGCCCTATGAGTTATATGGTTTATAGACATTTTCTTCCATTCTGTAGGTTGTCTTTCATTTTTTGATTGTTCCCTTTGCTGTGCATATTATTCAGTCATTAAAAAATGAAAATCCTGTCATTTGCAACAATATGGATGAAACGGGAGTTCATGATACTAAGTGAAATAAGCCTGTCAGAGAAAGACAAATACTTTATGATCTCAATTATACATGGAATCTAAAAATATCAAACTCAGAGCCAGAGAATAAATGGTAATTACCAGGGGCTGTGGGGTGGGGAAAATGGAGAGATGTTGGTCAAAGGGTACAAATTTTCAGTTATAAGCTGAATAAATTCTGGGGTTATAATATCTAGTATGCTGACTATAGTTAATAATACTGTATTGTATACTTGAAATTTGCTAAGAGAATCACTCTTAAGTGATCTCACCACATTAAAAAAAAAATTGTGGGACTTCCCTGGTGGTGCAGTGGTTAAGACTTCACTTTCCAATACAAGAGTGTGGGTTCAATCCCTGGTCGGGGAGCTAAGATCCCACATGCCTTGCGGCTAAAACACTAAAACATAAAATAGAGGCAGTATTGTAACAAATTCAATAAAGACTTTAAAAATTGTTCACATCAAAAAATCTTAAAAAAAAAGTGTCTCTGTGAGGTGATGAATGTGTTAATTAGCTTGATTGTGGCCATAATTTTACAATGTATACATATATAAAATATCAAACCATCGTGTTGTACACCTCAAATATATACAATTTTTATTTGTCAGCTATTCCCTAGTAAAGCTGGAAAAATAATGAAAAAAATAATTGAGTTTATTTAAAAAGTTTAAATAGGAGTTAACTCAGCTTTTGCTTTCAGCAATGTGTATATGTTACTCATTCTTCTTTAACCCATGATCTTGTTGTTAAAAAATAAAATTCTCATGCTCCTTCTGTATACTGTATTACCAAAAACAGTAGGTCTGTGTTTTTCATTTACCTCATATAAAAGTATTTTTATAATGCTGTATAATTTTTCATGCTACATACACTATACATATGAGATATAAGGAGAGTATACTAGCCTCACCTCTCTCGGCCAACAATAGAGACTAATTTATAAAGAATATACGCTGGAAAAACAAAAGTTATATAGTCAAAAAAATTGCTCCATCTAGTATTTCTGAGGAGGCAGTATGAAGTCAAAATATATTTTTAACTATTTCTGATTTTTCTCATTATTTTAACATTTGAATGAGAGCTTGGATGCATATAGGATTCTAGGGTCATGGCACTGCTCCCAAGAATTATTATGATAACTCTCAATTATTTTCTTTTTAATTAATATTTTGAAGGAATAAATATGTGCCTAGCTTGATTTGAAAGTAACCTAATTTTACTTATATGTATGGAATTTATTCTGGAAAAAAGTCAACTGGCAAGGAAAAAATTATGAAGATATTTATTGCAGCTGTCAGGAAATAATGTTCCATAAGTATTTTCAAGTTACCTCACATTCAGGGCTTACTGAGCAAAAGTTACTGACAACCTATGTAAAGGATGACTGAAGGAAAAATGAGCCTTGGAAGTTAAAAATAGAGACCTTCTGAGAGATTTATAGACAGCCTCCCCTGGAGCCATTTATTTACATTTTAGAGGTTATAAACCTAGAGACCTTCTCCTCTCTCCAGAGTATTTATTTATATTCCAGAGCAGACATCAATTTCTTTCCATCTCTAGAGAGGTAGATGTACCAGCCACCTACATAAGCTCCCAGTTTCATAGTTTTGGGGTTACTCTCTTGTGATACATACCCTGTATCTGCTTGCATCCCATCACCCTGTGGTTATTTGGAGCATGGGAACTGGCATAAGATATTCTGTGAGTAATTAGATGGCTCTCTCTGATCCCAGGGGACTCCTGATTGCATTTGTGTGTGTGTGTATTATAGTAATGTATAATTGTGGAAGTAGGGTAACATCTCAGATCATTCTTTCATGGTTTCACACTGGCTAATTACAATGGATACAAAATTAAAAAGTATAAACCCTATAAAGTACGATCTAGATCTGTGCAAATCAGTAAAACTTGATAGCTCTGAAATGTAATGTAGAGAAAGAAAAAGTTACCAAATAATAGAGTTTGATGCAATTTACATTAAATGTAATTTGTGTTTGTAGTATTATATGAGAATATTCAAATCAGCTCCACAAAAGTAGAAAAAAAAACAACTGATGACACACATAAGAAGTTAAGCAAATATAGAAAATAAGCTGGTGGCTTATGAGATATAAGCAATATCTCATAAGTTGTGTTAAGATATATAATAACTAAACAAGTCAACAAGTCTGTGAGATGAATAGAATTCATAAATATGTTAAATACAATTGCAAGGTAGCAACCTTTAAGACATATTAAAGATAAATGGAATACTTCAAACAAATAAGAGTGCTATTTTTGAATAGAAATCAATGAAAAGATCAAGTCATAAGCTATGATTATGGCACCAGTAGGCTGACAGTTGTGATCTCTAAATTGGCCATCTATCTGTGACTCCCATTATGTTTCCATTTGGCCCCTCATGGATTCTGCCCAAGAGACAAATAAAACAAGTAACTGTTCAGTAGACTAGTTAGTGAGATATACCTGTGACCAGGACTACTTTCCCTGGTATCTCTTTGACAGAGAAGGTATATTTGTGTTGACACCTTCATCATATTGGGTTCCTTCCTCACACTTTAAATTTGGTCCCCATAAGACCACCATCACCTGGGAAGACTGACATGACAGAGGGTGATACACACACATATGCTGTGTAACCCAGGATTCGGGTAGTTTGGTTTTTCATCCTATCCCATTGCTTTGCCCCTGATTCTTGCTGTATGTTTTTAACTGTTGTATAAACGATGTGATTCAAGAATCTTAATTTGGCCTGAGAGCTGGTCTATTCCATAACCTCTGAAATAGCTTGCCTGAGAATGTGCTTTGATCCTTTCATTACATAAAGATCATTTCTCATGTATCATTAAAACATAAAATAATACTATATATTATTTGTTGGTCATGTTTTATTATGTAAGAAAGGGGTATGGAAGGACATACTAAAAGAATTAAAATGGCTCTCATGAGGAAAAGGGTAGCAGAATGGATGAGGGTTCATATTGATAGGGAAACTTTATGTGTATTGTTCTCATTTCTAAGAAGGAAGATATATTACATGAGTAATGGAAGATTAATAAAAATAATCAAAACATTATTTTTTGCTGTGTACTGATCATTTCTAATAATCAGATTAAAGTTTTAAATCAGGAATGTGTTCTATTATGTTTGACTTTGGTTTTCATTCCAGTAATTCTAGTCTATTCTCCACAAATGACCTCTCATTCTTGCTTCCACAGCAATGGTTTTCTTTTGGTTCTACATATTTACCATGCTCCTTCCAACTTCCTGGCCATTGTGGAAGCTTTTTCTTCTGTCTGGAACACTTTTCCCTTTGCTGATCATCCTAATTTTATTTCAGATACCACCTCATAGACTTTTACCTACCCTTATTTTATACTCATAAGGTACTCTGGAATTTTCCTGTAATACACTTATTAATTGTTAGTATTCTTTGGTTCTAGACCATAAGCTTCATTAGATTAAGGATTATATATGAATTTGATCATCATTATATTCCAATAACCAAATACATTGCCTAATAAATAGAGGAGCAATAAATAAAGTAATAAAAGTATCATGAGAGGTCAAGAGAGATGAGAATAGGAAAGTGTGTCCACTGAATTTAAAAACATGGAAATAATTTGGGTGTTGAATAATTAAAGCTGTGCTGGACTGGTGAGGTAAAGTCCAGATCCTAGTGTGTTGAGAAGTTGGTGCAGAGGATATCGGAATAGTAAGTATAGAAATTTTATTTCAGAAGTTTGGTTTTAAAGTAAAGGACAAATGTTAGGGAGTGCCTGAAGGTAGAGTGGGAGAGCATATATAAATGTTATTCAAGATATACAGATTGCCAACAAACACATGAAAGGATGCTCAACATCACTAATCATTAGAGAAATGCAACTCATAAATCCAGAAAGGAATTGAAATACTTTTGGAAGAAATACACTAAAATCATCATTCTTTTTTACCTTATTCCTCTATATTCTATGCAAATTAATGACAGGTTTTTTAGACTGTATGGTTAGTTAAATAATCTGAGGTCTATTTCCTACATAATTCCTTCTCAATACTTAGAGGCTTCAAGGCAAAATGTCTGTCTTCCTAAAAGATAACATCAGCTACTCTTAAAAAGTTATGTCAAGGGCTTCCCTGGTGGCGCAGTGGTTGAGAGTCCGCCTGCTGATGCAGGGGACACGGGTTCGTGCCCCGGTCTAGGAAGATCCCACATGCCACGGAGCGGCTAGGCCCGTGAGCCATGGCCGCTGAGCCTGCACGTCCGAAGCCTGTGCTCCGCAACGGGAGAGGCCATAACAGTGAGAAGACCGTGTACCGCAAAAAAAAAAGTTATGTCAATATTAATTTAAGAGGTCATTTGCACAAATGTTAGTGTTGATAAATTGATTTCACTCTTCTCATTCATTTAGTTTACAGACTATATAACATACTTCAGTTTAAATTATGTATGTGAACATTTGTGATTCTAACAGTTATTAATCATTCACAAGATGAATGTAAATGACAATTTCACAATGCATGCTATAGATCTACAGAACAAAGAGATAAAATAAAATATAATCTAGGAAACTAAAATGCTTCTGAACTAAAAATACCATTAAATATTTATATGCTTTGGAGCAGAATGTGTTTCTTTCCCAAAGCAACTATCGATCTGTGTACTACTTTCTTCCAATAAATGATTTCACATTAAACTCAACTCAGTTCATGGTTTTATCACACAGAACACTGATCTCCTTCATTTAAATGACTGGAATTTGTATTTTCACATTTTTCCAAAGGTTCACCTAAATTTTAGCCCCCAAATAAAGTATATATTTAAATCTATTTGAAGTAAATTCGATTCCAATGTGGTTATATTGATTTACAATGTTTAAGTATGTTCCAAATAATATCCCATTGCCATTATAAGGTCATTTACATAATAATTTCATTATAATATTTGTAATACAACAGTATTTACTATGATCAAAATATGTTCAGAGATAAAAACTATTTTATGATGTCTGCTACTTTATTCATATTTTACAGCAGAGATTTTATTCCTTCTTTAGAAGGCAAAGTTTCTGCCTTAAGTAGCTTACATACTGGTGGAGGAAGGTGACAATTAAAAATTAAACTAGGGCCTCCCTGGTGGCGCAAGTGGTTGAGAGTCCGCCTGCCGATGCAGGGGATACGGGTTCGTGCCCCGGTCTGGGAGGATCCCATATGCCGCGGAGCGGCTGGGCCCGTGAGCCATGGCCGCTGAGCCTGCGCGTCTGGAGCCTGCGCGTCCGGAGCCTGTGCTCCGCAACGGGGGAGGCCACAACAGTGAGAGGCCCGCATACCGCAAAAAAAAAAAAAAAAAAAAAAAAAAAAAAAAAAAAAAATTAAACTAATATGGGGCTTCCCTGGTGGCGCAGTGGTTGAGAGTCCACCTGCCGATGCAGGGGACACGGGTTCATGGCCCAGTCCGGGAAGATCCCACATGCCGTGGAGTAGCTGAGCCCGTGAGCCATGGCCGCTGAGCCTGCGCGTCCGGAGCCTGTGCTCCGCAACGGGAGAGGCCGCAACAGTGAGAGGCCCGCGTACCGCAAAAAAAAAAAAAAAAAAAAAAAAATTAAACTAATAAGTATATAAGAAGAAGAATATAATTCCAGATAGTGAGTAATGCTATACAAAAGGATAAAGAAAGAAAGAAGGTTGGAGGGAGGGTATGAGTGGGCTATGTTAGATTGGGTGATCAGAGAAAGTCTCTTTGAGGTACTGCTATATGAGGAGAGATCAAAGTCTCGAGAAAGAGAGAGCCAAGCAAAGAAGATGGAGAAGAGCCTTAGACACACATATACAATAAATATAAAGGTCTTCACCAGAGACAAGCTTAGAATACTCAAGAAATAGGAGAAAAAGCAAGAAAAACTAGGACATAGTAAGAAAAGGAAAGAATATTTTGAGATGAAGTCAGGCATGTAGGTAAGAAACAAGTTATGATGGGCTTTAAAAAAAAGATTTCATATGTGGTAGTAAATCACATATAGAGAAGGGATCTGAGTTATATATCCTTTGTAATACTCAGTTGGTCTGCTCATATAAAGGACAAGGGACTGAGAAATTTACCCACAATATTCGCTTCATCGTTGGTGAATTATCAATGGTTTTTAAAGTTTTGAAGCTGGTAGAGATAATCTATGGAGAGAACATATATAGAAAAGAAATATCAGAGGACTGAGACAAGGAGCAGTAATATATTTAAAGTCTGGAGCATGAGGAGAATTTAGAAAAGGAGACTGACATCAGTGCAGTCAGGAGAAAAGCAAGATTCAGAAGCTACACAAAGCTTTACCATAAGATATATGCTGAGTCACTGTGACAGAGTGGATTCAGTTGACCATATTTTTACGAAAGCCTTCTTCCTCCTGTCTACTGAAAGAAAAATGCACAACATAAAAGTGGTGAGTCAAGGTTTATTTGGGTGCCTTACCTAGGACTATAGCCCAGGATAGCTCTGAGGAACTGTTCCAAAGAGGTAAGGGAGGAGCCAGGATATATTTGAATTTTTTGGCTGGAAAAAAACATGTACTTGAACTTCAGAAGATGACTGTTAATCACAAAGAACAGACATCTCAAGTTAATGATTTTAGTGATTTTCCGTGTATGGGAAGATGCAAGAATCTGGGGCCATTGAAAATTTTCCTTAGATATGTATCTTAACTATCTAGGGTCCAGTATATACAAAGCACAGAATGCTTCCTGTTTTTCCCCATCCTGAATTTCCCCCAGGTGCACTGTCAGTGGGCCACCGCAGTAGTTATTGGCTTGATTCTTGTAAAACTGGAATGGCAATCATTTTTTCTGTACACTCACATTCTCTTCCCTTTCTTTGTTTTCTTCTTCTCCATAGCACATATCAGTACCTGAGATTATAAGTTATTTTCCTTTGTTTTTCTATAATCTTTCTTTTCTTCTCTAGGATGTAATTTCTAGAAAGGCACAGACATTGTCTTATTCACTGTTCTCTTGTGCCTAGAATAGTGCTTAGCATCGAGTACACACTCATCAACTATTTGTTGAACAACATAATAACCACTTACTAGATAGCCGCGCTAAAAGCTGCTAAGAAGTCAAAACATGAGAAAGGAAAGAAAGTGAGCATGGTAAACTTTCCTGAGTAGTTTTGCTATGATAATGGAACATAAAAGAGCAGGAGCTAGAAAGAAGGAGGCTTGGATTTTGCATTAAGGAATATTACAACACAGAAGCTTTTCAGAAATATTCACATAAGAGGGAAAGCAGATGATGGAGTAGAGAAGTTACTTATAGGAGAATCTATTTATTTATTTATTTATTTATTTATTTTACAACTTTATTGGAGTATAATTGCTTCACAATGGTGTGTTAGTTTCTGCTTTATAACAAAGTGAATCAGTTATACATATACATCTGTTCCCATATCCCTTCCCTCTTGCATCTCCCTCCCTCCCACCCTCCCTATCCCACCCCTCCAGGCAGTCACAAAGCACCGATCTGATCTCCCTGTGCTGTGCAGCTGCTTCCCACTAGCTATCTACCTTACATTAGGTAGTGTATATATGTCCATGCAGCTCTCTCACATTTTCACAGCTTACCCTTCCTCCTCCCCATATCCTTAAGTCCATTCTCTAGTAGGTCTGTGGAGAATCAATTTAGTAGTCTCACTATAACTCAAGGTTCCCTACTTCTAATGAAACTGGAGGAAAGCCAGAATTTGTAGGTAAGATGTAGATAGACTGATAGATTTGAGATGGAGAAATTAGGTTGTTATATTACTGCTTCTATTTTCTTAGTGAAATTGGAAACGTGGTCATCAGTAAAATTGTGACAAAGATATTGTAAGGTTGTTGGACATTTGATGATGAAAGAGATTATATGACAGTGGCAGAAACAGAGAAACTGGACTGATGAGGAATATATAACAATTACTTAGAAACACTTTTGAAGTTCACAGTCCAGGAGCACAGATCCAATAAAAGACTGAGATTTAGTCATATGATGATAAGAATGTTTCCCTCCCCCCCACCTCTTGTGACTATAACAACAGGCTCCAGGGTAATAGTTGCAGATTACAGCTAAAAGAGGTGCAAATCTCCAATTCTATTTAAGAAGTTCTTAAAGAGGCACAAAGACAACAGGGGAGGAATAAACAGGGACATTCAAGGAATTTGAAACCCCTGGCACTTACAGCTACAGCAAACATTTAAAAGCAGCCTAGTTCCTAGCCAGATTATCATAAAACCTCACCTTAAGCCTATTTATCTCAGTGCCTTTTACCCAATAAATCATATCTGGGATTTAATTTAAGAAGGAACACAAGGGACATTGCATAACAATTAAGGGATCAGCTGTTTAAAAAATTTATAAAACCTTTTCAAAATGGAAAGACATACTGAGACTTCAGAACTGATGAAGTTATTGGTGATGACAAGTTCTGAGCTATGACCATGGAGGCTTATGGTCACCAGTAAAGTTGCCAGCACTTTGATGAAGAGGAAAGCGGTGAAAGATGGGCTAAAATCTTCAGTTCATGAAGCAGTGGATGAATGACACAAGGATGGGGTTTGAGGAGGAGAAGAAAAGGTAGGGAAGTAGGAATGAGGAGCAAAAACCAACAGATAATACAACCTTTAAACATTTTGCCTGAAATGTGGGAGAAAGGAAAAAATAGACAGGAAAATACCTGTCCACACTTGGAAGACATTTAGTATAACGTGTGTTATTGGGCCATAAACAGTTTTCACTTAGAGCAGGAAGGTAATGGGAATATGGAGTGGAAAATTGGATAACTTTAAGGTATAAGTGGATTACAGGGGATTATTAATAACCTGAGGGGCCTTGAGATTCCAGTGGTGAATGAGATAAACAGTGATGAAATGCATAATGAAATTAGTTCTGATGGTCTTTTAGAGAAAAATGGTAACGAAATTTTGCTTTTAGTCTTGTCGTTTGTGGCTTTGTAGGCATTTTGTAGTGGTGACACAAACAATGAATTCAGTCACAAAGACAGGTGGTGGGGTAATCTTTAGGCCTCTCTTAAAACCCACAGAATAATGTGCAGCTTATAGTCCTAATATGTGTGTATAAGTGTGCAATGGAGAAATTATTATATTCTCTTCACCTTAGGATTTATATTTTAGGTTCATAATTCTATAAAAAGTATCAATAGATTAACTATCAATTGTAATAAAAAATACAGACCCTGAAAATATTAATCTCTACTTCCTCTCCCTAACACACACAACTCTAGCCTAAACATCATTATTTAGGTCATTCAGATGTATTTCAGACATGATTTTCTGAATAAGTCTTCGCATATTTAAAACTTCTTATTTTCATACAAATTACATTTGTATATTTGGTTGTTTTCCTTCTGCTTTAGAATGATCCTTTCTCAGTTATAGGTAATAATTATGATGTTGTCTGGCAGAATGAAAAACATGCTTGAATTGAAATAAAAGGGAGAATTTTGTGTCGTGAGTATGAGAAACAGAGTTGCCGTGTGTGCCATTTTCATTTGCGATAATAAATCAGGAAGAATTTTTATTGTTTCAAGGAATGTTATGAGGGAGAATTCACAGTATTTTCTGGTGTAGGATGCACTCCCAATATCCTGTTAGCAGTGTGACTTTATTTTTATTTATCTAGTTTGATGTAAAATAATTACTTCTTCTGAAATGCATTACTAGTCACCTTTATACTTCAGTCTCTGTTAGGAAATTCTGAATTTGCATCAAGCCCTGACAAGATGCCTCTTCTCATAATAGTTCTATTATTATGCCTATTTTAAAGGTTTTAAAAAAGAATCTCAATCATATATTTTGTAAGTAGCAACACTTAGACTCAAACTCAGAAATGATACAATCCATCTCAGTGCTCTTGCTAGTATACTATACTATACAAAAGCCATTCTCTTTTTCTTGATATGTGCAAACATGCACTCTTACACAGAGCGGTGGAATCTCCCAGAAACTTTTCCTCCATCCCACTAATCTCAAGAATATAAAGTTTCAGTTATACAAGATGAATAAGTTCTAGATATCTGCTGTTCAACACTGTGCCTATAGCTGACAATTCTGTATTGCACACATAAAAAGTTGTTCAGAAATTTTAAGAAATTTGTTAATCTCATATGTTTTTACCACAAAGAAAAAAATTTTATGGAATCAGAAGTATATTTACTCCCTCTTTATATATTTGTCATTCCTACCAAATTTCAATAAGCAAAGATATACATGCTGTAAAGGGAAATTGTCTTTTCTTTTTTATAGAATTTAATAATAACCCTGCTGTAAATGTCATTATCATAGTGTGATTTGGGAGATAATCTCCCCTGCAGCTGACAAAGGTAGCCAGACATGGGGTGACTAGGGCGATTTACATGAATGAGCTTATTAAGAAATAAATTGTCATAGAAGTTCAGAGAATGAAATCTATTTCATTTATGATGTAGAACCTTTTATGACATTTGTCTATATTAATTTTCATTAAAAATGGGTAAGAGGATATTATTTAGTTTAAATAAATAGCTACAAACAATAGGGAAAATTTAAGTTTCTGAATTAAATTAGAGCAAGAGTGCTTACAAGAAAGATAATATGACTTAGAAACTGTAGGTTAGGAGATAAGGCAGTTGATATGTATAACCATTCTTTAGGCTAAAGTAAATGTACACAGGTCAGCTTTTCTCAAAGCAAGCATAAAATGGTTTCAAGAATTCTGGAAGTGTCTAATGACGTCCATATTGTCTCTCTGATATCTGACCCACAACATTCACACTTCAAATACTTTATAAAATATATGTCCTTCAGATAGCCCTCTAAGCGGTGATCAGTCAGGTAGTACTCAATGTGTGTGAAGAGATTCTGCAACAGACTTTAAAGAGTAGGAAGCAGAGAATTAGATTTCGAAGGGAGAAATAAGGGAATATGAACAACATACAAAACTCACTACATATTCTAACTTCTGCCTAAAATTGACGCTCGTCAGTATAATAGAATTCCTTTCTCTTAGCCTAATAAACTCATAATTAACATAGATATCCATTAGAAGATATACATGATGCATACCTGTAAAAGCTGTCAGATGTAATCATTTCTCTCTCACACACACACACACACACTTTGAATTTCTGTATTGAATTTTATACTCTAGTTTTATCAAGCAGCTCATCTATTCACCTTCTGTCCTTAAAAATACCTCTCTCTTCTTTTCCTTAAACTAATGATTTGTAACTAGTGTTGATATAATTATGTGGCTTTATTTCTACAAAAAATAAGTTTCTTGACAAATTCATTTTCCATTTTGATTCAAAATTGAAACATGGTCTTATGAGACAAAAACCTTCTTTCCCCACCAGAAATGTGAGGTTAAGATAATTAGCAAAGTGCAAGAAGATTAAAAATATACACTTTCCTTTTGGATCTTTGATGCTTGCTCCCTCAATTTTTAAGAGTTCTTTATATATTAGAGATATTAGCTCTCCATAGTATATATCTTGAATATTTTATTTTGCCTTTTGACTTTATGCTGTTTGTGTCATGTAAATGCTTTTTTGTTTGTTTGGTTTTGTTTTTTTTTAATAATGAAAAACTAACTTCCTCTATCTTTTTGAAGAATGAAAGACAAAATCTCTAAAGAATATTCAAATGAGGAAAAAATAAAGGATGTAAAGTGTGAAATTTGGGGGGAAAGTCATTTAACTCTAAATGAAAGAATAATAATCTTGTCTAAATTTTTATTCGTATCTCCTTTGGCAAATGTGTCTAAATGAGACAATTTTTTTCAGAAATAAATGAAAATGTTTTTAACATTTATATAGCTAAAGTAAATCTGTAAGATATGGATATCTATGATATAGATTATTTGTTAGATGTTTTTCTTATTTTTGTCCACTTGATCTATCTTCCACTGAGAGAGATGATTAAAGTTTCCCAGTATTAGTGACTTTCTTTCTAGTCTCCTTGAAACTCTTATAGTTTTAATTTCATAAAAGTCATTGTGTTATTTGATGCATAAATATTCCTAAGTATTCCTATATCTCCACAGCAGGTTGTAGATTTGAGCATCAAATCATGTATTTCTTTGACGTCTTTAATGCTTGTTGTCTTGAACTGTAGTTAGATATTAGGACCACTATAGCTGCTGCTGGTAGTTCCTAGTTTTCTAATGTTTTTTGTCTTGTCCTTTATATTTAACCTTTCTGAATTCTTTATTTTACATGTGTAAAATATACAATATACATCTAATATACAACATATAGATGAGTTTTATCTTGTGTGGCAAATTGAAACTCATTTTCTACTAATAGTTTATTTTCTTTACATTTATTGTTACTAATATGCTTTGTCTTGACTCTATCAAACTATTTTATAGTTATGTGCAATTTTGTTAGATATGCTATGTTTCTTGATGAGATGTGTATTTTTTGCTCTTTAAAAAGGTTTATATTTTTGTCCCAATGAAGATTTTCATATTTATACTCTTTAATGCACTCCATTTACTGTTTTCTTATTTTCCTTTTTACTATCTGGTTTACCAGTTGTTTTGGCTGTCCTTTAACATTTACACATTTGCTGTACAAAAAAATGACCTTTTTTCTATTTTCCTCTTTTTCTATTCTTCCTCTTCCAATGTTTTAGTGCATTATTTCTACTTTGTCACCATGTATAACATTAGTATGTTAATATTCCACTATTACTCCCACCTTTGTCTTATACACACTTTCATATATTTTTAAATGTCCACCATCAGTCCTCTTGCTGAAGTTTTCCCTGTCATCATTTGGCTAAATTAAGATTATAATGTAGTATAGAGGTTGACAAACTACATCCTGTGGTCCAAATATGGCCCACCATATATTTTTACGAATAAAGTTATACTGGAACACAGTCATTTCCACTTGTTTACATATTTTCTATATCTGCTTTCACACTAAAATGGAAAACTTGAGGCACTACATCAAAGAACATATGACTGACAAAGCGAAAGTTATTTCTTTTTTGACCATTAACAAAAAAGTTTGCTGACCTCTGATCTAGTGTATTTCTCAGAGAGGCTAATAGGTTCAGAAATTTCTCAGTTTGTGTATTTTGAAAGAAAGCTGATTTAATAGAGCCTTGAGAGAATTCTCTGGCCATCCAGTGGCTAAGATTCTGTGCTTTTGCCAGCAAAGGGCCCAGTATGATCCCTGGTTGGGGAACTTCTGTCATTTAATTCTCTGGTTGTTTTCATGTTTATATGTCATTCCCTTATTTTAAAAGTTTTTATTTGAGTTAATTCTCTCTGGGATATCATGTAATTTATTCTTCATATGTGAGGTAATTTTTTCTTTTTCTATCACTTCTTAGAATTCTGAGTTCAATCAACTTTTATTTTGACTTCTCCCTATTTTTTGTTCATTCTACTTTTTAGTTTTTGAAAATGTAATTCGAAGTGACTTTACATATCCTTGTGTGAATGATTTTATTCTACTGCATAGCTGTTTTTCTTGTGGACAAGGGGAATATTTGAGGTGTGAAATTGTGTTTCCATGTTTTCTGAAATAGTTCCTATGGACTTTATTTTCCCTTTATTAATTTTGTGATACTGATTTGTTTTATAAGATTCCTAGTTTACCAGCACCCTTTTCTGTCAGTTTAGCACAATTTAAGCACTTTAGTGATAATTTCTTTGTCTGTTTGACAAAAAAGGGGGAGAATCGCCCACAACCACAGAAGGATTGCATCTGATTTTGTGATTTACCTTTGTCCTGAAAGACCATAAAGTTTCCGTTTTTTTTCTTTTCCCTTGTCAAAAAGTGGTTATTCCTTTCAATTTTGTCTTTTTTTTTTTAATCTCTCAGACCTATGTGTTTGGAAGACAGTCCTTTTAAAAACATTCCTGTCCTCTAATATCACCTTTCGCTAGCAAACCTCTTCTGTTTTCACAGCAGTTCTCTAGGAATATGTGCCTATTCATATAAGTTAGTTTACAAAAAAGTTTCTGTTAATATGGACAAAATCGTTAGGATGCAATGTATTACAGGAAAGATAGTTTCTTAACTGATGGCACAACATTAAATGCTTATATTGATTCTCATGTCATATAAATACAAATTCTTTCCAGTTAGCAAAAGTGACTGAATCCATTTTTACCTCTTCAATGGTATTAGTCACGTATCACCTGTCTTCCTGTGTGCTTGCTTTAATAATCTGACATGCTGCTGATTTTGTCAAGCAGGTTCTTTTTTTGAATATGTTCCTGCCATATTGTTTTCCCTCTTTTTACAGCAGTCCCACTACATTGTGTCTTTGGTAGCTAAGATGTTCTTTAAAAATGTATGGTTTTTTCTATAATTAAAGTGATAACACTGTCTAAAGCTGTTTGTTTCTTTGAAGACAGTTCATGTTGATTAAAAATAAATCCTTGACGGGATGCTGAAGTATACTATCAACAAATGAAATCCTACCAAAATAAATGCAATTAGGATAAAAATCTGCAAAATACAATTTTCAGATAAGCCACATTTAGAAGAGAACAATGCATGACAATTACATATAATTAAAGACTTTAGACATTTTCTCTGTTTCAAGTGATTCTATCTTTACACATATTATACACTTGTAAAATTTAAAACACTGAAAAGGTATATTCATAATATTTCAAAAGGTGGCCACTTTTAATTAAATATGTCTGACTTAAATACTAAATATACCAATTTAATATAATAAAAATACATTTATATGTTTGTTTTTTTTTTTTTTTTTTTTTTTTTTTTTTGCTGTACGCGGGCCTCTCACTGCTGTGGCCTCTCCCGTTGCGGAGCACAGGCTCCGGACACACAGGCCCCGCGGCCATGGCTCGCGGGCCCAGCCGCTCCGCGGCACGTGGGATCCTCCGGGATCGGGGCACGAACCCGCGTCCCCTGCATCGGCAGGCGGACTCCCAACCACTGCGCCACCAGGGAGGCCCTATATGTTTGTTTTATAATAAAACAAATCAAGTTAAATTAAAGTAGACCTAGGTAATAGATCTCCTATTACATAGGCGATAAATGATATACTATTATATAATGAAGGAACAAACAGGAATTTACAATGGAAATTATAAAAAATATTTTGAATTAATTACTTTATACATATTAAAATACAACTTTTATAATTATAATAGTGTTCTGTTCCTTGATCTGGGCTCTTGTTATATGGGCATATTAAATTTGTGCAAATTCATTATGCATTATATTTATAATCTGTGTAGTATTCTGTATATATATATATATATATATGCAGATATATTTATATATATGAAATATTTGAAAAAGAAGTTACAAAACTAATAAATGTAGCCAAATGTTGATTGCTTTCTCCAATTTTTGAACATAATTTAACATTAAATCTTACAAATTATTGAGGAAAAGAATGCTCTAAAGCTAACCTGATCTTATTTTATTTAGTCCATTTTCATTTAATGTAATGATATTTGAGTTTATACGTACTCTCCTACTCTTTGTTTTTTGTTAGTTTGTTTTTCTCACCTGTGTGTGGTTATCTCTTTTCTATTGCTTTCTTCTGGAATATTGAATTTATTATTATTATATTTTACAATTCATTTAGTGGCTATACTAAAGAATAAAATATGTATCCCTCACTTACTACAATCCAATGTAACAATACTTTTACTGTTTGGTAGATAATACTTGGGAATTCACATAATCTATCTCCATTTATTAACTGACTGTTGTGTTGTTGTTGCACATATTTGTTCTACATTTACTTTATGCTCTAGATGACATTATTTTTACTGTTTTTAAATTCAATATTGATTTTATATACTTACATTTCTACTCACTTATAGCTTTTTATTTCTTGCATTTCTCTGTTTCCACCTGGAATCATTTTCTTATGTGCTCAAGAAATCACTATAATACTTTTTAGTGCAGCAGAAAGTTGGTGGCCTGGTCTGTAGCACAGTCTTTCGGGACTTTCGTTGAGAAGGCATGCTAGAGAAGCAAGTTGATAAACTGCTTTGAATGTAGTTGATGTGATAAATTCAAGAGGAGATGTCCAATGGCAGTCAGATATATGAGAGTCATGTCTAGTTGGTAGAAATAAATTTGGAAGTCATTAGACATAGATAGTAAGTGAAGACAGTAAGTGAAGTGGTCAAGATGCTTAGAGAGTATTGAGAGTGAGAATACTCAAAGACACAAAGTAGAACCCCAAGGAACTCCAAAATCTATTGTATATGCCAAGGGCATTAGCATGCAAGTTTCTTGCAGAAGTAGAAGCCAGTGAAGAATAAAGAAAACCCAGAGAATGTACTAGTATGGGAGAGAGGAGAAAGCAGTGCTTTCAGAATGTGGGAGAAGTCAAAAGTGTAGAGTCAAGTGGTCCTGTAATCATATAATTTCAAAATATATTTATGCATACCTTTCAAAAAAATAAAACTTCCTTCAAGCATTGACTTAATATACTTTTATTTTCTCTGTATTTTCAAAACTGCCCCCAAGACAATTCTGGGGAATGAAATCAATTCTTACATACACATATTTCTTTTTATCAAGAAGACAGTCTAGGTTACAAACAAATAAACAAGCAAAAGCACAAAATGATTTTTGAACTTCCCCACAAGCGCTTAACTACAAGAAAAAAAGTAAGCTGATTTCTGACATTTTGTAGCAGAATGAGAGGAGGCAAATTTATATTTATGCTCTCTAGACTTTTTATTGCCTTTACTGATTCTTTTTTTTTCTTTTCCCATTTTTTGTCCTCTCTGTGAGTTGAAATTCAATTTAAAGCAAAGTAAGAATGAATGAAACATTGGACCCAGCCGAGTGCACCACCAACATACTCAGGGTTTTCAATGACCAATTTTTCACACTGCTTGAAGGAAGTGAAATAGTAGTATTCATCTCACATAGGAAGTAAGCTGAAAAGGCACAGTTACACTTTTCAGTCTGCTTGTTTTTTAGTTGAAGTGTAAACTCACAAACTATAGTTACAGAGAGGAATACAAAATGCACAGAACAGAAGCTGGATTGTTTTTTCTGTTAAATGCAGGATCTGTCCACTAGGCATCTACCTAAAATGTTTGACTTGCAGTTCAGAATACCATCCATTTTACTTGATTGATATTCATAAAAGGTATTAGTGTCCTCAACAGATATTATATGGAGGGAAAGGGGATGGGAGGAGAGAGTGTGTCTGCCTCTTTGTTCATACATCAATTCTTTCTATAAAAACAAGCTAAACATAACATTAGCCTGAGTTCTGGGCTCTGGAAGACTTTAGCTAAAATAACATAAGAAAGAAAATTTCATAGAAAAAATTTTGACTGAGTTCTGCAACCTCAAATGTATTCTACCCAATTCTCCTATAAATATCTGGGGGAACACGTAATAGTCCAATTATTATGAGCCTAACAACTTATGGAGATAACAAATACAAATGAAAAAAGTACTCTCTCCTCAGTTCCATCTACATATACCAACTGATATTAGCAAAATAAAATGGTGTTTCTCTTTACTCATCAGAATATGACCTTTTCAATTAAAAAAAAACTTTGAATAGGACCATTTTAAAGGTGCTTACTGCCTTTTTAAAAAGAATTTTAAATAATATTTTTAAAGAAAAACATAAATATTTCATGACTAAAAAGGAAACTTTTACTAAAGCACTTAGTTTGAAATACAGTGAATTTAAACAGCTGCCTAAAATAAACAGATCGCAAGACAGTATGGTACTGGCACAAAAACAGAAATATAGATCAGTGGAACAGGATACAAAGCCCAGAAATAAATCCATTACATATGGTCACCTTATTTTTGACAACTGAAGCAAAAATATACAATGGAGAAAAGAGAGCCCTTTCAATAAGTGGTGCTGGGAAAACTGGACAGCTACATGTAAAAGAATGAAATTAGAACACTCCCTACCACCATACACAAAAATAAACTAAAAATGAATTAAAGACCAAAATATAAAGCCAGGCACTATAAACCTCTTAGAGGAAAACATAGGCAGAACACTCTATGACATAAATCACAGCAAGATCCTTTTTGACCTACCTCCTAGAGAAATGGAAATAAAAACAAAAATAAACAAATGGGACCTAATGAAACTTCAAAGCTTTTGCACATCAAAGGAAACCATAAACAAAATGAAAAGACAACCCTCAGAATGGGAGAAAATATTTGCAAATGAAGCAACTGACAAAGGATTAATCTACAAAATTTACAAACAACTCATGCAGCTCAATATCCAAAAAAAAAAAAAAAAAACAACCCAATCCAAAAATGGGCAGAAGACCTAAATAGATATTTCTCCAAAGAAGATATACAGATTGCCAAGAAACACATGAAAGGATGCTCAACATCATTAATCATTAGAGAAATGCAAATCGAAACTACAATCAGGTATCACATCAAAAAAATCTACAAACAATAAATGCTGGAGAGTGTGTGGAGAACCCTCTTGCACTGTTGGTGGGAATGTAAATTGATACAGCCACTATGGAGAATAATATGGAGGTTCCTTAAAAAACTAAAATCCCACTACTAGGCATATACCCTGAGAAAACCATAATTCAAAAAGAGTCATGTACCACAATGTTCATTGCAGCACTATTTACAATAGCCAGAACATGGAAGCAACCTAAGTGTCCATCGACAGATGAATGGATAAAGAAGATGTGGCACATCTATACAATGGAATATTACTCAGCCATAAAAAGAAGTGAAATTGAGTTATCTGTAGTGAGGTGGATGCACATAGAGTCTGTTATACAGAGTGAAATAAGTCAGAAAGAGAAAAACAAATACCATATGCTAACACATATGTATGTAATCTAAAAAAAAAAAGATTCTGAAGAACCTAGGGGCAGGACAGGGTTAAAGATGCAGACGTAGAGAATGAACTTGAGGAGACATGGTGGGGGAATGGTAAGCTAGGACAAAGTGAGAGAGTGGCATTGACATATATGCACTACCAAATGTAAAATAGATAGCTAGTGGGAAGCTGCCGCATAGCACAGGGAGATCAGCTCCGTGCTTTGTGACCACTGAGAGGGGTGGGATATGGAGGGTGGGAGGGAAACGTAAGAGGGAGGGGATATGGGGATATATGTATACATATAGCTGATTCAGTTTGTTATACAGTAGAAGCTAACCCAACGTTGTAAAACAGTTGTACTCCAATAAAGATGTTAAAAAAATAAAATAAAATAATAAAATAAACAGATCGTTTCTCTGACTATTCAAGTTAAGCAATTCAATTCATTTCAATTCAAATTATATACAAGTAGTTGAACAAATATTCATTGATTTTCTTCAGCACATATATGGCATTGTGCCAGGTGGTAGGGAGATGTTAAATAAGACAAAGACTTAGTCTTGCCCTCAAGAAGTTTACAGTCTAATAGAGGAGAGGAATTTTAAAACACAGGTGACAGGAAAAGAGCAGAAAATGAAATAGGTGTAATAACAGTGTTGCACTGATAAACACTTAGAGTCTATACATTCATTTAAGATAGATACTCAGTGCTGACATTACTTATTTGTATGGTCTGAGAGGACTCATAAACAAAGTTCCTTTGCATATTTCCAATATAAGAACCAAAAGCAGGGCTTCCCTGGTGGCGCAGTGGTTGAGTCCGCCTGCCAATGCAGGGGACACAGGTTCGTGCCCCGGTACGGGAAGATCCCACATGCCGCAGAGCGGCTGGGCCCGTGAGCCATGGCCACTGAGCCTGCGTGTCTGGAGCCTGTGTTCTGCAACGGGAGAGGCCACAACAGTGAGAGGCCCGCGTACCGCAAAAAAAAAACAAACCAATAACCAAAAACAAAAAACAAAAACAAAAGGATGTAAAATGTTCAGTGTTATTTCTTATGATGCTGACATTGGAAAATTTAATTTAATGTAAATGCCAAATGGCTCTGATAACCCCCCCATCCTTAAATCTCATCAAGGTTCTAGGAATATCTCACCTGAGGGATAGTTTGATTCTCCAAAGTAAGCACTCTTACCTGGATCATTGCCTCACTCCAGGCCAAGATGGAGAAGGAATGATAGCCAATTATTTATCTTTATTATACCCAACTGGGAAATGTCCTCCATCAACTAGGTGCATCGTTTTATTTCCAGTATATGCAGAAGAAGGAGAGTGCAGGATATCAAGAGAATTCATGTAAAAATTCCTCCACAAGGAAAGAGAGGGGATGCCAAGCTGAGCCCTGAATATTTCCCAGGTCTTTGATCTCTTAAACATTGAAATTTAGCCTAAAGTCTATGCTCTTCCTTCATGGAACTACTCACATAAAACCAGCCGCTATTCCTTTATGGAAACTCCATGGGCTACTTGTGGTCAAAATTAACTTTATTCCCCAGAAGACGACAATCTACCCTATATCAAATACTGCATGTTGTCCTCATTAGAGATTGTCCAATGAAAATTCAGGATATTTAAAAAATGTTTTTATGGAAATTTGAATACAAATTCTACCCCATTGTGGTATGCCCAGGAAAATGAAAAATCTATGTTTAAAATTACTAAGAAACTAAAGTCCAGAATTCTTAAAGTCCAAAAATTCTCCATTTGTTAATGTATAAAGAAATACACTCTACCATTTTTCTTACAGCGAGTACCTTCTTGTCAATATGAACTCAAGTTCAGTTTATCATTTGCATACATCAGCACCAACAAAAGAACAAATAATGCTTCCAGAGGCGGCCTACCTACAGATGCAGGACAAAATAATTAGTGTCTTGGACTACTTACTCTTAGTCAATTATTTCCTTTCATTCTGAAAAATGAATCATCTAAGTAGAGCAATGCCCTTCCTGAGGAATTCTCCCCTTTGAACTCCTTTTGGAGTTTGAGGAATTCTCCCCTTTGAACTCCTTTTGGAGTTTCCTAATCATGGATGTGGTGAGGAATCAGTGACTAGTCTCCAAATGGCATTTCCACCACCCTAGGGCAGTCTGTGACAAGTATATCAATGACTCTTTGTAAGATCACAGCACTGTTGATATTCCAGGTCCGAGCTGAGAAGATAAATATTATGGATAGAATTTTGTCCCCCCTAAAATCCATACGTTGAGACACTAACATTCAGTGTGACTGTACTTGAGGACAGGGTTTTTAAAGAGGTAATTAAGTTTATATGAGGTCATAAATGTGGAGCCCTAATCCAATATGACTGGTTCCCTTATGACAAGAGGGACAGACATCAAAGATGTATACAAAGAGAAAAGGTCCTGTGAGGACACAGTAAGAAGGTGACCATCTGCAAGACAATGAGAGAGGCCTCAGGATAAACCAAACCTGCCAAAACCTTGATCTTTGACTTCCAGCATCCAGACTGTGAGAAAATAAATTTCTGTTCTTTAAGCCATCCAGTCTCTGGTATTTTGTTATGGCAGCACTAGCAAATTAATACAATAAATACTTGGCTGTCCTTGGAAAATCATTACGTTGCATGAAACATGAGAATCAGTAAACTCTTTCAAACACCAGCTATGTGGAGGGCAAGTTTTCAAGGACCTAGATCAAATCCAAAGTCTTGTGGTTTTTAATTATTAATCTTTCATTGATAAAAAATTTATATATGTGAAATGCATAGATCTAAAATATTCAAATTAATAATTTTTGCAAATATGTACAACATGTAACCAGTGCCTTTATCAAGCTATAGAATATTTTCATGAATAGAGACAGCTCTTTCTTGCCCCCTTGAAATTATTTTCTGCACCTTGTAGACTACCACCATACTGATTTTTTTAATCACGCAAGATTCATTTTGCCTGTTCTTTTTCCCATTTTATTTATTTATTTATTTGAGTATAGTTGATTTACAATGTTGTGTTTGTTTCACGTATACAGCAAAGTAATTTAGTTATACATATACATATATCTATTCTTTTTCAGATTCATTTCCCATATAGGTTATTAAAGAGTATTGAGTAGCGTTCCCTGTGCTATACAGTAGGTCCTTGTTGATTATCTATTTTATATATAGTAGTGTTAATCTCAGCCTCCTAATTTCTCCCTCTCCCCCCTCCCCCCTCCACCTTTCCCTTTTGGTAACCATAAGTTTGATTTCTAAGTCTGTGAGTCTGCTTCTGTTTTGTAAATAAGGTGGCACAATTTTGGAGCACATTACTCATAGAAACATTACAAATTTTACATATTGATTTGAACTCATGTATCTTTTCAGGAGAGGGACACATATAACTTGGTGACTTATTTAACAGTCATAATATTTAGTTCTTTATTTGTTTCCTATAAGAGAGAAAATATCATTGATTATATAGTCAATATTAGGAGACTTTAGGCTTTAAGAAATTGACTAAGAGTCTCCTGGAACAAATACATACGGCAAAAATACATGACCCCAAAATGCTCGATCTCTTATTTTGAGCATTGCATACAACAGAAACATGTTACAAAGTACCCATATTAATTTTTTGTGTGTAATATAAAACTAGTAGATCATTTTTGGTAGATGTGAGTAATCTCTAATTGTTGGCAAGGATGAGCCACTACCCAGAGGTCTAACTACCAATTTAAAATAAAAATATGTCTAATCAGATCTAATTTAACTTATATCTAAACACTGATTATCAAGCAAGTATAAAAACAATTATTTAAATTGGTCTGTAATCTGGATCAAGTTCTAGCCACCTGTTGTTTAACGGTTCAGACCACATTTTCACAAATAATTTATTTGATGTAAACAAGTTCATATGCTGGAGGCAGTTTGAGTTAACCTTATTGACTCCATCAACCATAATCATAATCCTCCAATTCAAGATAACCCAGGAACTTTAAGAAACAAGCCTGGTGTCTTATCTCTAAGATTACAAGCTACACAATTTCTAAAGTTTTTATACCCTGTTCTTACAAAGATAAAGACTGTTTCAATGACATGTGGACAATTCACATGCTTTAATTATGCTTATTTAAAACATATACACACAAACAACAATAACAAAAGTATTTCTAACAAATATTATTCTAATCAAAAACCACTGCTGTTGATCAGATATAAAGATAAATGAAGCACTTTTGGAAGCCACTTATGTAGTGTGATCTTTCTAATTAGAATGCTAACTAAATACCTCTCAGATATAAATTTCTAATTAAGAAATCTGAGTAATCCTGGAATGCAACTTAAACTAATGAGTACGTAATACCACAATGCCTATGCTGAAATATTTTAAAGTGCACTTCATACTGCAAAGCATCTAACATTCAGGAATCTAATTTTTGAGTCCGTATAGACTTGTTGGAAAAATAACTTCTGTCACATAGCTATAAAACGAAGTTACTGGAAGGGCAATCATTTAAAGGACTATATTTGGAACATTTCATGAATGAAATGCATGGGCCTTTACACCTGATTCCTAATGTTTCAAAGAGATCACAGAACCTAAACCATAGTTTAAGCAATATGTTAATGCTTAAAATTTGTGTAGCTTCCACCTATTTTGTTCAGAGATTATACCATGTATCTAGAAATATATTGAAGGGAATAGCTCATGAATGGAGGAAACAGGACAAGAATGACTAAATTATCCTCACTGCTCAATTTGAGGGCAGAAGAAGGCAGTGGGAAATTTTGTACCTATTCAGTTCTTCATATGAGGAAACAACCACAAGCCATGCTTAGACTGAGACTGGTCTGGAGTAGGTGATTAGAATCAATCTTTATCAAATGTCTATTACTCAGCCTAAAGAATGTGAAAATGTACCACAATCTAGGAGATGTTGCACAAATTTTCATTCATATTTAGAATTTCATGTTAGTTTTCTTAAATCCCCCCAAATCTTGTTAAACAGGGAAAATAGAACAATACAAAATCTTCTCAGTATAGTTCATTTAATTTGATACAAGTTTGTCTGAAGAAGTAGGAAGAAAAAGTCATCATAGCAAAGGCTATTGATTTAGCTTCTTACCCACTTAATTTACCTTATTGAGGTGTAACAAATTATTTATCGATTATTTAAACTTTAATAAGGATTTTCTTTTTTCTTCCTTTCTCCCAGAAAGAAAAGTAATGGTATTGGTTGCAGATAACAGTCTATTAATGAATTCTCAGGGTGACAAACTAAATGCTAACTAAATGCACAGGTTAATATAAACATCCATACATTTCATAGGTTATAAAAGCAGCTTACTCTGTATGTATAAATGAATCACTTTGCTGTGCAGCAGAAATTAACATAACATTGTATACCTCAATAAAATATATTTAAAAAGCAGCTTACTATAGCTTAAATAGTGAACAAATTATCACATGATTGGGAGTGCCTCACTAATTTATTAAAATAAGATTCAATCATTATTTCCAAAATATACAAACTTGTTTTTTCAATTATTAGAATGATTCCTCATTATTTGAACAATCTATTCAGAAGGACACAGAGCTCTTCAGATGCATTTTTTGATATATATACCCTGTGATTTTTACCCCCAAAGTGGGCTTTGAGTTTATAATAGTTCCCATTTTTCTCTGTATTCTCCTATTTGAGTAGTCCTATATCTACCTTATTTTCTTTAAGGATCTATAACTGAAAGTCAATTTCTTAAGAATCATGTAGGAGGTGGCCCATAAATACCTCGGAAGACAGCCAATTTATAGCCTACAATATATTGTTTGAATTGACTAAATCCACCAACTTCAACCCTGCTTCTTATATGAGAACATAAAATGCTAAGAAAGGTCTTTATTTCCAGTATTAAGCAATGAACCAATTACTTAGAAATGGATCCAACACAAAAGTGTCATTTTGTTCTATTTATCATAAAACATAAATATAAAACTCAGATGTAGTCTAGCTCTTCAGTGAACATGAACCAACTCGCAACCTAGCGCACTCATCAATCACAAGACATTCAAACTAGTAATGCTAAATTCATAGTTCCTGTGTGAAGGCTAAGATATAACAAAGAATCTAGTCAGAAAACTTCTTAGATAAAAATAAATATCAAGTTTGGGAAAGCCATATTCGAGAGGTGTGGAGAATAGAAACTTGGTTCTGTTCCTCTAGCATTCTTCAGATATTCAGAAAGATCTGCTACCTTCAAACAGTTGAAAATCTGTGCTATACTTTCATGATTTTAAAGAATTCCCCATTTTTATTTTTTTACTTGTCTTTTTCTACTTTTAGCCCATCTTCAAATTAGCCTTGAAACTTTTGAACATGAATAGTGAGAGCACAGGGAAATCAGGCCATAGAGGAACTTTTCTTTCATTTTTTATTTAACCAAAGAAAACTTCATCTAGCCTTGGAGCATATGGAAACTTAATTAAGTCTCAGTCTCCACGTCTCTGAAGCTCAAAGAAAATTTTTTTTAAAAAGCACTTACATGATCTGCTTCAGAGCTTTGAGAGTCAGCTGTTACCTCCTTAAATTTCAAGTCTCAGGTAAATGAATGTCACAGAGGATAAAATAAAGTATCTTACAAGAATGGATTCTCCATCATACGTAAACCATGTGGAGTTTCTGAGATTATTTTCTGGGACATTAGCAAAATGGCAGAATGGGAAGCCTCAGGCCCTCCTTCCCCCCATGGAAACATTGATTCAATAAAAATAAACAAAACAATTCCCTTTGTGAAAAATCCATATAACGGTTAAGAGACTTCTGTACCCTGGGTGAGCATGAAATCAGGCCTATTGTAGCTGAGAGGAAGGTCTGTGCCATTTACTTGCCATAGTCCCTCCCTTTGGCTAAGTGCTGCATGATCCCCTGGGAGAAAACCCTCAACTCCTGGCTTCTTGGAGAGGGAAAGGGAAAACTAGAGTATAAGTCCAAAGTGAAGATTTTTAGGGGAGCTGCATGAGGGACCGGTTTCTGTCTTGCCTGAATTAACTCACTGACAGGAAAAGGTGTCAGAGTGAGGGCTGCTGAGAACAAAGGTGAAGGCTTAGGTTAGCATGCACTCACCTGCCTTAGTCTCTCCCTCCAATTCAGTGTGGAATGAGTGGGAGAAAACGCCCAACTCCTGGCTTCTCCCTGAGGAGCATGCTTCCAACAATCTGGCTTTGCTGAGAATTGCCTGGAAGACTAGTTTCTGTCTTGCCTGTCTTGGAGTGCTGACAGGACCCAGCATACACTAGGTGCCTGGAGACTGCTGAGGACAAGAGTGCTGTGCAGCTTGCTGCTGCACCAGAAGACATGTGGTACAGATGATAGAAGCCAATACATCTCTGCATGTCCATGTGCTGATGGAAATTGAAATAATGAAGCTGCAAGCCAAAGAGCACCAAGAATTTCTGAGAGCCAATAGATGCTGTGAGAGACAAGGGAGGACTCTTCTTTGGAGACTTCAGAGGGAATATGGCCCTGCTGACAACTTGATTTGGACTTTTAGCCTTCATAACTGTGATAGAATAAGTTTCTCTTCTTTCAAGCCACTTAGTTTGTGGTCATCTGTGAAAGCAGCCGTAGGAAATTATACCCTGCCTAATGCAATAATTATAAAACAGTGTTGATGATATTTTGGAGGAAATTTTTTATACTGTTGAAATAACATTAGTATTCATCCTAACTAGACTGTTTTAAGTTAAGATGCTAATTGAAATCACAATGAAACCACTGAGAGTTTAACTCAAAAATATATAGTAAAAAAAACAGGGGGTGGGGGAGAATTAAACTGATACCATGAAAAATACCTTTTTAACACAAAAGCTGACAGTATTGGAGGAACAGAGGTAAAAAGGGATGTAGAAAAATAAGTAAAATGGCACATGGCAGAGACAGCTCCTATCTTATCAGGAATTACATTAAATGTAAATGGATTAAACACACCAATCAAGAGGCAGAGATTAGCAGAATGGATAAATAAAATCTGTATACAAAATGGTCCCTGACTTACTATGGTTCAACTTAAAATTTTTCAACATTACTGTGGTGTGAAAGTGATATGTATTCAGTAGAAACCTTACTTCAAATTTCAAATTTTGGTTTGTTCCCAGGTTAGTGACATGCAGTAAGATAACTCTCTTGCAATGCTGGGCAGTGATGGAGAGCCACAACTTTCAGTGAGCCACATGATCACAAGGGCAAAAAACCAGTACACTTACAACCATTCTGTACCTGTACAACCATTCTGTTTTTCACCTTAAATACAGTGTTTTATAAATTACATGATATTCAACACTTTATTATAAAATAGGCTTTGTATTGGATGATTTTGCCCAATTGTAGGCTAATGTAAGTGTTTTGAGCACATTTAATGTAGGCTAGGCTAGGCTAGGCTATGGTGTTCTGTAGATTAGGTGCATTAAATGCATTTTCAACTTACGGCATTTTTGATTTGTGATGGGTTTATCAGAATGGAATGCCATCATGAATCAAGGAAGATCTGTATCTAGATATGTGTACATATGATGAAGGGAGAGAAAAAGAGACAGAGAAAATGTGAACACTAAGGTATCTGTAACTGATGAACCAAAAATCCTATAAGTGCTTTTCATAGTGTCTTTTATTTACCCCATCATATTATTCATCAACCATTTTTGTAAAAGCTTATTTTCTTATCTACATAATTTGTTTATTAAAGATTCTGTCTCAGTAAAATGTGTGCACAAACACACTATATGTATGTTTACTTCAAAACTACTCAACTGCTATCTCTGCTTATTATTCTGCTCCTGAATCTAATTTCAGGGAGGTGGTATAGGTTTTCTAATAATTTTGATGTATTAAAAAAATCTTTTTTTAATTTTTATTGACTTTGTATTTTATGAATAAAAATGTTAATGGTTCCAAAAATAGTAGACTTCCAGTATGCCTGTGATTCTACATTCCCAAATGTTAATATCATACATTAGCATGGTATAATCATCAAAATCAGGAAATTAATATTAAGAAATACTATTAATATATATGTGAGCTTTAAAAATTGCCAATTATTTATACAGGCATACCTCATTTTATTTTGCTTTGCTTTATTGTGCTTCACAGATATTATGTTTTTTACAAATTGAAGGTGTGTGGCAATCCTGTATAGAGTAAGCTATCAGGGCCATTTCAAACAGCATTTGCTCACTTCATGTCTCTGTGTCACATTTTGTTAAGTCTCACAGTGTTTCAAACTTTTTCATTATTATTATATTTGTTATGGTGCCCTGTGATCAGTGATCTTTGATGTTACTATGGTAATTGTTTTGGGGTGCCACAAAGCACACCCATAGAAGAGATAGAATTATAGGGGGTCATGCTAGGATCTGTCTGTGATAACAAGTAAAATATTGAATTAACAGTCATTTTTAAAAATTTGATGTTCACAGGGTAGATTCAAGCTGTTGACATACATTTTCTAAGCATCAGTATTTGAGAAAATGGTATTTGAAGAAGAGGTCACCAAAGTAATTAATACATATCGTAAAGAAGGCCAAAGAGTGACACTCCATTCACTCCAACATGGGGAAATGGAAAAATTGATAAAGGAACAATGTATGAAGCAAAAAGATGAAAGATATTCCCAGGGGAAGGGAGAGATCTACTGTGCCAGTGGTGCTTAAATTTAAATAGTTCACTCAAGATAGAGATATGAATCCTGGAGTTGAATGATTACTTTGAAAGGGGCTGGTGCAGATGAGTATTGCTAATAAATGCTCAATTGGAATGAATTTCTAAGAAACCATAAAGAGAGGAATTAGAGCAAATAAAAATAGATAATATTTTCAGAAAAGTTGGTTCTAATGGAGGAAATATAGGGAGTGTAGTTGGAGAGGAAGTGGGGTCAAGAGAAGGATTTTGTTTGTTTGGTTTTAAGATAGGAGGAGTTACAAGGTGTTTTTATACCATTACGTATGATCCAGCAGAGAGGGATTTTTTTTTTTTTTGCAGTACGCGGGCCTCTCACTGTTATGGCCTCTCCCATTGCGGAGCACAGGCTCCGGACGCGCAGGCTCTGTGGCCATGGCTCACGGGCCTAGCCGCTCTGCGCGGCATGTGGGAGCTTCCCAGAGCGGGGCACGAACCTGTGTCCCCTGCATCGGCAGGCAGACTCTCAACCACTGCACCACCAGGGAAGCCCAGAGAGATTTTGATGATTAATATGGTCTGAGTGTGTCTCCCCTCCAACCAAGTTCAGATGTTGAAATCCTAACCCCCAAAGAGGATGGTTTCAGGAGGTGGGGGCTTTGGGAGGTGGTGAGGTCATGAAGATGGAGCCTTCCTGAATAGAATCCGTGTTTTTAAAAGAGAGGCTTCAGAGAGATTCCACCTCCCTTTCTACCATTTGAGGACATGGTGGAGAGTGAGCAGGCTTTAACAAGGAAGAGGGCCTTCACCAGAACATGACCATGATGGTGCCTTGATCTCAGACTTCTAGCCTCCAGAACTGTGAGCAATAAATTTCTGCTCTTTAAAAGCTACCCACCCAGTCTGAGGTATTTTGCTATTGCAACCTAAGTAGGCAATGATGTAGGGAAAAAAAGTGAAGAGTGAGAATGGAGTCATATCCTGAATAATGAAAAGAAGAAATGTAGTATCCAAGTAAGGTGGTGCCCTTACTTAGAAGGACAAAAGAGTTACATGAGGGTTTTTTATTCATGTATTTTCTAAGCATGACCACTAGTGGAAGTCAAATTGAAACAGAGGCAAAAAGAAAAAAAAAATGTTTTTTGATATTCTAGCCATCCTAATGGGTATGAAGTGATATTTCATTGTAATTTTGATTTGCATTTCCCTATTGACTAATGATGTTGAACATCCTTTCTTGTGCTTATTGGCCATTTGTATAACTTCTTTGGAGAAATCTGTACTTTAATGGCTTTTTAAGTAAACAAACCAAAAATTATTATTTTATGTTTTTACACTGAGGGATAATTTTTCATGTAAGTTGACTAGATGATCTTTATCAATATTTCCTCTTATAATCATTTAAAGTTTCCTCTTTTATTATTCTGCTTTTTCTACACAGTAGATTTCTTTAAACAAAACACTATGCAATGTTTGCTTAAACATTCATTTTCAACTGTTTTCAACACACAGTTATATGTTGCAATTATTTGCCTGTTTCCATGGCTAAACTTTGATCTTCCTGACACTGGGGAATGTAAGCAATTGATTGTTATATCAACCAATTTTAAATTAACATTTGTTGAACTTAGCTTGTATTAGGACTTTGTTTCATATCATCTGAAATAATAGAATTGTTTTCCCCCATCTTAGGCAGAAAACTTGCAGGCCACTACTCTGTCTCGAAGGCTAAGAACAGTGTCACACCATCTAAAAACTTTGAGGGATAACAATTAAATAAAACTCTTAATATTTACTGAGTTTAGTAAACAAAACAAAACAAAACAAAAAAACAGAAAGGAGTAATGACTTTTGGTAGGACCAGAAGGTGACTTCGATCATCTCTTGAACTAGAATCCTATTTCTCACATTCATTTTGTGAAGATCTTTACTGGTGAATGTACAAGAAGGCTTCATGTACTGCTGAGAGATATATTTTATTAATGTTCACCTAATTCTGTGTCTATAAAAAAGTGTAAAATGAAAATGATAAGCAATGTGAAAATATAAAAAGGAGAGCCAAAATCAGGAAGAAAAATGAAGAAGAAATAAAAGGATAGTAAAAATGAATGATCAAAGGAAAAATGTTTAACTAAGGTAGAAGTGAGCATAAGAAGAGAGAAAAATGAATCAATCTTAGGAAATCTGAGTGAAGGTGAAAGAAAGTGAGAGGATGTAAGAATTAGAATGATTAATAAAATTACATAGAAGACAGAAGTGAGAATTATAAGGAATGGAAGAGTTTTAAGTAAACAAGCAAACAAAAACTCCTCTAGTCAAACAATCTCCATTTTGTCCTCTTACCTAAAATTAATCCCAGTAGCAAATATTATTGAAAGTATGCAATGCATTCACTATCATTTTGAAGTATCTTCTTGGTAAAGATAGTACTTTGAGGTAAGGCAAAGAAAACTATGTTTTTAGTGCTGGTTCTGCCATTCGTTAGTTGGATGACATTTACTAAGGCACAAAGTTGTATTCTTGTTTTTTTGAGGGACGAACTTTATATTGCTGTAAATTTTTACTTATTTGTATATATTTGTTTCTCATTCATTCACCCAATCCATCATTTATTTTCTTATTTAAACAATTAAAGAATATACCACCAAAAACAAAAATTGAAAACATTACTGATAATTCACATCTACCTCTGTGCTCTCTCCCATCTCTGCCAGTGTCTCTTCCCTCCCTCTTAAAGATATCACTATCCTGGACTTTACATTGATCATGCCCTGCTTTTTATTTGATACATAGTTTAATGAGATGAATAAGTAAATCTAAAAATGTGTTGCTAAGCTTTGAATTCTTCCTTGTGCACAGGTGCAACAGTTCCCCAGGAGTCACTATCTTAATATTTTTTTCAAATATTTTCTTCATAATTACGGTTTGTCTTTTCACTTTATTTGAGGTGAGTTTTATTTTTGTTTGTTTGGTTTTTTTGAAGTGACTTTTGCTGAACAGAAGTTCCTATTTTAATGTAGCTGATCTTGTTAATTTGATTAGAAATGGGGATAATGATACTAATAGTGCAACTGTGAAGTTTTCAAAAATTGAAATTACTAATGTGCCTACCATAGTGTCTGACACATAGCACTTATGAAATACATGATAGCTACCCATCCCTTTTCATATTTTAAAATGTTAATACTATTTTTGCTTATTACTCTGTACTGTAGATTACAAATTACTTCAGTTTATTGTGAATATAAGTGAATTTCATAGCACAGCATTTCAATATGTAGCACAAAATGCAAATAGACATCCAATCATTATTTATAATTATATTGTCATTAATCTGCTCCATGTTTTCAAATTATCAAGATGTGAAAATGAACCACACACACACGCATGCACACGCACACATGCACACACACACATTAGCAAATTGTGTTTTGTCAAAGATTTTTTTTTTTGCAAGTTATAGTAAGCAACTCACATTAACTTAAAGAGAGAAGGAAGGGAGAGAACGAAGGAAGGGAGGAAGGGTGGAAGAGATGGCAGGTAGGAAAGGAAGAAGAAAGAAAAACAGAGTGATGGAAAAAGAAGGAGGAGGAGTAGGGAGAGAAAGGAACAGAAAATTAGGCAATAGTTACCTGTATATATCTATACATCTATATAGATATCTATATAGGGATATAGATACAGATATTCATTCTTCTCCAAGAAACAACCCATTATAATTAATTGTCTCTAGCCTTCTTTCCAAATTTTCAGATAATCTTTTCATAATAGAGCTACCCATTACCAAATCAATTGATTATTCATTATAAGCATTGTTCTTCTGGGAGTCTACTGCTGTGAATAATGAGGAAACTCACTGATAAAGTGGGTCTTTTGTCTACTAAAGTACTTGTCTACTGTACAATTGCAAATGTTCATTTTTTACCTTTGTAGCACTCTTTAATTTCATAGATGATATCTGTTTTAGTTCCATAAATTTATTTAGGTTTGAGATATTTTATAATATAAACTAAAGTTAATTAAAACTCCTAAATGTAACATTTAATCTGCATTGAAAAGATTCTCAAACTCTGAAGAGAAAGGAAATCTATTTTCAAGTTATAAATCTTTTTTCTATTAGAACCTTTTGCTTAGTATTTGATGATTTATCCTCTTTGTATAATCTCATAATTCTTAGATGTTTCAAAGTGAGAAAATAACCTGCTTCTCATGGAAGAAACATGCAGTAAGGCCAAGAACTCTGGAGGAATGTGTGTTTGAGGCACTATCAAATATCGCAAGAATAATATCAGATAGGGAGAACTTTATGAAACACAAAGCTTTCTGGTTGATAAAATGAATCAAACCATATGGTGCTTTTTGACCTTTACTGTAATTTGGAGAATATTAATGCTTGTGGCTTATAAAAAGTCAGTCATTTATATAATGATATCCATTAGACCTCATGGATATCAAAGGCATTATTCATGTCTATTAATCAGCTTCTTTGGCTAAGCCTAGCTAATTTCTTTCCCCTGGGCCACCAGCATCATTAGTAACATATTACTCCCATCACTCAAAAAGCTTCATGATGAACCTCTGCCATTGTTTAATATGTGTTACCTCCTTGGCATTATTAAAAGGTGCTGTTATATTATTTATATATGCAACCTAATTGTTTGTCAACTGAGAGCATTAAGAAAATAAATCTGTCATATAAATGTATGAAGTGACAAATAACTCAGAACTGTTTTACAGGAATCAATTAGCCTGATTACTGCGAGGAAAGTATGTGACTTGGTAAAGCGTTTAACAAGGCCTATAATTCTTCTAGCTGCTGGACTAAGGAGTGTTTTACACTGATCCACATTAGAATTAATTTTGATCTTCTATGACTATTGATAGAAAGTGACTCAATGCTACTGCTTCAAATATTCAGTGTATTTACTACACTTCTTTACAATTGATGAATGCAGGCTTAATTAGAGGAATGAAAAGAAAGTTGAATAATGGTGACCTCCAGAAACATAAAGCAGAACTGATGGAGGCTCCATCTTTAATAAAATTGAAGATATGTGAAAGTTGAAGTCTTTAAAATTAAATGGCAACATTCTGGGAATATAGCTTATAGGCCTATGTGGAAGTAACTAAGATTCTCTAAATAAATTTTTCAAATGAACACCTTAAAAAATCATTACTATAAAAGTCATATTATAACCTTATCAGTGCCACGCATGCATCAACTCATCAAAGAACAGATTGCAGTAATGATAATGACATGTATTACATTCTCACCCTGCTAAACATTTACTTGCATTATCTCATGTAATCTCAACAATTCTATTGCATAGGCTCCATTATTATCCATGTTTTGTAGATTAACAAACTAAAGGTTAGAAAAGTCTAAGTTCACACAACTGTTGACAAAATAGGGATTCAAATCCAGATCAGTCAGACTTCAGAGCCAAAGAATACTACATTATTGTCGTCGCACACTTTGACCCAGTAATTACAATTCTGATAATATTATCAAAAGAAGTAATGAAAAATATTGAAACATCTTAATTTAGCAATTTTAGAAACAATGCCACAATGTTAAGTTTTTAAGAAGTAAGACTTATTTAAAAATCTGACAGTACAAAGAAAAACCATAGGTAATTTTTAAAAAACAATATTACCTTCAAAAAACCTTCAAAAATTTAGTGCATACATTGTCTTTATTGAAGGATACACATTCATTAAATCAGTATTGCTCATGTTAATGTATATTTACAGGTAAAAATGCATTGTTACCTATCTCTTGAGCACCACAGCAGCTAAACATCATTTTCTCACATATATCTTAAAAATTGTTACTCTCTGTTAAAGATTTTTAAAGTTGGTTTTTGCAATGTCTCAGAACAGGTATGCTCAAAACCTTGTGTAGCCAACACCAGAAAATGTTAGATACCACTCAGCAAATATTCATTTTTCATGCTCACCTGTGGTTGAAAGAAAATAAGTAAACATGTAGGGTGGGGTAGGTAGAGAAAAAGACGATGACCATATTGCCACTGAATTCTGAAGCCACTGCTTTGCCTGAGGTAACAGGAAGTAGGCACATCAAAGCCTTTTTTAAACAATGAAGACTGTTCTGTAAAAGCAAAATTTGAGGTGCTGTGATTGAGGTTATAGTATAAAACCAGCACTCTAGAAGGGCTAAACTCAAATTGGGATGGTTAGGAGGAACAAAAATGTCTTTCTGACAGGACTTGCTTGGGGTTAAAAAGACAAAGAGAAAGTCTAAATCTCCACAGTCTAACCTTCACCTATATCTTGGTTTAATTAAGAATGCTTCCAGGTCCCAGAAATCCTAAATGTTGTCAAATACAAATGAAAATTGAAAACCTAAAAAAAAAAGTGATGACAAAAGTGATAAGGTAGATTAGAAATTTCTGTTAGAAATTAAAATTTTTATCATTAAACTTTAAAGCATATTAGACACAACTTAAGAAATAATGAATCAGAGCATTTTCTTAAGTTGGTCCTGGCAGACATAGGGTAAGATGGAAACTTGCCTACAGGAAGTTTATGGGGGAGTAATTTGGGGACCAACACCTGTCAGGGGTGAGGGGACCATGGTGGAAGAGAGGAAGAGGTTTATCTGTGATACTGTTGTAACAGCAGCCTCACAAGATCCCGTACATTCTGACACTGGAATGGCCCTTGATGGAGCATCTGAGTCAGGGTGTCCAAGGTTGTGACATTAACAGGTCATTTCATGTAGGCTACTCCAGTTGATATAACCCAGGGGAAGGCTGAGAATAATTCTTGGAGAAGGACTCAACTGTAAGCCAATGGTAGACAACACTTCCGTCAGCTGCAGGAATGAGTGTCTTATTACAGCAGCCACTATTGCCACCATGGTCCCCTTCTCAATGACTTCTGAAAAGGGAGGTGGGATACTCATTGTTTACTCTAGTAAATATGTGCACATTCATGTGTATATAGGTATACAGGTATAAACATAAAATATACATGCACACATACACATACTACCTGCATTATTTTTTAATTTTTTAAATTGAGGTATAGTTGATTTATAATATATAAGTTTAAGGTATATAACATAGTGATTCACAATTTTTAAAGATTATACTCCATTTATAGTTATTATAATATATTAGCTATATTCCCTGTGCTGTATTCCTTGTAGCTTATTTATTTTTTACATAATAGTTTGCACCTCTCAATCCTCTACCCCTATCTTGCCCCTGCTCCCTTCCCTCTCCCCACTGGTAACCCTTAGCTTTGTTATATATGTGAGCTTCTGTTTTGTTATATTCATTCATTTGTTTTATTTTTTAGATTCCACATATAAGTGATATCATACAGTATTTTTCTTTCTCTGCCTGACTTATTTCACTAAGGGTAATACTCTCTAAGTCCATCCATGTTGTTGCAAATGGCAAATTTTCATTCTTTTTTATGGCTGAGTAGTATTCCATTGTGTGTATGTATGTAGGTATGTGTGTTTACCTCTTTCTTATCCATTTGTCTGTTGATGAACACTTAAGTTGCTTCCATATCTTGACTATTATAAATAATGCTGCTGTGAATACTGGGGGTCATGTACATTTTTGAATTAGTGTTTTTGTTTTCTTCAGATATATATCCAGGAATGGAATTCCTGGATTGTATGATAGTTCTATTGTTAGTTTTTTGAGTAAACTCCAGAATGTTTTCAACAGTAGCTGCACCAATTTACATTTCTACTGACAGTGTACAGGGGTTCCCTTTTCTCCACATGCTCACCAACATTTGTTATTTGTGGCCTTTTTGATGTTAGCCGTTCTGACATGTCTGAGGTGATACCTCATTGTGGTTTTGATTTCCATTTCTCTGATTAATTATGTTGAGCATCTTTTCATGTGCCTGTTGGCCATCTGTATGTCTTCTTTGGAAAAATGTCTATTCAGGTCTACTACCCATTTTTTTAAATTAATTTTTATTGGAGTATAGTTGCTTTACAATATTGTGTTAGTTTCTGCTGTACAGCAAAGTGAATCGGTTATATGTATACATATATCCACTCTCTTTTAGATTTCCTTCCCATTTAGGACACCACAGATCATTGAGTAGAGTTCCCTGTGTTATATACTGATAGTAATTGGTTTGTTTGTTTGTTTTGATGTTGAGTTTTATGAGCTGTTTATATATATTGAATATTAACCCCTTATCAGTCATATCATTTGCAAATTTCTTCTCCCATTTACTGGGTTGTCTTTTCATTTTGTTGATGGTTTCCTTTACTGTGCAAAAGCTTTTAAGCTTAATTAGGTTCCATTTGTTTTGCTTCCTTTGCCTTAAGAGACAGGTCCAAAAAATATTGCTACAATTTGTGTCAAAAAGAGTATTCCGCTTACATTTTCTTCTAGGAGTTTTATGTTTTCTGGTCTTACATTTACATATTTAATTCATTTTGAGTTTATTTTGTATATGGTGTTAGAGAATGTTTTAAGAGAGGGGTGTCTAGTGATACAAGCTCACCTCAGGAAACAAGGAAAATCTCAAATAAACAACCTAACCTTGAACCTAAAGGAACTACAAAAGGAAAAACAAGTAAAGCCCAAAGCTACATGCATTATTATATGTAAGTATATATGTACATATTTATGTATATTGATTAGGTGATAGTAACTAATTGACACATAAGTTTCTCTTTGAAAAATTAACTAAGGTTAAATAATTCTCCTCAGCAAGTGTAGTCTCACTTGCTAAAGGAGATTGTACAGTACAAACTTCTAAATTTACACTATGTTACATAGAAAGAAAAGTTGACCTTTTGTGTTCCATTTTCTTTTAGTATAATGCCTGAGAGTTTTTAAATTCTGAATTCACCCTTAACATGAGAGTCACCTTCTTTTTAAAAGCTTTTGTGAGTAAGTACAGGAATTTCTCTTATTGGAAGTAAAAATAAGAATCTAGTCAGTTGGCATGTCTTTTGGTCTAGCAATTCATTCACAGCCCAAACTGTAGGAGAAAGATCTCTGGCTAAAATTTATAACAAAAGGTGTTTATAAAAAGTTTTATTGGGCCTCCCTGGTGGCGCAAGTGGTTGAGAGTCCGCCTGCCGATGCAGGGGATACGGGTTCGTGCCCCGGTCTGGGAGGATCCCATGTGCCGTGGAGCGGCTGGGCCCGTGAGCCATGGCCGCTGAGCCTGCGCGTCCGGAGCCTGTGCTCCGCAACGGGGGAGGCCACAACAGTGAGAGGCCCGCATACCGCAAAAAAAAAAAAAAAAAAAAAAAAAAAAAAAGTTTTATTATGCTGATAGACAGTAAGTTTCTACGAGGTGGACACACACACAAAACATACAATATGTGTGGAAACATACAATACTACACATAATTAAACAAGTTGATACATCTTGACATATTTATACACACCTTTAATGCCATCATAATAATCAGGAAAAATAACTCCATATATTTCTTCCTGCCACTTTGCTGTTTAAGGGTTTATAGTATTTAACGTATTACTATCTACCTTCAAATGAAATTATACCACTCTATGCGTGAGTGTCACAACAGTATACTTTCTCCCCTCCAGACATGTGTATTACCATTGTCATGTGATTTTTTTCTGATAAATATGGTTAAGGGTTTATAAATTTTGTTGAAAAATGTGTATTCTGTTATTGTTGTACTAAGTGTTCTGTCATTGTCAGTTAGGACAAGTTGGTTGATTTCAGGATTTCTTTCCTGATTTTCCCTGCATGTCATTTATTTAAAAAAAATTGAAATCTCCTGCTATAATTTTGGGTTTATCCATTTCTTCTTGCAGTTCTATCAGTGTTTGCTTCATGAGAAATAATATTATTGCTTCTCCACATAGTTTTCATACATTTATGTGCTAATGAGTACTCAGCTGACTACTAGGGATTGGCGCTGCAGATATCCCTAGAGACTCTGCAGGCAACTCTCCTGTTTGTGTTCTTTCCTGCACATCCTATCCACCTTTGTCAGATTGTCTACTGGGCTCTGCCTGGGCTAACCCTGTTTGTGATGGAACCTGAAAAATCTCAGAAGGCAATTAGCTATGGCAATTATAGGACTTCTGCCATTTATTTTCCATCTCTCAGGGATCACTGTCTTTCACTGCCTGATGTCCAGTGCCTTGCAAACCATTGTTTCATTTATTTTGTTTGTTTTATCGTGTTTCAGAAAGGAGGGCAAATCCAATACCTGTTAATAAATCTTGTTCAGAAGTGAAGGTGAGGTTCACTGTTCATACATCTATGAGTCTCTGTCTTTCCTATGCTCTCTACCTATAAATTTGTGTATCTAAAGCACTCTATCAAATTTAAATATTTTTTCTATTTGAATCAAATGAGTTATTAGTCTTTAGAATATCTTCTGACTTGCCAGTTTTCTTCATGGCTCAATATATGAAGAACTTTTTATTATTCACTCATTCAATACACATTTATTTATTAATTTTTAAAATTTATTTATTTATTTTTATTTTTGGCTGCTTTGGGTCTTCATTGCTGCATGCGGGCTTTCTCTAGTTGCAGCGAGCGAAGGCTACTCTTCATTGCCGTGTGCAGGCTTCTCACTGCGGTGGCTTCCCTTGTTGTGGAGCACAGGCTCTAGGTGTGCAGGCTTTAGTAGTTGTGGCACATGGGCTCAGTAGTTGTGAATCACGGGCTCTAGAGCAGAGGCTCAGTAGTTGTAGCACAGGGCTTAGTTGCTCCGCGGCATGTGGGATCTTCCCAGACCAGGGCTCGCACCCATGTCCCCTGCATTGGCAGGCAGGCAGATTCTTAACCACTGCGCCACCAGGGAAGCCCAATACATATTTATTTAACACCTATCCTTCCTGGGCAATGTTGTTATAACGTGCTGGAAAAAGCAGGAAAAAAAATCTAATAAAAATCCCTGCTAAACTAAACCTGATATTTAGGAATAGGAAAAGGGACAGAAAATAAACATAAAACTGAGGAAAATAATATGTCAGATGGTGACATGCAGTGGTAAAAGGGGAAAAAATGCTAGAGAGTATAAACATTTTTTAGGACTTTAGATAGAAGGGTCTGTAGAGGCCTTGCAGAGAAGTTGAAATTTGAAGAAATACCTAAAGGATGTAAGGAAGTAAACATGAGGAAACCAGGAAGCATTCTCCTGGGGAAGGCTTTGTGCTCCTGGGGAAAGCGTGTGCCTGGGGTAACTGAAGATTAACTATTAGGGATTGTCTCTAATCCTAATACTCACAGCAAAATTAAAACTGACCATTTTGTTGTTAAATTTAAAATAAATGTGTTGCCTTTTTAGAGGCGTGTGTGTGTGTATGTGCATGTGTGTGTGTGTGAATGGGGGAAAACATTTTTAAACTACTAACACAAACTTCCTGTGTATAGTGTTTTATATTAATATGCTCTTTACATACAAATATTTCATTTTATTTTAATAATCACTGTTTGAGGCAGGATTATTATTATTCCCATTTCTACATGGCAAAACTAGCACTCTGAAAGGTTAGGGGATTTAGGAGTCTCACGCAGTTAACGAGTATCAGCTACAAGATTTCGACTCTAGTCTTCTGCCCTCAGAACCAGCGTTAGTTCCATCCTATGTGTTGTTTCACATTGTTCTGTAATCTTCCTGCAAAAGTGTATGTCAGAGATACATTTCTGTATATAAAATATTTCTACAGCGAATGTGCCTACAGAATCACAAAGAAACACTGATACAATGAAAAGTATACTGAAAGGTGAACATAGGCCTGTAATTACTCCCACAGTTAAGACTTTGAATTGACAGCCTTTTTCTAAGAATTGAATTCCTCCAGTGTATGGAAATACTCATCCTGATTACAAAAGAGTATTATTCCTTTTCTCTTAAAAATATCAAAGACTCATTATTACTTTTCTTCATTTTCTTCTGCCTTTTATATCATTCTGCTATTGATTAGCTAAGTATCATTTGCTGTCCTCCTTTTTCAATGTTTACATTTGAATGGGCGAATGTATTTGTGTTCCACTTAACTTGAGTAGATCATTAAAATTCATATATATGTGCATGTATGATTTCTTTATACATATTATGCTTAATGTATATTAAAATGTTCTAGTTGTCATTATGCTTATCATTTGGAATTATAAAGAAATGCATATAGTTCATTTAGTTCTGTACAGAAATTAATCTCCCATATACCACTAATAAAAAAGAAGAAAAATAATATCAATATTACTCTATTCCATAAATTTCTGTTAACATTAACAGTGATATCTAATTCACAACATAGTTCTACCAAGCCAAGAATTCTTAAAATTATAATTTCAAATGTGTATTTTCCATAGGTATATGAGAGTTTCATAGGTGCTTAAGCAGACAAGTTAACAAAAACACGCAGGATTTTAGACTTACCTCAAAAGACCAATTATAACAAGAAGGTATATAAGAAAACCTATAAAATAGAAGGTAATTGTACAAGAAAATAATTATTTTATTAGGGTTTTCTTTACCATAGTTACTGCACTAAATGTAAATATTTTAAAATGATAAGTTGTTTTATGTTATAGTTGATTCTATATCGTTCTAATATGTTTAGTTTTATGATTCTTATGCAGTATCATATGATTATTTGTGTAAAGTATATGCATTTGTGTGTGTTTGTGTATGTGTGTATGAGATTATAACTCCCTTAAGTGAAGTATTAAGTGCTGTCAAATTTTTTATTTTACTCAGTTCCTATTTTGGGAGTTAGCCACCACTCCTTCCACCGACTTCTGTGACTAGCAGAATACTTAGCACCTAGTAGCAGGCACTTGACTTATGTTTCTCCAGTTGGAATCTGAATTTTTTTTTCCTACTTGGGAAAATGTATGTTTATTTAAAGTCTAACTAATCCTTCTACCATTTTTGTAGGATCAAAAATTAGTCTCAGTGTGGAAATTCTCTGGCGGTCCAATGGTTAGGACATGGCACTTTCACTGCCATGGCCCAGGTTCAATCCCTGGTCAGGAAACTAAGATCTCACAAGCTGCATGGCATGGCCAAAAATAAAAAAGAGTCTCAGGAATTGTATAACACAACTATGAGTCTTGATGGATGATAGTAATCTATGCACATGAAGCAGGTAAAATATATATGTAATGTACAGTAGATTCCCTCAAAATAACATGGAAGAGTGTCCAGAGCTGGGATCTCCACCAACAGGGAGTGATTAGATCCAAGAAAACACTGCAAAAGTTGAAATCAGACTTGAAGCCCAGAGAGTGAGTGAGATACATTTTTTAAACCATTTTATTGAGGTATAGCTGACATGTTAAAAAGCTGTACACACGTATATGTACACATATACAACTCAATGAGTTTGTGTATGCCTGTGAAACCATCACCACCATCAAAGACATAAGCATATCCATCAACTCCATAACTTTCCTCCTGTTCCCTTTATTATTTGTTTTGCACTGTGGTAAGAAGAATTAGCAAAAGGTCTAAACTCTTAGCAAATTTTAAGGATACAGTGCATTACTTTAGCTATAGGCAATATGTTATACAGTAGGTCTCCAGCATATCTCATTCATCTGAAACTGTACTCTTTGACCATCACCTCCCCCTGTCCCCATCCCCTCAACTCCTGGCTATCACCAGTCCATTCGGATTCTGTGAATGTGACTATTTAACTGAAACTTTCTTTGAACAACCTAACTCAAAATGTGCACCTCAATAATAATGATAGTGAGCAATTTCTGACTTACTATATAAAATTAAGGCACTGATGAATCACCCACATTCTCAAACTTTAAAACGATTAGAAAATGTTGTTTAAGAGCAATAGGAACAAGTAGGATAATAGGAAGAGGAAAAGGTTAAAAGTTTCAGAACTTTAATGGAAGGAGGTTGAAGGAGGGGAAAGAAAAAAGAAAAATAGCCATTATAAAAAAATTACAGTTATAGGGTAAAAATAGACCTCTTTCCCCTCTATTCCTCTTCCCGGGTATTAGACGTTTCAAAGACTCGGCAGATTATTTATTGCTAGTCATTACCTTGAATTATTGTTTACCTTAAAGCATTGATGATTACAAATTCTAAAGAAATCTTGATAAACCTAATGTAATACAGCAACCCTTTCCCAGTTTCTTAGTTAGATTTCTTCTTTCTTTGCTAATGTCCAATTAAATTATTTTTACTCTCTCACTATTTTATTGTACTCATATTTTGACCTTTGATGGAGCTCACCTCTTATAAAGATGTCCTAGACAACGAGACATCGATTTCTTGATTCTTTTTTATCCTTTTGCCTACTTAACCTTCATTTTAATTTAAAAAATCATTTAAACCAAAAATATAATGGACATATTGTTAGATATATGTCTTTATTTTTAAATAGCCTTTTCTAATGCTTTTTCTACTTTTAAGGACTTCGTTTTCTTCTTCTTTCACTCCCCAGTTTATAGCATCAGTAAGTTGAATGTAAATTTAAGGTACTTCAGATGGAATTTTATAAAGTAAGTTAGTAAGCCTGAATTGTCCTAGTATGAAGCATTTGCCTTATGATATCAACCATACTTGAAAGTTAAAAAGTTATTTTTGTTAATATCCTGAGGTTGATGGCGATGAGGTAAAAACCTTCATTAAAGAAATATACAAAGCCAGAAAGATGTATTAATTTATAATGAGAAACACAGTCAAACAGCTCAGTTGACTGGTCCAGCACATTCTTTCCTCATAGGCAGGCTACATGGAAAACTAAATGATGAGAGTTTTGCTTGATTTATATCGACTCATAACATTGTAATTATATGTAGGACATATATTAAATGTGCCATTATAAACTCCTCGTTATACACATTGTTAAGCACTCTTTCTCCTCCTGCAAACATGTACACATACAATTTGATGTACACATATACATACATATACACATACACATACAATTTGAAATAAATAAGTAAATTTCTTTTGTTTAAAACTCAGTGGCATTTTGTGATTGCAGCTCACACAGACTAAGACATTTCCCAATTTTTAAATTCAATGCACAATTATTTTTCTTTTGTCCCAAGATCACGGGGAGTAGCCACCTTATGGTCAAGTCCTCATGACTGCAACAGTTTTGTTTTTGTTTTTAGATTTTCATTATATCTCAAATATTATTTTTTCATCTATCGACCTTTTTGTTTATTTAATTTATTTAAATTGAATTTGTTAATATAGATATTGTTAATGTAAAAGTATTCTAATATCAGCAATTAAACTGATTTCATAACATTAACTTAATACAAACCATGTACATCTAAACTCTAACTCGATGATGTTTCACCTTCTTAATTGTGATTATTTATCCTAATATTTAGTATTTTAATATAAGAGAATTTCATAGTGTCCTTTCTCCTTCTACATTTTAAAGTCTATTTAAGGGAAATTTATTTTTCAACCTATTATTCTGGAGATTAATGACTATAATTTGGCACAAGGGAGGATTCTCTGGCAGTGGTCATGTTCTCTTTCTTTATTTGGCGGATTGCTATGTAAGGGGTATTCTTTCAATCTTTGTAAATGTTCACCAAGGTTTACAATTAAGATTTTTACATTTTATGCATATAAGTGATTCTTTAATACAAATTTATTTAAATACATTTTGAGGGTTATCTGTAATTTATAAAATGAAATCTTTGCTTGCTTGAATTTTGACATTTATAAACAGCATTGTTAATTGTGTTTAAAGCATAAAATTTTCTGGATAGTAATAGAGGCAATTATATTTAGTTTCATATTTGCAGAATTTTTAAAGATGGAGAGCACTAGAATCATCTATTTCAACTCTCAAATTATATGAGAGGACAAAGGAGACTTATAAAAAATTATAGAGTTAATTAGTGGAAGAACTAGAATTAGAAACTAGCTCACTGGATAATATTCTCTTTTGATGTATTTAAAAATAACATCTGGGTCATTCTGCAATTTAGCTTGCTTGGGAAAACAGTCACAGAACCATTCGAAAGAGGATAAGTGAAAGCTTAAGTGTGAAAAAAGTCTGAAATAATTGGTTATCTGTAGTTATTTCAATCTCATTTTAATTTATATTTCATAATTACTATATTCTCTATGATCTGAAATTTTTATAACATGGGCTGCCATGAAGTATTGTAAACAGTTTTGAATGGGTACAATGTCATGTTGTCATCAATGTCATGATTATAAATGATATTCTGAAGTTTGGGTGACTACCAATTTATTAAGCTTGCTGAAAGGAAATGTACCTTGTGTTGAAAGTACATTTTTATACACCTATTGGTTACATGTAATCTAATTTTATGTTCATTCCAATGATAAACTTACAGATTTAATTTCCATTCTACTGTCTTATCTTCTATTATAAGCCATGATCTCTATAATGGGATTAGGAAAACTCGGGCTGATTTATAAGCTAGCACTCTTTCTTCTGGGACACTCAGAGGTCACTATACCATTGTGATCTTTTATAGAGCAATATATAATTAAACTAGAACTTTTTCCAACAGGATATTATAAGAGATAAAATACTTAATAAGTTTCTAAAAACGATTAAACATTTATACAAGAATAGCATATGCTAGGCTGAAACTAAAGGCTATTAATAAAAGCTTTTATGCAGTATTGCTGTCATCAAATCCATCTGTCCCTGTGAGGACTCAGCATGTTCATTCTAGTGCCAAGAGAGCTGTCCTGTGTTGCAAGGTCTTTGAATGACCTACCACCCATGAATACAGTCGTATCTCTATATTCTTTCAGTTGGATGACTGAGGACTAACAAAAAGGACACTGTTCTTTGAATCCTGTGAGCTTCATTTCAGTACCATTTTGCCCCAATTTTTTTTAACTTCAATGTCATCTAAACATCTAATGCTACCACTTATATTTATTCATACATGGGATATCTATGGTAATTCGGAACTCATCTTCCAAAGTGGTTTATTCTATCATTAGCTACAATTGTTAGAAGTGTTGTCTTATATTAACTCAAAATGTGTTTTCTTATTGTTTCTATTCAGTGTTATTAGTTTAACTACCTTAGTTTACCCAGAACAAATTGTAACATTTTTCTACTTAATTTCATACATATGTATTTATTATGTGCTAATTAAACTATATAAATGTACATGATGTAATCCATATCCTAAATGGTCTAATATGGGAGACAGATATGACCATCAGTCATTAAAATATAATAGACTAAGTACTATGTAGAGGTATGGATAGAGTGGGAGGATAGGAAAACAAGTAACACCTAACTGAACCTGGAAAGGTTAATGGCAGGTGGAGAATGGCATTCTAACAGAGAAAAAAATTATGCCTAGAGACATGGGGTCTGGCCTTATTAAAACACTTTAAAACATTTATATATTATATAATATATATGATTATATAATGATTATATATATATATAATGATATATAATGATATATAATATTATATATATATAATCATTTCTTTCTGACATCTAACAAACACAGTTTTGTAAGTCTGTTTTGGGTTTTTTTGGTATGTTTTAAAGTCTATCAATAAATCCAAGAGTTTTTCCTTTTATCACACTTTAGTTAGCTAATACCCTCTTAATTTAGAAGCCAAATGGAACCAAATATAATAGATCTTGCCTGGCATTGATTTATGTAAAGGTAAATACAATATCAAAGAATATATTATCATTTGTTGGCATTTGGAACAAACATTAAAATATTTGATAGCATTCATAACATTAAATATATTATGTATGTATGTATATATTATGAGAAAAATACAAATCTAAAAAAGATATATTATTTTTACTTTCTTTCATACATATTTAAATCTAGTTTGTGCATTACAAATTCAAATCAAGGCATGGATGACTGATGAGAAGAAAGAGTTGAAATCTATTTAGGGTGATATTAGGAAAAGAGTCAAGGAATTTAAAAAATATCTATACCTATTTTATGATAACTTTGTATGGTGTATAATCTATAAAAATATTGAATCTCTATGTTGCACATCTGAAACTAATATATTATTGTAAGTCAACTATACCTCAACAAATAAAATAAAATAAGACAAAAAACAAACAAAAGAACATCTGTACACATAAACTGTAGGCCACTAGGAGGTACATGTAAGATGACTTTGATACAGGTGAAAAACAATGTATTTAAAGTTCCTAGCTTATTATCATTTTGATTCAAGAAATTATATTTCTTGCCAATCCCTGTCCATCAAAATTAAAGTCTTATTTATTTATTTATTTATTTTATTATTATTTTTTGCGGTACGCGGGCCTCTCACTGTTGTGGCCTCTCCTGCCGCGGAGCACAGGTTCCGGACGCGCAGGCTCAGCGACCATGGCTCACGGGCCCAGCCGCTCCACGGCATGTGGGATCTTCCCGGACTGGGGCACGAACCCGTGTCCCCTGCATCGGCAGGCGGACTCTCAACCACTGAGCCACCAGGGAAGCCCTAAAGTCTTTTTTAATATGAAATAAATTACATAGTAAATATTGTAATTAATTTTAGAAGCAGATTGGCTTTATTGGAAACGTGATTTGTAAGTATTTCTTGAATGTAAGCCAGTCAAGAATCTGGCACCCAAGTTTTATGCAGAAGTGGTGAGTGACTGAATGTTCTAATTATCTATCAGATAGAAACTAATTTTAAAAATAGCTTTACAGCCAAACAATGGAACACCAAGAAACTATTAAAATGAATAAGGCAATTATTTAAACTGATATAGGAAGAATTCCTGAGTGTGTGTCTACATTTAGAATTAGAAGAGTGCAGAGCAATGTGTAGCCTAAGCTCCTGTTTATGTATGTTTAATGTTTTATGTGTTCATGTATATGGTTGTTTATATTTGGCCAATTTAGAAATAATGTGCAATGTGTTCATGATGGATTGCTTCTCCAGGTATTTTAGAGAACTTGTGAATTACTTTTCATTGGCGATTACAGTGTCATCAATGAGATGACATCTTTTCTACTGTTTGCATTTTTACTACATTAATGTAGCCCTTCTGTTTTGTTTTGTTTCTTAATAACATTCTTGGGAAATACTAACAAAAAAGAGGGAGGGAAGAGAAGAAGGAACTGAACTTTTCCATAGGGAGGGGTATTAGAGAGAACAAATCCTGTGGCTGGAGGAACTTGAAGTGATAACAGGAAGAAAGATATTTAATGAGGATTTCAAAGTTGTTTCCTCTTCAATGCTATTTCTCCATGTGGACCCTAGGCATTGGGAAAATTACCAAAAAAATGGATAGCTTTGGTATGATTTTATTTCTTTGAAAGTTGGAAGAAGAGCTAATGTTTTGCCAAGGATGCTGAGTGAGTGGTAATGGAAAGAAGTCAGGCCATGTGGACCAAGGCTACAACAGCCATCTCTGTCACTGTGGGTTTTGACTATTAGAGCCTCGACATCCCAATGACACCTCATGCTCTGCCATCATTAGAGGTGATGGTCACTGAGGAAAAGGTGATACCAAAACAAAGTACATGTATACTAATAAAAGATGGCTTCTCTTTGATGTCTCTAGCATACATGCTATAACGTTTTAGCTTTAAAGAGTTATTGGCTCTAATTGACCTTTTCCAGTATGTTTTTATTCCATTTTTATTATGTGGAGATGATGTTCTCACAGATTTTACACTGCAACACTTCCCATTGCTATATTACTGGAAAAACAAAAGTTAAGCAATAATATGAATATAGAGAACATGACAGAAAGAAGGCTACAAGGTAGAGATAAAGTAATAGAACATAAATCATAAAATAATATGATTGAACAGGTTCTTTATGGATTCAATTCATTGTTTTGTAATAATATATTTATGTGCCCAACTTCTATAAGAGATAACATCCTCCTAGATGACAGCACCCTTATCTTAATAGTGTTCGTATCTTCAGTGTCTGGTAACATTGCTACATAGAATTTGTTGAATAAATATTTGTTGAATGGATTCACATTACTTAATACAGACCTTTAAGGAGACATTTTTTCAAGACTACGATAGGTGATTACAACAGAACACGCCATTTAAGGCAAACAGATTTGGCATATGTTCCACCAAAAAATAGAATAGGATTAGATATTTGGAAATCTAGAACAAACCCAATTGTCCAATATATTCCAGATCAATAATATTAGAGTAAAACATGTCATGATAAAAATTCTGATTTCATCTTTAAATATGGTTTTACAACTGTTTATATTGCATTTAAGTTGTTAGTTTACATAAATGTAAAATATGTAGATTTGATGAAATATGTTTTCATGAATATTTCATGAATGCCTGTATGAATGAATAAATGGCAAAGCTGCAAACAGGATAGATAAACCTGAATCCTAGATTTAACAGCGTGTAAGCAATTGGATAATATAGATATTATAGCATATGGAAAGAAAGGACTTTTAGAAAATAATTGAAAAGAAAAACATTGAGTCACCTGACAGATATTATTAGATTTGCCAATTGTTAGTGCTTATGGGAGTTGGTTTGTGTAGATGAGAGTCAAAATATCTGTATTATTCAATTAGTATATATCTTCATGTACTATGTATTATCAAGTGATATTCTGAGGCCTTTTCTTTTCTGAAAACATTTTGTAAACACCTTGACATTGGTGGATATTTCTCATGTTATACTGCATTTCTGTACTTCCTAGAATGTGGCTGAACATAAGAAAAGTCCACATTCATAATTTTAAGTTCAGAGGTGGATCCATTTTTCTAAGAAGATCACTTCAAAATTTGATGAGTCATAGTATGTATTATGGGTTGAACTGTATCCCCTCCACCCCTAAATGTGTCCTCCACTCCTAAATGTGTATGTTGAAGTCCTAACCCCAAGTATCTGAGAATGTGACCTTATTTAGACAAAGGGTCTTTACAGAGGAAATCGAGCTAAAATGAGATCATTAAGGTAGGCCCTAATCCAATGTGACTGGTGTCCTTATAAAAAGGGGAAATCTGGACATAGAGATATGAATATAGGGAAGGCAATGTGAAGAGACATAGAGAGAAGACAACCATCTACAAGTCAAGGAGAGAAGCCTAGGACAGATCTTTTCCTCACACCACTCAGAGCAACAAATCTTACCAGCACCTTGATCTCAGACTTCCAGCTTTCAGAACCACGAGGCAAAACATTTCTATTGTTTAAGCTGCCCAGTATGTGGTACATTGTTAAGGTGGACTTCACAAACTAAATACAATGAGCAATCACTTAAATATCAAAATGATATAATAAATTCCAATTTTTGTATCTTGCCTTGTTTTGGTAATGACCCCACCCCCCTTTTAGTCATCCAGAGTGTACTGTCTTCTGTCATAACTTAAATATCATATAGGGCTTCCCTGGTGGCGCAGTGGTTGAGAGTCCGCTTGCCGATGCAGGGGACACAGGTTCGTGCCCCGGTCCGGGAAGATCCCACATGCCGCGGAGCGGCTGGGTCCGTGAGCCATGGCCACGGAGCCTGTGCTCTGCAACGGGAGAGGCCACAACAGTGAGAGGCCCGCATACCCTGAAAAAAAAAGTATATATATATAATATAAAGGTATTTTTCCTTTTTTTCTGATTTTTTTTCTTGTTTCCGTTTTTGACATGTTGTAAGATTTGATTTGTTGAAACTGTTTCTTATTTAGAAATATGAACTAAATGACCCTGAAACAGCAATGTTTGCAACAGACTTTGTTGAAGATTCTTAAGGAGAAAGGCACTTGAAGAAATCAAATAGAAGTCAGATATTTGGAGTCCTCAGGGATACTTTGGTGCCTTGTGAAGGTCCAATTATTTCTTCCTCTTTCTAGACTTTTTCCTCTTCTTAGAGAATGGTGAGTTTTATTTTTCCTTTAAATCAGGTAAATTATTAATTGCAATGGCATGATGAGTATCTCAAAATTATGACACTGCAAAACTCATTAAAAGAAATTTCTCTGCTTAGTTAGTATAGGATTTGTATTCATAATGAAATCATTAAATAAGTTATATGATGGGATTTGTTATCACTGGTCAATGTCCAAACTGTTGACGCCTAACTTTCACCATTTTCCCAAGATACTGAAAAGATATCATAGCAATAATTTATCTATACAAAACAAAATACAGCAAGTTAAAAAATGGCTTTAGAAGGCTTCCCTGGTGGCGCAGTGGTCGAGAGTCCGCCTGCCGATGCAGGGGACACAGGTTCATGCCCCGGTCCTGGAAGATCCCACATGCCTTGGAGCAGCTGGGCCCATGAGCCATGGCCGCTGAGCCTGCATGTCCGGAGCCTGTGCTCTGCAACCAGAGAGGCCACAACAGTGAGAGGCCCGCGTACTGCAAAAAAAAAAAAAAAAAAAAGGCTTTAGATAAAGCAGCTATTTTTGGTAACATCATAATGTAAGGTAATGAAGTGCTGTAAAACAATGCATTTTTCTTAAATCTCTTAAATTTTTTATAATCAGTTGATAATACTCATAAGAATATGTATTTCTAAGCTAAAAACTTATCTGCAAAAATACAAAAATATACCATCAAGAAGGTTTACTATCCTTTAAATTTTTGAAAAATTTTATTGAATGTTTTATTGAAGAATACGAGTCTCATGCCAAAGCACCTGTTTTGATTCCAGTTGTGTGTGATATAGATCGGTTAAAACAAACATTATTGGTCTTGAAAAAGTTGATAAATCTCATTACTTTGGTTTTCCACTTTAATGAAAATGCTGAGAATAGGCAGTGGGTAATTCTCAAAATTACTCTGGGATATGGCGGTTGTATGAGTTTGTTAAGACTGCCATAACAAAATACTAAAGACTGGGTGTCTTAAACCACATAAATTTATTTTCTCACAGCTCTGGAGGCCAGACACCCAAGATCAAGGTGCCAGCCAGTTTGGTTTCTTGTGAGGTGTCTCTCCTTGGCTGGCAGATGGCCACATTCTCACTGTGTCCTCACATAGCTTTTCTCTGGTGTCTATCTATATGTTTAAGTGGTTTCCTCTTCTTATAAAGACACCAGTCAAATGGATTAGGGCCCACGCTAATGGCCTTGTTTTAACTTAATCATCTCTTTAAACGTTCTATCTCCAAAACAGCCACATTCTGAGGTCCTGGGAATTAGGGCTTCAACATATGTATTTGCAGGGTGGGGAGCAATTCAGCCCATAACAGTGGTGAAAAGGATTCTGTATCTTTACCAATCCTTCTTCTTTCAGACAAAAGGCTGAATTACAGCCCTAGAGCCTCAGATTCATTTTACCTGCACATTTAGGGAGAGGGTGCTAAGTAACTGAGAAACAAAGTTATTATTAGGCATAGTTTTTAGAAAATTCTTCTTACATTCTGTCTCACTGTAACTTCTTTTCCCATTAGTGAAATTAGGAAATATTTATCTTCTTTAATTCTATGCATCTAACATCTTCTCTTCTCCAAAAATTTTCCTCAGTAGCTCCCTTATATTGAACCATTGTTTCTATAGAATTAAAACAGCTTTCATTTATTCGTTTAAATTAATGAACATATCTGTGACTTATTATTAGAATTCTTGTTAATGAGATTGTAACCAACATAGATACAATCCCTGACCTAATTGAATACACAGTCTTCTGCAACAGAAAATCATTATTCAAATTACCAAGCAAATATATCGTTAAAATATATAATACACACTATGAAGTAAGCATGCAGGGTGTTATGAGAACTCTGTTAAGAGTCAAATGTGCTGAAATTAAAGTATGCTCTTTACAGATAGTTATGTAAAAACTATCGAAAAGCATTCTAGACCCAAACAAATTCAGACACAAATGATTATGATGGATTAGATGTTGAGACATTCAAGGATATATTAGAAGGTCAGCATGGCTGGAATACAAGAGTAGTAGAAGAGAGGATGGAATAGTAGGCAGATCGTATACACATGGTGGTGTAAGTAATAATATGCACTTTGATATTTCATTAAAGACCATTTGGAAGATGATGGTCTATAGGGGTAAATTGCTTCTGTAAATGATCAGAGGTGAACAGATTCATGAAATATTTAGAAGGTAAAATTGATTTGACAACTGGGTTTATGGTATGAGCACAATGGAAGGGAGATTTCAAGGAGGACTCTTAAATTTTTGATTTATGAAACTAATGGTATTTTATTCCATTCATTGAGAAAAAGAAGCCATGAATAATATCTGTCTTAAAGGGGAAGATCACGCATGAATGCTGCTTTGGGCATGTTAAATTTTAGGTGTTTATTAGATATTTAAGTATGGAGCTCAAGTAGATAGATAAGTAATCCTTGAGCTCAGAAGAAATGTTTAGATTCTGAAAGTATAAATCTGGAAACCACTGCCTTATTTTTAAAATACATAGATTCTTACATTACGTATAAGTGAGAGGAAAAAAAGTTTAAGAGTGGATTGAAAAATGCAACAAGAAGAGTGCACTAGAATGAATTCCAACGGACCAATACTTGAATAAAGTACTCTAAAATGATACTTGAGTTCAATACATCACCAATCATAACCAAAAAATCATCTTGTTTCACCTGTAAGCTTTTAGGTGGGCAAAACATTTTTATTCATGTTTTATATATAAGGTAATAAAAATCTACATAGGTGCTGTGACCGCCCAGTGCCAGATACAGTAAGTTCAAAGGGCTTAAAGGAGCATGAGTGGTTCCAAACCTGGGAAATTCAGCTCCGCATTTTCCACAATGTAAGTAAATTGTAGATTAACATAAATAATGGGACATATCTACTTGTCTTATATTTGCTCATGGCTAACTCTAATTCATGTAAATGAAGTTGAATTAATAGATTTAAAACATTTTCAAAACATGGATTTAATTGCACAGGTGAAAAGGAAAGAGTAATGAGAGGTCCTTGTTGTTGAAAATGTTGGAAGCATGATACCAAATTATTTTAGTTCTATTTCATAGCATATTATAATTTCCTTGAGCATTTAGAAATAATTTAATTTAGTCAGGGTTTCACCAAAAAGATACTTATAGTATAGTAAAGAAAACAATGAATTACAACAGGATGTATAGAAAAGGATAGATTTATATAATGTAATGGGTAGTGACATTTCGATGGTATTTTATAATTATAGGAGGATTTATAATTATATGGGTAAACATAAAAGGATTCACTTTAATTGGTCAATGTGTGTATATATACAGAGAGAGCAGTGACCTCCTCCCCACCCTTCATTCCAATGCCAACTTCTTTACTCTCAGAACCATGGTATGTTTCAGATATCCTATGGAAAATGCTCATGAAAGGTGAACACAGCCATTGGGTAAATTGTGTTTACTATGAACTAACCATTGTAATAACATACATGGTTATCCATGATTAAAGTGATCCAGATTTAAATGGGAAATGCAAAGGAAAACTGTATCATAAATTTTGGGGGGTAAGCTTTTTTTAAGATTTTGATAATAAGAAGGCCAGCTGCACAGTATGGTACTGCTCTTTCCTTTCTGCTTTTGGGTGTTACTGAGTAAGGACAAGATGTTGGAGCAGCTCTAACCCTCTTGTGATCATGACGAAAGGGTCACTGCCACAGTGAGAGTGGCAAGACAGAAAAAGGGATGGGATACTGCTTGGGTCCTTGGTGACATCACCAAGCCTCTGAACAACCCTCAAACACATGCTTTCAAATATATGGCAAATGATACTAGAAAGGAACTATTATTTAGTAATTAAGAGTATGGAATCTGTGAAGCCATGTTATTTGAATTTGGAACATGGCTCTGACATTTGCTAGCTGTGTAACCTTAGGTAAGTTACTCAACCACTCTGTGCTCTTGAGAGGAAATAGTTAACACAGCAGATCTGTTTGACTCAGTTCTTGCTCATATGTTTACCATCATGATGGCCCTTGGTCAAACACTAAAACTAAACTATTGGGATGTTCTTATAATAGTTTGGTAATGACTTACATTTTTACATGCCTAGAGCAGTGGGTCAAGATGAACCAGGTTGTTAGCATGTTTAAAGTGAGACATGATGATTCATTACATGTACCTACTACCTAGTTTGGGAGCTTGCATCATGGCTGGTTTTGGACTCCAAGTTTCAAGTGGATTTCCCTGGGCAAGGATATCTCACACATTTTGCTGCAGTTAGTAGCTAGAGAGAAAGATGTGCCCATGCAGTCCCCTGCAGAGGAAGATAGGAAATCTCTCTCTTGCCCTTTCTAGCTTCAACCTGTGTATATGTTTGCGCTGCCTTTCCTGCACTGTATTCTTCACTGTAATAAATCTTAGTCATGTGTATAATTTTATGCTGAGCCATGTGATTTCTTCCAGTGAATCACTGAGTGGACGATTGTAGGACTGTGGATATAGCCCTTGATTCCAACTCTACCTCACAGGTTTAATTTGAGAATTAAAATAATTAATATATATGAGATACTTATTAAATAACTGTCTGGCAGATATAAAAGAAACAAATGAGTTAGTTATCATTCCTTTTTCAAAAACTTTTAAAGTGAATTTTACTGGCTATTCACTTGCTCATATAGAAAGAATCCTACTATTTGAGGGTTCCTATTTTTTAAAAAAATCTGAGCTTTCTAGATTTTTGGCTTAAAAAGTATATGGAAAAAGGATTCATTTATGAGGGATGAACACAAGGGAAAGAGCTTCAAAGTGTGTTATAATTACTGAATTTATGTCAGAACTAATTATTTTTAGTTTAGGTTTATTATTGGTTGACAATATATAAGTGGTTTCACTATATGCTGCCTATCCATGGAACTATATCGCTGCATTAACACTGATAAATTCTGGGTTTGGTCTTTCAGTTGTTAGACTATAACCGTGTATGTTTAATCATTTAATTAAAGAATAGCAAAAAGCAATGTTAACCCTAATGAAATGAGCCAGTTTATCTTTACCATAGCTAAAAACGCAACTGCTGGAGTGCTGGCAAAAGCTGACTCAATGAAATGAAAACACCATCTGTGCTGAGAAGACATATACCTGTTTGTATGATTTTCTTCTCAACAGCCCCTTGTTTACAGTGCAAGTGAATTTTATATCCATAGAAAGTGTGAGTTCACTGCTGCAGAAGTCCGTAACATGGGAAATAGACACACTGAAAAACCTAAGATTGATTAACCTTGTAAAAAGCATCAACACAGCATGCACCAGTGGATATGTTGAAAAGGACAGAAGGGGTACAGGCATATTCACACTCACCAGAGGTTAAATCTTGCAGTATATATTCTGGGGGACCATTTTAAGACATTCTCCATATTAGGAAAGTTAAAATGCCCAAATCTAACAACTAAAGATAAAAATGAGCATTTGATTTTAAATTCTCTAATAAGACATGAGCTTTATCTTACAGTAATAGTAAGCAGTATCTGCATATTGTTTTATAGTGTATTTTTACTTTCCATACTTCCTCCCAGGGAGGTTAAAAATACTATATTGAGTAGAGTTTTATTATCTACCAGGCACTGCGTATTGTACTGGGTGCTTTTCATGATGGTGATAGTAATGATGATATAATAACAAAAACAATAAACACATACTCAGACCTGGCACTGGGAAGCATTTAAATACATTTAGTTTATGAGTATATTATTTAATATTCACAATTTCATGAGGATTAGGAAGAACCGGTATTACCAGGCTTTGCGGGGTCCTTCCTAGAAAAGCTGTTTCCAGCGTTAGGTGGTAGTGGGAAAGCTATTTGATATAACTTCCTTTCCTGGTCGGTTAGAGTACCAACCACTTGTGTCATGTCATGGCTGGCCAACTAAAGCTTCCATGCAGCACCCTGGGATTGTCAAAGGGAAACATGGCAAATTATAGGTTAGATGTATAAGGAATAATTGTAGGAAATAAATTGATAGTTGTCTGGATGTTCTTGCTACAATGATTTTGTACTTTTATGTAGAATAATTCTACTGTTTATTTATGTTATTATTTGGAAACACTTCAATTTTGCAAGAATACCTTTTTGTGGCAATTACCTCAAAAGCAGGAAAGTCATGTTTAATGTAAATTTAAATACCAAATTCAAATACTCAAGGAGTTTGATGAAGGACACATAACTTGCACTTATTGATATTTACTGTTCTACATGGGCACAGGTGATATCATTTACTCGTGAAAACCAGATGTCACAAATCCTCCTAAAAAACATCACCATTTGTTTTATAAGCTTTGTAATCATTTTAAGAAGGTAATTTAACACATGCAGTTGCAGAAGTTCCAATTACATATCACTCTGCGAAGCATTACTTTTCATTTAGATCAAATGACTGTTCTTCTAAATCAATTTCCCTCCTTTCTGATTCCACACAGGTATAGGTATAGGTAGAAAAACTGTAAATGTTTTGGCTCCATTAGCTGAGAACCTCATATACGGTTGAATGATGCATTGGATATTTTGAAAAGGAAATAGTTTCTTTGAATAATATTTTTCCCTCTGTAGTATAGGCTATAGGATAGAAAAATCTCTGAAGTATAAGTGGGAGGAAAAAAGGGGTAGGAACATACAAAGATAAACTAGATTATTATTCCAAAATATGCTGCTCCACATCGAGAAGAATCATTGGTTTCTCCATTTCATTATTTCTATCCCATTTTCCTGTGATTTTATTAACTGCTAAATCCTCTCTGTATCATTTCTATTTCAACAGTCATCACTTATGACTTTTACTACTTTAGGCATGGGCTATTACAATATAATTCAGTTATTCATTGACTATAAATAAAATAGACACATTGGCAAATAAACATGAAGTTAATCCTTAGAACTGTGCCTGACTCATAATAGATGTTGAATAAATATTTGGTGATTGAATAAAATGGGAGGGCAGAATGTTGGGAGAAATTAGACTTAAGAAGGACATACAATAAAAATAAAGCTCTTGAGAAAGCACAGTAAGAATCATTGACTTTAGGGCTTAAAGAGATTGTAAATCAATGAAGAAAGAAATTGATTTATACAAATTTCATGTATATGCATCATTTTAGAATAATTATGAACAACTGTTTTCATGAAACAGTTTGAAAACAAGGACCTATTTCCATATTACAGAACCTAAAATATTGTTCATTTAAATAGTTTTTTGCTTCCTAGCACATCCATTTTTACATAGCTATAGTTCGTATAGATATAGTTCAACTGCTGAATCTGCCTCAGTCTGTTGAGAGAGCTCCTGCTAGAGCTGGGGAAGATGGTCTCCTGACAGCTCCTGAAGTTTTGATAATCTTGTACCAAGTACTAAATCTCACCTCTCACCTACATGTTCTAATTGGCAATCAATTATTACTACATATGGCTTTTAATCTTTATGGCCATGCCCTATGTTTATTTTCATTGTTAAATCAGATAGCAATGTAAGCTCTTTTGATAGAGGCAATTCATTTAAGAGAACATACACATTCTTGCTCTCTACAGCCTCATGCAATAAATTCTGATTCCCTTTGCTTCCCTTTATGTCTTCGGATGTCACAGCAATATATAATCACAAGCACAGTATCTACTAGCAAGAATAAAGAGAGACTTGCCAATTTTTCATGATCACAAAGGGAGGGTTATATACTTCTATTAACTGCTCTGAAATGATCTGGGGGTCACCATTTCCATAAAGTTTTTACTGACCCCCTAAATCATGAGTAGTGTACCTCTTAAAACTCACGTCTTCATTTTTCTTTCTGTCTTGAATAAACCTTATTAGTACATCTCTTTTTAAAAAAATTATATGTGCTTATTCAACAACTGTAACCCAGTATAGAACATATATGAAATCCCTTTATTTATTTATTGTTTTAAGATGTTAGGGGTAGGAGTTTATTAATTAATTTATTTATTTTTGCTGTGTTGGGTCTTCGTTTCTGTACGAGGGCTTTCTCTAGTTGTGGCAAGCGGGGGCCATTCTTCATCGCGGTGCACGGGCCTCTCACTATCGCGGCCTCTCTTGTTGCGGAGCACAGGCTTCAGATGCGCAGGCTCAGCAGTTGTGGCTCATGGACCTAGTTGCTCTGCGGCATGTGGGATCTTCCCAGGCCAGGGCTCGAACCCGTGTCCCCTGCATTAGCAGGCAGATTCTCAACCACTGCGCCACCAGGGAAGCCCCGAAATCCCTTTATTTTTAATTCAGTTGAAAAATGCATGCCTTTAGGGCTGAAACTAGATGTATATATTTATGTTCCTCTCTCACAACATCTATCAAAATAACTATTACATATTAGCTACTGAAAATCTTTCTTAAAGTAATAAAGAAATGGGTGAATCTACATTAAGAAAAGCCTCTCAGTTTAACAACATCTATAATACTTAATAGTTACTGCCTGCTATATATTTTGTGGTGGTATTTATTCTTTCATTCAGATATGTACTTAGTGCCTAGTATGTGCTGTTCTGTGGCATTGGTAGTTAAAATACTGAAGAATAATACAAATATTCACTTCATGCAGACACTGTGAATTCTTCCTGGTTCAATAACAGCAGTTCTGTGCTGCATTTTAAAGAGTTTTGTTGAGGTAAGACATACTTTGTTCAAATTCTTGGGGCAAATTATTTTTTCTCTTTCCTGTGTTGTGGTCATGTCAAGCCCTTGTGCAGCTTTCGTGGTGTACCCTGCAACTTGGATCACCCAACACTAATTCCAAACTCCTTTTCTTATTTTGTTTTCACCTTGGAAGCTGAAAGTTAAGTGTACAATTTCTCAGCTTCCTAGACATCTAAGGGTAGATGTATGACACAATTTTGAGCAATGGGATATAAACAAACGACTTCCGTAATCACTTCTGGGTGAAGTTTTCTTTCCCAACAGAAAGGTAGAGATGCAGCTGAGGTTACCGTTTTGACTGTTCATATTTATACCCTTAAAATGGGATTTCATGATTGGAACTACAGGAGCATCTTGTGACAGTGCAGTCACAGACAGTCATCAGATGGCACGAAAAACCATAAAAAGCTTCTAACAGCATCATTGAACAGCTGATCCGACATCAACAGCTGGCTCTTTCAGACTTCTTGTGAATAAGGAAAATAAAATCCAATTTAGTTAAGTCACAAAAGTTAGGTTTTCTTTTACTTGCAGCTGAGTACATTCCTGATTGACTCACAGTACAGTTATAGATAACTCTTGTTATTCTTTTTAATCATTTCACACAGCGGACACAGTTGAGGAGAAATCACTAATTCACCTTGTTAGAAACAATAATTTTCTTCTCTAAGATGTTTTACAATTTATAGAGGAAAATCACGTTTGGCATTTTAGATTTATTAGAAATAATTTGGGTCAGAAATATGTCAGTTACAGGCAGTATTCCATCAATAAATTAAAGGTACTCTAACTTGGTATATTTAATGGGGGAGGGGGAAGAATTTTTTTCTCCTTTAGAAGTACAACACTTATTGAAAAATGACAGGAGGTGCAAATACAATGTGACTGGTGATATTTTTCTCTTCCTCTATAAGTGAAGATGTATGAAACTAGAAGCCAATTTTTCTTCTATGCTGAGAAATTGAGACTGGATAGCTAGGGAGAGCTGAGCACATTCAAGCAGAATAAAAATGCTCTGCCATCAAAGGCCTCCCAAGTAAAACCTTAGCAAAAGGAAGTGTGCTACAGGCTCAGGGATTTTCAGTTCTTGTAGAATTATAAAGAAGCAGAGTGTTAAAATTTATTTTTCATAGAAAAGGAGGGAAAAGAGGAAAAAGGAGAGAGAGTACATTGTTATCAAAGAATGGTAACTGAAATAGCAAAAAAGGACCAGGTTATACTTGCTATTTGTATTAATTTAAAGCAGAATTATATTTAATAATTTGAATAATATGCTATTTGCAATTCTGAATAGAGTAGGCCTCTGATTATGCGGTGACTAGAAACTGATCATGCAATTATGACCAATTTAAAAATTATGTTCCAGTAGTGACTAATAAATACCCATATCTTAAATGTTTTCAAACATAAAATATAAAAATACAGGTATCCCCATCTAATGTAGGCATAGATATCAATTTTCAGAATTAAAAATATGTTTTACAGTTTTTACCCATGCTTAATTGGGTAGCAATGAGAGAAAATTGTTATTATGGAGTTTTACAAATTATTCAACTCAGTTTTCATTAATGCAAAAACTCTTTTTACTTTATTCATATTTATCAGTTTGTATGTTCTTTCACTAAATTACACGACTGCAATAATAACTAGCATAAACAATGTGGCATAAAAAAGATAACATTTAAGTATGTAACTCAACTGGTGTGAACAATGAGTACATAGACATGTTAGTAAAGTTATCACATAAATCATTGTCCCAGTTGAATGATTATGAAAGAGAAAGGGGCTATTAGTTGGATGGGGCACTGGCAAGCAGGTATAAACTATGACAGTCCCAGGCAAGCCTGGAGGTATATTCACCCTATTAACTCTGAATATTTAGTATGGTGAGCATCCATTAACCTGTTATAGGTAAATGGGGTTGTAGGGTCTGTTATAAGAATTAGGAGATGTAGATAAAATGCAATTTATTGTTAGGTGTTGTTATTTACTTTCATGTTCATAGAAAAAGTTAAATTGATGGAATTATATACTACATTTATATTTAATGTGTATTCTGTTCACTCATATAAAGAATTTATGGTGGAACATAAGAAACATAATCATTTGAATTAGACCACCCTTTTCATTTAGTGGCATTGGCCTGAAATAAAAACATTTAATTCACACTCCTAAAATGCTACCAAAGACCTTCCTAATCATGAGGCTCATTCTAACCAAGAGAAGGATCTTGCACCAGACATCTCTGCCCATCTCTATAAAAGGTCAGAACAACTATGCTGCTGAAGACTATGCATTGTATTTTAGGTAGACTAGATGTATATACCAGATTTGCTGGAGTCCATCCACAAGCTATAAAACAATTTTAGCTGCAGCTGGCCAAAATCACTTCTCTTAGGACTGACTCAAATCAATTTCCCTTATTTGCCATTTCCATCTACTTTCAAACTTTTTGTATCAACATTTTTAGTATTATAAATGTTAAGGTTGTTGTGTTATAAAATGTAAATTGCTGTATCAGATAGTGCTTTTATGTTTCTTTTGGTTCTTGCTCGAATAATGAAGGATTATGAAATGCATGGAAAAGAAATTAAAGATTCATAGAAATGAGAGAAAGGAAAAGCAAACATTTAATCATTTAACTCTGTCTCCCAAAAAGGATGGGGTTTCTTCCTCAAGGTGTACTTTAATCTTTTGTGAAAATTCAGAGATAAAAATAGTACTAATTTTAGAAATGCACATTTCCAGATTCTTCTTATGCCCCCCCATATTAAAAACAAGATCACATGCCGTTTTCTGGAGAATTCAAGATATTTAACTTCTCTTAGTCAATTTCTCAGATGATGTTTCAATTGTTGGCTTAATCTGTGACAGATTAGTCAGAGGAATCATATTCTTTACAGTTAAATTCCAGTTCTAAAAGAAGAGAGGCTTTTGTGTTTTATTTCAATTTTTTTCTATATTTTTTTCCTAAATTTACATTAGAATGTCCAAAATACATTACACATTTCTTCATGAAATCTTGTCTAGTAATGATTACCCATACTCCATCTTGTAGAAATATTCCTCTAGAACTAATGAAGCTAGAATAAGCATATTCTGAAGAAAAATTTTTATTTTAAAAAATGAAATATATAACCTTCACCTAGATCCACCAAGTAAATATGTCTCCCTCTCCCTCACTCTCTCCCTTCCACCTTCTTTCCACCTTTTCTTTCTCTTCCCCCTCCCACACTCACTCACTCCCCCACACACAAACACACACTGAAACACACAGTTGTAGGTATCATGACACATCACCTCTGAATATTTAGTATATATCGACTCCCCCAAAATACAGTCTCCTTCTTTTTTTTTTTTTAAAGTTCTCTACATACAACAGCTTTCTTTTTTTTTTTAAATTAATTTACTTATTTTTGCTGTGTTGGGTCTTCGCTTCTGTGCGAGGGCTTCCTCTAGTTGTGGCAAGTGGGGACCACTCTTCATCGCGGTGCACGGGCCTCTCACTGTCACGGCCTCTCTTGTTGTGGAGCACAAGCTCCAGACGTGCAGGCTCAGTAGTTGAGGCTCACGGGCCTAGTTGCTCCGCGGCATGTGGGATCCTCCCAGACCAGGGCTCGAACCCGTGTCCCCTGCATTGGCAGGCAGATTCTCAACCACTGCGCCACCAGGGAAGCCTCAGTCTCCTTCTTAACCACAATATAATTATTGTCTCGGTAAAATTTAACCATATTACTAATATTACTTAATACATAGCACAGTTTCAAATTTCTAGAAATTAACCCAGAATACAAACAAGGATTTGCCTTGACTCTTTAGTCTCATTTATTCCAGAGAGGTCCCTCATTTCTTTGGTATTTCATGGTACTGAAATTTTTGAAGAATCAAGGCTAGTTTTTTTTTTTTTAACATCTTTATTGGAGTATAATTGCTTTACAATGGTGTGTTAGTTTCTGCTTTATAACAAAGTGAATCAGTTATACATATACATATGTTCCCATATCTCTTCCCTCTTGCCTCTCCCTCCCTCCCACCCTCCCTATCCCACCCCTCTAGGTGGTCACAAAAGCACCGAGCTGATCTCCCTGTGCTATGTGGCTGCTTCCCACTAGCTATCTATTTTTCATTTGGTAGTGTATATATGTCTATGCCTCTCTCTCACTTTGTCACAGCTTACCCTTCCCCCTCCCCATATCCTCAAGTCCATTCTCCAGTAGGTCTGTGTCTTTATTCCTGTCTTACCCCTAGGTTCTACATGACATTTTTTTCTTAAATTCCATATATATGTGTTAGCATACGGTATTTGTCTTTCTCTTTCTGACTTACTTCACTCTGTATGACAGACTCTAGGTCTATCCACCTCATTACAAATAGCTCAATTTCGTTTCTTTTTATGGCTGAGTAATATTCCATTGTATATATGTGCCACATCTTCTTTATCCATTCATCCGATGATGGACACTTAGGTTGTTTCCATGTCGGGGCTATTGTAAATAGAGCTGCAATGAACATTTTGGTACATGTCTCTTTTTGAATTATGGTTTTCTCAGGGTATATGCCCAGTAGTGGGATTGCTGGGTCATATGGTAGTTCTATATGTAGTTTTTTAGGGAACCTCCACACTGTTCTCCATAGTGGCTGTACCAATTCACATTCCCACCAGCAGTGCAAGAGTGTTCCCTTTTCTCCACACCCTCTCCAGCATTTATTGTTTCTAGATTTTTTTGATGATGGCCATTCTGACTGGTGTGAGATGATATCTCATTGTAGTTTTGATTTGCATTTCTCTAATGATTAATGATGTTGAGCATTCTTTCATGTATTTGTTAGCAGTCTGTATATCTTCTTTGGAGAAATGTCTATTTAAGTCTTCTGCCCATTTTTGGATTGGGTTGTTTGTTTTTTTGTTATTGAGCTGCATGAGCTTCTTATAAATTTTGGAGATTAATCCTTTGTCAGTTGCTTCATTTGCAAATATTTTCTCCCTTTCTGAGGGTTGTCTTTTGGTCTTGTTTATGGTTTCCTTTGCTGTGCAACAGCTTTGAAGTTTCATTAGGTCCCATTTGTTTATTTTTGTTTTTATTTCCATTTCCCTGGGAGGTGGATCAAAAAGGATCTTGCTGTGATTTATGTCATAGAGTGTTCTGCCTATGTTTTCCTCTAAGAGTTTGATAGTGTCTGGCCTTACATTTAGGTCTTTAATCCATTTTGAGCTTATTTTTGTGTATGGTGTTAGGGAGTAATCTAATCTCATACTTTTACATGTACCTGTCCAGTTTTCCCAGCACCACTTATTGAAGAGGCTCTCCTTTCTCCACTGTACATTCCTGCCTCCTTCATCAAAGATAAGGTGACCATATGTGTGTGGGTTTATCTCGGGGCTTTCTATCCTGTTCCATTGATCTATCTTTCTGTTTTTGTGCCAGTACCATTGTGTCTTGATTACTGTAGCTTTGTAGTATAGTCTGAAGTCAGGGAGCCTGATACCTCCAGCTCCGTTTTTCTTTCTCAAGATTCCCTTGGTTATTTGGGCTCTTTTGTGTTTCCATACAAATTGTGAATTTTTTTGTTCTAGTTCTGTGAAAAATGCCAGTGGTAGTTTGATAGGGATTGCATTGAATGTGTAGATTGCTTTGGGTAGTAGAGTCATTTCCACAATGTTGATTCTCCCAATCCAAGAACATGGTATATCTCTCCATCTGTTTGTATCATCTTTAATTTCTTTCATCAGTGTCTTATAGTTTTCTGCATACAGGTCTTTTGTCTCCTTAGGTAGGTTTATTCCTGGATATTTTATTCTTTTTGTTGCAATGGTAAAAGGGAGTGTTTTCCTGATTTCACTTTCAGATTTTTCATCATTAGTGTATAGGAATGCAAGAGATTTCTGTGCATTAATTTTATAGCCTGCTACTTTACCAAATTCATTGATTAGCTCTAGTAGTTTTCTGGTAGCATCTTTAGGATTCTCTATGTATAGTATCATGTCATCTGCAAGCAGTGACAGCTTTAATTCTTCTTTTCTGATTTAGATTCCTTTTATTTCCTTTTCTTCTCTGATTGCTGTGGCTAAAACTTCCAACACTATGTTGAATAAGAGTGGTGAGAGTGGGCAACCTTGTCTTGTTCCTGATCTTAGTGGAAGTGCTTTCAGTTTTTCACCATTGAGGACGATGTTTGCTGTGGGTTTGTCATATATGGCCTTTATTATGTTGAGGAAAGTTCCCTCTATGCCTACTTTCTGCAGGGTTTTTATCATAAATGGGTGTTGAATTTTGTTGAAAGCTTTCTCTGCATCTATTGAGATGATCATATGGTTTTTCCTCCTTCAATTTGTTAATATGGTGTATCACGTTGATTGATTTGTGTCTATTGAAGAATCCTTGCATTCCTGGAATAAACCCCACTTGATCGTGGTGTATGATCCTGTTAATGTGCTGTTGGATTCTGTTTGTTAGTATTTTGCTGAGGATTTTTGCATCTATGTTCATCAGTGATATTGGCCTGTAGTTTTCTTTCTTTGTGACATCCTTGCCTGGTTTTGGTATCAAGCTGATGGTGGCCTCATAGAATGATTTTGGGAGTATTCCTCCCTCTGCTATATTTTGGAAGAGTTTGAGAAGGATAGGTGTTAGCTCTTCTCTAAATGTTTGATAGAATTTGGCTGTGAAGCCATCTGGTCCTGGGCTTTTGTTTGTTGGAAGATTTTTAATCACAGTTTCAATTTCAGTGCTTGTGATTGGTCTGTTCATATTTTCTATTTTTGCCTGATTCAGTCTTGGCAGGTTGTGCATTTCTAAGAATTTGTCCATTTCTTCCAGGTTGTCCATTTTATTGGCATATAGTTGCTTGTAGTAATCTCTCATGATCTTTTGTATTTCTGCAGAGTCAGTTGTTACTTCTGCTTTTTCATTTCTAATTCTATTGATTTGAGTCTTCTACCTTTTTTTCTTGATGAGTCTGTCTAATGGTTTATCAATCTTGTTTATCTTCTCAAAGAACCAGTTTTTAGTTTTATTGATCTTTGCTATCGTTTCCTTCATTTCTTTTTCATTTATTTCTGATCTGATTTTTATGATTTCTTCTGCTAACTTTGAGGGGTTTTTTGTTCTTCTTTCTCTAATTGCTTTAGGTGCAAGGTTAGGTTGTTTATTCGAGATGTTTCCTGTTTCTTAAGGTAGGATTGTATTGCTATAAACTTCCCTCTTTGGGCTTCCCTGGTGGCGCAGTGGTTGAGAATCTGCCTGCCAGTGCAGGGGACATGGGTTCGAGCCCTCGTCTGGGAAGATCCCACGTGCCACGGAGCAACTATGTCCGTGAGCCACAACTACTGAGCCTGCGCATCTGGAGCTTGTGCTCTGCAACAAGAGAGGCCACAATAGTGAGAGGCCTGTGCACCGCGATAAAGAGTGGTCCCCGCTAGCCAGAACTAGGAGAAGCCCTCACACAGAAACAAAGACCCAACACCGCAAAAATAAATAAATTAATTAATAAACTCCTACCCCCAGCACCTTCTTAAAAAAAAAAAAAAGAAAACTTCCCTCTTAGAACTGCTTTTGCTGCATCCAATAGGTTTTGGGTCGTTGTGTCTCCATTGTCATTTGTTTCTAGGTATATTTTGATTTCCTCTTTGATTTCTTCAGTGATCACTTTGTTATTAAATAGTGTATTGTTTAGCCTCCATGTGTTTGTATTTTTTACAGATCTTTTCCTGTAATTGATATCTAGTCTCATAGCATTGTGGTCGGAAAAGATACTTGATACAATTTCAATTTTCTTAAATTTACCAAGGCTCAATTTGTGACCCAAGATATGATCTATCCTGGAGAATGTTCCATATGGCACTTGAGAAAAATGTGTATTCTGTTGTTTTTGGATGGAATGTCCTATAAATATCAATTAAGTCCATCTTGCTTAATGTATCATTTAAAGCTTGTGTTTCCTTATTTATTTTCATTTTGGATGATCTGTCCATTGGTGAAAGTGGGGTGTTAAAGTCCCCTACTATGAATGTGTTACTGTCAATTTCCCCTTTTATGGCTGTTAGTATTTGCCTTATGTATTGAGGTGCTCCTAAGTTTGGTGCATAAATATTTACAATTGTTATATCTTCTTCTTGGATCGATCCCTTGATCATTATGTAGTGTCCTTCTTTGCGTCTTCTAATAGTCTTAATTTAAAGTCTATTTTGTCTGATATGAGAATTGCTACTCCAGCTTTTTTTGATTTCCATTTGCATGGAATATCTTTTTCCATCCCCTCACCTTCAGTCTCTATGTGTCCCTAGGTCTGAAGTGGGTATATTGTAGGCAGCATATATACAGGTCTTGGTTTTGTATCCTTTCAGCCAGTCTGTGTCTTTTTTTGGAGCATTTTATCCATTTACATTTAAGGTAGTTATTGATATGTATGTTCCTATTACCATTTTCTTAATTGTTTTGGCTTTGTTATTGTAGGTCTTTTCCTTCTCCTGTGTTTCCTGCCTAGAGAAGTTCCTTTAGCATTTGTTGTAAAGTTGGTTTGGTGGTGCTGAATTCTCTTAGCTTTTGCTTGTCTGTAAAGGGTTTAATTTCTCCATCAAATCTGAATGAGATCCTTGCTGGGTAGAATAATCTTGGTTGTAGCTTTTTCCCTTTTATCACTTTAAATATGTCCTGCCACTCCCTTCTGCCTTGCAGAGTTTCTGCTGAAAGATCAGCTGTTATCCTTATAGGGATTCCCTTGTGTGTTATTTGCTGTTTTTCCCTTGCTGCTTTTAATATATTTTCTTCGTATTTAACTTTTGACAGTTTGATTAATATGTGTCTTGGTGTATTTCTCCTTGGATTTATCCTGTATGGGACTCTCTGTGCTTCCTGGACTTGATTAACTATTTCTTTTCCCATATTAGGGAAGTTTTCAACTATAATCTCTTCAAATATTTTCTCAGTCCCTTTCTTCTTCTCTTCTTCTTCTGGAACCCTTATAATTCGAATGTTGGTGCCTTTAATGTTGTCCCAGAGGTCTCTGAGACTGTCCTCAGTTCTTTTCATTCTTTTTTCTTTATTCTGCTCTGCAGTAGCTATGTCCACTAGTTTATCTTCCAGGTCACTTATCTGTTCTTCTGCCTCAGTTATTCTGCTATTGATCCCATCTAGAGGTTTTTTTATTTCATTTATTGTGTTGTTCATCGTTGCTTGTTTCATCTTTAGTTCTTCTAGATCCTTGTTAAATGTTTCTTGCATGTTGTCTATTCTATTTCCAAGATTTTGTATCATCTTTACTATCATTATTCTGAATTCTTTTTCAGGTAGACTGCCTATTTCCTCTTCATTTGTTAGGTCTGGTGGGTTTTCATCTTGCTCCTTCATCTGCTGTGTGTTTTTCTGTTTTCTCATTTTGCTTACCTTACTGTGTTTGGGGACTCCTTTTTACAGGCTGCAGGTTCGTAGTTCCCGTCGTTTTTGGTGTCTGTCCCCAGTGGCTAAGGTTGGTTTGGTGGGTTGTGTAGGCTTCCTGGTGGAGGGGACTAGTGCCTGTGTTCTGGTGGATGAGGCTGGATCTTGTCTTTTTGGTGTTCAGGTCCATGTCTGGTGGTGTGTTTGGGGTGTCTCTGACCTTATTATGATTTTAGGCAGCCTCTCTGCTAATGGGTGGGTTTGTGTTCCTGTCTTGCTAGCTGTTTGACATAGGGTGTCCAGCACTGTAGCTTGCTGGTTGTTGAGTGAAGCTGGGTGTTGGTGTTGAGATGGAGATCTCTGGGAGATTTTCGCTGTTTGATATTATGTGGAGCTGGGAGGTCTCTTATGAACCAGTGTCCTGAAGTTGCCTCTCCCACCTCAGAGGCACAGCACTGACTCCTGGCTGCAGCAGCAAGAGCCTTCCATCCACACGGCCCAGAGAGGATAAGAATGGTGGAGATGTAAGTAAGGGCTTGACTTTGATAGATTTTCTGTGCACTGAAACAAGGTTGGAATTAGCATGAAAACCAGGGAGAGTGCCTGCAGGGTCTTGATCTTGCGTCACGTTTGATTTGTCCTTAGAAGGATCACTCTGGGTCCTATCCAGATGCGACTCTCTCAAATATACCAGTACATGGCCCACTTTTCCATCAAAGAGCCTCAGAGAATAGAATGAGGCTGTGCAGCACAGGGAACTCTGCTCAATATTCTGTAATAACCTGCTAGTGTTGGAGGGTCTCCTGCAGAGGCGGGGGTGGCTGTGTCTCACCGTGAGGACAAGGACACTGGCAGCAGAAGTTCTGTGAAGCACTCCTTGGCATGAGCCCTCCCAGAGTCTGCCAAGGCTAGTTGTTTTGCTGAGTGAATCTAAATTAGGGTATATATCATTGTTTCTTCATTATTATATTCAGGTTAAACACTTTTGGCAGGGGTTCTACATAAATGTTACTATGTCCTCAATATACCACATCTGAAAAATATATGTATTTTTTATACTAAGAACCCTGTTTCCAAAAAATACTAACATATTAAACTACTTGCTCATTCAGATACTTTTGTTAAAAAATAGTTTTATTATTATCACTCCAATTCTACAAACAACAGCAAAGCTAGTAACTAACTTCAAGATTTAGAATATATCTGGCTGAGAATCTCAAAAGTACCATGTTCAAAGATACTTGGATTAATTCTTTTTTTCCTTCTTCCATGTTGTTATCAATTTTATATAAGGTTATAATTATTGTTTTGCATTTCTACTCAATTTTAGGCATTTTTCCATCCTACACATTTAATTTTCCTTTTTAAATATAAAAAAATGTTGATATAATTTGGAGGGCAAAATGATATAAAAATGTATCCTCAAAGGAATTCCACTCCCTTTATTGTCCATAACCTATTCCTAACTACCAATTTGGTAATCAGATTTATTCCTGGTTTATTTCTTCTCTTCTTTCTTGCAAAGTCTCCTTTTTGTTATAAAATTTTATTATATATACATTTTCATAAAAATAATATTAATTTGTATTTAATATCAGGCACTGTAAGGATGATTGAAACAGGTTGTTGTAAGAATTTTTGATATTGATCTTTTTCATCTCTCATTAATTACTCAACCAGGCCTGATGATAAAAATGTTTGCTAAATAAAATGTACCATTCTAGTTCTCATCTATCCATTAGATAGTTTAGCAGCAAAATATCTTTCAACTGACATTTGCAGATACCTTAATTGATGCAGCTGTTTTTCATTTTCTGTTTTGGATTCAATCGTCTGAGCAATTGCACAATTCACCTTTATTTTGCACATTCATATTCAACACATGTTTACATACCTACCATGTGCCAAGTTGGGGCTAATGTTTCTACACTATTTTCCTCGTTTAATCTTTTAAGTCTTGATTTTTCCTATTTTGTAATTAAGGAAAGTAAGTTTCATTTTGGGACCTAGAGTTTTGTTTTTGTTTTTAATCAGTGAGTACTTCTGTATTTTGCCTCTTCTGTAAACTGTAAGAAATAATTAAAATCCAAGATTTGAGGTCAGCTTCTTTTCAAACAAACGACAATAAAGAACTTGAACTGTGAGTTGTGGGTTCACAGTAGCAAAGTAGTGGTTGCCAAATAACTGAGTGCTGAGATATGTAACTCCATGAATTACATATGTCAGGAAAGAGGGTGTCTTGAAGTGCAGTGTTACACACTCAGTTTGTCTTTCTTTTCTTTAGCTCTGCCAATGGACTAGTCAAAGGAAATGCAAAGGGGGTAATCTCAGGAAGACAATACTCCCTTTGATAAGTGGTCCCATAAAAATATATCCTGTGGTCAATTAAACTTAAAATTCATTAGAATATATTTTATTCAACTTCCTACACAAGGAAAAAGTTTTTTTGGTGGAACTAGAGAGTGAAAAGATCTTTCTTTTTTCTTGTAAGGGGAAATTTTCATTTAAAATGGAGGTAAATATATATAATATTCTGTACCTTTTATACAGCTATTCCACTTTTAGGAATCTATCCTATAGAATATATGTGAACAAAAGTTTTTACTATAAGCTATTTTTCAATTAGGTTAATGTAGCCATCATTATGTGAATATTCTTCCATGTTTTTTAAAACATTTTTCTCACTCTTATAAATGCATATCTTGGGGCATTTTTTCTTGTTTTCACTCTATTACCCCGCTTCCAAATTATTTCTCCTATAACTGTTCACCTTACATCTATGATTTGGTTGTTATAAGTGACTGCTGTGGGTTGAATTATATTTTTCAGAATGCTATGTTGACTTCCTAACCCTAGGTACCTGTGAATGTGACCTTATTTGGAAATAGGGTCTTTGCAAATGTAATCAAGTAAAAATGAGATCATACTAGATTTGATTGGGCCATAAGTCCAATGACAGGTGCTTTATTAGGAGAGGGAAATTTGCAAACACCACTCACAGAGGAGAGATGGTCATATGAAGACAGAAGCAGAAATTGGACTGATGCAGCTGCAAGCCAAGGAAAGCCAAGTCTGGCAAGCAGTCACCAGAAGCCAGGAGATGCAAGGAAGGATTCTTCCCTAGAGACTTTGAAGGGAACATGGCCCTGACAACCTCTTTGATTTAGGACTTCTAGCCTTCAGGACTGTGAGAGAATAAATTTCTATTGTTTTCATCCACCCAGTATGGGGTATTTTATTATAACAACCTTAGGAAACTAATATAGTGACTAATAGCTTGCTGTCTCTTGCTATCAGATTTTCATATGCACATTCCAAACATGTTCCAGAATCTATCTGTTTCCTGCACCCCAGGCAGTGTTCCCTGTCTATCTAATCAGAGCAATCCTAGCCAAAAACATTCCTCCCAGAGTAACTGACTCCGTGAACTCAGATGAACCAAGAAAGCAAGAAGTTGAATTTTCTTACAGCTTTTCCTCCGAATTCATGGTTCTTACCTTTACTTCCTATATTAACTTTTTTTATGGCTTTGTTGAAGTATAACTGATATACAAAGAACTGCATATATTAATGTGTACAATTTGAAGAGTTACACCCGTGATACCATTACTATGATCAAAGTAAAAGACATATCTAACACTTCCCAAGGTTTCCTTGCCTCCCTTTGTTTTGTTTTTATTTTTTTATCAGATAAAACTTTCATTTTGAATTCACCCTGGGACTGTCATTGCATTGAAGGCTCCCCAGAGTTCTCCGTTGCCATTACGGAACACAGGGCCTCTCAGATCCTGTGGGCCTCATTACAGAATGGCCTTGCCTTCCTCTCAGTCTCAGACTGTGGACTATTGACCCTAAAATCAAAGCATCTGTCCCACTTAGTGCTTTTGGACTATCCTAAATGCCCAGCGCTGATGAAAAGTGTTATACTTTCTATTCCTCCTTTCATAATGTGAAAATAGAATACAAAATGAATGATCCTTCATTAATAACTGCATTTTTAAAAAGCCAGTGTAAATATTGTCCTTACAAGTACTATATGTTTAAAGAAAAGATATATAACTTTCTCTACTAGGCAAACACTAAAATTTATAGCACAGAGAAAGATAAAATTGAATTAAGTTGACACTATTACAAAGAGAGTATCTGAGCATTGTTTGTCAGTTTCTAAATTATTTTTGCCTTGTACATTCTTTCAAACATTGGACAATAGCAAATAGGTATAATTCATGACACACCCTAAGGGGCTGGCTATTTTCTGCTAAATTAACCACAACAAATGGAAACAACAACAGACATTCTTCCTACTTTGATTCTGGTATGGAATTAATATCACTGACACTCACTAAACATATAAAATAACATGAATAAGAATGAGAATCTTCTATGGAAAATTCATATTTGCTGAACCACTTACAATATTTTCCTGGTGTAGTTAGAAACACATTTACATTTATGTCATTGAACGATGAATTCCACCAGCACTTTATATTTTTCCATTTGTTTCTTTATTTTTAGACTTTTATTCTTTCACACCTATGTTAGTGAACTTAGATTTCAAGTTTATTACAAAAATAACAGAAACCACCATTTTAAATGAATCTATCAAATATCCTAAAACTATGTAAAATAATCAAAACTGTGATCAGAATCAGGAGATATGCTAAAAGAAGCATTTTAAAATTGAGTATTCTGAGGACAGTGCAATACTCAGTCCTTTATTATTAGTAGCTACCTTCATTCATGACAGTCTGTCTCCCCTCGTTTGTTTCTTACAACAATTTCAGTACATTAATACCCTACATCCTGTCATAAGGAACGTGATAACATACTGAAATTTCTTCAGTCCCAACAAATATGGTGCCCAGAAGCTTTGTATATATTCAGCAGCACAACTAGCTCTGTGTTCCTGAAAATTAATGAATCAAATGCTGCCTTCTCCAGTGCCTTAGCATATCATTGGGCTTTGAAAAAAATCAGTATTTTCCTTCTATGTATAAGTGAGGTAAAAGGGAGGGGAGAAGCATTTGAATTAATGAAAGCTATGAATTATTAATTATTTGGGGAAGATAAAATTATTTTTCATGTAATAACATTTAGTAATAGATTAATTATAACTAAATAAGGTTAAGTAGAGGTCCTGTTGTTTGTATGGTAATGGGAAAATTACTTTTATTTTATTACTTTTATTATTATGTAGAGTGATATAAAGGAAAGCTCAAGCATTTCAACTATAATATTATATTTTGTGCATATAGTTTTCTTTTCATTTTAGGATTATATAAATAAGGTTTAGTTCAGCCTTAGTAGAATACACACTGATTCCTCATAACTGTAGTTCAATTAATAATAAAGACTGTGTTCAGTATAGTCATTGGAGACAAAAATTTCAACAAATGTCAATGAGAATATGTAGAACATCTAATAAATTAAGAATTAACTTCTTATAGCTTTAGTAAATTTGTCAAAGTTGTAGCAGAAATTAACTTGATTCAAATTTTTGTTAAATTTTTAATGAGTAATAGAATATGAACACTTTCATGCCAGAAAACTCTTTCAAATAAAGTATGATTATATGATAACTCAAAGCGAATTATGGAGAATATTTACAGCCTTTTATTTTCTCAGCCAAGTTCATGAGTGCGTAGCATACTATATGTGTTTGAATTGTTGAACGTCACCAGCTTAAATTGGCTGGGAAGAGATTTTCAAAATGTGATGACAGTTTAGTCAAGGCAGAGAAATCAGCATGCAGAAAGACATCGGAAGAAAAAGAAAGTGAATCAGTTACAATCTTTCTAGTCATTCAAGATGGCTATATTATAGAATGCATGGACAATGCTTTTAAGAAATGAGCTCAGATCCTGAAAGATCTGAGATGCCAAAAAATTGGCACTTTATCAAAGTGCCCTTATCAAAAGGCTATGAGGAGACTAAAGGAATTTAAGCAGAGAAGTAATAGAATCATATTTGCATTTTAGAAACATAAGTAAGATACCTCGTTAAGAATGGATGCAAGGATGTATTGCTGGTAGGAAGAGGTAGTTTGCAAGTTTGGGTAAGGCAAACTGCTTTTTCTTGAGTTATTTTCCCTCCTTGAAAGAATTTGAATCTGGAGTAATATTCTCAACTGCTTATACACATATCACAGGTGTTCATGGATTGATAGGATGTTTCGAAGGCTACATTCTAACCCCAGAAGCCTGAAGAAGTATGTGGTTCATCCCAGTGTTTGCGATACAGCCAGGGAATATGGGAGCAAGCAGGACTCTACTATTGTCTATGGTACAAACAATACAAATATCATCATCAATTTAGTAAGATTCTAGGAAGAAGCATTCAGTTGTTCAAGTGTCTTGAAAGAGTAGGCAAAGTGCAATTGAAGAGACCCACAATTTTGTGACCATCAAAGCTCTGAGGAACCCATTGGTAGAAGTTCCATGGACCATTGTCTTGAACCCTTGGGCATGACACCTGTCCACAGTGGGTGCCAAATAAAAGCTTGTTAAGCTTTTTCTGTCCTCTCATACCAACACATGCACATACACTTTTATAGATAGTAGCTAGATTCCACTTTGGAGTGCAGGGGAAAAAAGGCCCGTAAATTTAGGGTTAGGAAAAAAATAGTATTTACTCCAGAAAGAAATCATTTGAAGTCATATAGTCTCATCCAAACAAGGAATAACAAAAACAGAAAACAAAGATGCTGAGAAACAGGTTATATGCTTTTTTCTATTATGCTCTTAACTTTTTCAATTTCCTAACTATTCTTCTGTCTTTTTTTTTAATCTTTAGTGTCTAATTATTCTGATTATGGCAGAAGTGATACGCACATGACAAGCAAATATCATGCTGATGCCGGGTCTTAGGATGTACACATTACAAATATATGAAAACTTTTGTTGTAAATTAATACCAAAATGTTTAACTCTGTAAGAAAGGAGCAAACCACTTCGTGATCCCTGCGTGAAAGAAAGTAGGATGTCAAGAGGTCAGGGTGTGAGATTCTTCTGTTTCCCTTGCCTTTCATCAAGGGGTTGTGTTGTGCCACTGACATGAGAAATAAAGAAGCTTCAGCCAGGACTAGGTTTAGGAATATGGCAGCTTGCATGCAGCAATAACATGAGCAGCACAGAAAATACTCAGTAGAATACCTTGTAGGTGAAATGCTAATTATTCTATTTATTTTTTTCTTGTAGGTGAAATGCTAATATCCTATTTATTTTTCTTTCTTTCATTTAAAGAAAGAAAGAAAAAAAAAAGTATCATCTGCCATCTTGCAAGATGCCAGAGAATATGATCCTGAGCTCTTAAGGCTTCTCAAAACTACATCCAGTGTAGGCTCATTATGGGCTGAATTGTGACCCCTAAAAGTTCATGTTGACATCCTAACTCCCAGTATGTCAGAATGTGACTTGTTTGGAGATTTTCAAATGTAACCAAGTTAAAATGAGGTTATTAGCATGGGCCCTAATCCAATCAAAATTTGTCTTTATAAAGAGGGAAATTTTGGACACAGAGACAGGTATGAAGGGAAGACAATATGAAGAGACATAAGGAGAAGGCCATCAACAAAGGACAGAACCCTGGAACAGATCCTTCCCTCAAAGCCCTCAGAAGGAACCAACCCCGCCCACATCTTGATTTTGGACTTCTAGCCTCCAGAATGGTTAGGATTTCTGTTTAAGCCACACAGTCTATGGTACTTTATTAGGATAGCACTAGGTAACAATGTAGTACCTTTTTTCCTTCTGTTTCATAAATAGACGATATCTCCTTGCCTTCAATGGCAAAGGACTCATGACTAAGTCATGAGTCCTTTGCAATGGACCAAATGAAGGTCTAATATCCAAATGCACTTATATATCCTTCTACATATATTAGCAAAGGTTAGCAAAGGTCTCAGTCAAAACAGACATGGAGATGCACAGAGAAATGTTAAGATACCTGTGAGCATGCAGTCTGAGAAAGAAAAGACCAGAGGTGAATCAGAATCAGGTTGAAAACAAAGAATGGATTTTCCATGATAAAGATTGACCTGTGAGAACAGAGTGACAGATCAGTGCATCATATATCTGCATGTGTGTGCGTTTAATTTACATAGGGTGTATATTTTTTCCATCATTAATCCTTTATTACAAACCATGCTCTTATAGAATTATATGTGGACTTGCATGAAAAAAATCAAAAGTATCATACAATAAAAAGCACAGCACATAAAGTAATATTGCATTCCAGTGTTCATACTAGAGACAGTGGACGCTCAGGAATAAGCTCTTCTAAAACTACCTGACTTGAAAGCTTTTAGAAACATCATTTAATTGTTTGGTTATATAAGCAAATAGCTACATACTCAAATATTTAGTTAGTTGTATTTACATACATGTAGAGTGAGGGCAAAGGAGCCAAGGATTAGGCTTCATAGCTCAACCCAGATCCTTTTTTTCTTAATTTCAGATGTCCCAGGGAAACAACTGATCATGAGTTTATTCATAAAGAAAAATAACTATATGTTTTTAGAATAATTGTAAGTTTTAAACTTGAAATAACAGAATTGTCCCTTAGAACAAGGAGAGCAGAAAGCTAATATATTAGCCAGCAGGTTGTGCATGATTATCTACATTTCGTGAAATCTTTTGTGGTTTAAGTTTTTATTGTAATTATTTTGAGTCTTTTCATTTTTTATTCATTTACACTTATTTACGTGTTTTATATATTGTACTGAATTGGCTAAAATTATACGAAAATTGTGCAAATAACTTGTAATATATATCTGTGTTTTCCAAGTATGAGATTTTTATTCCAACCAATTCAACATATATATAGGCAGCTCACTGTGTATCAGAAAATATTCCTGGAGATTGGAATACAGCAGGTGACAAAAAGGATGAAGACCTGTTTCCAAAAACATAAAAATGAAAAGAATTATGCACTGTGTCAGAAACGGAATTGAAAATAGAAACATGTATTTGCTCCTTTTCACTCCAGAGTTTTTAATATTAGTAGAAAATTTATGGATATTATGAATTCATAGAGTAAAATGCAAATCCAGACGGAAACTGTGACCTGCATGCTAAGATTGCAGACCAGGCTGTATTGGGAATTATGGCCTGGCAGATGATGGATGGTGACAGCATCGTTTCACTTAATGAAGTGGTTATTGAAGCTTAAAAGAGGAAAGATGACAAGGGGAAACTGAGTGCTTTTGTATTTGGACGAAGTAAAAGCTTTACAACATTATACCAAGAAGAACTGAACTCACTACTTTTTGAAGTTCATTAATCTTCTCCATGAAAATCTATCTCATTGTCAAGCTGCTCAATAGCTACTTTGGGAAAATGCTTTGCTTCTTCATAATGGAACCAATGCCTTCTTTCTCCTGAAGCCCCACTGATGTTCCACCTCCACGGAAATACTAAAGAGATGTGCAGTGCTCTGGAGAAGCCTGTGTGAAGCTGCCAAAATGGTACAGTCGGGATAGCCAAAACTTGTGCCCCGTGGGGCAGTTTTTCTTTACTAGTTTGTTTCTAAGAGCAACACATGGAAGAGGGAAATACTGTTACTAAGAATTCTCATGCAGAGATGTTTACTCTTGAGTAAAAGAAAGAGAAGCTTTTGAAATTGTTCTAGTGAATCTTTTCTCAGTGTTTAATAGCACAAACTTTAAGTGTAGTCAAAAGGCTAAACTAAATGTCACAACAAAAAATACATCATGAAAACTCACACTCCTAAATGCAGTCAAATCATTTTTCAGCCCCAATCCCCAAAGCTTTGCACAGTGCCAATTAATATCTATTTTTATACAAAGGAAGCTGGAAAACAACACATGTGAATTACCCAAGACTCCTTACTTTGGAAAATATTCAAAATTCAGCACTACTTCCTTCTTTTAATATTAACAAAAAGCATTTTTCAAATAAGGATATATAAGCAGGGCTTCCCTGGTGGGGCAGTGGTTGAGAGTCCGCCTGCCGATGCAGGGGCACGGGTTCGTGCCCCGGTCCGGGAAGATCCCACATGCCACAGAGCAGCTAGGCCCGTGAGCCATGGCCGCTGAGTCTGCGCATCCGGAGCCTGTGCTCCGCAACGGGAGAGGCCACAACAGTGAGAGGCCCGTGTACCGCAAAAACAAAACAAAACAAAACAAAAAGAATATATAAGCAATAAAAATAATTTTAAACAAATACTTCAATATTAATCATCGTTTTTCTTTTGAAAACCATAAAGCAGACAGTTTTCAGTTGTGACATGTAGCCAATTAAATCATTGTGGTGTTCTAGCATAGCTCACTTGTATCATACTTTGCCTTCACAATGACTTGCTGTTTTGTATTTAAGACAACTCTATTTCCTTTTTAACCACAGGTACCTATTGCAGCCTCATTTTCTCCCGTTGGTTCCTCACAGATGTGGGTGGAACTGGCTCTGTATCAGTTCCACCCCTTTAATGACAGGGATCACAGACTAAGAAAACATAGCCTCAAATGCCAAAGGCAGTGTGGGAGAGGCAGAAAATTAGGACAAAATCTGCTGCTGGCCTACTACTTCGCCTTAAAAAATGTAGCATGGGCTTTCCCTGTGGCGCAGTGGTTGAAAGCCCGCCTGCTGATGCAGGGGACACGGGTTCATGCCCCGGTCCGGGAAGATCCCACATGCCGCGGAGCAGCTAGGCCCGTGAGCCATGGCTGCTGAGCCTGCGCATCCAGAGCCTGTGCTCTGCAACGGGAGAGGCCACAACAGTGAGAGGCCCCTGTACTGCAAAAAAAAAAAAAAAAAAAAAAAAAATGTAGCATGGTGTTCCTGGGGGTTTTATTCTTCTAGCATTCAAAAGAGAATTTAGAAAATCTGAGTTACCAGTTACCTTTTATTATTTTGATTTAAGCTCATACAAATTGGCCAAAATAGAAACACTACTCACATCTGTTTGTAAATGTGAACATACCGAATAAACTACTGGAATGGAATGTTACAAATGAGAAAATAGAAGAAAAAAAGTGTGCTTTTTAAAAATTTTTATTTGTTAGCCATATTTTTTTCCAAATGTTCTTTGGAATGTAACTGGCAGCAAGATTAATCCAGGATTTGGTTCTTTGGCTATTCATACAAGGAGAACATAAATGATTAATTACAGAATTTCAATTACAAAGTCATTTGAATCTAATCTTAATTCAACTTTTGTGGTCTTATTAAATCAGCATGAAAATACAACTAACCATACTGTTGACCCAAAGATTCAGGGACTAAAAATTAAGCAGATCTAACATGGGAATTAGGCAAAAGTAATGCATAAAGATTTCCATCTTTTAATATCATTTTTCCTTAAAATTTTATTATTAAATTTTAATATCTATTTGAGGTTTCAGTTTTCAGCTCTGACATGTAAAGACCTTGGAAATTGTTACTCCTCTCTTTAGAACAAGAAAAATCTGGACAAACAGAAAATCCATGACTCTTCTTGGGCCAGAAAAGAAGCTTCCATAGGCAAATCCAGAAAATCACAGCTGAGACTTTTTACCTGGAGCAAAAGCTTCTGGAGCTGGAGTCATAAACTGGTAGGTACACTTAACTGGTGATTTTCATGAATTACTGGAGGCTGAATTGCTCGCATGCAAGTGCAAAAGCACCCCAACATTTTCCTCGGCTTTACCACCAGGAATCCTACCAGGTTCTCATGTTAAAAATTCAAGAAATAGGGCTTCCCTGGTGGCGCAGTGGTTGAGAGTCCGCCTGCCGTTGCAGGGGACACGGGTTCGTGCCCCAGTCCGGGAAGATCCCACATGCCGCGGAGCGGCTGGGCCCATGAGCCATGGCCACTGAGCCTGCACGTCCAGAGCCTGTGCTCCACAATGGGAGAGGCCACAGCAGTGAGAGGCCCGCATACTGGAAAAAAAAAAAAATTCAAGAAATATCAGCTGGTGGCTCTAGTGGCAGGGGAAGAGTAGCTATTGTGAAATACTCCTAGAGTCTTCTCTATAACAATGGCTTATTTCCCAGGGGGAAATCATTATCAGAGCCTTGTCTTAGAGGAGTGGAGGAAGGTCATTCTTCTCACTCCTGCCCACTCTAGCCTTCCTGTTCTGCCTCAGAGAGGGGATAGCTACATAAGAAGAAAACAAGTGAATGTCATAGGCCAGAGACAATAGTCAAAAAAAGACAGATTTAATTGGAAAACTAGAGAATTCTTCTCTCTCAGGCAACTTACCTCTGCACCAACAATGCTCCAGTATAATAGTGAATTATAGAGGAATGAGCTGTAAGACACAGACTCTTAGGAGGAGTACTTAGGTAAGCCCCCAAACAAAAGAACTGTTCAGACAGGAACATTAGAGGAATGTAAACTCTCCTAAATATATAAAGCTACTGCAAACATCAAACAATGACTAAATCCTAGACAGATTAACATAGGTCCTCGCACTAATGGCTCATTTACCTCAATTACTACCACTCAAAACAACCTGTGTGGCTTTCAACAAAATATCACAAGGCACACCAAAAGGCAGGAAAAGATAAAGTTTGTAAAACCAAACAATCATCAAAACAAGACTTAGATATGACATAGATGTTGAAATTATCAGAGTGATAATTTAAAACGATGATCAGGGAAGAGGAAAAGATAACAATATACTACAAAAATATCAACAAACTACCAAAAAAAGAGGCAGTAATGGAAGATCTGAGGAACAAAAACATTTAAGACATACAAAAAACAAATAGCTAAATGGCAGAAGTCCTTCCTTATCAGTAATTACTTTAAATGTAAACGGATTAAATGTTCCAATTAATAGGCAGGAATTGACATAATGGATTAAAAAACAAACAAACAAAAGCAAACAAAAAAATAAAATGATGATCAACATGTTAAGGGTTCTAATGGAGAAAGTAGACAACATGCAAAAATAAATGGTCATAATTAGATTAATCTATAGCAGCAGTGGTAACCAAAAAAATGGTTATACAGTAAAATGCATAAGAAAAAAATGGGCAATGTAAGCATAGACATAGAAATTTGGGAAATGAAAGAAATGATAGAAATAAAAGACATTGTTAACAGGGACTTCCCTGGTGGTCCAGTGGGTAAGACTCTGTGCTCCCAATGCAGGGTGCCTGGATTCAGTCCCTGGCTGGGGAACTAGATCCCGCATGCATGTCACAACAAAGATCCCGCATGCTGTAACTAAGACCCCGAGCAGCCAAAATAAATAAATAAATATGTTTTAAAAAATTGTTAACAAGGAAAGAATGCCTTTTATAAGCTCACTAATAGACTCGACATGGCTAAGGAAAACAAAGCTTGAAGATATTTCCAATAGAAATTTCACAGATAGAAATGCAAAGAAAAGAAATAAACAGAACAGAATATCCAGTATATTTTCAAAAGATAATTTCAAAAGATGTAACATATGTGTCATTGGAGTACCAACAGGAGAACAATAAGAGAATGGAGCAGAATGAGTATTTAAAATAATAATGGCTGAAACATTTTAAAAAATAATGCCAATTCTTTACAGTCTCCTTCAGAAAATAGTAGCAGAGAGATTGCTACCTAACTCATTCTATGAGGCCAGATTTACCCTAATACCAAAATGAGACAAAAACACTACAAGAAACTTACAATATCTCTCATGAAAATAGGTATAAAAATTCCCAACAAAATATTAGCAAATTGAATCCAAGAATGTGTAAAAAGAATTGTACACCATGACCAAGTGGGATTTATCCCAAGTATGCAAGTTTGTGTACAATATTAAAAAAATCAATTAGTGTAAATCCACCAATCACATCAATACATACAGAGAAGGCATTTGACAAAAATCCAACACCCATTCATGATTTTAAAAACTCTTAGTAAACTAAGAATAGAGAGAAACTTTCACAATTTGATAAAGACTATCTACATAAAACCTACAGCTAGCATCATACTTAATGGTGAGAAATCAAAGCTCTCCCACTAAGATCAGGTACAAGACAAGGACGTCCCCTCTCACAACTCCTTTAAAACATCATACTGGAAGTACTACCTAGTCCAATAAGGCAAGAAAAGGAAATTAAAAGTATACAGATAGGGAAGGAAGAAATAAATTTCTTTGTTCACAGATGACATTATTGTCTATGTAGAAAATCTGAAAGAAATGTAAAATAAATAAATTAATTAAAAGGTATAAAGATAGAAAAGGAAGAAATAAAAGTCTTTATTTAGAGATGATGTTTGTCTATGTATAAAATCCCAAAGAATCAATTGAAAAAGACTTTCTGAAACTAATAAGCAATTATAACAACATTATGGGATACAAGGTTAATATAAAAATTCAATTGATATCCAATATACCAGCAATAAACACTGGGGATTTAAAATTAATAAAATAACACCATTTACAATAACAGTGAAAATGAAATACACAGTAATAAATTGAACAAAACCTTTAAAGGATGTATAGGTAGATACTACAAAACACTGATAAAAATGATCAATTAAGATATAAATAAGTGGAAAGATGTTCTGTGTTCCTAGATGGTGAGACTCAAAATTGTTAAGATGTCAATCCTTCCCAATTTGATCTGTAAATTTAGTGCAATCTCAATCAAAATCCCCAAGGCTATTTTGTAGATATCAACAAACTGATTCTAATGTTTACATGGAAAGGCAAACACATAGGATAAATAACACAATACTGAAGATGAATAACAAGTGGAAAAGTCACACTAACCAATTCTTAGATGTACTGTATGTCTATAATAATCAAGACAGCATGGTATTAGAGTAAGTATAGATATAAAGCATGCATAGGAGGCTATAGGTTATAACAGAGAGCTCAGAAATAGACCCACATAAATATAGCCAAATCCTATTTAAAGAAGAGGAAATAACAATTCAATGGAAAAAGGCAAGTGTTTTCAAGAAATGGTATGGAAACAATTGAACATTTATATGCAAAGTAATGGACCTAGAAACAGACCTTACCCCTTACAGAAATATTAACCAAAATGGATCTGAGACTGAAATATAAAAGGCAAGAAAACTATATAAACTTGGGTTTGCTGGTGAGTTTTAAAATACAATACCAATAGCACAACCCCTGGAAAAAAAATATGTTTGCCATCATTAAAATGAAATTGTTCTGCTCTCTGGGAGAAACTATTAAGAGAAAGCAAAGACAAGTCACAGACTGGGAGAAAATATTTTTAACCACATATCTGAAGAACCACGTGTATACAAGATATACAAAATACTCTGTTATTTTAACATCTTTATTGGAGTATAATTGCATTACAATGGTCTGTTAGTTTCTGCTGTATAACAAAGTGAATCAGCTATACATATACATATATCCCCATATCCCCTCCTTCTTGCGTCTCCCTCCCACCCTCCCTATCACACCCCTCTAGGTGGTCACAGAGCACGGAGCTGATCTCCCTGTGCTATGCGGCTGCTTCCCATTACCTATCTATTTTACATTTGGTAGTGTATATATGTCCATGCCACTCTCTCATTTTAACCCAGCTTACCCTTCTCCACCCCGTGTCCTCAAGTCCATTCTCTGCATCTGCATTTTTATTCCTGTCCTGCCCCTAGGTTCTTCAGAACCTTTTTTTTTTTTAGATTCCATATATATGTGTTAGCATATGGTATTTGTTTTTCTCTTCCTGTCTTACTTCACTCTGTACAACAGACTCTAGGTCCTTCCACTTCACTACAAATAACTCAATTTCATTTCTTTTTATGGCTGAGTAATATTCCATTGTATATATGTGCCACATCTTCTTTATCCATTAATCTGTAAATGGACACTTAGGTTGCTTCCGTGTCCTGGCTAGTGTAACTAGTGCTGCAATCAATATTGTGGTACATGATTCTTTTTGAATTATGGTTTTCTTAGGGTATATGCCCAGTAGTGGGATTGCTGGGTCATATGGTAGTTCTATTTTTAGTTTTTTAGGACCCTCCATACTGTTCTCCATAGTGGCTGTATCAATTTATATTCTCACCAACAGTGCAAGAGGGTTCCCTTTTCTCCATGCCCTCTCCAGCATTTATTGTTTGTAGATTTTTTGATGATGGCCATTCTGACTGCTGTGAGGTGATACCTCATGTAGTTTTTTTTTTTTTTTTTTTTTTTTTGCGGTACGCAGGCCTCTCACCATTGTGGCCTCTCCCATTGTGGAGCACAGGCTCCGGACGCACAGGCTCAGCAGCCATGGCTCACGGGCCCAGCCGCTCCGCGGCATGTGGGATCTTCCCGGACCGGGGCACGAACCCGTGTCCCCTGAATCGGCAGGCGGACTCTCAACCACTGCGCCACCAGGGAAGCCCCCTCATGTAGTTTTGATTTGCATTTCTCTAATGATTAGTGATGTTGAGCCTCCTTTCATGTGTTTGTTGGTGATTTGTATATCTTTGGAGAAATGTCTATTTAGGTCTTCTGCCAATTTTTGGATTGGATTGTTTGTTTTTTTGATATTGAGCTGCATGAGCTGCCTGTAAATTTTGGAGATTAATCCTTTGTCAGTTGCTTTGTTTGCAAATATTCTCTCCCATTCTGAGGGTTGTCTTTTTGTCTTCTTTATGTTTTCCTTTGTTGTGCAAAAGCTTCAAAGTCTCATTAGGCCCCATTTGTTTATTTTTGTTTTTATTTTCATTTCTCTAGGAGGTGGGTCAAAAAGATCTTGCTGGGCTTCCCTGGTGGCACAGTGGTTGAGAGTCCGCCTGCCAATGCAAGGGACACAAGTTCATGCCCCGGTCCAGGAAGATCCCACATGCCGCAGAGTGGCTGGGCCCATGAGCCATGGCCACTGAGCCTGCGCGTCCGGATCCTATGCTCCACAACGGGAGAGGCCACAACAGTGAGAGGCCTGTGTACCACAAAAAAAAAAAAAAAAAAAAAAAAGATCTTGCTGTAATTTATGTCATCGAATGTTCTGTCTGTTTTCCTTTAAGAGTTTTATAGTGTCTGGCCTGACATTTAGGTCTTTAATCCATTTTGAGTTTATTCTTGTGTATGGTGTTTTGGAGTGTCCTAATTTCATTCTTTTACATGCAGCTGTCCAGTTTTCACAGCACCATTTATTGAAGAGGTGGTCTTTTCTCCATTGTATATTCTTGCCTCCTTTATCAAACATAAGGTGACCATATGTGTGTGGGTTTTTCTCTGGGCTTCCTCTCCTGTTCCACTGATCTATACTTCTGTTTTTGTGCCAGTACCATACTGTCTTAATTACTGAAGCTTCATAGTATAGTCTGAAGTCCGGGAGCCTGATTCCTTCAGTTCCATTTTTCTTTCTCAGGATTGCATTGGCTATTTGAGGTCTTTTGTGTTTCCATACAAATTGTGAAATTTTTTGTTCTAGTTGTGTGAAAAATGCCATTGGTAGTTTGATAGGGATTGCATTGAATATGTAGATTGCTTTGGGTAGTAGAGTCATTTTCACAATGTTGATTCTTCTAGTCCAAGAACATGGTATATCTCTCCCTCTGTTTGTATCATCTTTAATTTTTTTCATCAGTGTCTTATAGTTTTCTGCATACAGGTCTTTTCTCCCCTTAGGTAGGTTAAATCCTAGGTATTTTATGCTTTTTGTTGCACTAGTAAATGAGAGTGTTCCCTTCATTTCTCTTTCAGATTTTTCATCATTAGTGTATAGGAATGCAAGAGATTTCTGTGCATTAATTTTGTATCCTGCTACTTTACCGAATTCATTGATTAGCTCTACTAGTTTTCTGGTAGCATCTCTAGGATTCTCTATGTATAGTATCATGTCATCTGCAAAGAGTGACAGTTTTACTTCTTCTTTTCTGATTTGGATTCCTTTTATTTCTTCTTCTTTGATTGCTGTGGCTAAAACTTCCAAAATTATGTTGAATAATAGTGGTGAAAGTGGGCAACCCTGTCTTGTTCCTGATCTTAGTGGAAATGGTTTCAGGTTTTTTTTTTTTTTTTTTAAGATCTTTAAATTTATTTATTTATTTATTTTTGGCTGTGTTGGGTCTTCGTTTCTGTGCGAGGGCTTTCTCTAGTTGCGGCGAGCGGGAGCCGCTCTTCATCGCGGTGCACAGGCCTCTCACTGTTGCGGACTCTCCTGTTGCGGAGCACGGGCTCCAGACGCGCAGGCTCAGTAATTGTGGCTCACGGGCCTAGTTGCTCCGCAGCATGTGGGATCTTCCCAGACCAGGGTTCGAACTTGTGTCCCCTGCATCGGCAGGCAGATTCTCAACCACTGCGCCACCAGGGAAGCCCTGGTTTCAGTTTTTCATCACTGAGAACAATGTTGGCTGTGGGTTTGTCATATATGGCCTGTATTATGTTGAGGTAAGTTCCCTCTATGCCTACTTTCTGGAGGTTTTTTTTTTTTTATCATAAATGGGTGTTGAATTTTGTTGAAAGCTTTTTCTGCATCTATTGAGATTATCATATTTTTTTTCCATCAGTTTGTTAATATGGTGTATCACATTGATTGATTTGTGTCTATTGAAGAATCCTTGCATTCCTGGAATAAACCCCACTTGATCGTGGTGTATGATCCTGTTAATGTGCTGTTGGATTCTGTTTGCTAGTATTTTGCTGAGGATTTTGGCATCTATGTTCATCAGTGATATTGGCCTGTAGTTTTCTTTCTTTGTGACATCCTTGCCTGGTTTTGGTATCAAGCTGATGGTGGCCTCATAGAATGAGTTTGGGAGTGTTCCTCCCTCTGCTATATTTTGGAAGAGTTTGAGAAAGATAGGTGTTAGCTCTTCTCTAAATGTTTGATAGAATTAGCCTGTGAAGTCATCAGGTCCTGGGCTTTTGTTTGTTGGAAGATTTTTAATCACAGTTTCAATTTCAGTGCTTGTGATTGGTCTGTTCATATTTTCTATTTCTTCCTGGTTCAGTCTCAGAAGGTTGTGCATTTCTAAGAATTTGTCCATTTCTTCCAGGTTGTCCATTTTATTGGCATATAGTTTCTTGTAGTAATCTCTCATGATCCTTTGTATTTCTGCATTGTCAGTTGTTACTTCTCCTTTTTCATTTCTAATTCTATAGATTTGAGTCTTCTCCCTTTTTTTGTTGATAAGTCTGGCTAATGGTTTATCAATTTTGTTTATCTTCTCAAAGAACCTGCTTTTACTTTTATCAATATTTGCTCTCATTTCCTTCATTTCTTTTTCATTTATTTCTGATCTGATTTTTATGATTTCTTTCCTTCTGCTAACTTTGGGGTTTTTTGGTTCTTCTTTCTCTAATTGCTTTAGATGTAAGGTTAGGTTGTTTATTGGAGATTTTTCTTGTTTCTTGATGTAGGATTGTATTGCTATAAACTTTCCTCTTAGAACTGCTTTTGCTACATCCCATAGGTTTTGGGTCATCGTGTTTTTGTTGTCATTTTTTTCTAGTTATTTATTGATTTCCTCTTTGATTTCTTCAGTGATCTCTTGGCTATTTAGTAGTGTACTGTTTAGCCTCCATGTGTTTGTACTTTTTAACAGTTTTTTTCCTTTAATTGATATCTAATCTCATAGCATTGTGGTCAGAAAAGATAGTAGATATGATTTAAATTTTCTTAAATTTACCAAGGCTTGATTTGTGACCCAAGATATGATCTATCCTGGAGAATGTTCTATGAGCACTTGAGAAGAATGGGTATTCTGTTGTTTTTGGATAGAATGTCCTATAAATATCAATTAAGTCCATCTTGTTTAATGTGTCATTTAAAGCTTGTGTTTCCTTATTTATTTTCATTTTGAATGATCTGTCCATTGGTGAAAGTGTGGTGTTAAAATCCCCTGCTATTATTGTGTTACTGTCCATTTCCCCTTTCTCCTGTTAGCATTTACCTTATGTATTGAGGTACTCCTTTTTTGGGTGCATAAGTATTTACAATTGTTATATCTTCTTCTTGGATTGATCCCTTGATCATTATGTAGTGGCCTTCTTTGTCTCTTGTAATAGTCTTTATTTTAAAGTCTATTTTGTCTGATAAGAGAATTGGTACTCCAGCTCTCTTTGGATTTCAATTTGCATGGAATATCTTTTTCCATTCCTTCACTTTCAGTCTGTCTGTGTCCCTAGGTCTGAAGTGGGTCTCTTGTAGACAGCATATATACAGGTCTTGTTACTGTATCTATTCATCCAGTCTATGTCTTTTGCTTGGAGCATTTAATCCATTTACATTTAAGGTAATTATTTATACGTGTGTTCCTATTACTGTTTTCTTAATTGTTTTGAGTTTGTTTTTGTAGGTCTTTTCCTTCCCTTGTGTTTTCTGCCTAGAGAAGTTCCTTTAGCATTTGTTGTAAAGCTGCTTTGGTGATGCTGAATTGTCTTAGCTTTTTCATGTCTTTAAAGATTTTAACTCCTCTGTCAAATCTGAAAGAGATCCTTGCTGGGTAGAGTAAACTTGGTTGTAGGTTTTTCCATTTCATCACTTTAATATGTCCTGCCTCTCCCTTCTGGCTTTCAGAGTTTCTGCTGAAAGATCAGCTGTTAACATTATGGGGATTCCCTTGTGTGTTATTTGTTGTTTTTCCCTTGCTGCTTCTAATATTTTTTCTTTGTATTTAACTTTGGATAGTTTGATTAATATGTGTCTTGGCATGTTTCTCCTTGGCTTTTTCCTGTATGGGACTCTCTGTGCTTCCTGGACTTGATTGAGTATTTCCTTTCCCATATTAGGGAGGTTTTCAACTATAATCTCTTCAAATATTTTCTCATTCCCTTTCTTTTTCTCTTATTCTTCTGGGACCCCTATAATTCAAATGTTGGTGCATTTAATTTTGTCCCAGAAGTCTCTGAGACTCTCCTCAATTCCTTTCATTCTATTTTCTTTATTCTGCTCTGCGGTAGTTATTTCCATTCTTTTATCTTCCAGGTCATTTATCCATTCTTCTGCCTCAGTTATTCTGCTATTGATTACTTCTAGAGAACTTTTAATTTCATGTATTGTGTTGTTCATCATTGTTTGTTTGCTCTTTAGTTCTTCTAGGTCCTTGTTAAACATTTCTTGTATTTTATCCATTCTATTTCCAAGATTTTGTATCATCTTCACTATAATTACTCTGAATTCTTTTTCAGGTAGATTGCCTATTTCCTCTTCATTTGTTTAGTCTGTTGGGTTTTTACTTTGCTCCTTCATATGCTTTATATTTCTACATTTTCTCATTTTGTTTAAATTACTCTGTGGCTGTCTCCTTTTTATAGACTGCAGGTTCGTAGTTCCCATTGTTTTTGGTGTCTGCCCCCAGTGGCTAAGCTTGGTCCAGTGAATTTTGTAGGCTTTGTGGTGGAGGGGACTGGTGCTTGTGTTCTGTTGGATGAGGCTGGATCTTGTCTTTCTGGTGGGCATGACCGCATCTGGTGGTGTGTTTTGGGGTATCTGTGAACTTATGATGAATTTAAGCAGCCTGTTTGCTAATGGGCGGGAGTGTGTTCCTATCTTGCTATTTGTTTGGCACGGGGTGTCCAGCACTGGAGCTTGCTGGTCATTGAGTGGAGCTAGGTCTTAACATTGAGATGGAGATCTCTGGGAGAGCTCTTGCTGATTGATATTACATGGGGCTGGGAGGTCTCTGGTGGTCCAATATCCTGAACTTGGTTCTTCCACATCAGAGGCTCAGGCCTGACACCCAGCCAGAGCACCTTGACCCTGTCAACATCACGGCTTATGGGAAGTCTGATGTCTTCTGCCAGAGTTCAGTAGGTGTTCTGTAGGAGTTGTTCCACGTGTAGATATATTTTTGATGTATTTGTGGGGAGAAAGGTGATCTCCACGTCTTACTCCTCGACCATCTTGAAGGCCGTCCTCAAGATAGTTTAGACATGCCCATCTTTTGGGGCCTCCAATGTAGGTGAAAGTAAAGGTGGACTCTGAGTATCTGAAATCAGGCAGGGCACAGTCATGGTGAAGCCAGGGGTGCTCAAGGCGCAGGGGAGCCCAATGAAGCAGGTTTTGCCTTTGCTGCGTGTTCAGTTTTCCAAAATACTCCTAAAGCTCAACAATAAGGAAACAAATGACTCAATTTAAAAATGGGCACAAGATCTGAACAAACACCTCACCAAAGACAGTATACAGTTAGCAAATGAGCATATGAAAAGATGCTCAACATTGTTTGGCATTTAATTAACTTTTTTGCAATTTAAAATGGCAAAGAGATATTCCTGCACACCTATCAAAATGGTTAAAATCCAAAAAACAAACAAACCTGACAATACCAAGTGCTGCTGAGGATGCAGAGCAGCAAAAAATCTCATGGATTTCTGGTGAGAATGCAAAGTAGCATGGCTTATGTGGAAGACAGTCTGGTGATCTTAGAAAACTAAACAGTCTTTGCATACAGTCCAGTCAACGTGTTCCTAGGTATTTACCCAACTAATTTAAAAACTTATCATCCACACCTGCACATGGATATTAAGAGCAGCTCTATGCATAATTGCTGAAAACTTGAAGCAACCAAGATTTGCTTTAGTGAATTGGATAACGTGGCACATATACTATAAAATACTATTCATCAATAAAATGAAATATCAAGCCACAGAAAGACATTGATTAATCTTAAATGCATGTTGCTATGTGAAAAAGACCAGTCTGGAAAAGCTGGATACTTTACAATTTCAATTACATAATATTTTGGAAAAGGCAAATACTAAAGTTCAGTGGTTCCTGGGAGTTGTGTTGAGAACATTGCTAAGATTAAACACAGAAAATTTTAGTGCAGTGAAAGTATTCTGTAAAATACTGTAATGGCAAATACAAGGCATTTGTCAAAATGTTTAGACTGCGCAGAACTTTACAGCAAAAATTAAACTTTAACATATTCAATTTTTTTTTTCTTTTTTTTTTTTTTAGGGGTATGTGGACCTCTCACTGTTGTGGCCTATCCCGTTGTGGAGCACAGGCTCCAGATGCACAGGTTCAGCGGCCATGGCTCAGGGGTCCAGCCACTCCGTGACATGTGGGACCCTCCCGGACCGGGGCACAAACCCATGTCCCCTGCATTGGCAGGCAGGCTCCCAACCACTGCACCACCAGAGAAGCCCTAACATATTCAGTTTTTAAAAATATTTATATGTAGGTAATTTCCAGATGCAAGGGAGGATGTGACAAATGAATCTAAATGTTTATAATATATGAATGGAATCTGTCAGTTTTTGTTCTATAACTATCAATTTGTACTTTTGATTAGTTTTGGAAAATTCTTAGCATTATGTTTTCAGTTATTTCCTTTTCTCCATAGTCTCCACTTTTTCTTTCAGGATCTCAAATAATTTGTATATTGATTTTTCTTCTTTCATCTCTTGATCACTTGTTCACTTAACTTCTCTTTCATATTTTCAATCTCTATCTTGCTGTGCTGCATTCTGAGTAGTTATTGCAGTTGTATCTAACTTGCTGTGCCAACTATTTAGTAAGTACTTAAATTTGGAACTATAAACACATGCATATGTATGTCATTTATTTCAACATTATACATTCTTTTTGGTCATACTATATCTGAAGTCTGTGAGTGCTTACATTTCTTGTCTGTTGTTTCTGATCACTCTTATTCACAGAATTGAGATTTTCTGTTAACTCATATTTTATTGAGTGTGCTATGTGAGAATGCTGAGGGCCTGTATTCAGGATGCTTTTATTCAGAGAGGAATTTTATTTGCTTGTATTAAGATTCATTTTAGCTTCTTTCAAACATCCCTTCCCCAGTTCCCCTTGGGTAAGGGCTTAGTCTTCTTTGATACAGGCTTTCAACATCAGGTTAACCTTGCCTTTCACTTGCGATCCTGCTTTCTTTGCCCTGCTTCCTGCTTCTTGCATAGATGTCACCTCTTTAATGTCCCCTCTCTCCCACTCTCCCTTCCTTCCTTTTTACTTTTTTTGAGTCATAGAGCATTACATTGCTTACTAGTGAGTACAGGAATGCACTAAAATATATTTTGTGTGTAATTTTATAGTAGGGCTCCCAGGATATCTAGTTCACCAACAAAGTGATCACTTTTTCTTGACTGAGTTTTGTGGAGATTTTTAGGGATAATGAAATGAGTTTGTATGTACGTGGTTTATTTTCTACATATAATCAATTTAAGCACAGAAGAAAGAGGAGAGGGGAACTTGGGAAGATATATGGAACAAAAATTTATATTCTCTGTTAATCCCCCTCTACTCCAAACACTTAATGACAGAGGATAAAGTATAATATATAAATGATTATTATTCATAATGGTTAGAAAGTGGTTCAGTATTCTCAAAATTTATACATATTTAATTTCTGTGACATCTCTGTAAGGTAGGTATTAATGATATTTATTATTACTCTAATTATTATGGTTTAAGGAACTGAGTCCAGAGTAGTTATTTAATTTATTTATTTCATATCATACAGCTAATGGTGGTGTCCGAGTTCAAATCTAAGACAGTCTCTATCTACATTTCATGCTCTATATATCTCACTATATTTAAAAACAAATTAAGCATTTAGGTGGAAGTGCAGGAAGGAAAAAAAGAACGAAGTGGTGAAGTAGGACTGTAGCCAAGGGCACTCTGGGTCAAACCTTGGAAGCAAAGTATGATAATCAAGACTTTGAATCCTGAAGGGCATTGGGGGCTTAAAGTGATTCAGACAGGATGATAGACTAATCAAGGATGATAGACAGTCCTGAACTTGAAGTTCAGGACTGGGGTTGCCCCTGGCCATATTTGAAGGTCACAAATAGTCTGCCCTATAGAAGAGGCATGAACACACACAATATTAGTATCATGTACATATTTCAATATGAAATAGAGCTAATTGGATAAAACTTAGAAGTGGAAGTATTACATAGTGCACAAGATAAAGGAGGAACTCATTTATTTCACAGAAGTGTGTGCTGTGACTGGGCATATCTAGATAGTATGCAGTATGAATTATGCTCCTCGGAAAAGTAATCCTATGCTTGTAATTCTCAGCAAACTTCAAGGGAAGGGAGATAAAGATTCCTTGTTACAATAATGACCTTGTTAGAAATTGGGGCTTCCAGAGCAAATGAATTCATATCAGTCTGTTTTGAAATGAGGATGCTGAGACATGCTTCCTTGTTAAGCTGCTAAGAAGGAAGAAGAAATTAGTCAAGGATATTCAGATTTGTCTCTCCTAAAAATAATGTCTTGAGTCAAATGCTTACAGCAAGCAGTAGGCCAATGAAGCCAAAAAGCAATTACACTCACTCAATTAGGACGTGAACCAAGTAAATCACTAGTCATACAGCTAGCATTCTAGGTAAACTTCTTTAAAACTAGATGTTAGGGGGCTTCCCTGGTGGTGCAGTGGTTGAGAGTCCTCCTGCCGATGCAGGGGACACGGGTTCGTGCCCCGGTCCGGGAAGATCCCACATGCTGTGGAGCGGCTGGGCCCGTGAGCCATGGCCGCTGGGCCTGCGCGTCTGGAGCCTGTGCTCCGCGGTGGGAGAGGCCACAGCAGCGAGAGGCCGCGTACTGCAAAAAAAACAAAAACAAAAACAAAAAACAACAACAAAAAAACTAGATATTAGGGACTTCATAAATGGATAGGATATAGAAGAATCCAGAAAACGCTTGCATCTATGGTAACCAGAAAAAATTGCCAAGAGAAAAATTTAGTCAAAATGTTTTACGACCTAACAAAGACAGGATGCAAAAACACCTTGACTAAGTCGATTCCAGAGAGAAATAAACAATTTGTATCTGGTGGCAGCTTCCATTTCTGAATACATTTACCTGGCTTTTTATACATCAGAGAAAGGAGCAGTCTGGCCAAGTTAGTGGGAATGTTCAAGGAAAAGAAGAAACCAGTGAAGACATTAATGGTAGCATGGTTTGGCAGAATATAGAAGAACATCAAATATAAAAACAAGAGACTAGGCCTGAAGAATCCACCCATACAGGGGAGAAGAAAACAGAGAGAAATTGCAAGATCCTGTACTTTTTTTCTGCCCTTGAATTCTAGGATCTTGCTGGAGTTGAATCCTTATATGCACTAAAAGTATCTGAATATTGCAGCTCAGATTTCTCAGTTTGAATACCTACAAGGTCAAAAGCTGTTGAGGGTGTAGGATATTAAAAGTTGGTCTAATCACAGATGAATTCAATCTAATTATAGCTCTGGGCCATCACATGCTGAACACAACTCTAGGAAGAATCTGTATAATTAGCCTTTCTCTTCAATCTTGAGGAAAGGGCTTCCAATCTTGAGAAAGTCAACAGAACAAAACCACAGTAATTATAATTCCTTATTATTTTATAACCAATATCTGGAATAAATTCATGAAAATATATAAAATATGCAGAGATGCATGAAAAAGGGAATCTTAATAAAAAACACTGACAATAGAAATAGACTTATAGATGGACTTTATTTATCAACTTATTATGATTAGCAGACAAGGATTTTAATACACCTATTATAAACATGTAAAATAAAGGAAAGGAGGGGATAATAGATGAAGATATGGAGGTTTCAGGAGAGGAATAGAAATTCTAAATAAGAAAGAGATGGCAATTAAAAAATCAAAAATTAATTGAGTGGTTTAACAACATATTGAACACAACAAAATAAAGATCAATTTAACAAAATGTATTAACTTACTTCCAAGGGGAGGAGGGAGATGATGCGGTAGAGAAAGCATACGAAATTAATGACCTGTATTTTATAAATCTGAGGTAAAACATCAACCAAAAAATCTAAGAAACTCTACTTATACAAAGTAGAATAAATGCAAAGCAAAAGACATCCAAGTATATCATACTCAAAGAGCTGAAAACCAAAGTTAAAAATAAACACAACTAGAGAAGAAAAATACATAAAAGTAGCAATAATAAGGATGATGACTGAGTTTTCACAAGAAACAATAGAAGTCAACATAAAATGCAACAAAAGATTTTAAATGCTAAAAGAATAAAAGGATCAAATAAAATTAATTGAAAATTTTCTACTTTCAGTGAAAATGTCCATCAAAAATATGTTTTATTCATCAAGATGAGGAAAGTAAATATGGAAATGGAAGCTGCAGATTAGGAGAAAATATTTTATGAACACTGATAATATTCACATATTATTTTATAATAAATAAAAATATATGGATATGACAAAGAAATTGTATTATGAATGTATAAACAATTCTTATAACTTGATAAGTAACAAACAGTCCCCACATGAGCAAACAACCTGAACAGGCATTTCACAAAGGAAGGTATGAATATGGGCAATAAGCAAAGGAAATTGTGTGTAGTATTAGTTAGTAGAGAAATTCAGAATAAAACCATAAGAAGATACCATTAATTACTCTTCTGAATTAAAAATATCCTTAAAATGTTAAAAAGCCAAAATATTAAAATTTTGATACATAAAATTTTAGCAAGGGTTTAGAGCCATTAGAACTCTCAAACATTAATAGTGGGAATATAAAATAATACCACTTTGTAAGATAGCAGTTTCTTTGTAAGGTAGAACTATTTGTATGACATTAAAATAATTACCATTTTCTCAAATTTATCTAAACTCACACTTTGTAATAGAATTCTTCAAAACAGTTTTTCTCTGGAAATTGACAGGTTTATTTATATGGCACATGAGCTAACAATTGCCAATGCTATTTTGAAAAAAAAAGAATAGCACATGCTATTACTCAAAGCAAGATTTTATATAAAGTTGTAATAATTAAGTCATTGTGATATGGTTCATAGATCAACAAATACCTAATAAATAAAATAGAGAGTCTAAAAAATCCTACTCTTATGAGAAGCTGTATATGACAAAGACCAGGGGAGAAAATATAAATTTTCAAATAAATTGTTCTGAGTCAACTGGTTTTTCCTAAGAAATAGATTCTGATTTAACACTATACACAGAAAATATTTGCAGTTGGCATGTAATTCTAAATTTCAAAAATAAAACTTTAACACTTTTGAAGAAAATCATGTAGAATATCTTTATGACCTAAGTGTTTAAAAACATGTAAAAATAGGACACAAAATACGCAAACCACATAGAAAAAGATTGATAAATTTAGCTACATTAAATGTATGAAAAATCTCACCATAAATAATACACAAACCAAGCAACATACATATGGAAGTTAATTTGCAGTGCATAATTAACTAACAGAAAGTTATAGCCACATTTTTAACTACATAATTAACTACAAAATTAACTAACAAAAAGTTATAGCCATATTTTCCTTATTTATTTGTATGAGATATTCATTTGTATGAATATCTCATACAAATAAATAAGGAAAATATATATGACCCAATTGAAAAATAAAGGAAGAACATGGGGCTTCCCTGGTGGCGCAGTGGTTGAGAGTCTGCCTGCCGATGCAGGGGATACGGGTTCGTGCCCCGGTCTGGGAGGATCCCATATGCCGCGGAGCGGCTGGGCCCGTGAGCCATGGCTGCTGGGCCTGTGCGTCCGGAGCCTGTGCTCCACAGCGGGAGAGTCCACAGCAGTGAGAGGCCCGCGTACCGCAAAAAAAAAAAAAAAAAAAAAAAAGGAAGAACATGAATCAGCAATTCATAAAAGAAGGAAAACAAAAAGTCAAAATCTTTAGATTTTATGATGCTCTCAGTCTTCTTATAATCAGTGAAAAACAAAATAAATTTTAAATTGAAAATATTTGCAAAAAATTAAATATATAACAGTAGCAAATGAGGCTTAGGTGTCAAACAATGGCCACTTCACATAGTAATGGAGGAAGTGTAATTTGTAGAGCCACTTTTGAGAGTGACCTCAACAATAATAAAAGCATGTATTACCCTGAAATTCCACCTGTAGGAATATCACACAAGTAAACAAGAAAATATTACAAGAATATTTATCACACAGTTTTTTTATAAGAGCAGTCGCTTGGAAACACCCTAAATTTCTATCAGGAGGAGTATAGACAAATGTTTTATGTTTTTTTACAATGAGATGATAAATAGCAATGAATATGAATGAACTACACACAAGTATCAATATTGATAAAATGATCCAGAATCAAATGTCAATGAAGCAAGTTTCAGAATGATGACAATTCCACAATACAATATGTATATTTTATGGATATACATATATAGTATGATATAAAAATATTTTGGAATAATAAAATTTAAATTTGGAAAAATTGATATTTTTATAAGGGGGTGGGGAATGGTAAACAGGGCTCTTCATAAGTATCTGTAATGCATCAAAAAATCAGTCATTTGTAGGACTAAATGTTAAATGTAATAAATCTGGATGGTGGGTCTGAGGTGGTCTGTATTATTTTCTCCAATGGCTCCATGGCTGATATTTTTGAAATGAGAGGGAGAGAGACAGAGGGGAAGTCGTGGCGGCGGGGGGGGGGGGGGGCGGTTGGAGGGAAGAGAGAGAGAGAGAGAGAGAAAGAAACAAGAAAAAGAAAAGGAGGAGGAGGAGAAGAAATAGATATAAGGTAAAATGCATTATGCCACTATACATTTTTTAACTTGAATATGAAGTCTGTGGAAAACATATTGAACAGCTATTTTCAAGTCTGGTTTATCCAATCTTTGTTATAAAGTTGATATGTTGTATTACATGTGGGAAACACCTATTTTATGTCTAGGTAATCAATTCCAAACGAAATCCAGCCATATAGTATATTGTTCAGGCTACTTATACCTGAATTTTAATGATCTTACTTTGTCATCCAATACATTCTCAAGACTTGTTCCCATTCTGCTCAACATTTTTGTTTTCCTACATGTAACCTTAAACGATTTATATCCTAAATGTTCCCTGGAGTTTGTGTTCCTATTTGAGCCCAATTAAATATTACTCAGTTCTCAGAATTCTTTCCAAATCCCGTCATTTGGAATTAATGTCTAACATGCATTGTGTTTGTACTTCTGTCAAAGCACTTACAATATGTTTGGCATTTAGACATATGTCTGTCTCTTGCATTAGTTTATGAACTCATAGAGGACAAAAAGTGCACTTTTTTTTTTTTTTTTTTTTTTTGCGTTATGCGGGCCTCTCACTGTTGTGGCCTCTCCCATTGCGGAGCACAGGCTCCGGACGCACAGGCTCCGCGGCCATGGCTCACGGGCCCAGCCACTCCACGGCATGTGGGATCTTCCCAGACCAGGGCACGAACCGGTGTCCCCTGCATCGGCAGGCGGACTCTCAACCACTGCACCAGCAGGGAAGCCCAAAAACTGCACTTTTTGATTTTATGTTCTCTATTTTGCATTGCACTGTGCTTTGTTTGTGGTGGTGTCCTTACTAGCTTACTGAATAGTGGTCAGGTGTGAAACCACAAAGTTTTGTTGGTGTAATTTTTTTTTCCTTACAGAAAAAATAGAGACACTCGGTTTTTACATGTGCCAAGGTAAAGTATATGTTTGTTCAAATAATCTTGTAGAGGAGTAGTTTTGACATACTGAGACTATTTTTTCCAGAAATTCTTTGTACTCTTATCTATTCCTTTACCATTTAGGAAAAATTGGTAACTTTCTGTATTCACTGTTTTGAGAGACAGGGCATATATACTTGAAGTTAAGTAAGTGCAGCATCTTAAAAGAAATAAATAAGACTTCAAGATACTTGTCTTGAAGGCAAAAGTCATTTTTCTCCGTTGAGAGAAATTTTAAAGAAGTGTTTCTAAAATCTAAAGTTCTGTTCCAAATGTTGAATGCTAAAGTTTCATAAAACAAAAACTACTGTTTTGTTAAATTAAAAAAAATAGAGTAGATAATAATTTAAAGTGATAAAAGAGCAAGTTTCTGACCACCAAAGGGATGTAAATCACCTGTTGGAGAGAAGTGAAAACATAAGAATTGGGAGACAGGAACCAGTAAGTGTGCAACAGGTGTGGTCTATGTACAGGTGAAGATGTTTTCACCAGATAAAGGTACCTAAACCCCAACTGGATTAAGGGATCTTGGTAAGGTATAGAGATATGCCCAAGTTCTGGAAGAAGTCATGCAATGGGAAACACATTACACATTTTTTTTTGTTCTAAGTTGTGAATTATCAAGATTCTTTTTGCATGTAGCTACCAAAATTCTTGCAGTTATTGATAACTTCTTCCTGCTCCCTTTCTCCCAGCCAAGAATGCAAATTCGAGCCATTAAGAAAGCAGGAAAGGCTGTAAAATGGATTGAAAATGTTTTGGAAAACATAAACTGCAAACTATGTTTAGAAACTAATTGGGATATTCTTGGCACTTAAAATAATGCCCAAAACTATAATCCCCAGAAATACACTGAACAGTTTGAAAGTCTCTTAAGACATTAAGAGAAATAAGATTTTGATCAATTTGGTGAATTTATTATTTGAAAAATTCAGAAAAAAAGGCATTTGCTATATGATGAATTTGTGTTTAGTGAAATAATTAGACTGACAGGGAAATAATTAGGCTTTCAAGGAATTGTTATTGGACAGTTCACTTTCAGCACATTGACTTGACTTTCCTTAATGGCAGGTGGGTATGTTGTTACAGTTTCATCATTAATATGGAACCTCTGATTGGTGTGAAGTTGAGTCTCATTCTTGTTTTAATATAAGTTTCCCTTATTATTAGCTAACTAAGTTCAGTATCTCAATAATCTCTTTGCCATTTGATATTTTCTTGGTCTTGGTATGATGACTGATTTTCAAGTGAAATATGGACATTTGGGGTATTATCCTATGAGATGCTTGATCCTAAACATCATTTTAGCTGGGTTTTTTTTTTTTTTTTTTTGACACCACACCAGCAGAGAGTGGATGTCAAAATTTACTGCTGAGTGGGGTGGTAATCCAGGTTCCCCGTTGGGCCTCCACTTACACTGGAGAGAGAAAAACTCCCCATTACTCCTGGCAGGGTAGAGGGCATTCCAGCTCCCATTAGGGATCCACTGATACCACTGGGAAGCAGGTTGCCTTGTTACAGCAGGGAAGCGGTGAAAGTTCTAGCTCTCCCCGTAGGCTTCCTCTGGAACCAGCCCCAGTGTGGAGGAGGAGAATGCTTCATTATGGGCAGGTGGAGGTAGAGATGCACTCTTTCTTTGAAGTCTGTGCTGACATCTATCTTGTGTATTTCTCTATATGTACATCATACTTTAGTACGACATGCATCTTCTTACCACCTGGTGGGCTGAACGTCCTTAGCCTCTTTGAAACCACGTCAGGTGATTGGGGCACCTCATTATAGCCTGGTGAGAGGGGAAGCCTAGGCGCCTGTACTGGTTAACTTCATGGGTCAACGTGGCCAGACCATGAAACCCAGATATATAGCTAAACATTTTGAATGTTTCTGTGAAAGTGTTTTGTTCCCACTTGTTGCTTTTTGCTTAAGTTAACTTTTAAATTGGTGGATTTTAAGTAGGTCTCCCCCCATAGGGTAGGAGGGCCTCAGCCAATCAGGTGAGGCCTTCTTAGAACAAAGGCCGAATTCACCCGAGCAAACCGGGATTCTGCCGGCAGCTTTCGTTGGGGCTGCATCTCTTCCCAGCGTCTCCGGCCTGCTGGCCACTACATCAGATTTTGGATTCACCAGGCCTCCACAATCATGTGAGTCAATTCCTTAAAATAAATCGTTCTCTATGTGTGTATATATCCATCCTGCTGGTTGTGTTTCTCTGGAGAACCCTAAGACAGAGGCCTACCTACCTTTGCTGGATTGAATAGGGATGAGGATATTCATTTTTTTTCTGTGGTGTTTGGATGGAATAGAGTGGTTATTTTCTAAAAGTTTTCTGTCTTGCTAGGTTGCTCCTTTAATGGGCCTTTGGCTAGAGACGGCAGACACTGGGGGAGGGGTTTGCCTCAATGGATAAAAAGAAAAACACGACACACCTGTTGGGGTTTCCCCGGTTACTCCAGCCAAGAAGTCTGGGATACAAGAGGCAACAAGAAAAAACACGGAACTTACCACCATGTGGTTCCTCGGTTCCCCAGTATCCTATATTTTGGATATTTGTCTCCTATAATATCAATAATTACGCTTTTTACCTGTTATATTTTCTCTACTCCTTTTTCCCTGTTTCTTTTGATCCCTGCCTCTGTTGTATCTCAATAGTCTTATTATTTGAATTGAATTTAATCTCCCTGCACATTTAGTCATTTAATCTTAACCACTGATATGAGTCTTGCTGGTGTGTTTCTGTTTACTTGGTTTAGTAACCCCTTTCATAATTATTTGCCTGTTTATATACTGAGTAAAATTTCAGTTTTAAGGTCTGAATATCACCCAGTGCTTGTTTAAGAATATTATGTTGAGGTTTTGTGTTGGTTTTCCTCTATGATTTGAGAGGACTTTTTCATCACCTCTAATGCTTTATCATTTTCTATTTTTTTCCTCTAGTTGCATTTTATGATATTATGTATTATTTTATTTTGAAATTGCTGATAAGTTCCTAAAACATCAGAAATAGGTATTTCTCTGTAACCAGTATTAAAGAATTTGGGCAGCTTCTCAGGTTTCTTAAATCAATATTGTGATTCCCTATTGGTACAAGTGAGTGCTATTTCTTTAATGGATGGCATATTTTGGGGAGTGAATGTTGTGGTTTCTATAGAACTTTAAATGATCTCCTTGCTTTCTTTTTCTATTCACCGCCTTCCTCTTCAAAGAAGCCTTTCCCTTCCCTGTAACCGTTGTCTTCTTTAGACTCCACTTCTGGTCTTTGAGTCCCCGAATTGCTTTCGTTCACCAGGATTTGGAGTTTTTCTTGGTGTTTTCCCGTTCGGAATAGAGCTGTCTCTCACAAGAGTGATTTTTATCTGTTTATCACCCATTACCATCTCTTGTATTCCATACAGTCTCCTTCCAATTCCATTGGTAAGATCGAGTTCATATTATGGTTTTGGTTGTTTATTTTTCTGCACCCATGTAGATTTAATTTCATGATATTCTGGTAGGTGTGAGTTCTGTGTAATTTTCTTTGCTCCCTTTGGTTTAAATATATGTGAAGAGTTTAATATTTAGGTTCTCATTATGATAAAAAGGAAACTCAGAATGCACTGATTTAAATTATAGTTGATAATAGTAATTTAGAACCTTTTAAAAGGCTTTCTAAAAAGCCTAAGTAAATTTCTTGCCTTCTCAATATATAAACAATCATTGTGACATAATTTTAAAAAATATTTCTAATGCTTTTTAAGCACAACAGATCTTTTCTATGATAAAGGTGAATGTTGTAGATGCTTTATTCTGAGTCTGTTGGACCATTAATAAGACCCAGAGACACATTTTTAATCACTCAGTCTACTGCTTTTGTAGTTGATTCTGTTCATATCTTTTCTCATGACTTGTATTAGTTTTCTGTTGCTGCCGTAATTTCCACAAATTTGGCAGTTTAACATACGTTTAGTATCTCACAGCTCTGTAGGCTCCAGATTAGATAAACTGGTTTCTCTCCTCTGGGTTTCACAGGGCCAACATCATGATGTTGGCCAGCTTGGCCATTATTTGGGAGCTCTGAGAAGAACTTGTTTCCAAGCTCATTCGGATTGGTTGATACAGTCTAGTTCTTTAAGGTCTTAGGACTGAGATCCTCATTCTTTTTCTACCTAATAGCACCATACTGCGTTTAGTCCCTAGAGGCCGGTTTTTGTTCATTGAACCTAGAACCCTGCCTCACAGAGTAGCAGTCATTCAACAGTTCTTCCGAGGGTTGGAACTTCTTGACATCACTTCAGCACTCTCCCGCTTCCAGCTGGAGGCAGTTCTGTTTTTAAGGGTCAGGCATTATTGGATGCACCTGGATAATCCAGGCTACTTTAATTTACGCTGCCCATTTAGATAAACATCTCCCCAGTTTCATAGTTGAAATCCTTTAGTATCCTCTAGTGGATGCTACTTGATTATACTAAATATTGCCCAATAAGTCATACACTGCCTCCAAACAAGCAGTAGATAATTACATATGGAAAATCCATTAGAAAAGTACTTTTTCCATAGTTTTAAAATACTCATTTAGCTTGCCTCCCCTTTTTCTCAGCAGTACATTTCAAAATTTGGCTTCAATAATTATTTACCTGACTCCTTTCTTATATATGAAAAAAAAATTATTTTTAATGATTTTTAGAATCTCATGTGATATTCTTTTCAGTCTTTTCACCTACCATGTTTCAGTTTACACCTAATCAGCTCTAATAACACTCTATATTTGTATATTGCTTTATAGTTCACAGGTGCTTAAAATATACACCCTAATCAGCCCTATTTAAGGACAATTATTTAATTGTGCCATTTTCAGGTAAAGAATATAAGAGATTCAGAGAACTTAATTCTGACCTCAAATCGCAGGACTCTTAAATACAACTGAGACCTAAGCACATGTTTTATTATGCCAAGTTAATTTATCTTTTAAATTAATCTGTAGTTACCAAAAGTATTTTGCTTCTCTGTCCAGTTAAGTCAAATCTCTTTTTTTGCAAAAGTTTTTTGTGCACACGTTTTATGAAAACTGTGATTCTCCTGTATATATTTTACTTAAAATTTCAAACGATGTTTATAATTCCTGTTATTTCAAATTTTATTTTATGAGAGCACTTATAGTTTATCACAGTTCTTTCCTAAAATTAAATATAATTGAGACAGTTATTTACATTCTCAATATTATTATGCACTATTTAGCAATTAAGTGAAGTCCAGGATATTTTCCCACTAAGAAGTTTCTTGAATAACTGAAAGTCTTATATCAAGTTAGTTTAATAGCTATTTATTGACTACCTAATTCTGTTAAGTCTTAGGCTAAAAGCTGGAAGAATTAAATATGAGAAAGGCATGATCATTGCCTTCCAAAAATGATCTTTCAAGAAACAGGTAATCGTAATTCTACCCAAACTTTTCCAAATAATAAAGGAACAATTACTGTTTATACTATTGAGAAGGCCTAATTGGAAAGCAAAATTTATCCAAGATAAACGACAGTAAGTCAGTTTTCCTCATGAAATACTGATAAGCCCTAAGAAAAATAATAGCATAACAAAGCTATATCAAGTTTAATATATCATGACTCTGTAAGATTGAAAACAGATTTGTTTTACATTACAGAATCAATCGAAAAAAGTTTTTTTACTGTGTAACAAGATTCTCTTCTTCCATGTTCCACTAACAATTTCCTTGCTTCCTTCTGAACTCTAACCAGCAGTATTCTCCAAGTTCACATTTCTACCCACAGTCTTTTCAAGGCAGTTTATATCTTCTCTGTCATGCTCTTCAACATCCACCAGCCTCCACGCTATGCATGGTTCCAAAGTCACTTCCACATTTTAGGTATTTGCTAGAGTAGCAACCCCACTTCCTGGTATCAGAATTTGCTTTAGCTTTCTATTGTCATCTAACAAATTACCACTGGCATAGTGGTTTAAAACAATGCAAACCATTTCATTTATTCTGAGAATCATGTGTCCACTCTCAGCTTAGCTGAGTTCTCTGCTTGCAGGGGTCTCACAAGGCTGCAATCAAGGTATCAGTTGGATCGTGTTTTCATTTGGAGGTTTGATTGGATAAGAATCCACTTCCAAGCTCACTCGTTTCGTTGGCAGAATTCATTTTTGTGTGGTTGTAAGACCTAGGGCTACAGCTTCTTGCTGGCTGTTCCTGGAGGCCACATACATTTCCTTGCATGTGTTTACTTTCCTAACATGGTCTCTTAATCAAACCAGCAGTGAGAGTTTGTAGCCAGTTGGCTAGCAAAATAAAGTCCTATAGAATGCAGCATAATCATGGGAATGACAATCTATCACCATTGCCATATTCTCTTGGTTAGAAACAAGACATAGGTCCTACCTACACTCAAGATAAGGGGATTTCACAATACCTGGACACAGGAATTGGTGGGGATCACCCTTTGGTCTGATTGCCACACCTTGTAAAATGTAATTTTCTGAGAATTTTTAAGTTGAATGGATATGTTGAATTTTGTCAAAGGCTTTTAGTATATTTACTGAATCTTATTTCCCTTCTTACTGTTAATGTGGAAAACTTCACTGATAATTTTCTAATGTTGAACAAACTTTACATCCTAAGATGAACCTCACTTGATTAGGCATATTGTATTTTTATATATTTTAGGGTTGGATTTGAAAATTGTTTGAGGCCTTTTGTATGTAAGCTTCTGAGAATTATTTTTTCTTGCAGTATCTCAGATTTTAATATCACAGTTATGCTAGCCTTATAAAATTAAAGTGAGTTAGGATATGTTTCCTTTTTCTCTATACTCTTTTAAAAACTTTATAGGATTGGCATTAATTCTTATTTTGTTACTGGAATTGACTACTGAAACACTCCAGCCCTGGAATTTTCTTAGTGGGAGTTTCCTTAATTAAAAATTTTACACATATATAATACTATGCAGATTTTTAAAATTCATTTTGTGTTAGTTTCATAAAGTGCCTTTTAAGGAAGTTTTTCATTTCATCTGTTTGTTGAATTTATTGACAAAGTTTCATAATATTCCCTTATCTTTTGATGTGTGTGTAAGAATTGCAGTGATAACACTGCTTTCCTTTCAAATACTACTAATTTGTATTTTTTCTGTTTTGGACTGTGTGCCTCCAAAATTTGTATGTAAAGCCCTAACCCCCCAATCCAATGGTATTTGGATGGGGCCTTTGGGAGGTAATTAGGTTTAGAGGAGGTCTTGAGGGTGGAGTCCCTGTGGTAGGATTAATGCCTTTAAAAGAAGAGGAAGAAACACCAGAATTTATCCTCTCATCTATGTGAGGACACAGTGAGAAGGCAGCCATCTGCAAGCCAGAAAGAGGTTCTTACCAGAACCCAATCATGCTGGCATTTGATCTTGGACTTCCAGCCTCCAGAACTGTGAGAAATAACTGTCTAAGCCACCTGGTCTGTGGTGTTTTGTTATGGCAGCCCAAGAAGACTTGTATGGTTTCTTCTTTTGAGTAGTATTTCTGGGGTTTTATCAATTTTTATTAATCTGTTCAGATAACCAATTTACGCTTTGCCTTTCCCTATTGGTTTTCACTTTTATTTTGAATTCTGCTCTCATTATTATTTTATTATGTTGAATTCTCTCTCTACAACTTCCTTTAGTATTAGATTTCATCTTCTAGCTTAATAATATGGACATTTAGACTAATAATTTTAAGACTTTCATCATTTGCAACATTAATATTTAATTCTATGTTTTCCTCTATTTACTGCTTTACTGTACTCACAAATTGTTCTCTTTTGAAATAATTTATTTAAAAGCATTTAAAACTGTCTCTTGTGATTGCTCCTTGACTCATGTTTCTTTAGTTGAGTGTTATTTCCCACATGTATGGGAGTTTCCACATGTGTAGGGATTTTTTTCTGCATGACTTACTGTTATTGGTTTTTAAGTCTGATTGTGTCCTTGTGAGAAACTCTTTTGAAATCTATTTATTTTATACCTCTGAAAATAGTCAATCTAAGTGAACATTCCAAGTGTATTTAAAAATAACATGGATTCAACAAGCATTGAATATAGTTCAAGAGGTCAGTACTGGGATTTTAGATTTTCTATATAGTTACTTTTTGTTTACTGACCGATTATTAAGAAAGGCTTGTTAAATCTTCAACATTATTGTAAATTTCTTTTTCTCCCTTAGTTCTATCAATTTGTGCTTCATGAATTTTGATACTTTAATAGATATTTCACCTGTTATTATGTAATGTTCCTCTTAAGTCTTATAATACATTTTGCATTGAAGTCTCATATGTCTGATACTGAAATAGCCAGGCCAGTTCTTTTATGCTTGCTGTTGGTTAGGTATTTTATTTTCCATTCAGTTATTTTCAACATGTCTGTGTTTTCATTTAAAATTCATTGTATAAACAGCATCTAGTTATATTTTTTAATCCAGTTCACAGACTCTATAAAATAGGATGTTAAGTCTACTTATGGTTCATTCTTGATTTGGCATTTAGAGTTAACTATACCATCCTGCTAACTGTTTTTAAATTTTCATTGTATTTTTGGTTTCTCTGTTCTGCATTTCCTGACTTCTTTTGAATTATTGAAAATTTTTAGAGTTCCACTTTTTTCTTTACAGTCTCCTTAGTTGTACTTTTTTATTTTTAGTAGCTCTAGACTTAATATGCATCCTTATCTTGTCAGAATCTACTTTCGATCAAGCCTTCAAACTTTACACTCCACCTCTGACATTTCACACTTCTCAGTTTTCACTGTACTCTTCCTATTTCCCACTTTTACTTTCCATTTCCAGCTTCCATCTTTCCACATTACAAATGTAATGACCCTTTAAACTCTATAGTAATTCTGTTTACATGTCTCACATCTTTGTGACTCATGTATTTTTGACTTCCACATATCTGTTAATTTTGCTTCAAATAGTTAATTATGAGAAAGTATATTCTTACATAATTGCCCATATATTTATCATTTCTTGTGTTCTTCATTCTTTTTCATGGATGAGGTTTTTCTGTATGGTGTCATTTGCCTTCAACCTGAAAGGCACCCTGTAGGTTTCATTATAGTGCCTTATCTGTGCTTGCAAAGAATATATTCTTATGTTGTTTGGATATTTGTTTACAGTCTCAGAGAATGAACTGTAAATTCATTCTCTAAGTCTGTGAGTCTGTTTCTTTTTGTAAATAAGTTCATTTGTATCATGTCATTATATCTTTTTTTCTTGTCTTTTTTTTTTAACATCTTTATTGGAGTATAATTGCTTTACAATGTGTGTTAGTTTCTGCTTTATAACAAAGTGAATCAGTTATACATATACATATGTTCCCATATCTCTTCCCTCTTGCATCTCCCTCCCTCCCACTCTCCCTATCCCACCCCTCTAGGTGGTCACAAACCACCTAGCTGATCTCTCTGTGCTATGTGGCTGCTTCCCACTAGCTATCTATTTTACGTTTGGTAGTGTATATATGCTTGACAAAGTGAGAGAGTGGCATGGACATATATGTCATTATATCTTAAAATGATCTTCTAACTTTGTTCTCAGACATTCTGACACTCCAGTAATATGCAGGACAGACAACTTAATTTGCCCCATGGTTTACAAAGGCACTGTTAACTAATTGGTATGCCTCCTAGTTCTTTGATTGTCTTTTACCATTTCCAATCTGATAAGCCCATTCAGTACATTTTTCATTTCTAATATTGTACCTTTTGGATCTAAAATGTGCTGTTGATTCTTTTTTACAATTTTTATTACTCTGCAGATATTCTATATTGTTTAACTCATTAAGAATATTTTGTTTATTTTAACATATTTTATATAATCCTTAAAATATACTTTAAAATCTTTATCTGCTATATCCACCATCATCTGGTTCGTCCTCGGATTCAGTTTCTGTTGCCTGTTTTTTTGTTTTTTCTTGATTTTGATTCTTTAGTCTATTAATTTTTGATGGAATGTTGGACATTTTGGAAAATGTAGAAGCTCTGAGTTTTATTATTTTCCTTTGAAGAATCTTGATTCTTAGAATAGCAGGTAGTTGAAATAGTGGGTGATCAGTTTGGACTTGGGTATTTTTGTTCTTGTACTTTCTTTCCCAAGCTCCTCTTCCTTAACTGGGCTCAACTCCCCTCTGAGTTTTGTTAGGGCTTCATTAGGTCTAGTTAGTGCAGGTCTAAGATATGGTGCTTATTCCTAAGTTTTCTCACAAGGAAGATAGAGATCTTTAAGAAGATTTAAAGATACATGTTTACTATGATGCCAATTTCCAATTGCTGTATCCTCAGCTCAGTGGGACAGGAATGCTGTACTTGGGTTTTATTTCTCTGTGCCACACTGGGAACTTGCCTCAAGCCATGGAACTGTGGTCGTGGGCCCACCTCATTATGTCTCTTCTTTCAGACATCAGTTTCATACTGCCTATTGTCCATTCATTTAAAAACTAATTTCATAAATTTTGAACAGTATTACAGCTGTTTATAATGCATATTAATGGTTTTTCCTTCCTAGCTGAAAGCAGAGTTCTGATCATCTGTTCATCTTTTATACTTATTTGCTGAATCAAAAATGATGATGCCATTGACATAAATATTTAAAATTGACCAATGATAGTAATTATATACTTATAACTGTCATTTCGTACCACAGCACATAAGGAATCAAAGTAAAATAGGAAAGGTCTTTAAGAATCCTGGTAAGGGCATGATTTCTCTAAGTGAAGAACTGAAAATCTGCTCCCATGACCTACTTCTTAAGACTAACCCAAACTTTAATTCAGAGAGTAAATTGGATTAAATGACAGTTAATTTGCAGTGCCTGCTCAGTGCTGTGTTAAGGTCACTGAAGGAATATCCAGTGTTATGAGAAGAGTTTGATTCATTAGCATGCAGCCTCAAAGAAGGGTGTTAGTACATAGTATGTAATCACAATTCTTGCATTGATCATCTACATAAATTATAGAGACAGAAGTCTCACTCATGCTAAGAATACTTTGGGCATATTTTTTGTACAAAAGTGTGCACCATTCTATTACCAGATACTGTGAACCAATTGTAGAGTACATAATTCTCCCACAGTTACAGAAAATCAACCTTAAAAGACTGAGAAAATAATCCTTAGAAATAAAAAGGCATCTCAATCAGCATTAAATACACAATAATTTCAGGACTTTTGGGTTCTGACAAGAGTCACCTCCTCCCAACAAAACCCATAGTGTATTGCAAGAACCTTCTTTGCTGCTTTTGTTTTAATCCTGTTAATGTGAATTCATGTTAGCAGTTACTCAGTGGTTGGTATGTAGACTAATTTTGAATATGGTCAACTACAAGGAGTTTGAAATGATACTAGGATTAGAAAATACTTGAGATTCACAAGTTGCCTAGGGTATTTGGTTGACCGTGAGAGCCAGCTTTTCAGTAAATGTAGCAATGAACAGAAGAATATCTGATTTCTTACAGCTCTATCATTTAAAATGTGTTGAGACATACTAATATATTTGACTTCACAATAACTTTGAGGGTAAGTTGGTCAAAAATTATTATTTCCCTTTTAGAATTGAGAAGAGAGCTTAAGTAATTTGCATCAGGTCTCACAGATGGTAGAGTTCATAGTCAAGATTTCTGAATCCAAATGCAGTACTCTTTCCTTTCTACTATATTGTCCCTTTATTCTAGCGAATATTTCCTTGCATAGATAGAGGAAATAATCCCTTCCTGATCAGGTTTATATGCTATTTAACTTTATTCTAGCTGCCAGTTTTTTCTGTTTAATTTCCACTTGAATGACATACTTATGGTCCTACCTTGGTGTATTACATAAAAGAATGCATGTTGCCTTATATTTATTGGATGCAGTCTCTGAAAATTGCTCTGGCTAAAAAAGTCAATATAAATGGTCAATAAAATATAAATGTAAAATATCATTAGTATACTGTGTAAATATTCAATGGTTAATAAACATTTTAAACATTCTTTCTGCCTCATGAAGCAGCTGTTATTCGTAACCTATACAATATTTAAATAGCAGCTATTCCACCTGGTTTCACATTGCAGAGGAAAGCCCTTCTCATCCAAATATTTGTGGTATGCTAGGAAATAGGACACTGGTTTAGGGAACAGGCCAGAAAAATAGGATTCCATTAATTATTGTTCAGTATTTGGAACTCTGTTATGTGATTTGAGGGTTTATATAACGTAGACTTTTTTCATTACTTTAAAATTTAAAAATTGCAAACAGAATAACGACAGTCATGTTTACTACACTTAAAAAGACAAACTTACCCCAAATATATATGCTTCAGAATATTTGGAAACCACAATGTGAAATTTTTCATTATTAATTAAATTACCAGGGCTCTAAATACAAGCATTTTATTATTGTGGTTACTCTGTAAGTTGAAAGTGATAAAATTGCATTTCCTTTAAAATTATGTAGCAGATCCACTGATATGGTACCTCCCATTAGTAAACCTCTGTAGAGCCTGCCTTAGCATTTGCAACATAGTTTAACTCTCAATAAGAATATAGCCAATTATTTGGGAGGGGGAAATTAGAAAGTTTGGGGGGCATAGATATCTTTGTTAAGATCTCAGCTTTGCCACTTACAATTAGTGTGTGAGGCAATTTATTGAATCTCTCTGAGTCTCAGTTTCACAATTTTTATTAAAGAAAAATAAGGTTAGCATTTAAGGGTTTAAAATGTGTATCAAAATATACAATACAGGCTAGGTGCCTCTGATAAAAAAGGCATTCAATACACAGTAGGTATTATAATGTTTGTCACTGCTGACTAGTTGTATGACTTTTGAGAGACAAGAAACAAGGTTATGTTTTCTGTTTCAATTTTCCTAACTATTCAGTAAAGGTTGAAACACCACCCACCTCTTTTCTACCTTGAAAGAATAAAAAGATTAGACAAGGTTGCTGGCTTGATTCCCAAACCCTTCACTTTAGTTCCCTTGGGAATTAACAACCTTGATGTGAAAGGGAAAAAAACAACAACTGTTTTTTACTCTGAAAGAAGGGAGCTCTAAAACACTGAATATAACAGTATTCCCTATTCTTTTACCTGCTATCTGGAAGTAGCTTTTTACCCATAAGGTATGCTGTCGAGAATTTATAACACATACACACAACACACATGCAGACACAGAGACACATTCTGTACGTTATTTTCCTTGACTTTTCAAAGCAACTGCTCATGGGAAAATTATCTGAATGTAGCAAGTTATTTTTATATCTTGTGACCAAAAGAAAAAAAAAAAGAAAAGCTTTCTGTTAGCTAAAAGTTAACAAAAGCCAAGGCTGATTCAGGAATTCATGCAAAATGCTTGGTCAACTGTGTTTTAAGTGATATATCTTTTGTATGTTGTCCCGTGTTCCCAAGCACTGTTTTATCCAGGATACAAAAAAAATGTTCCAAAATACATTCTAGGGTTATGACACATATGGGAAATCTGTGTTTACTGTAATCTACTCCTTATTAAATAGTTTATATGAAATGCTTTCTTTTAAACATTCAGCTCATCTTTCCCCTGGCTTTATTGGCAGATTAAAATTGTGTATATTTCGGGTGTGCTTTTTGATGATTTAATGTATATTTTGTGAAATGATCCCCACAGTAAGGTTATTTAATACATCCATCATCTTAGTTACCTATTCTTTTTCTGTGTGTGTGGTAAGAACCCTTAAGATCTGTTAATATTCTTAGCATATTTGAAGTATACAATACATTATTACTAAATACGGTAACCATGCTGTACATTTCAGTCCCCAGAATTTATTCATCTTATAACTGAAAGTTTCTGCCCTTTGACCAACATCTCCCATATTCCCCACCCTTCAGCCCCTGGCAGCCATCGTTGTTTACTCTGATTCTATGATCGACATTTTTAGATTCCATGTCCAAATGAGATCATGTAGTATTTGTCTTCCTGTGTCTGGCTTATGTTATTTAGCATAATATCCTCCGGGTTCACCTGTGTTCTTGCAGATGGCAGGGTTTCCTTCTCTTTATGGCTGAATAAGATTCCATCATATATATGTATGTGTATATATATATATGTGTATATATATATATGTATATATATATATATATACACATATATATATATACACATACATATATATGTGTATATATATATATATATACATATATATATATATATATCCCACAGTTTCTTTATCCGTTCATTCATTTGTGGACACGTAGGTTGCTACCCTGTTGTAGTTGTTGTAAATAATGCTGCAGTGCAAGGTGTCTTTTCTAGTTAGTGTTTTTATTTCCTGTGGATAAATATCCAAAAATGAAATTGCTGGATCATATGGTAGTTGTATTTTTAATCTTTTGAAGAACGTTCATACTGTTTCCACTGTAGCTGAACCAGTTTACATTCCCAACAACAGTTCCTAAGTATTCTCTTTTCTCCACAACCTCCCCAGCATTTATTTCTTACCTTTTGATAACCGCTATTCCTACAGGTGTAAGGTGATACCTCATAGTGGTTTTGATTTGTATTTCCCTGATGATTAGTGACTCTGAGCATCTGTTCATGTACCTATTGCCATCTATTCAGAGAAGGGTCTATTCAGATCTTTGTCCGTTTATTAACTGGATTTTTTATGCTCTTGAGTTGTATGCATTCTTTATATGTTTTGGATATTAATCCCTTATCAGATGCATGATTTGGAAATATTTTCTCCCATTCTGAAGGTTGCCTTTTCGTGTTGCTGATGGTTCTTTTGGTGTGCAGAGCATTTTAGTTTAATGTGGTCTCACTTGTTTGTTTCAACTCTTGTTGCTTTTCCTTTTGGTATCAAATACAAAATATCATTACGAAGACCAGTGTCAAGGAGCTTACTGCCTGTGTTTTCTTCTAGGAGTTTTATTGCTTAAGGTCTTATGTTCAAGTCTTTCATTCATTTTGAGTTGATTTTTTTTTTGTATATAGTGGCAGATAGCGATCTGGTATCATTCTTTTTGCATGTGGCTGTCCAATTTTCCCAATGCCATTTATTGAAGAGACTGTCCTTTCCCATTGTATATTCTTGGCTATTTTGTCGTAAATTAATTGAACCTATGTGTGTGGGTTTATTTATGGGCTCTTAATTCTATTCCATTGATCTTTGTGTCTATTTTAATGCTAGGACCATACCGTTTTTATTACTGTAGCTTTATAAAAATGTAGGATTGTTTTTCCTATTTCTGTGAAAAATCCCATTGGAATTTTTGATGGGGATTGCATTGAATCTGTAGGTTGTTTTGGGTAGTGTGGACATTTTAACAGTATTGTTTCAATCCATGAGCATTGAATATCTTTCCATTTATTTATGTCTTTAATTTCTTTCATCAGTGTCTTACAGTTGTTAGTGTACAGTTTTTTCCTCCTCCTTGGTTAAATGTATCCCAGGTATTCTTCTTTTTTTTAAAAGGACTTTCCCAGTCATGTTTTTTTTTTTTTAATTTATTTTTCGCTGCATTGGGTCTTCCTTGCTGTGTGTGGGCTTTCTTTAGTTGTGGTGAGCAGGGCTACTCTTCGTTGTGGTGTGTGAACTTCTCATTGCAGTGGCTTCTCTTGTTGCAGAGCACGGGCTCTAGGCACACGGGCTTCAGTAGTTGTGGCATGTGGGCTCAGTAGTTGTGGCTCACGGGCTCTAGAATGCAGGCTCAGTAGTTGTGTCACGCGGGCTTAGTTGCTCCACGGCATGTGGGATCTTCCCGGACCAGGGCTTGAACCTGTGTCCCCTGCATTGGCAGGCAGATTCTTCACCACTGCCCACCAGAGAAGCCTCCGGGTATTCTTTTTGATACAATTGTAAACGGGATTGCTTTCTTAAATTCTTTCATATAGTTCATTAGTAGTGGGTAGAAACACAATTGATTTTTGTATATTGACTTTTGTATCTTGCAACTTTACTGAGTTTTAGTTCTAACAGATTTTCATGGAGTCTTATTATATACATGTATATTACACATATATACATATACACACCTATATATACATTTGTGTATATATACATATATATACCAAATATCTGGGCACCCTGTGGCCCATCACAGCAGCTCTTCATGATGGTAGTAAATCAGTGATCAAAACAGTTTTACCACTTAGGAACCTAATATATGAAGTAGACAGCCTATGGTGTGTGTGTGTGTGTGTGTGTGTGTGTGTGTGTGTGTGTGTGTGTGTGTGTTCATGTGGGAGAAATACATAATAAACCAATTGCCAAATAAACAAAATCAATCAATCTCTCTCTCTTTCTTTTCCTCTCCTTTTTCCCTCTCTCCCCCACCATCCCTTTCTAATAAGGTAGAAATATTTCACAGATATGCATACATTTGGGGAGTGAACCATTAAATTACCTGTTGCAACAGAGCTTCTGGCATGTTAAATAGAGAGTTCAAATGCCTGTGTTTGGGATATGACAGTTGAAATAATCCATGGAGAAACCAATTTGGAGGAAGCAGATGAAAATAAAGCATGGTCAAAAGCTAGTCTGTGGATGAACAGGACCCAGAAATAGCAGTGAACCTAAAAATTTATGTGGTATAAGTAACACCTGAACCCAGTGGAATTCAGACCAATGGTATAAATATGGAAGATTTGCAGAAAGCAAATCTTTTATCCAGAAATTATTTTGGCTTCATGAAAAATGTGTAGATGGCACTTAAAGCATCATGACGTTAGCCACCAAGGGGCCTTTATTGGTTCAACTAAACATTAAGATTTATAAGACTATCTTAGGCTACATTTGGCACCAATCTACTCAGATAGATCTAGATTAGCTACCACAGCATGGTCTTCCCCTTCAGTGAATATCCCTGAAGCAGTCCATATGGAACGTGGAGAAGCGATCCAGGGGCAGGAACTGCTTGACTTGAAATCCTTATGTTCCCTAAAAGCCAAAAACGTTTTTATATTTCCAAATGTATTGTTTCTAGGGGGCTTACAAGGGATAAGGTCATTTACAAGAGTCACAGAAAGTCGTTGCACTTAGAGAATCTCAAATCATACTGTCCAAAGATATTTTATTTCATATATGTTTCCTCCCATTCCTGATAAAATTTACCAGTCGAGGATCGTTTTTATGAAAAGCAATATTGCCTAGTAGTTTTGTTCATAATATCACCTTTATAATGTTAAAAAATAGAGTTGGACATTTAACTGAAGGTCAAATTCCCATATAAGAGGGAAAAGGAGCTTTGCTAATCCTTTGTTCATAGCTTCCCTGTAGATCATAACATGTGGGAGAAAAGAGTTCCAGTAGAGATAACCACCAGTGCCAAGAAGCTAATTCAGTAATATGTGTGGAATGTTTGAACAACAGTGAGGAGCCAAGAAGTGAGAATGTTAATAAAAGGTGGATAGAATTAGATGATATTGGCCCTTACAGACATTATAGGACTTTGATTTTGACTAGGGTATAAGAAGATAGCAAAAAGGTTGAAGAAAAGTATGAGCTGGTAGTTGCTATATTCCAAATAAGAAGATTTTCATGAAGGTAAAGATGTAAGAAAAATGTGTTTTATTTTGCTTTCACCTTAATCAGCATGTGTTAGAACATTAGAATTTCTTCAGATTCTTTCCTTGGTATCTTATTACTTTAAAAATTTTTTTATTGATGCATAGTTGATTTACAATATTATATTAGTTTTAGGTGTACAACAGTCATTATTTTTATAAATTATACTTCTTTTAAAGTTGTGATTATAAACTAATGGCTACATTTCCCTGTGCTGTGTAATGTATCCCTGTTGCTTGTTTTATACATAGTTGTTTGTGTCTCTTAATCTCATACCCCTAGCTCTCTCCTTTCCCCTTCCCTCTCCACCATGGGAACCACGAGATTGTACCCTGTATCTGTGAGTCTGTTTGTTTTCTTATAGACATTCATTTGTTTTGTTTTTATAGATTATACATATGAGTAATAACAGTATTTATCTTTGTCTGACTTAACTAAGCATAATACTCTCTAGGTGCATCCATATTGTTGCAAATGGAAGAATTTCATTCTTTTTTATGGCTGAGTATATTTCATTGTATAGATATATACCACATCTTCTTTATCCATTCATCTGTCGATGGGCACTTCGGTTGCTTCCATATCTTGGCTATTGTAAATAGAACTGCTATGAACATTGGAGTGCTTTTCTTTTTTTTCCAAATTAGTGTTTTCATTTTCTTCAGATACATACCTAGCAGTGGAATTGCTGGGTCATATGGTAGTTCTATTTTTAGTTTTTTAAGGAGCCTCCATACAGTTTTCCATAGTGGCTGCAGCAATTTACAGTCCCACCAACAGTGCAAGAGGGTTCCCTTTGCTCCACATCGTTGCCAACATTTGTCATTTGTAAGCTTTTTGAGGATGACTATTTTGATAGGTGTGAGGTGATTTCTCATTGTGGTTTTGATTTGCATTTCTCTGATTAGCAATGTTGCACATATTTTCATGTGCCTGTTGGCCATCTCTATATCTTCTTGGAGAAAAAAAATATTTATCAGTTCTTCTGCCCATTTTTTTTTATACTGAGTTGTATCAGCTGTTCATGTGTTTTGGATATTAACCCCTTATTGGTCATGTCACTTACAAATACTTTTTTTCCCATTCAGTAGGTTGTCTTAGTATCTTACCACCTTTTATGTCACACTTATTGATTGTTCAGATTTGGGCTTTGGGTGCCCAAGATTGGTTTTTAAGGTTCAAATAGTGATAAATCTTTTTTTTCTTTTTGAAGAGTGGTTTGGTAACATAGCGGAGCTTAGTAATAGTGGAACTTAGTAATAGAGTAAATTAGTAAAAACTTAGTGGGTAAAAGCTTAGTAGGCTTTTGAAAAAAAAAACAGCCTTCTGATCTATTTGCTTCTATGAAGATCCATGTTACAGTAACATTTTTCTCATACCTTACTTGTTTTCTCATACCAATTTCTCCATTTCATTTTAAATATGCTTCTCTCTACACAATCTAAAAATTGTAAGCTTGGTAGGAAAGCCACATTAATATTGTGAACTTTGTTTTAGTTCAGAATAACTTTGCCTAATTGTATAGTCTTCATAGGCCATGGTTGCACAGATATTTTCAGTCTTATTTGCACCTGTTTTGGGGCTAGAAGCAGTCAAATTATCTAGACTCATTATATTATTTTTTGCATATCTGCTTATAACTTTGCCAAATTTTTCTTGAGCTCTTCTATTTTATTGTAATTGCCAAAATCAGTGGGGGGACAGTTAACACCCATTAGATTTTTAGATTTCTCCAAACACTTTCTGTAGAGTTCATGCTCAGGAAGAACTTTAAAGTTATCACAGAACATAATTTACTGAATAAAGGAGCCAACAGGGATTACCACCATTTTTGCCTTTTCATTACTTTCTTCCAGACTGCTTATTTAATACCATACATTCTTGTATTAGAGGGTTTTTTTCCCCCAGGAGCTACCTAGAATGCATGTAAAATACTGAATAATTAAGGCAGGTTAACTTCTGCAACAAATAACTTCTACAGTGTCCAAATACTCAGACTAATAGAATATACGATCTTAATAAAATCGCAAACAAGCAAAAGAGGCTTCCATATAGGCCATGACAGTGTAGTTGGAAGTATATTTACCTTACTGTTAAGTGACTATTATATATGAGGAAACAGTTTTTAGTCACTGGACAACAGTCTGAACTTTGAGAGAAGAAAAATTGAGATGATCCCACATTCATCCCGGTGTGTGTCTGGGGTACATTCCAAGCCCTCAGGAAATAAAAACTGCGTGTGGGGTGAGGGAATCAGAAGATGCTGCAGGTAACCAAAACAGTATGGTTTCTTCACAGGGTAGAGAAGGCAGAGAGTAAGGTTCAGGGCTGTTGATGAGGAGTTAGTGAGAAAACATACTAAAACGGAGCTGTTTATCTTGAGCACAGAGTTGAAACCCCAAATGTGTCATGCCAGAAGGTGAAGGAACAAAGTGTAGGGTACAGAACATGCCTTAGGAGTAAGAGTCGGGGCAGGGGGAATGGAAACAGACTTGCATTAATATAGAAAAAAGAGATAGAAACCTGACAGCAATCAGAAAATTAATCATTAATTTATCTACATACGTGAACAAAATTTACTATCATTTAAATGATGAAAACACAATCCAGACTTCCTAGCATGTATCATATGTTTGGCATACAGTTAACCCTTACTAGGTAAGTGAAAAAGCAAGCAAATTTGACCAATAAACAATAAATAGAAATATATACTGGGTTTTAGGGTTTCAAAAAGTCATGTACCACAATGTTCATTGCAGCACTATTTACAGTAGCCAGGACATAGAAGCAACCTAAGTGTCCATCGACAGATGAATGGATAAAGAAGATGTACATATATACAATGGAATGTTACTCAGTCAGCCATAAAAAGAAATGAAATCGAGTTATTTGCAGTGAGGTGGATGGACCTAGAGACTGTCATACAGAGTGAAGTTAAGTCAGAAAGAGAAAAACAAATACCGTATGGTAACACATATATATGGAATCTAAAGAAAGAAAAAAAGGTTCTGAAGAACCTAGGGGCAGGACAGAAATAAAGATGCAGACAGAGAGAATGGACTTGAGGACAGGGAGGGGGAAGGGTAAGCTGGGACAAAGTGAGAGAGTGGCATAAACATATATACTCTACTAAATATAAAATAGATAGCTAGTGGGAAGCAGCCACATAGCACAGGGAGAGCAGTTCCGTGCTTTGTGACCAGCTAGAGGGGTGGGGTGGGGTAGGGAGGGTGGGAGGGAGACGCAAGAGGGAGAAGAAATGGGAATATATGTATATGTATAGCTGATTCACTTTTTTGCACAGCAGAAACTAACACACCATTGTAAAGCAATTATACTCCAATAAAGATGTTTAAAAAAAAAAAGCTCGGGTCAAGTGAGAGAATAAATATGTGTTGTTACATGATTAAAGTGTACGCACAGTGTGAATCATATATAATTTGGATAAATTTAAAATAGACATATTCAAATATATCCTGAGTAAAGAGGATCCTCTCAATTTAAATCAGTTAATGTGAAATTTCAAAGTAAAAGCTCTTTAAGTAATTAGACAGCACAGTGCCACTAACCACTTTTATGTTACATTTTTAAATGCTGCTTTTTTTCTTTTTTTTTTGGCGGTACCGGGCCTCTCACTGTTGTGGCCTTTTCCGTTGCAGAGCACAGGCTCCGGACGCGCAGGCTCAGCTGCCATGGCTCACGGGCCCACCCGCTCCGCAGCATGTGGGATCCTCCCGGACCGGGGCAAGAACCCGTGTCCCCTGCACTGGCAGGTGGACTCTCAACCACTGCGCCACCAGGGAAGCCCTTAAATGCTTCTTTTTAATGTATTATTTATAATGTTTTGTTATTTACCAAGGATTTAAAACTTTATCCCCCAAAAAAAAATATATATATATATATACACACACACACATACACACTGGGAAAAGCTAGATACTATATATAGCAGAAAGGGATTTTTAAAGCAACTATAATATATTTTAATTGTCTTAAGAGGAATTAAAAATAATAGGTGAACAGATAGGGAATCAAAGCAAGTAAATGGAAATTATGTAAGTAGTATTTCAAAACTCTTAAATGTAAAATTCAATGGATGGGCTATAATAAAGATTGGAGCAGGTTGAAGCCAGCAGAAAGTAACAGTGGTAAATGAAGACACATCATCATAAATTATCCAATCCAGAGAAAAGAAAGCAAGGGATAAAAAATAAAGAGGATCAGTGAACAGTGGGATATTATCCCATGATCCAAAATATGCTTAATGGGAATTTCTGAATAAGAAAAAAAAGTTCAGCCTACCGTCTTGAAGTCTGTGAAAACCCAAGCAGGATAGATGAATGGCATGTCTAACAGCCAAAAACATATACAGAAAAAAGAAGTATCATAGACGGGTGGTGAGGAGTAGGCGAAGACAATACAAATAATTGATGACTTAACAACAAAAGGGAGCTGGAAGATAATGGGATGACATGTTTAATTTGCTGAAAGGAATAAAAAAAAATTTCAATCCAGATACCTATAATAAACAGCCAGAACGGTTCTTCAAAGAAATGAGAGTAGATTTTCAAATAACCAAAAGCTATAAAAATTTAAACAGCAGTATATCTTTAGTATATCTTTAGTATATTAACTCCTAAAGATCTTCATACTGAAGGGAGATGAAACCACCATAAGGAAACTGGGATCCGGGGGAGGGGAGTAGGGGGGAGTGCACCAGAAATGGTAAATATGTAAGTAATGTAAATGGCTTTCTTTACTAATTTCTCCTCTCTGACCTGCATCTGTGATTCATAATATATATAGAAATAAAATAAGTGATATCAGTAGCACTTTGGATGCAAGAAAATAAATCACATTGTTGAAATAGTCTTATATTTTGCACAATACGGTAAAGTACAAGGCCATTATCACTCATTAATATAAAAGCCAAATTCCTTAACCAATATCAGCAAATTAAATCCAGCAATATGTAAAAGTTGTGATATAATCAAAGGGATTATTCCAGGAACCTAAGGAATTATTTTACATCTTTTTTTTTTTTTACATCTGAAAATAGTTCATCACATTAACAGGATAAATAATAAAATCATGAGTTGATTTCAATACATCAGTAACAACATTTGAAAAAGTCTAATACATATCCATAATAACTCTCAAGTATCTACTAATGGAAGGGAACTTCATTCATTTAATAAAGGGCAATTACCAAAATGCTCTGATAACATCATACCTAATGGTGAAATACTGAATGCTTTCCCCCATAAATTGGGTTCAGAGAAAGGATGAACACTCTTCTATTCAACATTTTATTCAGTACTTCTATTGAAATAGTGAAACTCTTTCTAATAATATAGCGAATAAGTCAAGGATGTCAGATCTCACTTCTATTTAATATCTTATTTGATTTCTAGCCAGTGAAGTAATTGAAGATAAAATTAATAAAGGGCTATTAATTAGGAAGGTACAAGTAAAATTGTCTTTATATGCTGATAGTGTGATTTTATGTATGTGGGTGTATATGTTACTTACATATATATAAATAGTTACAACTAATAAATTTAGTTGCTTGATTCAAGGCTAACATATATATATGGTTATATGGGAAACAATTGGCAAATAAAATTATAAATCAATTCCATTTATAATACAGTATCAAAAAATTAGAAATGAACTTAAGGAAAGTCATGTGAATTCTAGAACATTTCTGAAATTCTGAAACATTAGAAACTTGAAAATATTTACTAAAATAAAAAACCACCTAAATGAATATTTACTATGTAACGGATTCAAAAACTCAGAATGATAATGTCACTACTTTTTGTATGCTCAGTCTGAATGCAAACAAAGTACCTGCAGAATTGTTTGTGGAAATCAGCAAGCTCATTCTAAACATGTATTTAAACATATAAAAGATCTGGAATAGGAAACATTAAGACCTTTCTGATAAGCTAACCGTGAGTCCTGACACCAAGGAACTAGTGATCATATCCTTCAACCATCAATTTCTAGTTTTCTTGTTAACATGCATGACCTAGTAAGTCCTAGTAATGTTACCAACCAGAGTTCTTGGCCTCCTTAATCAATAGAAATTGATCAGAGGCCAGACAAGAAATTCAGTCAAGGCTTTTTTGGGGCCCTTGCAGTTGGGGGGTGAGGGAGAACAAACAACAGGTTACCTTGTTCACTCCCCAAGGTGGAGCAAGCTTGCTTGTTCCTTATATGGGGTTAGCGTAGGGGTGACTTAGGTGTTTTACCCACCCCTTAGGTGGTGTTGTGTGCAGGGGGCATGATCAATACCCTCCTTTTGCTACAGGTTCTTCAAAAGTGGCATATGGGTTTTTTGGTCTCTCTGTCTTTTGTCCAGGATTTGTCCTAATTGTGCATGCATGCAGTTATCTTTAGTCCCATACAGTTTCTTTGTATTTTGTAGCTCGAGGAGACATTTGTCCAGGTGCAAGCATTGCAGCACTGCAACAAAGGGTCCCAGGCCTGTCTCAGTAACGTTCCAGTGAGGAATGTATAAACTTGGTCTAAATAAGAAAAAACAAAAAAAACTCATTTTCTAGATTAGATCTATGAAATCAGCAGCAAAAGGTAAAAAAGGACGGGCTTCCCTGGTGGTGCAGTGGTTGAGAGTCCGCCTGCCGATGCAGGGGACACGGGTTCGTGCCCCAGTCCGGGAAGATCACACATGCCGTGGAGCGGCTAGGCCCGTGAGCCATGGCAGCTGAGCCTGCGCGTCCAGAGCCTGTGCTTTGCAACAGGAGAGGCTACAACAGTGAGAGGCCTGCGTACCGCAAAAAAAAAAAAAAAAAAAAAAAAGGTAAAAAAGATTTCAGTAGCTTATCAAAGTAATAATCTTGGTTTGTCCAACTTGCATTGCCTTATATCTGATGTAATTTTTCCTATAAATTATGCAAATCAAATTGCATGATTTGACAAACCAAAAGTAATTGGTAATTATGAATATCATAATCCTCCTATGCTTAAAGAAATGTGTTTTATAGCACTATCAGTACAGAGTTGAAACTGATTTCATGTTAATACTGTCACTTAGCTTTCATTTGACAGTTCTGCAGAGATTTATTAAAATTCCTTCTGAGAATATTTTTGGATTTCAAGAATTTAGAGACCTAATTCATGAATCCACATGAATATAAAAATTCTAAAAAAATTATAGATCAAGTAAACAGACAATTGGGAAATTGGAGCTTTAGTGAAAAATGAGAAAATAGCTGAAATGTTCAATGATATGCAAATATTTATCCTCAAACTGGACACAAGGTCACAGCAGGAGGTAATGGAACAGGTTTTTAAAAATCGCTAAACTACTCAAAGAAAATACAACCACATCTTTATAATAGATTTATAGATTTTTATGTGTATGTATCATCTTTAAAATTTGAGTGCTTATCGAGAATATTTTTGCATATATCTCAAAGTTCCCCTATGATGATTCATTATCAAGAGGAACTGATTGACCTGAAAGTGTATCATATGTATCTAAATAAACAAACTCATGTTATTTAGGTGCTAGGTTTATGAATTGCATATATTTCTGATAATGTGGCCAAACTCTGGTTAATCTTGTATCTACATGATTCTGAACATGTTTTATTTTCATGGAACTGTTTGAGTCTGACAACCCTCAACCATGCAACAAATGTTAATACTTGAGTCAAAATTGTAATTACCCTCTCTGCCCCTCCATACACACTGAGACTAGTTTAGTGTATAAAACTACTGTATTTAAATTTCTTCACTCAAATTGATAAAAAGCTTAATGTTAGAACCCTGTAGTTATTTACCTATTAAGGATTTATTTTGGTAATGCTAAACTGAATTTATTGCCTAACATGCTATAATTCACCACGCTAGTTATTTAGGAAAAACTGTAGGTATTTGGCAGATCATGTAATAAATAATGACACTGAATCTCTTTTATATGAAAACCCTTCTTTCATTTTACTATTAGAAATTTGACATTTAGAAATTTGAAGTGATTTAACCAAACTCATACAGTACAGTGTTCACAAAATCATTACTTACACTGCATTGCTTATTATACTACAGCAAGTAGAAGGGAATGCCGTGAAATCACCCTCAATTGTATATCCAGAGAAACGTTAGCCTGTATTAATCTAAAGTCTTAAAAGAATTAGACATTTTAGTAAGATTTTATCTAATGAGAGTATATTAAATAAGCTCACAAATGTTAAATCAGAAGTATAGGGTTGGGCATATATATCATATGTGGTATAGGGTAAAGAGGGAATACTATATCTAAGGAAAAGTTTAAAAAGTGGTAAAAATAAATTTCTGTTTTTACCAATATAGAATGTGAACAATCTGGGGATTTCCCCCCCACTACAACAGACAAGAAATGAAGCATTCAGAGAAAAGAATTGGTGACTTCAAGTTTAGTCACACTTACACAAAGAACTGAAGCCTGATTGCATATATTCATGGATATTAAAATGAGAGGGAAGATGTATCAGGAAATCTTTAAGGCTTTTGTGTTCCCTATAGAGTGAACTCATTTTTTTTTTCTTGCCCATAGCAAGGGCCCTGTTTCTATGAGTACTAAAGAAGATATATTACTTCTGTGAATATAGTTTTTAAAAACTACATCTGTCATAGGTAGAAAAGCATTTTTAAATTGTGACCCATATAGAGTCTCATTTTAGGCTGATGAATCATTTATGCCCACATAATTTAAAAGTGTTGGTAGTAAATAGCCTATGGTTATACCTTTCAGTATGTTTATTTCTTTTTATTCTTTGCCTGTACCAAAGTGGGCCATCATTTATTTTGAGCGTAGTTTGTTGCATACATATATAACAAGAATCAGTATAACATTATGAGCTTTTAGTGTGTGCTATGCCTGGTGCTCAATATTTGGCATATATTAACACATTCAGTGTATCCACCAAACTCTGAGTCAGGCACGATTGCTAGCACCAGTTCACAAACTGAAAGAGTGGAGCTTTGAAGGTCATGGTAACTTGTCCAAGCTCAGAAAGCTAGTAGATACTGGAATCAGGAGCTGAACTCATACAGTCTGAATCGAAAAGTCAACCTTTAAATCGTTATGCTATGTTATATGTGAATATATTGATCACTTGGTTGAACAGTTTTTCATGAATCGGTAATACCTCCAGGCAAAACTGTTAAACCTAATTCTTACTGATATTGTTTTTTTGGTATACAAGAGTAAGCTCAAATTAATAATGGCTAAAACAATTTTCCCTCTTGAACAAGTCCAAACCTAAGCCTTGAAGGGCTGCTGTGTTGACTGCCTTGTCCAGGATCCAGTGATTCGAGTCTTTCCCTTCGTGATTCCTAGATTATGATGTTTGTCCGTGATAGCCAAATGTCAGCCATTATTTCCATGTTCTAAGAAACTGAATGGAAGAGAGTGAAGATGTTTAATTGAAACAAATAGACTGCCAGATATTTCTCCAGCAAAGATGGGTTTATTTGGGATCTGCAGAGAATTGCAGTTCAGGGTCTGCAACCCTGGTGAGCCGCCTGCTAGTCCCCACATGGCAGGGGAAGAAGAACTCTTTTATAGAGGGGAAGAGGAAGTTGGGAGGATTCTAGTAAACAAAGAGTACATGGCGTTTCATTGGCTGAGTCCTTGCTAGGAAAGAAGAGGAATCTGTCTTCTCCCTGTTGGGTTCTGATATGGTTGCGGGGTGTGAGAGCTTCCCTTTCTGGTCTCCCAGCTCTGTTTAATTGAGGTTCTTGTTTGTTAATTTTTACAAGGTTAAGGGACATAACTTCATTTGCTGTCCTAGAAATTGTAATATCACATTCCTGCACAGCTTATTGACCATAAATTAGTCAATGTCAACATCTAAAAAAATGATGGTGGGAAATGTTTTTATGTGAGTGTAAGAATTGGTTAATTTAAAGGTTCTATTGCTATATAACAAGAGATACTAAGAGGTAAAATTTCTAGTTTTTGTCACTCACATAACTAAAGTTAAGAAAAACTTGAGTTGCCAGGCTCCAGAATGAAAAGGAACATAAAAAGTAGCATATTTTTAATTAAATTAACTCTATAAAATTGTTAGAAATAATGGTAAAACCGAATTTTTGACCTTCAGCAAATAGAATATACTCATAAAATAAAATACTTAATAGGCATATGTATTTTCTTGCCCTAGAAAAGGAAAGTTACAAAAAAACCCAAAAAACAAAAAACAGTGTAATAAGGAAAATTTTCTACAAACTGGCTGTATTCACAAAGTCTGAACCAATTTCAGACTATCAGTCTGTGTCCACCAGAAGCAGCAGTTGAAATGGAGTTTAGGGTACAGGATGTTAATTAGGGATCAAGGTCTCTGAAGGGAGCGGGGAGGAAGAAGAGTTGAACAGAGGATGAAACCAAGCTATGATGTGAATTTGTCAGAGCTTTGACCAATTTAGTAGAAGATCTGGAGCAAGTATTGCCTGGCAGAATTGCTTTCTGTTGACCTGAAAAACCAGGCATCTCTAGCTTATTTCTGTCTCTAGATGTGATCAGCCTTGAGAAAGGTATGACTTGGGCCACTTTCCTAATTGAGGTGCTGGTCATCAAATGTGTTCTCCCTGCTTCTTTCTCTAGCACCCTGGTGGCTGGTCCATGTGACCATTCCTGATCAGTCCTTTGTGAGCTGCATTATTGTGTGGCACTTCCAAGCTGGAGCAATACATTCTTATGTCCGACCCTTCAGACCTCTTGTTCTTCCCTGTAGCATAGTGATCAGCAATTTATGAGGTAGTGGTTGCTCAATCAGTCTGGGTCTGAAAGATCATCATGAGCAGAGCCCTCCTGCATGAAATGAATAAGTACACCACTCAGATTAGGGGTTTATTACCACAGCATAACTTAGTCCATCCTCACATGATTTCTTTGATAATAGAATTCTTACATTTAAGTAGGCATATTCATATACGTTCTCACTAAAGCTTATGTCCAGATAGAAGTCATACATACATAATACATTTTATGTATGTCTCTTACAAGCAGTGTATACTTTAAAAATGTAGTGTGATAAGCTTTTCCTTTTTTGGATATTTTTAAATTGAAGTATAATTCACAAAACATTATATTAGTTTCAGATGTACAACATAATGATTCAGTATTTGTATATATTGCAAAATAACCACAATAGGTCTAGTTAACATCGTAACCATACATAGTTAGTTTTTTTTCTTGTGATGTGAACTTTGAAAACTCATTATCTTAGCTACTTTCAAATATGTAAAGCAGTATTATGAACTATAGTCACCATACTGTATATTGCATCCCCATGACTTGTTTATATTATAACTGGAAGTTTGTACTTTTGACCCTCTTCACCTATTCTTCCTACCCCACCCCCATCCCAATCTATTCTCTATCTGTAAACTTGGTTTTGTTTTTTGGGGGTTACTTTTAGATTCTGCATGTAAGTGAAATCATATGGTATTTGTCTTTCTTTGTCTGACTTATTTCATTTAGTATAATGCCTTTAAAGTCCATCTATATTGCTGTAAATGGTAAGATTTCCTTCTTTTTTATGGCTTCATTTTTTATTTCCTTATTTTTTCCTTCTTTTTTTATGGCTGAATAATATTCCACTGTATATAGATATAGGTAGTTAGATAGATATAGATATAGATAACCACAGTTTCTTTATCCATTCATCTGTCAATGGACACTGGTGTTTTCCATATTTTGGCTGTAAAAATTAGTGCTCTAATGAGCATGAGGTACATATATCTCTTTTGAATTAGTGTTTACATTTTCTTTGGGTAAATATTCAGAATTAGAATTGCTGGATCATATGGTAGTTCTACTTTTAATTTTTTGAGGAACCTCCAAAGTGTTTTCCACAGTGGATGCATGAATTTATATTCCTACCAACAGTGCACAAGGATTCCCTTTTCTCCACATCTTTGCCAACACTTGTTATTTCTTGTCTCTCTTTTTTTTTTAATTTATTATTTATTTTTGGCTGTGTTGGGTCTTCACTGCTGCACACAGGCCCCCTCCAGCTGCAGCGAGCGGGGGCCTCCCCTTGTTGCAGTGCACGGGCCTCTCACTGCAGCGGCCTCTCCCGGTGCGGAGCACGGGCTCCAGGCATGCGGCCCTCAGCAGCTGTGGCACGCAGGCTCAGCAGTTGTGGTGCACGGGCCCAGCTGCTCCGTGGCATGTGGGATCCCCCCAGACCAGGGCTCGAACCCGTGTCCCCCGCATTGACAGGCAGACTCCCAACCACTGCGCCACCAGGGAAGCCCTTCTTGTCTTTTTGATAATAGCCATTCTAACACATATCAGGTGACATCTCATTGTGGTTTTGATTTGTATTTCCCTGGTGATTAGTGATGCTGAGCATCTTTTCATATGCCTGTTGGCCTTGTGTATGTCTTTCATGGGAACTGTTTAAGTCCTTTGCCCATTTTTAAGTTCAACTGTTTACTTTTTGTTCTTGAGTTGTATTAGTTATTTGTTTTGGATATTAACCCCTTATCATATATATCACTTGCAAATATTTTCTTCCATTCTGTAGGGTGCCTTTTCATTTTGTTGGTTTCCTTTGTTATGCAGCTTTTCAGTTTGATGTAGTTCCACTTGTTTATTTTTGCTTATGTTGACTTTGCTTTTGGAGTCAGATCAAAAAATATTACCAAGACCAGTGTCAAGGAGCTTACCACCTATGCTTCCTTCTAGGAGTTTCATGGTTTCAGATTTTATGTTCAAGTTTTTAATCCACTTTTAGTTGATTTTTGTGAATGATATAAGATAATAGGTTCAGTTTCATTCTTTTGCATGTGGCTGTCTAGTTTCTCCAGTGCCATTTCTTGAAGTGACTGTCCTCTCATTGTATATTCTTGGCTATTTTTTCATAACTTAGTTGAACCTATATGCATAGGTTTATTACTGGGCTCTTTATTCAGTTTCATTGATCTGTGTGTCTCTTTTTATACCAATATCATCCTGTTTCAATTACTATAGCTTTGTAATATAGTTTGAAATCAGGGAGTGTGATTCTTCCAGCTTTGTTCTTCCTAAGATTGCTTTGGCTGTTTGGGTTTGTGTGTGTGGGTTTCTATAAATGTAGGATCATTTGTTCTATTTCTATGAAAAATGCCATTGGAATTTTGATAGGGGTTGCATTGAGTCTGTAGATTTTTTTGGGTGGTATGGACATTTTAACACTATTAATTCTTCCAGTTCATTGGACATATTTCCATTTATTTGTGTGTTATTCAATTTCTTTTATCAGTGTCTTATAGATTTCAGTATATGGGTCTTTCCCCTCCTTGGTTAAATTTATCCTAGATGTTTTATTCTTTTTGATGCAATTATATATAGAGTCATTTTTCTTAATTGTCTTTATGATAGTTTTTTATTAGTGTATTAGTCTGATAAGCAGTTAAGCCAAATACTATCTGATTCAAGTATCAAAGGATGTTATGAAGCCAAGCACTGCAATTCTGAACATACAAGATACTGCACACAGTTCAGCCAATCAGTGACTACATTCATTGTTAGGGAATGTTTCTGAGAGGAAAGGAGATGGACACTGACGTAGCATATGTAGAAAAAAACAAAAACGGAATCCACCGCACAGAGCATAATCAAAGTTGAAATCCAAAACAATTCGTTTAACTTTCTTTTATTTTTTATTTTAATTTTTTAACATCTTTATTGGAGTATAATTGCTTTACAATGGTGTGTTACTTTCTGCTTTATAGCAAAGTGAATCAGCTATACATATACATATATCCCCATATCTCCCTTTTACACCTCCCTCCCACCCTCCCTATCCCACCCCTCTAGGTTGTCACAAAGCACTGAGCTGATCTCCCTGTGCTATGCGGCTGCTTCCCACTAGCTATCTGTTACATTTGGTAGTGTATATATGCCCATGCTGCTCTCTTTACCACCTTACCCTTCCCACTCCCCATGTCCTCAAGTCCATTCTCTACATCTGCATCTTTACTCCTGTCCTGCCCCTAGGTTCTTCAGAACCATTTTTTTTTTTTAGATTCCATATATATGTGTTACCATACAGTATTTGTTTTTCTTTTTCAGACTTACTTCACTCTATATGACAGACTCTAGATCCCTCCACCTCACTAGAAATAACCTAATTTCATTTCTTTTTACGGCTGAGTAATATTCCATTGTATATATGTGCCACATCTTCTTTATCCATTCATCTGTCAGTGGACACTTAGGTTGCTTCCGTGTCCTGGCTATCATAAACAGAGCTGCAGTGGACATTGTGGTACATGACTCTTTTTTGAATTATGGTTTTCCCAGGGTATATGCCCAGTAGTGGGATTGCTAGGTCATCTGGTAGTTCTATTTTTAGTTTTTTAAGGAACCTCCATACTGTTCTCCATAGTGGCTGTATCAATTTACATTCCCACCAACAGTGCAAGAGGGTTCCTTTTCTCCACACCCTCTCCAGCATTTATTGTTTGTAGATTTTTTGATGATGGCCATTCTGACCAGTGTGAGGTGATACCTCATTGTAAGTTTTTTTTTTTTTTTTTTTCCTTTTTGCGTTATGCGGGCCTCTCACTGTTGTGGCCTCTCCCGTTGCGGAGCACAGGCTCCGGACACGCAGGCCCAGCGGCCATGGCTCACGGGCCCAGCCGCTCCGCAGCATATGGGATCCTCCCAGACCGGGGCACGAACCCATATCCCCTGCATCGGCAGGCGGACTCTCAACCACTGCGCCACCAGGGAGGCCCTCATTGTAAGTTTTGATTTGCATTTCTCTAATGATTAGTGATGTTGAGCATCTTTTCATGTGTTTGTTGGCAATCTGTATATCTTCTTTGGAGAAATGTCTATTTAGGTCTTCTGCCCATTTTTGGATTGGGATGTTTGTTTTTTTGATATTGAGCTGCATGAGCTGCTTGTAAATTTTGGAGATCAATCCTTTGTCAGTTGCTTCATTTGCAAATATTTTCTCCCATTCTGAGGATTGTCTTTTCGTCTTGTTTATGTTTTTCTTTGCTGTGCAAAAGCTTTTAAATTTCATTAGGTCCCATTTGTTTATTTTTGTTTTTATTTCCGTTTCTCTAGGAGGTGGGCCAAAAAGGATCTTGCTGTGATTTATGTCATAGAACGTTCTTCCTATGTTTTCCTCTAAGAGTTTTATAGTGTCTGGTCTTACATCTAGGTCTTTAATCCATTTTGAGTTTATTTTTGTGTATGGTGTTAGGGAGTGTTATAATTTCACTCTTTTACATGTAGCTGTCCAGTTTTCCCAACACCACTTATTGAAGAAGTTGGCTTTTCTCCATTGTATATTCTTGCCTCCTTTATCAAAACTAAGGTGACCACATGTGTGATAAAATACTTAGGAATAAAGCTATCTAAGGATACAAAAGGCCTGTATGCAGAAAACTATAAGACACTGATGAAAGAAATTAAAGATGATACAAGCAGATGGAGAGATATACCATGTTTTTGGATTGGAAAATCCACATTGTGCTAATGACTATACAGATTAAGTGCAATCCCTATCAAACTACAAGTGGCATTTTTCACAGAACTAGAACCAAAAATTTCACAATATGTATGGAAACACAAAAGACCCCAGATAGCCAAGGCAATCTTGAGAAAGAAAAACGGAGCTGGAGGTATCAGGCTTCAGACTTCAGACTATACTACAAAGCTACAGTAATCAAGACAGTATGGTACTGGCACAAAAACAGAATATAGGTCAATGGAATTGGATAGAAAGCCCAGAGATAAATGCACACACGTAACTTTCTTTTAGAAGCATAGGAAAAATTGTCAAAGAGAGAGGTTGAAGTTAATGGCTTATATGAAAAATTAAACCTGGATAGGGAACTGGGGTGAGCCTGTCAAACCTACCATTCCAATTGTTACCTGAGTTCTGAGAAGCAAGAGAAACATGTTTTTCCTTCATTTAAATTCCTACCATGTACACTGTTTATACCATTCACTTGTCAACTAATCCTGTGCTGTTTTGTGAGCTTTCATACTATCTTTATATGTCATTTATAACATGCATTGCACATTTATTTTTATTGTGCTTATCTCTTTTTCCTAAATAGACAGCCATTTAAAAGCAGAAACTCTATGGGTTATATAGGCAAAATGCCCTATATTATATAATACAGAACCTAGTGATGTATTAGAAACAATTTAATATTGATAAGTATTTTTTTCTACGTGCCGATACTGCCTATACTATTTACTCTTGTTATCAGAAATTTTGTCGTCATGTTAACAAACCATGTAGACAACTTGGGTAAAAGAATGTGCTTTTCCCAGGTGCCTTAACAAATGGAGAAGTAGAAATTATTTATCTGTGCTCCAAAGTTTCCAATAAAAATATGTATTGTTTTTATCAGTAAAATCAGATGGCCATTATGTCTAAATATTCATCAGTACAGGAAAGTTGATTCTTAAATTATCAGTGACTTGGATGTACTTGGAAAAGTTAAATTCTCTGATTCTTTGCTTTGCATGTGAAAATGACAGATACAACATTTTAAATTTCCATTTTATCACATACTTCTCCTTTGATTCCTCAGAACAAAACAAAGAGATGAATAAACTACCTTCTTTACTACTTTTATTTTTTAAGATGAAAAACAAAGGCATTCAAGACTATGTTACTTATAATAAGTGAGGAAAATGGGATTTGAATTTAGGCTAAATCTTAAATGTCTTCAGTACCTAAGTTAAATTGTTGTAATGAATGAAATCATCTATAGGTATAAATACAACATGGATTAGAAAATAGAAAAAGGGCCAGTATTTAAACAATACTACCAAAAATAGATTCATTATTCTCTTTGAAGTTAGGCTAAATCTAAAATTCCTTTTTATAATACCACCAAGAAAACAGTTATGTTGGGGCCTAGGGTCAGCTGCTTGCAAATGTGCCTCAATGGCACATTACTTATTTTGAATTAAAGTTACATAGGAAATGGCCAAGGCAAAAGGGACACTGTGACCCTCCTTTCCTTCTCCCTGAAATCAGGAAAGTAATCTCTCATGTGAAAGGTACCCTCCACACATTTAGAAGTAGAAATACACCCTTGTCACCAAAGATATGGAGTTCGTGCCTAAAAGTCTAATTAAACAAACCTGTTATCTCTTTAATTTTCTACCCCAAGCCCAAACTCTGTTTAGATTTTTCAGTAGTTGGACACCAAAAACCTAAGTTTCTTTGTCCTGTCACTTCCTCACAAATTTATTGTTTCTTTGTCTAAAAATTTTAAAAGCTGCCTCCTTTGGCCACTTCTTAGATCTCATTTCTATGGGACTCCCCTGCACATGAATTTAAATCTGTTTCTCTTTCTTCTTTTTCTCCTATTAATCTGTGTGTGTCAATTTTATTATTAGTCCAGCCACAAGAACTCACGTATACCTCTTAAGGAAACTTCCCTCTCCCTGACAGTTACCATATAAAATAAATATAACATTATCTGAGTTTTTAATATGAACTATTTTTAAAAAGCTAACATGATCTTAACATAATACAACACATACCAGTCTTAGTTATTTGAAATGAGTTAAGTGATGTAAGATAATTAGAAAAATACATGATTGGGAGTTAAAATAAGCAGTAGTATGAATATTTCTAGTTAGGGTACATTCTATGTTCCAAACTCTTGAACTATGAAGTAATTATAGTTATCATCCAACTTGAATTTGTTTTGGAGGATTGCTGTTGAGAACAGAGAGTAAGGACAGAGTTCATGTCTTCCATTAGGTCGATCAATATTTTTACATGTAGCTTTGATTGTTTTTTAAAAAAACAACTGCCTTTCTTCTTTAAGAGGTAAAAATATCTGAAATATATTCCACTAACTTTTAAAAATTAAATCTTTAAATTACTTATTTGGTATAGCTAACACATGCATATAGATAACATGAATAATTTGCATAAAAATGAGTAAAGGATGGTTCATCTCCTGTCCCATAAAATATGAACTTGTTTTGGTAGTGTTTTCACCTTACTTTGCAAGGTGAAAATATGTTGTTCTTAGGAAATGTGATAAACATGTTTATTTAAAACTGGTTTTTGAACATGTTTTTTAGAAAAGTTAAAAAGTGGAAAACATGTTTTTACCTAGAAAGTGTGTAATGGAAATAAGATGTTTGCATGAGAAAGAAAGCACAGGGAAACAGTAACAAGGATCTATGCTGTGACCTCCCGGTCCTTCACCTCCCTGTCCCTTACTAAAGTTTTAATATTATGGCCTGCCCACTCATGCTGCCGTTGAACTTTGAGCACCAAACATTAACCCCCTGTGTCTCTCATGGGAAGATCACATACTCTGCAGATGGTGACACACTAACTCTGAAGCGATTGCACTATCCTTTTCAGAACAAAAAAATCTTGCTAGTACAGTTGTGATTCAAAGGGTCACTGTACTTCAAAGGCAGTGAGAGGCTGGCCATTTCTGATGATGTAGTATGTCCCTAATCCCCTTGCTCCTCCTGTGTTCACTACCTCAGCTAGTGGAACAAAAATAAATGTAAATTTTACATTAAACAAGAGTGTGCTTGTCATCAGTGACATCTCACCATATTGTCTGCCTTTTTGTCCCCTAAACTTAAACCTAGCAACACCAAGCAGTGTTGAGAGACAGACAGGTAAGGCAGAAAATGTGGTAAAATCTAAAAGCTTAACTGTGTACCAGATGATAACCTATATGGTCCTAGTTCTATAGATTGTGTGCCTGGTATAAATGCTGATGATAATGGTGGGTCCCTGATAGTTAGAGCAATGAGTTAAAGAAAATATTTAAAATGGAAAAGATTTAAAATGGAGGAGGTCATAGGAACCAGCTCATACGTTAGGGCAGACCTACAAAATGTAAGGAAAGGATTCTGCTGTGAGTCAGGAATATCAGAAGCTCCATGGCTCCTATTTATTTAAAGGAAGAAGATATTGGTTTCTGGCAGATGAAGAGGTAGAGCTAGAGAGATGTCACATATAATTAAAAATCAAAAAAGCAATAATCATGCCTAAAAATATTACCAAGTCTTTACTGAGGTGGGTGTTCAAAGAATGGAAACGTTGGTGGCCTGAGCCTAATAAAGCCATCATAACCCATAATAGCAGCCATTGAATTAGTAACCATCTTGGTAGAATTAAATGGATATACTAATCACAACCAGAAAGGTTAGAAGACTGACTTCTATATGTAGAAGAAACGGAATAAATTAAGAAGAGAGTAATGAGATTTGCACCACCAACAGAACAAAACTAAATCATGTAGCATTAGAGCTGCTATAGGAAAAAATTGAGGGATTGATAGATGCTTTGAGAATGACTGAGAAAATGCTCAGTATAAATCTTATGCTTCAAAAATTAAATATAAAAAACACTACATACAAATACATACATATAGATGTGTGTGTACATATGTGTTCAGCTGTTATTTATGAAGAAATATAGAGAAAATTATCTTAATTCATAATTGATTGGAACATCCCTAAAGACAAAATATGTTTATTACCTATAGGTAGCATGAAAGAACATTCATATATAATAAAAATGATAATTCAGTGGCAAAAGGAGGAATGAAAACAAAACACCCTTAACTGAAAACATTTTATGCCAGTAATACATAAACAGTGGTAGAATCCAGATCATTAGAAAAAGCTATGAAAGCTCTGGTAGAGAAACCATGTGTCTTATATAGAAAGCAAGACTTGGATTAAAAAACAAGACAAGAACACAAGGGAAAAAATAATGTACTCTAGCCTTCAGGGCTACAAGTCATCTAAACCCTCAGATTAGGAAATAAATGACTTATCGTTGCAGTGGTCCCAGATTTTGGTCAGTCAGTGGAATTGCCTCTACACATACCATAACCATTAAGCATAAGTCCCAAAATGATAAAGAAGAAAATCAGTATGATTGACAGATACGTATAGACTCACAGGTAACAATAATTGCAGGGCAAGTTAGCCATTGGGAATGAAAAGAGGTAAAAATAAGGTTTCCTGAAGAGCAATAACCAAATGACAGGAAAGTGAACAATGGAGACAGTTTTCAGGATGGCCATTAAAAAGTATATGTAATGTGTAAAAAGCACCAATTTATGAATGAATAATAGGGATGGGTATTATTTGGAGAAAAAACTCAGAAAAATTGGGGACAAATAAAAGTTAACACCATATAAAAAAGATAAAAATACATGCAATCTTGATATACACAACATCAAACTGTAAATACTCATCAATATAATAGAGTAGTATTGGAAGATATCATAAAATATCTTTTAGAAAAATTCCTGATTAAACAAACACTATGTCCATATAACTCTCCATTTAGCTAGAAAAGAAAGTCTATTGAAAATAGAGGGTGGTTTTTTGGACCATTTTTCTTTTAACTTTTTTCCTTTAAATTTTTATCTAAAAACAACAAAAAATATTGGAAACAAGGTTCAACTGGGGAGAAAGGAGAGGAGGAGATTCCTGTTGATTTTAGGAATTAAATAGAAAATATCACTGAAATAGCAGACTCACTTTACAACAAAGGATAATTGTTACACAAGATTTCAAACAGCCCCTAAAAATGCATGTCAGTCATATGTTTGAGCAGTATAGATTTTACAATATTACTAGTGTAAGAAAATCATGCCCACTTAGCCTTCACAAAGAAAGGTGCCTTATGTACAATTACTAGATTAATATAAGGGTGTATAAATAGTCTGGCAGTTGCAAACCATCTATATAGAGTTTTGTTGTTTTTTTTAAAGTCAGAATTAAAAGGAAGGTGTAGGGGAGGAAAAATAATCTTTCCTCAAACCTCCTAGGTTCTTGACTGAGACCCCCTTTAATAAAAAACCTGATTAATGGGAGAAAAACAGAAGTTTCATAACATATATACCTCCTCTATACATGGGAGAGACCCAGGAAAACGGAGAAATTCCCTGAAATGGTCCAAGCCACCACCTTAAATACCATTTCCAGCTAAGGACAAAAGATGATGATGGGGGCTGGAGGAGCCAGTTATGGGGGGCTATCAGGAGAAGCATAGTAAACAAAGGGTAAAGTTGTGCACACCCAGGTCATCTGCTTCTCTATTGATGAGTTTCTAGAGATTTAGTCATCCTTCTCTTGTACAGGGAGGGAGACGTCCTTACAAATAGAGATTTCCCTTATAAACGTAAGCTTCTCTTACACAAGGGTAACTTCTACTGGTTTTCAGAGCTTTTCTTATGTCTGCTTGGTTCTTAATAATCAGCCTAAAATAATTCTTATGCCAAAGATGCGTGTTTTAGGGTGGCAAGTTCTGCCCTTCAAAAGATTAATAGCAGAATATTTTATTGATAATATATCAAGGGTGGGGGAAATAAGTAATATGTAATTAAGAAATAAAAGATAATAATTGTGTGGCTATAAAATAGTAGATAGTGTATATTACAACTGTCAGTAAAATTGGCAAAAATATGATTAAATTTTTAAGATAAAGCCTTGGGAAGTTAATTTACAACTGCAAAAATAGTGAGAGAATTTGGGAGATTTACTTACCTCTTAGATGTTTGTATTTCCACTTCAAGGGGAAATAAGAGCAGGACTTAGAAGACATCTCTAGGTCTTAAAGATGGGACATGCCCAGGTTTATCTTGCCCTTGGGGAGATGTATTTATATTCTCAAAGATTAGAGTGACAACCCAGGATTCTATCCATTCTGTCCAAGGAGCAAAGGATTTTCTCTCTCTTTTCAGAAGGGGTATTAGTGAGAGGTAGCAGGTTTCTCCTAAGCAGAGAAGCCCATTTTCCTCTGTTGTCTATGTTACAGACTTTGTATCAGTAAAATATTTGACCTGGTTTTCATTGTGTTATCCCAGGTATAAAAATAGGGGTATAGAAAAACAGAGACACTGTCTACCGAGGTTATATTGCTGAGCACAATGTAAGAGTCGTGAGTTAAAGTTTTATTCAGGGTCTTACCGAGGACTATAGCCTGGAAAACAGTCTCTCAGTAGCTCCCAGAAAACTGCTCTGTGGAGATAGGGGAGAAGGCAGTATATATATGACTTTGGCTAAGGAATATGTGCAGTCAGCTTGGTAAAAGGTTACTGTTAGTCTCAAGAAACAGATATCTCAGTTAATGATTTTAGTGCTTTTTCTATATATAGGAAGATGCAGGAATCTAGCTTCATTAAAATTCTTCCTGAGGTATACATCTAACTATTTAAGGGGCCTTTTTTTCTAAAGCACAGAGTGCCTCATCTTGTTTTTCATCCTGCATTCCTCTCAGAGTGCACTGTTGGTCAACAACTGCAGTGGTTAATGAATTGATGCTTTAAAACTAGATGGTGAGCACTATTCTTTGTTTTACATCATTATTTGCTTTTTAATCGAATAATGATAATATGCCTCTGATACAGAGCCCCTTATGTCTACATTCAGGATAAAATTAATGAGATGGATACTAAAAATACAACAAGGACTCTTACTAAAATCTGAGAGGAAACAGAATTTAGTGGATGTCTGCACAGGAGTAGGGATGCCCTACCTAAGTATCTAAGAATTATTCAGTGTCCACTTCAAAGGGATTAATTAATAATTTGGAAGTCATCATTTGATGAAATGGTAAGTCTCTAATCACTGAGTCAGATCCAGGGATTTATTTCACAGCTAAAGCAGTTCAGAATCAGACTAACAGAAATGATATTATGTGAAACTTGTGCCTATCTTCTTGCCCCAAAGCAAAAAATAGAGAAGTGGAATGAACTATTAAAAACAGATAAAAAGGAAAAAATAACTTCAAAATAAATTAATGAAAAATTGATGTAAATACTGCCAGATTTCCATTAGATAACTAAGAAAATATAAAAAGGATAAATTTACCTTCTTCAGTATAGATGGATATTCCCCATTTACTACTGGAATAACTCCATCTTTGAATAGTAGGAGGATTAGGTCCACTTAATGTATACATATATGTACATTACAGAGTAATGATAAAAATTATCATTTACAGAGGAAATGATAAAAATTATTGTGATTCCTGGAAAGATGGTGGCCTAAGTAGCTATCCCCACCCTGGTCTGGTACAAGAGGGGTAACAGTGGAAAAATATAATTTTCTATAAAGATATGAAAATATACTATATTGTTTTCTAGACAGGTATTTTCATTAAAACCATATTTTCTTTTACAAGCAATAATTTAGAGTTTTATGAGATTAGTTACAATAAAAAAGCTTGCTGATCCCCAATTCTGAACAGTTTTGAAAAGTATAAAGATATACTTAATAGGTAATTGCAAATTTCCACTTCTTGTTTGAAAACTGGTTATTAAACGATCATGCAGAAATAAAATACAATTGATGGTTTATTAGACTGAGTTATTTTTCAAACAATTATAAAAATATGGTTGTAGTTATAGACCAATATGTAAACAATTACAAGATTTATGAATCTACTGACAACACTTTAGGATCAACTCATTTATATGTTGATGAAGCTTACTAATGTTTTGGAACAAACTGACAGTTATATTACTTAAAGGAAGCAACTTGTTTATTACAAAACAGATACCCTAGTAACATTAATTTTTAATCACTTTAGTGATGACTTTAAATATTTTTAGTCACTGAAAATATAGCCAAATATGATATTTTAGGTACTATATAGAAATGATTGCTCTCTCCAAGGATTAATTTCTGAAATACTGCCATCTTGTGGTGTTCTTCATAGAACCTCTAAGAGCCATAAGGACTTTCGGTGAAAACAAAATTGTCCTTTAATGAGATAAATTGATAGACCAAGTGAACACCCTGGAAACCTGGGGAGTGAAAATAATCTTTATCTTATCAATTATGAAATAACTCTTTAGTATGCATCTAGATGGGGAATTCTAGTGCAGTATTTCAGAAGCAGAAGAAATAGTTATCTTATTTGCCTATACATTTCTTAATAGGAACTAATTCAAGGAGAAATCTAATCAAATATTGTTGCTAATGAGTATTCTTTCTGGAGAGAGAACTTTGTCTCAGATCAATTTATTTCAGTATAACAACTACTTAATGAGTATATTTTATATAAGTTTTACACATTACTTGGCAAACAGACATGGGACAGTGGCTACACGTTGACTTCCTTTTGGCTCTGGATGGTATCCAGTCTTATTTGTGTTGTAATTTGGGCTGTTGAGTTCCAGGGGATGTTTTCTTATTTTGACAGAGTTGAATTGTTTTATGCTCCAGGATCATTTAAATTTTCCTTACTCTGTCTAGCCACAGCATATAGAAATACAACTAATATAGAAAAACAAGTCTTAGTTTACAGTCTATTTCATTTTATCACTGAAATACGATTATTTTAGTTTATTTGTTCCCTTATCTACTAGTTTGACTCCAAATTAAGCTCAGCTGTTTCCAAAAAGCAAAGCTATCTCTGTTGAAGGTAGGTAAAAAGATACTAAACATGATTTGCAGACCACTTCACAACTTTTTCATAAGGCACTCGCAAAATCCAATCTCCATTTGCATCTATAGACTCTAACTTGTTAACTCAAATGATCGATTATGTTAATTTTTGGCTTATTTTGTAAAGGTTCTTTGTTACATAAATATTAAATAAAAATAATAAGAATATTATGAAAATTTAGTTTGAGGAAGGAGAATTTCTGTGGTCTTTTGTACCAAGAGAGTGCCTAGACCTGTAATGATATACTGAGAGCATTTGATTATGGACATAAGAAAGAGGCCCGTAAACACTCTTGAGATCAGATTAGGCTTCCTCTGGTAACTGAAGCAGAAGGAAGCATTTTCAAAGTGATGCCAGAGTAAAATGCCCTAAAGCTTTGAGTATTTAAGCAGTTTTCACACAATGAAAGGAAAACTCCTTATTAGGCAACTTTGCCCTTGCTCCCAAGATACTCTTTTATTTTCCGCAGCGGAAATTAATGTGAGCACTATCGATGAACTCAACCTTGTAATAAGCTCTGTTTATATCTTTGCCAAATGTTTTGTGTGTGTCTCCATCCCATTCCAAAAATTCAAGTGCTTTTACTTCCCACAATGAAACGTTAACTTATGGAGAAGCCTCAGTATTTTCCTTCAGGATTGAACCCCTGACCCTGAAACATAATCAAGAATATTACTGCCTTTACTTTTCATGTCTTCAAATACTCAATTTCAAAGTAACCAATTTTAATAAGAGGAGAAAGCTTACTGGTTTTGACAAGAACCGTTGCTCATGTGGCAAGAACAAAATAATCTATTTTCCCATGAATGATACAGCCTCCACTAATGCGCATTACTGTTAATATTTTAGTTCAAAATAACATTTGAATATAATCCATAATGTGAAAGAAAAGCAATTTTTATCGATAAAAATTCAAGCGTGATTAGAAATGACAAAATAAATAATCTTAGCAAAATGCCACTTAATAAAAACATATTTTTTCTCCCGTTTTTATTGAGATATAATTGACATATAGCACTGTACAGGTTTAAGGTGTACAGCATAATGGTTTGAGTTTCATACCTCATGAAATGATTATCCCAATAACTAGTGAACATTCATCATCTCGTAGATACAAAAATAAACAGAAAAAATGTTTTTCTTGTGATCAGAACCCTTAGAGTTTACTCTTACCAACTTTCGTATGTAACACACAGCAGTGTTAATTCTATTTATCATGTTGTGCATTACATCCTTAGTACTTATTTATCTTATAACTTCAAGTTTGTACCTTTTGGCTGCCTTCATCCGATTGACCCTATTCCCATCCCCTGCCTCTGGTAACCACGTATCTTTTTCTTTGACTTTGTTTTTGAAGTGTAATTGACCTACAACACTATGTTAGTTCCTATTACACAGGGATATTTCTGTACATTTCAAAATGATCACCATCATAAATCTAGTTACAATATGTCAGCATTCAAATATATTACAGTTATTGATTATATTCCCCATACTATACATTTCATGCCCATGACTCATTTATTTAGCAACTGGAAGTTTGTACCTCTTAATCTCCCTCACCTATTTCTTTCCTCTCCCCAGCCTCTTCCCCTCTGATAGCAACCTGTTTGTCCTCTGTATCTATAACTCTGTTTTGTTTGTTCATTTATTTTGTTTTTTATATTCCACCTATAAGTGAAATACAGTATTTGACTTACTTAGCACAGGTGAAATAGGTTCATCCATGTTGTTGCAAATGGCAATATTTCATTCTTTTATATGCTTGAGTAACATTCCATTGTGTGTGTGTGTTTGTGTGTGCCATGCCTATATACATATACCACACCTTTATCCATCTTGGCAATTGTAAATAATGCTGCTATGAAAATTGGGCTGCATATGTATCTTTTCTAATTAGTTTTTTTGTTTTCCTTTGGATAAATACCCAGCAGTGAAATTTTTGGATCACACGGTAGCTCTATTTGTAATTTTTTGAGCAATCTCCATACTGTTTTCCATAGTGGCTGCATCAACTTACATTCCCACCAACAGTACACAAGGGTTCCTTTTTCTCCACATCCTTTCCAGCACTTGTTATTTATTGTCCTTTTGATAATGGCCATTCTGACAGGTGTGAGGTGATACCTCATTGTGATTTTGATTTGATGATGATTAGTGATGTTGAGCATCTTTTTAAGTGCCTGTTGATCATCTGTATGTTGTCTTTGGAAAAATGTTTATTCAGGTCCTCTGCCCTTTTTTTTTTTTTTTTTTTTTTTTTTTTTTGCGGTATGCGGGTCTCTCACTGTTGTGGCCTCTCCTGTTGCGGAGCACAGGCTCTGGACATGCAGGCTCAGTGGCCATGGCTCATGGGCCTAGCTGCTCTGCAGCATGTGGGATCTTCCCGGACTGGGGCACGAACCCATGTCCCCTGCATCGGCAGATGGACTCTTAACCACTGTGCCACCAGGGAAGCCCTGCCCATTTTTTTAATTGGGTTTTTTTTTTGATGTTGAGTTCTATGAATTCTTTATATATTTTGGATATTAACCCAATATATATCATACTTAAAAATGATATATTGGATATATCATTTGTAAGTAGAAAAGCATATAATTATTTTGGGAATATAAAATAATATGGGCATATTAAATATGTAGCTCATGCACCTGGTATTACATACATATAAAGAAGATGCTTTATTATATCATGGTTTGTGTAATACAAAGGCACACTGTACCTGAAAAACTTTATGTTAATTACATTAATATAAAAATACTACATATTGAGTTAAATAATCAATATTTCTAGAAAACATGAAATTTAAAAAAAAATTTAAATCACTTCAATGCAAGTCTTTTTGGAATGAAAATACATATATTTAATATATAGATATTTATACACATTTGTTGTTAGAACTTCTTTAAAGATATGTATATTTTAAACAAGCATTTTACAGAAGTCATTCTGAACATAAAACCAAGAAGATGCAGAAAAATCATATGTATTTAATTAAATCCTAAGGAGAAACTCAAATGTGCTCTGTTAAAAGGTAAACTGAGGCACATTAACATTTTTTTCCAAGAGTTTATCTGTGCATACATATTTTGGAATCTTGTAGTGCCAATACCAAAGGTGGTTAGGGTAGCTCCACAGAAGCTAGGAGAGCAGTTTCTATAGGAAAGATCAGGAAGCAAAGCAAGGAAATTGGCTATAGCTTAAACATTTGGCTTATTTAGTAAAGCCTAAGTGGTTGGTTGTGATTGTTCTTAAGTTTTATTTTCTTGGATTCGAGTACATTAACTCTGACTTAGGTTTTGCCTTGCTTGCACAGGCTACCAAGGAATCAGAGCCACCTCAGTCTGATGGCCTCTTTGTTTAAATACAGATTGTGTTTTATTTTTTCAGACAGGATAGAAGTTTTGCTGAAATCTATCCTCATCAATTTTTGCCGGTTTTTTTCTTTGTTTTTGTTTTTGCTTCCCCCCCTCCTCCATCAACCCAGTAGTGAGAAGGACAATTCTAGGAATTGTCCTTCTTTGGAATAAATCTAAACATGACCTTAAATTGTCCCTTCAAGCATACGTACAAAGACATGAAATGATTAATAATTATTTGCAAGCAAATCACTATAGAAAAATAGTTCATTCTTTATAAATAATTAGAACTAATCAATCTAAAATAAAATGACTTCAAAAAATAATAAGTAAAATAAAAAACAAAACAACTTCAGATTATATAATTCTGAAGAAAATATCCACAGTACAAACATTGATTTGTTCATCCATGTCGTGTAATATCAGGGAAAACATTTGAAACCTGAATGAGTTAAACTTTGAGACTGAAAACCATTCATTGAGATTCTCTGTTTATGGGACCTTTCTTGAAATACTTATTAATTTGGAAATTTTTTAAATAAAAATTTACCCTTGTGAAAATTTCAAAAGTATAAGAATTTTTGAAATTTAAGAAATTAGATCAGACTTAGTGAAACTGGCCAACTACTTTAACTTCTGCGGTGTTGTAGCCCAGTTTCAAGTTTCAAGTCTACAGCCTTCTCTCTGGACCAGGGCATGTGGAGGTGACAACCGCTTGAAGCTGTCCTGGGCAGGCTGGCACATGTTAAGTGGGCAATAAATAGTGAATAAACAGAATTCTGGGAATGAAAAGAGAATATGGAATTTTTCCTCTGCTTGGACATTTATTAAGCAAGAATTGAGGATAAAGTCCATAAGAAGGGAGGAAAAGTAGTGAATTTGGCATTGTTTTGTTCAGTCATTCAACTTTTTACATAGTACCTGTTGTGTGATATGTGTTCAGCATTTAGAGAGCTATGTGTCCAGAAGTTAAACTCAATAGCATTTAGATTCTAACTGGAGCTCTTGATTATATTTTCCTCTCTGTCAAAAATACAAACACTACATTCAGATGGTCAACATCAACATAATCTTTGGTAAGAACCACAAGTGTGTCCCTGAAGTAGAGCAATAACAACCCTGTTTCCTCAACACATTTGTTTCCAGTGCTGAACAGAATACGAAGGTGGATACAAATGGAGACTAATTGAAAAGCCAAACATTTTTCTAAAATTTCCGCTGTACTTCCACTGGATCTTTGACTTATGATGTTATTATTTGAATATTCAGATCCCTTTGTAGAGTCTAAAAAAGCATAAATTAAAAGTGGGGATGGAAACAAGAGACTTAGTTTTTCATGTATATATATTTTGACAGTTACCTATGCTAAGATTGTTTTAAAGCAAAATATATCAATGTGCTTGGATAATTTTCAGCTTTACGGGTCATTTTACTTTACATAAATTCAAATTTGTCTAATAACAGGGTGAAGGGGAAGGAATATAACCACTATTAATTTTAAAAATTGGGTGCCACATTAATTTTTCTAAGACCTTTTGATGTAACTATCATTTTCTCTAAAGTATATATTCATAGTATGTAATAAATTGTATTGTAAAGAAAGTTTTATTTCCAAATGTTCATTTAACCTTGTTAAACTATTCATTTTCTTTCATTTAGCACAAGAGGCATAACTTAGAATAAGTTATTTTAATGTAGTAGCTATTTCCATTATTTTATATATCAGTGATCCCATCTCTTGATACTTTTTGCTCCAAGTACTATCATGAAATATAGGAGGAATGCATGAGAGAAGGAAACTTTTGGGAAGGCCAGGGAAGACTGTTTGAGATGTAACTTTTGATCAGTATGTTGTGTTTTTTCCTGGCTTGGTTTAAATAGTGTTGTTTAAACTTTCTCTGTTATTTTAGGTGTGAGCTTCCATCTTTTTTTCTTTCCCCACCATCCTAATCTTTACTGAAAATAACATTTTTCAAATGTTGTGTTCTCTTTGCTTTATAAATCTTTTTTATGCTGTTTATTTTTAGCATTTTTGCTTTTTTCAGCATAATACTTTCAGTATTATTGAACTGGGAAGCATGTTATGTTGTTTCAAATCACAAGTATTTTATCAAATAAAATTTTTGGCATGTGTTATTAACATAGTATATATTTAACATAATCTATGACAAATTCTAGGTTTTATAATGGTTTTCCGTAAGTAAGGAAAAGAGTTTTTGCATGTTCTGATTATTTATGTGAAAAATGGGTATTAATTCTGTTGGTCTGTTGATTAAGAATGTTAATATAAATATTTTTTGCAAACCATAGATTATATTGTACAAAATATAAACTCATTCACTCATGAACCTAGAAAAATTGCCAGTGAGAATTTGTGACACATACATTTTTACTTCCATCTGCCCCAGCAAGGCTGACTTGTATGTGCATGTGTATGTTTTCATTTGTGCTTTGTAGTTTTCTGTTTATAAGGTATCTGGATAAGTTTAAATTGGCTACCAGCATAATTCTTATGAGTTTCTATAAAACCAAAGTATAGGAAACTTGGGAAGTTACAACAGAAGAATCTTAAATGGATTGCAATGTACCTAAAACTTAGAGCATTCTTAAAATCATCAGAAGCAAATTAAAAGATTATAAAACAATATATGACATTAAATTTTTTAAAAAAACTAAGAGGTGTTCAGAAATATAAAGGAAGATAGATGAGATGGTAAATTTATGGTTTGAAATTACCCAATGCTTTTAAACAACAGTGGCAAATTTTGCATTTTAGAAAACCGAATCAGTAAAGTTGAAGGCAAAACTGAGAATTTCCTAGAATGAAAAGGCAAAGCAAAATTTAAAAGGTGATAATAGGAAATTTAATACATGAAGGTAATCAGTATGATGAATAATTTGAACTTTCTATAATAAACATCTTTATTTTTCACCACTTCAAACAAGCTTCCTTGAATATCCATTTCCTGTCTCTTGTTGATACCTTGGGCTTATTCTACAGCTGTCTATTCATGTTCATTAATAAGAACACTATCCCTGTGGTAATTGACTCACTTTATAATTAAAATGAGTTTACTGCATTCTAAACCATCACTTCATTCTAAACCATCACTTCAATTGTATACCCAGCTCAATTCTTTGTCCCTGACTGTATTGGAGACTTGATTTGTGGCCAATATACCAACAATAAGAAGGACGGTTCATTTCTTCTTTGGATCCTTATTTTTCACTCCATTTTGCATATCCTCTACCTTTTGTTTTTCTTTCGCCGAAGAAAAAACAAGGTGAAAGGAGGTTAAAGAGGCTGATTCTCTTTTCTGGTTAGGCATTCCGATATTGCCATCTCACAGAATATATAAGTGTGCTTTTGTCCTGGAGGTTCTGTAGGAGCTTTCCCCATTGAAGAGAGTTCGGATATGATACATCCCCTTGGTTGTAACAACTTACCATGCACAACCTCCAGATGTCACTCTACACAGTACATACCACAGCCCCTGGCCACATGGGACCTTTGGCCTAGTGATCAGCTTTTTGGGCTGGAGCAGCAGAAAGAGAGCTCAACTTCTTTCTGTGGCATCTACACAGCCCATGGTAAGGTCCTATCCATTTGCCTTTCCAAAGGGAGGAGTAGTGACTCCATCTTTGGACCCCCTTTCCACTTTCTGTATTACCCAGTCTTCCAGGAATATGTGTTAGGCTCTTTCCAGAAATCTCTTATCACACTGAACTCCCATGGTAGCTCCACAGTGGCTCTGAGGGCCAGAGTGAGACACCTGAAATTTTGTGGGCATCCTCAAAATCCATTAACAGTTTCTGTGGACTCCTCATGATTTGGCTTGGGAAGGAAAGACCCATTCCTTCACTTAAGGGTAGGGAATGGGAAGGAAACTGAAAACAAAAACAAAAGGGAAAGAAGAAGAATACTCCTAGTTTGAATTAGTATTCCTATTTTAGTACTTGAAGTAGAATCCATTTAATGAACAAAAATGTTCTGAGGGCTTACTGATACCTAGTACTTATTGCCAAGTATAGTATTTTGCCCTCTATGTTAGCACCTCACATCTATGTAATGTTTTCAGTTTATTAAGTGTAGTCATTCATTTCTTGGTATCCACAGGGGATTGGTTCCAGGACCCCTGAGAATACCAAAATCTGCAGATGCTCAAGTCCCTTATGTAAACTAGCATAGTATTTGCATATAACCTACACATATCCTCCTGCATACTTTAAGTCATCTTTATATTACTTATAATGCAGTGTAAATGCTATATAAATAGTCACTGGCATGTTGCAAGTTCAAGTTTTGCTTTTTGGAATTTTCTGAAATTTTTTTTCTAAATATTTTGATCATCAGTTGCATGCAAAACCCACAGATAAAGAGGGCTGATAGTATACTCAGTCTCGTGGTTTCATGTAAGTCTCACATAAAACTCTAAAAAGAGGTATGGAAGACATTTTTAATTTCACATTTACAAGTGAGGTAATGGAGTATCAGAAAAGTTAAGTGGGGCTTCCTTGGTGGCGCAGTGGTTGAGAGTCCGCCTGCCGATGCAGGGGACACGGGTTCGTGCCCCGGTCCGGGAAGATCCCACATGCCGCGGAGTGGCTGGTCCCGTGAGCCATGGCCGCTGAGCCTGTGTGTCCGGATCCTGTGCTCCGCAATGGGAGAGGCCACAACAGTGAGAGGCCCACGTACTGCAAAAAAAAAAAAAAGTTAAGTGATTTGGTATGGGTAAACAGCTGTTAAGTCAGAAGGCAGGTTGTCTTAAATGATGTCTGGTATCATTTTCAGTTCTCTCTCAGCCCAACTTAATTATAAATGTGATTCATATACGTATAAAGCAATCAGTTATTTTGATCCTATTTGAATGTTGATCTTTCATAATGCTAAAATGAGTATTCTAACTTATGTGCCAGGGGTTAATATATAATTTTAAAGACACAGAAGAAAAATAAAAACAGTATATACCCAAGCTTGATAAGAGACTTGAGGAAGCTTCCTGCATTATGTAAGCAAAGTTTCATTGTTCCAGTTAAATAGATGAACTTGACCAAAGAGTTTCAAACAAGTAGCTAACTCATTCTTTACTTTACTTGTCATGTTTATATATATATGTATGTACCTGCATGTGTGTATAGTTAATATTATATTAAAACTCATCTTATTTACATGTGAAGAACTACATTTGCAAATAGTTATATTAATTTAAAAATTCTGTCCTTTTATACAATGAATACTAAAAAAAAAATCTGTCATTCAAGACTAGAGCCCAGTCCTCATGGTTGTACAAATCCCATTCCATTTAATTATATTTAAGGGAATCACAAATACATTTACTAAGTTAATGTTACAAAGAGAAATTCCACTATAGTTTTATAATTCTCAAATCATTGATAAAACTTACTTAGAACAAAGCAGACTTCAGTTTTCTTAATCTAATGAGTATCATCTGGAATGTGTATTATGTGAATGTGTCATGTATTTGTAGATCTCAACATGAAGTTTTATTTAACTGTCTGAACATAGCCAGTTCTACCAGAAATATAAAATCCATAAGATATTGGTTAAGTAAACCTTAGGAAGAAATATTTGCTTGGAAGTAGAGAAAAAAATCAAATACATTGTGTGCTCTGGCAGTCTGTGTCTTTTTTTTTTTCTCTCTCTAAAGTTAAAGGACAGTTGCAACCAAATAGCACATAGATATTTGTCCATTCATTAAATAAGCCTGTATGTATTTCTTATGCTTCAGAACAAATGTCCTCAAATATTACGTGATAATCGATCATTCTTGACCTCTTGCCTGATGAGTTTCTGATTAGTTGCCAGAGTAGGACTAGTAGTACCTCCATACTTATCGCTTACTGCCTTGCCAGCTTTTCCCTTCGATAACAGCAGCCTTGCCCTTGACTTATAAACATGTGCCATCTGAAGTTCAATCAAATAAAATATGGTCCTCACAATCCATCGTGAGGAGATGAGTTTTAGTGAATCTGGTAACCATTAAAGTGATAAGTTCTTGTAAAACAGTTTGTGTGTATGTGTGTGATAGCAAATGCAGTGGAAGTGCTCAGAAAACAAAAATCAAATTTGCATTCTTCTAGCTTTCCTAGACAAGGCGTCTGAAACAAGCAAGTCATTTAAATTCTTGGGCTAGAATCCTAGAATTCGATAGTCTCTCAAACCATTTCTTATTTAACTAAAGTCCCAGAGGCTAGAAGATTGCCAAAAAGTATAGTATTTCTATTGGGCCTAGAATAATTCCCAAATTGTAGAATGTACTGCAAATTGTTTATTGTAAACATAAAGATATTGAAATTCCATTCAGAGTAAAACAAGTTGAAATCTAGTGAGCTTGAAGGTAAGCATTACAGTTTCTGCTGTAGCTATCAGCTGGCTGGAGTGGACACAATTGTAATGAGCATATCTGAGATGGTTCATTTTTGCACTTTTTTATTTTTTGGCCTTCAACAGCATTTATTCAACAGAGCCTTCTGTTCTAGTGTAAAATTTAATCATTTGAATATATTGAATATTCAAATAAGCACATAATTATCGTAAGTCCTCTGTGAAAATTAAAGAAAAAATATAAATATAATTTGCCCTCATGGAATATTTTTTCTATGTAATAAGAGGAGAACAAAACATCCTTTGTGACTTGTATGATGTCATTGAGAATTAATACCTTAATTATATGTTTTGGGGAGCTTTGGTATATGGTTGTTTATTGCCAAAGTGATGGGTGAGACCACAGGTAAATGAGGCTGTTTGTAGATCATTGTAATATATTGCTCTTTAGAGGTCTTAGTGACTAAAGAGGTAAATCATCAGCAAAGCAAATTAATTTATATATCAAATCATTTTTCTTGCTATTTTATTTTTTTATCAGTTATATTTCTCTAGTAGCTAGCAACAGGACAACCAATTCACATCAGCTAGATCAAAAACAGAATTCATTATCTTGCTTACCTAAGCAGTCTAGAGGTAATAGTGGTTCAAGTAGAGCTGAGTTATTTGCTTAAATAATATACTTGATAAATTTTCTTGATCGTTTTACATTTCTGTCCAACTGGCTTTGCTCTCAGATTTTATGAGGTAGCCTCCATTTTATATCTTTCAGTGCAACCAGTGAAAACAAAGGGCACTTTATGTAATGACAGAAACAAAGAACTACTTAGAGTTCACACTTTTTGACTAACCACATTCACACATATATGTACATGTATGTGTATAGTATATATCATATATATATTTCCAAAAGGAAGTAATAATCTCATAGTGATGACATCCAGCTTCAAATCCAGGCTTTATAGGTGATGTTACGCTCAAGTTATAAGTCATCAACATCTGATAACTTATAGTTGAAGTGTATATTTAGCCACAAATGTAATAAAAGCAGAAAAAAGATACGGATAAGTTTTTTTTTTTTTTTTTTTGCGGTACACGGGCCTCTCACTGTTGTGGCCTCTCCCATTGCAGAGCACAGGCTCCAGACGTGCAGGCTCAGCGGCCATTGCTCACGGGCCCAGCCGCTCCGTGGCATGTGGGATCTTCCCGGACCAGGGCACGAACCCGTGTCCCCTGCATCGGCAGGCAGACTCTCAACCACTGCACCACCAGGGAAGCCCAGGGATAAGTTTTTAATTTGAGAGGAGAGGATGGAAAATGTCATATCACTGTTATTAATTCAAAACATACATATCCTAAAATAAAGACGAGAAGGGACTCCCAAAGCTAGCAATGAACTAAGGTTTGTGGGTTTTTGTTTTTTGTTTTTTTTTGCTCTTATTTTGTTTTGTATTTTTACATCATCTGTACTCCCTTATTTGTTCTTACCCATTTTGAACATATCTGAGAAAAACATGCATGTGGCCTTCCATTCTGCAAGGTGTAGTCCTCAGTGGCCGATATCTTGTAAGCATGGTTTAGATGGGCAGGCAGAGAGTAGTAGCCTAAGGGTTTTGCTAATGCAGGTATTTGTAGACCAGGCTTAAGATATATATTTTTTTAAACGTCTGTCAAAAATATAACTTTTTTTTAATCAACTTCTTAGTTTATTTTTATTGAAATCCAGAGTCTATTAAGCAATGCTGCAGATCTTGCAACTTATACTTTTCTATCTAGAAAGCTGTCTCTGGTCAGCAGGCTTCTGTGCTCTATTTATCCTGTTAGGATTCATGTTCTGGTTTCCATTTGGACCACTGGAAATGGTCCCTTTTGGCCTCTACACCCATTTTAACCTCTGACTTGGGAAATTCAGAATAATGGCCTGATGCGTTATGAGGAAGCACAGGCTGCATCTCTCCTAAAATTTAGGCAGAGAGTTTCTGAGAGAAGTACATTAAATAAAACCAGAAAAATACAGCTTTTTTTCATATTATCTTATTATTTTCCCAAACTTGTCTTTAATATTATTATCTTGGTTCCCAGTATTGGTCTCCTCTAACCCTGCCAGCGTCCAGGTTGAGTTAAGTAATCTTGAATTATATGACACAAGAATAAATGTCTTCTTGTTTTATCTTCTTTATATTTTCAGAAAGTTTATTTTCTTAGTTCTGGTCCTCTAGGAAACAGAACTTGATAAAAGAATTAAGTTGATAATATTTCATTGTAGAGGAGTAAGTCCAAAACTATGAGAAAGGTGATGGCAAAGGAAGACATACTGGTTCTCTGCCCTCTTCTACTACTTTCTTATGTGCACTGATTTTTATTCTTCTGAAGGAAGTTTTAAAAAACAAAAATCTAAAATCATCTTATAGAAGATTTAAGTTCCTTCTTTTCAACATACATAGTTTATTATTCTGTTTTAATTATTACTTATTATTAGTCTGTCTTTGACGTCTGTATTTAATGCATCACCGTTTTTAACTATCCCACAAGGTGTAATCCATTTCTAGAAAGAATAGCTAAATACCAAGTTATAAAGCTAAAATATGAAGTCTAGAAGATGGTTAAGAGTGACCATTTATTTCTCTCTCAATTTTCTTATCAGTGCTACCTTTGATGTTCATCCTCCTCTCTATTTCGCTGCATTGCAGTGCTTTAGGTCTTCAGCCCTTCATCTTCCCTTGATAAGGAAAGTTGCAAAAACATGTGGTATTTTTTTTTATTCTACCGTAGTCTCAACTAAAATATCTACTCTAAGACAAACTTTTAATGTGATGATAATAACTGCCCATTAAAGCTTATTCTGTGTTCTATTATGTTTAAATCTTTATTTCCTTTGACTTAACAAAACTCTCATGATGATCAGTTTGTATTCCAGGTTTTTGCAAGGCTGTTGTAATAATTGATGTTACACATGATGGTTGCTTTTATTGCAGTAGTTGACAGTACAGATGGAAAGGAATTGAAACATTTAAGACTTACATGGAGTATAGAATTGATAGGACTTTGTAATACAGGAGGTATGTGAGAGGAATAAAATTATTAGCTTAAGCTAATTAAGGGAATGGCAGTTTTTGTAATTTTCTATGATACCTTATTCATACAAACATAAACACAGGTGTGTTCCATTATTTCAATTCTTGATTCTGATGTATTCAGGTTCAATTAATATAGCTTTGAGTATTTTTATATCCAATAATCATGTCCTATATTATCACAATAATTTATTAACCTTTTGGAACTTGTTAAAACCTGAATATTTTTATAAATGTTTCTTAGAATGGCATTATATAGTTTAACTAAAATAAATCATATTAAGTATTTGGGGAATGATGTTAAACCTATAGAGTAATACTTGTAGGGACCTCCCTGGTGGTCCAGTGGTTAAGACTCCTCGCTCCCAATGCAGCGGGCACGGGTTTGATCCCTGACTGGGGAACTAAGATCCTGCATGCTGCTCGGTGCAGCCAAAAAAAAAAAAAAAAAAAATTGCTAATAATAAACTTATGGTTACCAGGAGTAAGGGGCGGGGGAGGGAATAAATTGGAAGAACAGGATTGACACATGTACACCACTATATATAAAATAGATAACTAATAAGGACCTATTGTATAGCACAGGGAACTCTACTCAATACTCTGTAATGGCCTATATGGGAAAAGAAGCTAAAAAAGAGTGGATGTATGTATATGTATGGCAGATTCACTTTGTTGTACACCTGAACCTAACACCGCATTGTAAATTATACCCAATAAAAATTAAAAAAAAATAAATCAGAGATGTATAAAAAAATTAATACTTGTAAGCAAGATACATGATTTGTCTCTAAATTGATAAAACATTTTTAATATTTCTTAATACTATTTTTTGAACTTATTTTATATTTTTATTGAACTGTATTGATTTACAATGCTGTGTTAGTCTCAGGTGTACAGCAAAGTGATTCAGTTATACATATATCTATATATATTCTTTTTCAGATTCTTTTCTCTTATAAGTATTACAAACTATTGAGTGTAGTTCACTGTGCTATACAGTAGGTCCTTGTTGGTTATTTATTTTATATATAGTAGTGAGTTTATGTTAATCCCAAACTCCTTATTTATCTCTCCCCCTACTTTCCCCTTTGGTAACCATGTTTGTTTTCTATAGCTGTGGGTCTATTTCTGTTTTGTATTTAAGTTCATTTGTATCATTTTTTTTTAGATTTCACATATAAGTGATATCATATGATATTTATCTTTGGCTTACTCCACTTAATATAATAAACTCTAGATCCATCCATGTTGCTGCAAATGGCATTATTTCATTCTTTCTTAGGGCTGAGTAATATTCCATTATATATATATCACATCATCTTTATCCATCCACATCCTCAATACTATTTTAATATGTATAAGCCACATATATTTTTGTTCCTCTTAAAAAAAATTGGTTCCCAAATATTTTCTCTAGTTTGTTATTGCTGGTGTAAGGAAATATGCTAATTTTATTGATTTTTATAATTTCTTGTACTTTTGTTTTTCCTCTCCAATAGGTATTTGTCTTTTATCTGAATCATTTAACTTTTCATGCTTCTAGAAAAATTATTAAATGATAACAATAGTTAATAGTAGGCTTTGTTACCTTTATTTTTTTGTCGAATGAGAATAAGTATTTATCTTATTTTTTGCTATAATCTCTCCTCATTCATGGCTGCTCTTGGAGTAGCTTTGTAGAAACAATAGAGTTCTCCAAAGCATGAACTGTTACTTTGAAGAATATCATTTAAATTTTATATCATTCAAATGCAGGTATTTAAAATTATCAAAAGATTGATAACTTTCAGAAATAGTCCCTAGTATTGCCCAATCTCAGTGTCCAAGTGTAGTTTGGCCACTGTTTCCAAAGTATTCACCACACCAGATTCTGTATCTGATGGTGCCAGAACCTGAAACCATTTCAGGACACAAACATCTTACAGATTATTGGCTGTGAATTAAAGAAAAAATAAAGGAGGAGTGAAGTGGGGGAAATAAACTACCCAAGTGTGATAATTTAAGTGATGGAGAGGAGTATGTATACAGACATGCTAAGATATATTTTATTTATTTATTTATTTATTTTTAAACATCTTTATTGGAGTATAATTGCTTTACAATGGTGTTAGTTTGTACTTTATAACAAAGTGAATCAGTTAAACGTATACATATGTTCCCATATCTCTTCCCTCTCGTGTCTCCCTCCCTCCCTATCCCACCCCTCTAGGTGGTCACAAAGCACCGAGCTGATCTCTCTGTGCCATGTGGCTGCTTCCCACTAGCTATCTATTTTATGTTTGGTAGTGTATATATGTCCATGCCACTCTCTCACTTTGTCCCAGCTTACCCTTCCCCCTCCCCATGTCCTCAAGTCCATTCTCTAGTAGGTCTGTGTCTTTATTCCCATCTTGCCCCTAGGTTCTTCATGACCTTTTTTTCCCCCTTAGATTCCATATATATGTGTTAGCATATGGTATGTTTTTTCTCTTTCTGACTTCATTCTGTATGACAGACTCTAGATCCATCCACCTCACTACAAATAACTAAGATATATTTTAAGATGTGTTGAAGGAACACAGTTTGGCTGAGAGAGTTGAAAGATTAGCAATAGAGCAAAGTGAATTATTTATGAGATCCCAGAAAGCGAGTGGCTGTTCATTTACAAAGCCCAACAACCTGAAGCAAATAATCCAGAATCTCAGCTATAATAGTACTGGAACTTTTGAATAGAACAAGAGAGAACTGTCTGGTGACTTTGATGCACAGGAATATAAGCTTCAACATTTATAAAAATCCGGAGTCATTGAAATCAGTCATGAGATACAATTAATTCTTATGGAGAAGATTCTTTCTATGTGTGAGGGGGACCCAGATACAGAAAAGGTAGAATTGGTTTTATGTTTAAGAGCATCATTTTTGTTGTTTAAAAATGACATGATGAGTAGATTGATAAGGATGTTTCTGTATAAATCATGATGGAATTTCAAGAAAAGACTGATAAAATCCTTATATATTATTTCATGTATTTGATAATTTTTTTTCAAAAACCTATGTCAGACTCATTTTTTGTTGACTTTTTTTTATAATAATAAAAAAAAGATTTGTCTTAAACAAGAGAGTATTTAAGAACAGAGAGGTAACATATTCACAGTGAAAGAGTACCAGTAACTTGTTCAGGGTCACAGAAGAAGACTTGGAAGTAAAAGAAGATACTTCAAAAATTTCCTGAGATTTTAAATAGAGTAGGAAGAGGGGAAACTGAGTTAAGTGTGATACAATTTTAATTGAGCCAAGATACCAGACACAAAAAGCCTTTAAATTGTAATGACTACACATATAAAATTTTCTTTCAGTGTTTGTTTTTATGTTCCAGACAGTAGCAGTGGTGAATCCAAGTTTTGTGGAAGCTTAAATTTAGATAATTTGCGAGACATCTTTAGATAAAAAATAAATGCAAAATTATTTTCAAAAGTTACATATGGTAAAGGGTACTTAGAGAAAATAGATCATAACACACTATAAATTTTAAATAGCTGACACATGACACAAACATAATAAAGTCCAGAAAAATACTTATATCAATTATGTGACATACTGTGCATTATATTATTTGTTGGTCATCTTTTAGATAATAATATTATATAATATTTTTATAGAGAAAATAGAAAGCCTGTCTTATTTTCCCCCTATTTCATTGGTTAAAATTTGTTATTATTGATAATTGTTAAATTTTATTCATCTTCAAAATTTGTTGATATACTGGTAACTTAAACTTCTGGCCATCATGGAGTAACAGATATACTCTTAAACAACTAAAAAAGAAGGAAAAAATGTATGAAAAGAATTTTCAGACACTGGAAAATAAGTGGTAAAGGCAATAATTCTTGAGAGAAGGAAAGCTAGTGAGGTTAGCTATGGATTATATCATGCCTGTTGCCTGGAGAGAATGCTTAGACCACAGCAAAGGAAGTTTGCTGAGTTGTGGAAATAGTTCAGAGTTTAGGGAAACCAAGGTGGCAAGAATTCACAGGAGTACTGAAGAGAAGAAATCTACACGTAGAACTCTGGTTGAGTCTTTTGCTTGATACCAAGCAGTGTACACTTGTGAAGAAACCACCTTAAAGACAAAGCAACCACTCACACCAACAGCAGGACGAAATTCCCAGAGGTCAGTAGGGCTCAGCATAGACAGAGTAGAAAAACCTACCAAGATACTACAAATCATGTAAAGTACACAGAAGCATTTTGCCTTATTAGTGACGCCAACTTTTACCTAGGAAAGGTTACACTAGTCTCTGGGAGTTTAAACGTAGCAAAAGTTAAAATCACACATTGAAAGGATCAAATCAGTTTTAAATAATGTAAATAAATCACAGAAAAATGCTAAAAATATTTCAAAGAATATTACCATCCTCTCCAATAAGTCTGGCACCCAAATAAAGTTCAAATGTATGATATTCAATTATTAAACATACCAATAAGCTGAAAAATAATTCATAATTAGGCAAATCAGCAAATACTTCTAGATCTGGAAATAACATAAAATTATTAGACAAGGCAATTATCACAGCTATTAAAAAGACTTCAATGTTGAAAGTAGAAAAACATACACATGATAGGGAAACACCTGGAAGTACAAAAAAAAGACATATCGAACTTAGAGGAATAAAAATATAACATTAGAGAATACCAAATGATATTAATATCAGTTTAGATATTGCATTCAAATAGAACCTATCCAAAATTTTAAAAAGCCAGAACACACTAAACTGTTCCATCAATGAGCTAGCTATAAGTCAGCATTAAGCATCTTAATATTTGTGTAGGGCCCTAGAAAGAGAAGTTAAGGATGTGGAGACAGCAGAAAAACATACTAACTGGTTGCCCACAATTTGTCAAAAATTGACAAAAACTCTCTAAACCCGCAAAAGCAAGAATTTCAAACACCAGCCACAATAAACATGAAGGCACTTTATACTAAAACTAATACTAGAGATGAAGAGAAATGGTAAAAGCAGCTAAGAAAGACATTGTACAGAAGAGAGAGACATGCCCAGAGGAACAAAGGAGGATGACAGAACTTTTCTTGGAAAGGAAGTAAAGCTGTGATGTTGTAAAGCAACATCCTTATGATTTTGAAAGAAACTTTCAAACTTACAACAAATGAAGAAAAAGTCACTGGCTGCAGGCCAGGACTCTAAGAAACAGGTAGAAGGAAAATTATACCACATAGAAATTTAGATCTACACAGAGAATAATTACTGAAAATGATAGATATACGGTAAATATAAAGTATATTTTATTTCAGAAGTCTTACAAAAGTTTCAAAGTTTAATGCAAAAAATAATTTTAACGAGTACTGTGGAGTGTATAGCATATGTGGAAGTAAAACATATGACAATGATAGTGTGAACACCCGCCTAGGAAAAATGGAAGTATACTATGGTACAATAGTATATGTGAAATGAAATAATATTATTTGAACATTGAATATGATAACTAACACACCTGTAAGCCCTAAAATAACCAATGAAAAATCAAAACAAAGATAGAGGGGTAAGAAAAAGTCAGTGAAATAGATAAAATGGAGTGATACGAATATTCAATCGAAAGAAAATAATGAAAAAAAGAACAAAAGTAGATAGTTAAAATAGAAAACAGTTACTAACATGGTAGATTTAAATCCAAATATGTTAATAATCACAGCTCGTAAATGGTTTAAATATCCAAATTAAAAGGCAGAGACTGTCAGTTTGGATTAAAATATTTAAAACAACTACTACAGCAAAAGGCACAACCATCTGAAGAACCGACTAGTTTAAGAATGGAAGAAGATATACCATGCTTGTATTAGTGGAAATAAAACTGGTCTGGTTATATTATTATTGAAATAATTATCTATGATTGGTGGGAGCACAAACCAATGCAGCCCCTTTGGAAAATATTTTGGCAGTTTCTTTTCAAGTTGAACATATGCTTATCATTTGACCCAGCAATCCCACAACTAGCTGTTTACTGAACAGAATTGAAAACATATGTTTAATAAAAAACTGTATGCGAATGTTTATAGTGTCTTTATAGATAAACTCCCCCATATGGAAACAACCAAAATGTCCTTTAAAAGATGAATGGACAAACAGTGTTCCACTCACACAATAAAATACTACTCAGCAATAAATGCAAAGTCCAGATTCATTTTCAACATGGATTACATCACAAATGCATTATCCATAATGACAGAAGACACATACTCAATGTTCAGTTGATAATGTGTTACTTCACATACAGTATAAGTATACAACAGCTTACTTCCACTTCCCCTTAGTTTGTGCTTGTGTCATTGTCATATATTTTATTTCTACATATGTTTACATATCTGTTGTGTAAATACGTGGGAATGATATGGCTGAGTAATAATAACCTAGAAGGAAAGAAAATGCAATTTGATTTCCTACAGAGCATTTGGACATGAGGCACATTATCTAGAGGTTGATTAGTTGGGCTGTAGTGGACTATTTGCTGACCCCTTGGGATATCAGCTGTGATTGTCTTATGTAATTGAGTTCACTCTCAGAATCACTGCTTTGATTAGTGGCTCCACATTCAAAAATGGATATTAGAGGGAGAGAAGCCACTTTAAAGCTCTCAATTATTATCAGTGTTGCTCAGCTATCTAGGATTAAATCTCTTTGTCATATGTATTGCTTCCAGGTAGTTGAATCATAAAACAATCAAAATTATGACTGAATATATTCGAATATGAAGTCTGAAGCACTCAAGACTTACAGGCCAGTTATTGATTACCATTACATTTTTAAATTACTAAGTTTTTAAACAAATTTTAATTATCCCAGGTAATTAAAAATTATGCCATCCAGATAGACAAGATTAAAAAATTCTGTGGCTTATATTACTTGGAAAACTCCCTAATACTCTATTTTATATTAAGTTTTCAGTGATGCACACATTTCAGTATCATCATTTATTATTCTTTGAAGTGTCCTAGATATTGATTAACTTCGGGCATTCAGTAAATTTAATAAAAATTATTGAGAGACATACTGCAGTGGTAAGGAAATTTCCTATTTATATACCCATTAACTTGAGTTATGAAGTAATGGACTTTAGTTGGGTTCAAAGGCAAATCAATGTCATGCAGAATGAGACAATAAAATTGTGCCTCATAAAACTTTTCTTGAATATCAGCCAAATCATGGAATATTTGGCAGAATTCCTAGAGTTTTCTTGCAGAATACAACTTTAGAATTTCTTAAAACTTTCATAAGCACATTTAATATACATGTAGTCAGTAAACTAGAAAGCTGTAATAACTTTTCATTACTCTGATATTCAGAAGCTAGTTATAATCTCCAGCAGCTCAAAACGTTTAAATCAGAAAACAAGTTGAATTATCTTAGAAAACAGAATTATCCATGTCAAGAGAGTACTGACCACAGTAGAGCTCCAGTGGTCTGGTCTGAGAAGTCTGAATGGAATATGGGGGTTAGTTAAAGCAGTAAGTGGCTGGAACTGAAAGGAGGTGACAAATGGGAATTGAATGGGTATATATTTAGAGCTTGCTTGAATCCTAATTTCAAAAATGTATGAGGCAAGGAAATGCAGATGAATAGGAGATTCTCGAACAGCATATAAATCAAGGACATTAAACAAAAAACTTTAAAGAATTTTGCAGAGAACTAGGGCAGATATTACACTGTTGGGCTTAGACACCCAATAGGAGTATCCTCAGAGAAAATGATAGGTTTCAAAAATGGAGTCAGGCAGAGTAAACAAATTTCCATGTTTGGAAGTGAGGAATTTTTAAACCCTAGCCAGTTGGAAATATTATCATGATACATCTAGATGTTGTATCTTCATTTATTCATGCTATTATTTAGCCAACTGATTTTACATTTGCCAATTTTGATTTTCTCTATTCCATTTTTTAAAATATATAGGGCCTCCCTGGTGGCGCAGGTGGTTGGGAGTCCGCCTGCCGATGCAGGGGATGCGGGTTCGTGCCCCGGTCTGGGAGGATCCCATATGCCGCGGAGCGGCTGGGCCCGTGAGCCATGGCCGCTGGGCCTGCGCGTCCGGAGCCTGTGCTCCGCAACGGGAGAGGCCACAACAGTGAGAGGCCCACATACCGCAAAAAGAAAAAAAAATATATATATATATATATATATATATTTCCAGGAGTTCCTCTTAGGAAAAAAATTGGAAATTCTGTACCTCCATATCAATGCCCTACATCCCTGGGACTTTTCTTCCTTGTCATCTACTGACTTTTGTACTGTGTGTTAGAATTGGTGACTACAAAATGGACCTGATGCAGTTTCGGAGTCCCAGAATCTGATTCTCAATGTCTCTTATGTCAGTTTAGCTTTTGACTGTGTAGTCTTCCTTCTCAGAAAATATTTCTCCTTGTGATCTCAAGAGGGCAGCAGCAACAGCTGCTCCAGACCTCACAGGAGACTCAGGAACTTAGAGTGAAGGAGAGGTGGATTTTCAAAAGAAAAGAAAGATGTTATCACAAGATCTAGAGGGTATAGGTGCTAAGTTGAAAAGAACAATAAAACAACAACAGCCATAGAAGGCACACCGTAATTTGAATGAATTCTTGGACTCACTAATTTTTCTCTTTAATTTTTCCGATTTTGCTCTTTAGCTCCCATTATAAGCTGGATTGCATATGGCAGTAACTATTCTCTGGCTTGGTGGGTCCCCACGCTCCTGGATTTCTTCTGCCACTCAGCCAGCTCTTCCCCTAGCTCTCAAACTCACTGATCCTGATACCCTGCTCACCATCATTAACAAAGTGTTGATTTGCATGATGGATTCTACTCCAACACTCCAAAGTCGATCTAAATGTTGACTCAATGGTAACTCTCGTAAATCATACCTACTGTCTTTTGCATTAGTGTGTTCCTGCTCATTTGGAGTTTTGGTTTCCTCTTTCGTTCAAATCCATGTGTCTTTTCATAAAAATATACCTCCTTTTTTTTACATCATTCAGTTATTTCTAGGGTTTTGGACTCGATCTGCTACTCAATTTTCACATTTTGCTTCTATCCATAGCACTAAAATAAACACCATATTCCATTATCACCCATTCCTCCCAAATTGTAGATTCTTTCTTTCTTTCCAAAAGTACTATGGGTTTTCCTTTGTTGAGATGAAACCTCTGTTTTCACTTACTGGTAAGGACCAATGTTATTGTGAAACTATCTTGTCATAACATTCACTTCATTGCCTTAGCATGTTTATTTACTCTTTTGCATATGCATGTTTTACTTTGGAACACGGCTTTCATTTATATTGTGGGCAAAAATCATTTCTGTAGGACACTTTAAATTATAGTAAATGTCAAGAAATGTTATTAGATTTAAATTGATATACTTACAAGTTTTCAGGAAAGTAGCCATTTTTACAAGGAAAATATGTTTAGGTATATAAATATAATTGAATTTTGATTGTACTTATTGCTTAAAATATTTATATTTTAATGGTCACAAATGCCACTGAATAATTGCATTTAAGCTTTTTGGAAAAAAGGAGAGATGTGCTTCCATCAGTTCTTTTTTAGCTGGTGTTCTGTATTCTTGCCATGTTTGTTCAACTTTAGAATTCCAGAACAATTTTTATATCTAGTATTGTGCTCCCACAGCAGGTGGGAGTTCAGCCTACTCATAGGCTACATTTGTATAGCATTTAAAGCTCAGCTGCATAATTTACAGTGTTCTACAGTGTAGTTTCTCTTCATGCATGTACGGTATATAGGTACTTGCCAGGGACACTTATTAGTCACATGAATTTTAAAACGCACGAGCAGCTAACAATACCATTGCAAGCAATTATATAGTTATCACACACTGACTAATCCACTTCTGGCAAATTATCAAAGACCCAAAAATAAATAAGTAAGTAATGAATGGAGGGTCTATGTACTATTTTCAATGCAGATAGGAAAAACTTTAATAAGTTTAAAAGTTATTATTACATTAATGACATATGATCATAACCAAAATTTATAATTATATAGTCTTTTTACATTATTAAAATTGGATAAATGATTGACCATTTTATTTACTGAAGCTACTAGTTAATTTAGAATAAAAACATTTTGGAAAGTATTTTCTCCAAACACAATGTGGAAAATAGAGATTTAGGAAACTAATTTCTATCTGATGCTCAGATAACAGGAGATTTCAGAGCAGAATATGCCTAGGGTTTATCTACATGATTTATTTACCTATTATAATAACAGTTATAGAATCATGTCAAGTTTTCTCTCCCATGAATAAAATAATCACTATTTCCTGATTTTGTAGGGAATAAGTATGTCTGTAGCCCATAGTCCATCTTTGGTGGAACAGATACATTGTTCTGCTATAAAAGACATGTGACAATCATAAGTGGCTCTTAATTGTCTTCTAAAATTTTACTTTTTAAGCCTTTAGGAAGTTGAATGTTTGTTAATAAAAATAAAATTTTATAAGAGTGATTTTTGAGAGCTTATTGGCACCAAATTCCCATCTGCCCAGTTGAGACCACCAGACTTTTTTATTCAGCAAGGTTGAATCAGTCCAGCAAGGGTGCTTACTTTAGGATTAGAATAGTTCTCTTTTCCCTGCTGCCCTATGCGAGAAGAGTCTGAAAACAAGTGAATTGGACTATGAAAAAATAAAGTGCCCATATAAATTTTGCCTTTGTCATGCTATATATATGTGTATACATACATACATATATATATATGGATATATGGTCAATCAGTGTGAAGTGTGAACAATCTAATCACATCACGATTTTGATACGTATCAGGAAATAGCTAGTTTGAATTGCTTTGATTTTCTTATTGCACTGGTGATATAGGACAAGACAACTTAAGGATAGCAGCACATTGACCTGAAATTTATTTATTTCTGGAGAGAAAAGGAAAATGGAAGGCAAGGAAGTAAAAAATTGACCAAAAATAAAATTTTGTGAACCCTAATGGGGTAAAAAAAACAAGCCATAGAAGGAAGTACTGGTACAATATCACGTAAGTAAAAACGGTAATTCATTTTGCTTGACAAACATCTTAGAGCAGCAGATGAAAATGTCTAAGTCTCTTAAGTCCTTATGTGTATTTACTCATTTTAGTGAAAACATGTTATTTCCATAGAAACCAGTAGCAGTAGACTTACTGTCAATATCATTCTGTTAATAAAGACCAAAAGGATGAAAGAACTAGCTATACCTTTCCAGGATACTTCCAGAACTTTTATGGAAAAGAGATGAAAGACACGATAATCTAAAACCAATTAGACCCTGTTAAAATGCATCTCTTTATTACCAGTTAATGAAAGATAGACAGTTATAGCTGATTTGACTATGAAATGGAACCCCTTGCAGTCTTTTTGAAATGTCTGTCAACACTTCAGTGTGAACCCCTCCCAATAAACCATCTGCTTATAATTTACTTGAATCCCATTACCAGCAAAGTGTATCAAATCAGTTCAACAAACGAGGATTTATGCGATCTGTCTACTGAGATATTGTACCTAATATTTCTTAAACAAATCACCTCTTTATAGTTGCATACCTTATTTTTATTAACGATGTAGCTGTGTCTTTTTTATCTAGAAAATAAGTAACACAGCACTAGGAAATCATGATTTGCCAAATCATATAAAAGTGTAGATTCTTTTCTTCTTTTTCACTTACATGATTCCCACGTACATTTGAGCTGTGTCAGCTGGCCCGTTCTGAACTAAAATGGCAATACCCCTACCCATCTCCTTTAAAAAAAAAAAATTCAATCTCCCATAGCTTAGTTGCCATATTCAAAATCAGTGAATCACTGGGTAATGACCTAATCATCTGATGTTGATTTTTGAAAGCAAAATACTGTGTTGGTTACAGTTATGATTTTAGTTTGTGTCTGTAGTGGAAATCTGTTTCCTTTATTTTCATGAGCCCATTGTTTCTGTATGACTCATATTGCTCATATCATACAAACTGAGCACATGGGAAACTGATGGCCACCGTATACAGCGATTTGAACTTGGTAGTGCTTAGATTACTAAGGATGGAATGTGCAACATAGATGAGACAAGGAAAGCATAATTTAAGTGTTTTGACTCTAATGCTTGGTAGTTAGTTCACACACAGACTCATACTCCTATGTAAAACAGTGATAGAAGTAAATATCTGAGAGTCCTTATATATCTTTTAACCAGAGGTTCTTACATGTGTTTATAATTACAACACCTGGAGAGGGCTTTCTTTTCTTTTTAAAATTTTTATTGGAGTATAGTTAATTTACAATTTTGTGTTTCAGGTGTACAGCAAAGTTAATCAGTTATACATATACATATATCCACTCTTTTTTTAGATTGTTTTCCCATATAGGTCATTACAGCGTATTGGGTAGAGTTCCCTTTTCTATACAGTAGGTCCTTATTAGTTATCTATTTTATAAATAGTAGTGTGTATATGTCAATCCCAATCTCCCAGTTTATCCCCCCCACCCCTTTCCTCCCTGGTAACCATAGGGTTTTCTCTTAATTATTTGTTTTTATTTTGTTTTATTTTGCTTTTTAAAAGAAGAGGGATTCTGGGGTTGCGCCCTTAGAGATCTAGAGATTCTGGATCACTTAACTGTGGCAAGGTGTGAATATGTTTATAAAGCTCTTCAGATGGTCCTTGTGGCTACTAGGTTTGGAACCATATTTTAAAGCCAAGTCTTAATTAGTTAACCTAATGCTTTGGTTCATCCAATATGTGTGTTTCATATTTAGAATATGCTAGATTTCTTTGCTCATTTGACAGAAATTGTCCTGCAGCATGGGTTTATCATGATAATTGTCCTAACATGAGACAGGAGAGTGTTTAATTTTATAAAAACACATGGAAATAAATGCATATGTTTGTGTTTCCATTCAATCAATATCTACTTTAAAAATCAGTTTCTCAAAAATTTGAAATTTGTGACTGGAAATGGACTAGAGAAAAAATTTGACCATGTCTAATATAACATATTGCCAAACTGTAACTCTTACTTTCCCTATTAATTCATATCTAATTGATTGATTTAACAAATACTTTATATAGCCTTTACTATATGTCAAAATGTTTTCCTAGCATTTTACAAATATTGCCTAATTTGATTTTCAAAATAACCCTTATAAATTGCCATTTTTATTCCTGTTTACAGATGAGGAAACTGAAACACAGAGATAGGTTATTAAGTGGTTTTTACACGAGATAGGTTATTAAGTGGTTTTTACACGTCACAACAGCTGATGAATATTAGAACGAGGAGAGGTTTAATTTCAGGTACTCTCTGGCTTCTGAGTTTAAACTCTGTGCTGTACAGCTAGATTTAGCTTCAAAACATAGATGGGCAGCTTTATAACATTGCAGTGATTAATATAGTTTTAATTTGGAATGTCTAAAACATTTTTCTTTTAAAATAAAAATTGTCAACTTGTATTTAATTTATAAATTAATGGAATTTAAACACGTATGATGGCCCTATCAAATGATCAAAGCTATTTTCTTAATTCATGTGTAGGGATTCAAGATTATAACAAATACTGCATAGGAAGTCAGTGCAAAGGGTAGGATCTGACCTACTGTCCTCATCTCTTTAGAAATTCTAAATTAAAGGTAGGTTTTCATTCTTCAGTGGTCAGTAATTTATGTCACTAAAAATGATCAAACTGATGTAAGCTAATGGAGGCTCCATGACCTTGTTCCAGCATCAAAGGAAAAAAGCTTTTTATCCTCTAAAATGACATATATCCTTATACTATGACTCAAATATTTCTCAGAAACCTCTGACTTCTAGGATCCTTACTAGTTATTAAAACTTATCAGTTAAGAATATAATTATTTGAGTAATTCATGTCCATGATTATTAAAGAGTCCAACTTGAAAATATTCTTTTCCATTCACCAATTCAATCCTATACCCAAATGTATGTATTTAGAATTTAATACATATTTTTCCAGAACTGGAATTTTTTCACATAATGATATATTGGAACATTTTCTTTGTCAAAGTGTATAGATTTACCTTATTCTATGTAACTGCATCCTTATATTCCTTTGATGAAATATACCATAATTTGTTACCATAAAAAATAAGTTCTTTTTTCCTAATATAGTGATGATGTATATAGGTGGTAATATTTTTCAAATGGGCCAGAAGAATATAGAATTCAAAATAAAAGCCTTCATCTGTGTCATTCACGAAGACAGCCAGTGCTAAAAGTTTGTTTTCAGTCTTCTAATGTTTATAATTATATATAAAGTTTATAGCTATCTTGAGCCTGTTTCCTTATTTATTAATTTTTAAGAGCATTTGTTGATGTACCATCATGAATTAGAACGCTTACCTTAATCATTATTTCTTACTCTTTTCATAAGTATTAATAGGGATATTTTTATAATTACCTCTTGTGTTATTTTTATGATGAAACTTTTACATTAAAACATTATTTCTGTATTTGTAAACTGTAAGCAGGTCCTGTTGCCTATGTAAAATGTTGCTTTAGCAATTATCCACATTTTTTCCTCCATCCTCAGTTTTTTCATGTTCTACTGCATCATTTCCATGAACACACAATCCTAGTCTTCCTTCTTAAAAAAAAAAATAGTACTGTTCTTATCCCCACTTTTCTACCAGCTACAGTGTTCCTTTTTTCTCTACTTTGTAGTAAGACTCCTTTGAAGTAGTTGATTATAATTTCTGTCGTTCCATTCAATTTATTCATATTCATTTTAAAACATTTGATCTAAGAGTTCATTTTTTAAATCAAAAGGAATCAGTGTTAAGAGGTCTGTGTGTTCATATTTTTTATGATTACTGATTTCTTTGGAATTACTTGATTTTATTTTTTTTTCTTAATCCATAAAATGTCTGTGGTTTTTTAAGGGAGTGTTGAATCTATTCATAGTCATTATGATTGCTTATTTATTTGAAATTACTTAACTGTATCATTCGGTATTTTGTGTTTAACATTTTTTGTGTGCTTCCTTCATTAATCTTCCCTGACTTCTCTTACACTGACTGGATTTCTTTGACTTTCACTTTTCTTACTCTGTTGGTTTGGATGATGTATGCCTCTACACATACTTTTAGGTTTTCTTTCCTTAAATTTTAACAAAAAATACATATTTGTGCATAGTTTCAGTAAATTAAAAGCTTGCTTTAATTTTCTTTTCAACTTTCTATTTGCTAATTTAGATATTACCAATATCTAAACTTTTAATTTTAAACACATCAAATTGGATTATTCTAATTACAGTTTTTAAAATATAGTTATATGGATTAGCAATATACTTTACTGATTTAGTTGCTTACTTGTTCTTCTTGGAGGTCATTACTTTTTTTCTGTGGTGCTTTTTAATTTTCTTTCTGAAATATATTCATCCTCTGAGAATTTATGTACTCTCAGATAAATCAAAATATATTTATTTTCCTATGAATAACAGACTGTTATTCCCTTGTAGCTAATCTAATCCATAAAGGTTATCTATATTTTCTTTTTCTCCTCTTTGTTTTTGAGTATTTTTGTTTGGAGATCTTTCCTTTTCTACTCCATAAATATTTTCCTTCTTGTTTTCAAGATGCAATATGGCTTTATTCCAATATTTAATCATAAACACTTTCCTTTTTACAGAAGTCGTCTTTGCATTTGAAGTCAGCTAAAGTATTGAGAATATTTCAGCAGAGTATTCTGGCATTCCTAGTTAGGAAAATATTCAGAGAAGGTAATACTACATCTTTTACCATGATACAACCTTACATCATCAAACACACTCAACATACTGAATAAATTTCCCTGATAATGTACAGTTTACTGAACTGTTTCTCTTTGTACAAAAAGTGCTAGAAAATGTATTGCTTCTGAAGGAACTAAAGGGCCAGGAAACATTTTTTTCAGATACCAGTGTCCTTTCTTGAAAGATAACTCTTTTGTCCTAATCCCCCCAAGAAATACACTGAGGAAACTGAGTTAAATCACCTCCCCATTCCTAGCCTCTTTGTCAACACCATTTCTCAATTTCCTGAGTCAGCAAAAGTAGGTCCGCTTATCACTATCTCTTGTCTACAAAGTTCAACAAATGGAGGAAACTGACCCTTGTTTCAATCACCTGAATCACCGGTTCATCTTGTATCTCCTGGAAATGCCTACAACTACTATAAGACTTTTCTTTGGTCTAGGATAAACATGTCATTCAGTTCTTTAACTTGCTTCTATTATTTCAGATGGTATCTTCTGGATTCTCTTCATACTGAGTCTCTCTCTATGCATTAGCATGTATAGCTGAGTGTATCACTGTTCCATATGATCATATACCTTAGATATATGTATATATGCAGAAAATATTATTTGTATCCTAAAAGTCCCAAGCTCTGTTCTAACTCACAGATTTGCTTAATTTCTTCTCCTTAAGTAGAAATCACGCCCTCTCAGAGAAAGCATGTAAGTTGAATTAACCATACATTTTCAATTTTGAAATATCCTGATTCTTCAACCTTCCTACCCCACTCCTCTACTTTCCCCACCTCCTTCCTATTGTTTATTTTATTCAAGTCATGGTTTTCTTTCTTCTTTCAGTCTTTCATAAAGTTTCTATAGGAAATTTGTGTGCTCACTAATATCTCCACTGCTTTTCCACTCTTCTTTCTGTGGCTAGAGTTATCCTTACAGATAATTTTTTAATATTGAAAAAGACAACAGCAGCCATGTGATCCTCCAAATCCCTGTTTAAACTGTTCTCTTAACATAATAAAACTATGTAAAATATTGTAGCAGTGTATGGATGATGCAAAGCTACTCAAAAGGGTTCTTTATTGACATCTTGTGATAAGGGAAAGATTAAGAATTCAAAGAGCCATTGGTTTAATTTTCACAAGGAATTATTTAGGCAAAGAGAAGTATGTTTAGATGCTTGAAGTACAGTGCCCAGAAAATAATTATTACATTAACAACTTCATTAAAAATCAAAACAAGCTCATTTAATTGAATTACTTGTAATTACAAATCAATTAGAAACACATCCAGAAAGGTTATGGCATTCTTGGGCTTCAGGTTAGATAACTCTCAGGGGAGAGAAGGCTCATTAACGGTTCCCTGTTTAAAGATGAAATAAATTAAGACCTAGGCTTGTAAAGATTTAGACAGTCTCTTAGAACATTTTAAATAAAATGTTAAGAAAGGAATGAGAGTATGAAACAGATTTCTGCAGGATTCAAGATTGGAATGTAGTTCACATCCAAACAGTACACAGCTATGTAGTATAATTCCTAATAAAAATTAGTTAAACATTTTAGTGTTTTTTTTGTTGTTGTTGTTGTCGTCAAAATCGCATCTTCTATCAGTGATCTGGCATTGTCCTGCAGTTCAAACTTTGCAAGAAACTTAAGCCCTATAAACCACGTTAATACCTCAAATACTATTTCCCAGTTGTGTGACCCTGGCGAATTAACACTGTATCTCTGTTTCCTGATCTGTAAAATGAGGTTAGTAATAGTATCTTCTTCTTGGTTACTTTGAGAAATAATATGTGCAAAGTGCAAACTGAAGAATATTTAGTAATTTTAGTGGTTGCTGTTATTACAATAATAGTTAATAGTAATTATTAGTAATTGCTAATATCACACTTTGCTTTCTGCCCACTTGTACATTTCCCTTTTGGGTTTACATATGAAGGACAATTTATCATCTAGAGCTCCAAGCACAATCCACAATTTCCCTCAAATTCTTACCTTGGTACGTTTCTCCTCTAATGAGACAGCATCCTCTTGCAACCCTCCTATTTGATGATCTGTATCTCTGACATAAGAAAAATTTTTCCTCTCTACCTCTTCTTTCTAGTGCTTTATTTGTGGAGACTGTACAGTTGAACTTAAAATCCACTGCTAGCTGCCCCCCCAGCGCGCACACATGCGCACACACACACGCACACACACACGCAACACACATTTTGCTTATCTGCCATAATTTTTTTCTCCTGAGAATTGCTACCTTTGAATGCATGTGAAATATGGTAGGTAACTGAAAGATCAATACTTTGTCTAAAAGAAAAAGCATCAGCAAACAGCCAAAACAGGTTTGGTTTGCTCAGTTTTCTAGTCATAAAAACTGATTTTTTTGACTCATTGGATAGGCTATAAGAAAAATTTAAGGCACCTTCTACCATTTCCCAAGCAGTCTCTGTATAATGAGAAAGAGAAAAAGGGAGAGAGAAATGAAAACAAACAAACAAACAAAAAACATGCTAGGTGATAAAGGGAATCTCCATAAGTTCTTCACAATAAAATTCCTGGGTCTTGGGTAAGGGAGCATACGACAAGATTCTAACATTATATACTTCTCTTTATTCTGATTTTTAGAATTGTGGGTTTTCATAATTTTGTATGTACTTAAAAGTATTTTAGTGGAGTGCTGGAAGATAATATATTGGAGGTTGCTCATTCTCAAATGCTGTTTAAATCCACAAAATTCAATAATTCTGTATATTTCTGGACTTCAAGAAAGCGTCAAAGCTTGAAGGGTGGGTGTGCATGCGTCCGTGCGCATGCATGTAAGAGAGAGAAAGTTTAACTTGTGTGTTCATGTTTAAGAGAGGAATAGGAAAAAAGAATGAGAAATATTTTAACAAAATTTTTGTTTTTTTCACTGGGTCTCTGTCAGCAGGCGTTTTCCTGCTGATGCATATATTTATTTTCTCTAATGTTTTTATACTCTGTACCTCAGTTGAAGACTTATGGAGCTTGAGTCAGTTTTTTTCTGTAAATGAAAACAACTGTGACGTATCCCAAGCAGGATGCATGATTTTATGGACTAAAACATACCTAAGGCAAGACAACCTTTAACAGAAGCATAATATTGTTAATCAATTGATATTATACAATCATGCCTTCATTAACTTGTTAGAGTAGCAATGTTAGTAAAGTATCAGTTGTGTACTGTTAGAAATATTCCAACTTGGAAAGGGCCTGGTGCTCCTAATACCACAGAGTAATAATTAGACAGAAATAATGCCAACACATTTTGAAAATCATCTGATAACATGCAGACTTAAAGTTGTTGCCAATAATCATAGACTGTATTTATAGGTTAAATGTTGGATTGTCTTAAAAGACATTTGAAGAGAATGTGTTAAAGTAGCTACATGCAACCCTGGGGTTTCTGAACCCTAAGACACCCGTATGTGTGTTTGTGTGTTAAATACACTGTGTTGTAGAGAATATCTTGATAAATCTATTGATAATTGTATGCTTTATATAAGAAAGTTTTATGATACATAAAACTTAAAAATTTTTTCAGTATTTTCACCATTTACATTTTCAACATCCAGACTCAAAGATATAGAAGAAAGTGTTCAGTTGATATTTCTTGAATGAAAGAAAGAATGCACGTAATTGTTTGTACACCATGTATTTTTTTCAGAAGAGATTTGTCAGTTTGTAGTCACTGATAAACATACATTTGAACGTTTCATAAAGTAAAATAAAGAAAATTAACTTTAGCAATGTAATATAGACTCAGGAGAACAGTTGCACACAATTTAATGGAATTTCTATGTCTAAATTTGGGTCTTTATTAAAAATATATTTTTAGGTAAGTTAAATTATCTTACTAAAGCATTAATGGAGAAACATTTCTCCAAATCTACCACATAGCTATACCCATTATTAATTTTCTTCTAAATAGACTTAATTGTTTAGAACAGTTTTAGATTTACAGAACATGAGACAATATAACAAAATGAGACAGTTTTAATCATTACTGATCATATATTTCATATAATATCCATCTGTTGGGATCTGTCTCCTTACTGGACTGTGATTGTTTTTTGGGAGCAAGATCACAGAGGTAAAGTGCCATTTTCATTATATCACTTTAAGGGTACACACTATTGACATTAATTATAACTGTTAATATTGATCTCGATCACCTTGCTGAGGTGGTGTATGTCAGGTTTCTCCACTGTTAAGTTACTTTGTTCCCCCTTTACATAGTATATTCTTGAGAAGAAAGTCACTCTAGGAAGCCCACATCTAAGAAGTAGAGAGTTATGCTACAACTCTTTGAAGATGTAGAGTGCATATAAGTTACTTAGAATTCTGCAGGGGAAATTTTTCTCTTCACCATTTTTTAAATTAAGTCATTTATATACATCAGTATGTACTCATGGATATTTATTTTGGCAAACACTTTTTCTGCTTTAATTGATGTGATCACATGGTTATTATTCTTTATACTGTTCATAAACGGTGGATGGATTACCTTATTTCATTTTCAAATGTTGAACCAGTGTTGAGCGCCTTCAGTAAATCTCAGTTGTTTGGGATGCATATTTTTTTGTATATTGATAGATTCAGTTTGCTAATATTTTATTATTAATTTTTAAAAACATCAGCCCTGGTATACTTTATGCATGTATATTGATCAAAAGATAGATTGATTTATATAAATTGATATTAAAATAGTTCAAGATTCCTATGCTATACTTACAGAAACTCATTAATCTTTAATATAACATCAGAAAATAAAGTAAAATAAAGACACTGTGGATGTTCTAATTTTAAAAAATTCACTACAAAACATGTTGATCTCTAAAAGATTATTCTATGGATAAGAAAAGCAATTATAGAACATGTTAAGACTGGAATCTTTAGGTAATTTTTAACTGTTTTTATTCTAAAATTCACTACTTTACTAAGTCATTAGGACTCTTAAACATCTTCTAAATTCTTTTTTCATTTTTAAATTCTTGTTAATATTATTATTATTACATCATAACAACTTATAACATCTTCAGTCTGTTAGGTAAACATTTATATTAGTTATATTTTAAATGAACTTGTATTTCAAGCCTTTTTCTTCTTGAATTCTTAGGCCATTTCTTAATTGGTTGGATTTTGTCTCCTAGTAGATATATCTAGGAAGGCTCATGTATGTTGTCATCCCAGTGTTCTTCCATAGTTGACACTGCCTACTAGTTTATATCCTACACTTGGAAAATATCTAAATTGAATACGATATTCTTAGTTACACTTTCCATCATTCAGAGCTTTTCAGCTCTGTTTTTAAGCATTTTATGGTATTAGGGATGTTTGATTCTGTGCTGACTGGTTCTCCTTTATAAAAGGTTTTTACCCATTTGGTGGCTAAAATAATGCTTTCCTCATACTTCAAGTTCTATAATGTTTCTCATTATTGTAAGAATCATAAAGAGTCTATATCATTATGTCATTTCTACCTTGTACATTCTGTTTCTTGCTATTTTGAATTTTATTTTCCCAAATGCTATTTTTGCCCTTGATCTGACTTAAGTCTGCAAAGCTACATTTGTATCCCATTTTTTCCCCTTTACATTGTCTTAGAGGTATTGTTTTTTAACTAAAACATTAATACACTATTTTAAGTGTTTAGATCATTAACAGAAATTTTCTTCTCTTTCAGCACCATACAGACTAGTCTACATTGTGCATAATATGATCCTTACCTTTATTTACATAAATTAGTTTGCATTGCTACCATTCTGTTTCTCTTTACTTTTTTCTTGCTTGTCCAGATCTTTTCTTTGCTCTTTGACATGTCCTCACTGTGATCTCACCATATCTATAATGTTTGTTTTTCCTGCTTTCTTACTGTTTAATACTAAGTTATTTCCTGTTTTAACCACATTTCTGTAGCCTGAGAGCATGGCAGGTAAAGGAGAAAGCTCAAGTGAGGCATGTGCCATCCTTGTTAGAAAACCCAAGTTCTGTTTTGGTTTCTGCAATAATGTTGAATGCTCATACACTTGGTCCTCAGTGCCTGCCATGGAATCTGGCACATTGTAGATGCTCAGTAAATGATTATTGACTGAAAGAGGGAGTAAACATCTTACACCAAAACACCTGTCATGTAATTGGATGGTTATTACGCTTCCGCTATAGATTATTGTCCCTATTCATTATATTTGAAATTCACACTTCAATTAGAATTAGCAGACTCATGCAATGCTAGGTAAAACTGGAATTGACACACTGTTGTATTCATTCATAATTTATTAGCCCAAGCAAGGTACACAGTTGAGCCTGATATGGGGGGAAAAATATATCTGCCATCCTTAGGGAGGCACTAAAAATACCAGTGGGAAGAGGGTGGATACTTCACGTGAAGTGAATAAATATTCAGCAACAAAAATACAGTGGACCTTATATTATTCCATTCCTTTCATGTAGGCGGCCCTTTCTTACCAGTCTTAATAAATGTAAGATAAAGACACAGTCTCAGATTTTTATTCTTCATATTTGAGGCTAATATTAAGAATTTTCTGTCCTCTTTTTGCCTATCCTATGTCCCTCTGGGTATGTAGGCTTCAATAATCTTGACTGCCAATACGCTTGGCAGTTTTTCTAATTTCTAGAATCATATGTTAATTTGCTTAGTGGACATTTTTTAAGGGTTTTCTTTATAATGTCTAATTATTTTAATATTTAAAGAAAATGATAATGTGATGCAGTTCAATTCTGGCATTTTTACATGATCTGTTCAGACTCAAGTTTTGGCCAAGGTCTCTAAAGCAATAATATGTACTCTGGTATTCTTTCACACTATCACCTCTCAACATTATGACCTTATGTGTAAGTTAGTTTTATCCATGCATACTTTCAGATATTTAATATATGATACATTCTAGATGGTTAGTCTGGTGTTATGCCTCTGATAATATTTTCTTTATTGCCTATTAATATTATTCATATTGAAGATTAAGAATTTATCTAAGAATTTGATTTATACACTTCTTTTTAAAGTTCAGGAACAAAGGCACTTCCTAAAATTTGCCAATATTTTAAATTATTTTTAATTTCTTCACCTTCTAAACTATTTTTTGAAAGCAATTAAATCTTTTTTAAAAATGTGCCCTTCACCTTAAACACTTTTAACAATATGGTGTTCTCCACATCTTTGTCATGTTCTATTAGGATCTGTAAGAAAATTGCTAGGTGGTGGGTCATATTTTTTGTATCAGAGAGCAATCTCAGGACTTCTACATAACCAGAATCTACATCCTCACCACATTTGTTATCATTGGTCTTTTTGATGATAGCCTTTCTAACAGGAGGTGTGAGGTGATATCTCATTGTGTTTTTGATTTGCGTTTGCCCAATAATTAAGGATGTGAGTACCTCCTCATGTACCTGTTGGTCATTTGAATATCCTCTTTGGAAAATTGTCTATTCAGGTCATTTGCCCATTATTTAATTAAATTATTTGTGGTATTTTTGCTATTGTATGAATTCCTTATATATTTTGGTTATTAACCTCTTATCAGATGTGTAGTTTGGAATGTGTAGTCCCATTCCACAGGTTGCCTTTTCATTTTGTGACTGTTTCTTTTGCTGTGCAGAAGCTTTTTATTTTGTTTCTTTTGCTGTGCAGAAGCTTTTTAGTTTGGTCATCCCACTTGTTTTTTATTTGGGTTTTCATGTCTTAGCTGTCATATAAAAATGGATCTTGGATCCATTGCCAAGATCCATGTCAAGAAACTTTTTCTCCATTTTCTTCTAGACCTTCATAGTCTTATATTTAAGTCATTAATCCATTCTGAGTTCATTTTTTGTGAGTGGTGCACAATGTTTTTATTCTTTTTCTTTTATATTTTTCTGTTTTCATTCTTATTCTATTTTAATTCTTTTGCATGTGAATATCCCATTTTTTAAATTAAAGAGATTGTCTTTCCTCCACTGGGTATTCTTGGCTGCCTTGTCCAATAATATTATTTTGCCCCCTTAACCATCTCATCTCTACCTCTTTTACATTACAGGATATGAATATATCCAGCTATTGTTCTTTCTTTCCAGTTTAATGTATAATATATTTTTTCACTGTAAGATACTTGAATTTTATAATAGCTTATGAAAATGTGGAGGTGTTTGATAGGTGAAAACGTGTCAGCATTGTTAAAGCTAATTGCCCAAAGATTTACAAGTGAAGACACATTTAAAGGCACAGTCATTACAGTAATTGCTGCATTGCATGCTGTGAACTTTCAATATATTATTTAATCAATGCTCTAGAGAGGTGTCATTTCTAACACATTATTTTTGATATGGCATCTCTTAGACATTTGCCAGCAAATGCCAAATTTATTACTGAGTATATGTTTCTACAATTATGTATTAAATCGTCCATAATCAATGAAAAAGTTATCATTCCAAAACACAGATCTCATCTACAATCTAGTTAAAAGTATGAAGAATTAGATTTTAATATCTGTGGCTATAAAATAGCTTAAAATAAAATCAAAGAATTTTACTTGGTTAAAAAACAATTTTAAGGGTAAGATTATTAAAACTACAATACCACAGCCACCTGGTTTTTTAAAGTAAATACAAATGATGGAGCTTGCATAGTTTTAAAAACCAAATGCCTTAATGAAGCATAAATCATTTTTTTAGTTTAGTAAAGGATAAACAATTTAGTATAAATTATCTTTAGAAAGAGAAATTATTTAATTGAGAAGGATAAATTATGTTTTTTACTGTTTAGTTTCACACTCTATGTAAGGTGAATGGTAACAAAATAAATTTACTCAATCCAAAAAATCTATACTCTTCCAATTACTGAAATTCAATACGTGTATCTCTGAATGTAGCTGATAGTTGAACATCACTCAGAGGGGTTTGAATCTCATGCTGAGGTTACAAGTGGCATCATTTGGAAGATCTGCTTTTAGTTTGAGATTTTCAGTTGGTATTGAATCAAGATGGCCTTAATGTCCCCCCCCACCCCAGCTTCACTAAACTTTAGATAAGCTTCTTACTACTAACTATAGGCCTCTGACCTCCCTTTACTTAGAGCATTTACTTTAGAAAACTTGTAATTGTAAATTCTTCCTCTGCCCTTTTGAGATGTAAAACTTTTTAAAAGCCTCTTGCCAGTTTTACAACCTAGGAATTTTTTTTTCAAGGAATTGAGAACCACTTATTTGAAATATAATCATCAAGGGTGATAGTATAGGCATACCTCCCTAATTTCATTGTACTTCACTTTATTGTGCTTTGCAGATACTGTGTTTTTTGTTTTTTTGTTTTTTGTTTTACAAATTGAAGGTTTGTAAACCTGCATCCAGAAAGCTTATCAGCACCATTTTTCCAACAGTATTGGCTCACTTCACTTCTCTGTGTCACAGTTTTGTAATTCTTGCAATATTTCAAACTTTTTCATTGCTGTTATATTTGTTATGGTAATCTGTGATTAGTGAACTTTGATGTTACTATTGTAATTGTTTTGGGGTGTCATGAACCACGCCCATATAAGGTGGCAAACTTCATCAGTAAAAGTTCTGTGTGTTCTGACTGCTCCACCAACCAGCCGTTCCCCTCTCTCCCCCTCTCCCTTGGCCTCCCTATTCCCTGAGACATAGCAACATTGAAATTAGGCCAGTTAGTAACCCTACAATGGCCTCTAAGTGTTCAAGTGAAAGAAAGAGTCCCAAGTCTTTAACTTTAAATCAAAAGCTAGAAATGATTAAGCTTAGTAAGGAAGGCTTATCAAAAGCACACACAGGCTGAAAGGTAGGCCTCTTGTGCCAGTTAGCCAAGTTGTGAATGTAAAGGAAATGTTTTTGGAGGAAATTAAACTTGCTACTCCAGTGAACACAGTTATGGTAAGAAAGTGAAATGGCCTTATTGCTGTGATATGGAGAAAGTTTTAGTGATCTGGATAGAAGATCAAACCAGCCACAACATTCCCTTAAGCCAAAGCCCAATCGAGTGCAAAGCCCTAACTCTCTTCCATTCAGTGAAGACTGAGAAAGGTGAGGAAGCTGCAGAAGAAAAGTCTGAAGCTAGCAGAGGTTGGGTCATGAAATTTAAGGAAAGAAGCCATTTCCATAGCATAACGGTGCAAAGTGAAGCAGCAAATGCTGATGTAGAAGCTTAAACAAGTTATCCAGAAGATCTAGCTAAGATAATGAAGGTGGCTACACTAAGCAACAGTTTTTCAATGTAGACTAAACAGCCTTCTATTGGAAGAAGATGCCATCTAGGACTCTCATAGCTAGAGAGGAGAAGTCAATGCCTGGCTTCAAAGGACAGCTGACTCTCCTGTTAGGGGCTAACGCAGCTGGCCACTTTAAGTCAAAGCTGATGCTCATTTACCACTCTGAAAATCATTGGGCCCTTATAAATTATGCTAAATCTACTCTACCTGTTCTCTGTAAATGGAACAACAAAGCCTTGATGACAGCACATCTCTTAATAACATGATCTACTGTATATTTTAAGCCCACTGTTGGGACCTACTGCTCAGAAAAATAGATTCTTTCAAAACTGTTACTGCTCATTGGCAATGCACCTGGTCACCTAAGAGATCTGATGGAAATGTACAATGAGATTATTGTTGGTTTTCATGCTTGCTAACACAACATCCATTCTGCATGGACCAAGAAGTCATTTCAACTTTCAAGTCATGACCTATAGCATCCTCCAGTAAATTTCCACTAGCTCATTCCAGCCTTGAGAAAGCCTACCATCTGTACTACACTGGAGTTGAGTTTGAGCTTAGTTAGCCTCTGTCCTCTATTGCAATAGTCTTGAATGTCTTCATTGCCTGATTAACTTTGTCCTTTTCAGTGTAGACTCAAGGTTCAAATTATTTTAGTAATTTTTGAAGGGACCTTTAACTTAGCTTATTTAGTTGCACAGTGGGAAACAGAGCAAAATAAAATATCTGACCTGAATAACATAATCTGGATTTGAGTCCATTTCCTCCATTTGCAAATTATTAAAGGATATAGTTCATATTTTTTCTGTAATCACCAAGTAAACATTAGCAACACACTAAAGTAAAGATGGGATACATATTTTTTACTAACATTTGCTGTGTGCTAGATACTCCCCAAAATCAAATGTTGAAACCTAATCTTCCATGTGATGGTATTTGGAGGTGGGACCTTTGGTGAGTGATTAGGTCATGAGGGTAGAGTCCTTGTGACTGGGATCAGTTCCCTTATAAAAGAGACCCCATCCTTTCTGGCACAGCAAGAAGACGGTGTCTGTGAACCAGGAAGTGGGCTCTCAGTGGATGCTGAATCTGCTGGTGCCTTAATCTTGGACTTCCCCCTCCACCAGAACTGTGAGAAATAAATTTCTGTGTTTATAAGCCACCCACCCAGTTTTGCTATTTCTGTTGTAGGAGCCCAAATGGACTAAAGGCCTTAAAGGCCTTATACTTATTTACCATTACCAGATTCATTTTTGTTTTCCTTCTAGTGGATAGACTTAGTGATGGCACAATGTATGAATAATTAATCAGGAGCATGATTAAATTAGGTCTGAACATTATCTTTACATGTTTTTTAAATCAGTATCTTAGAGAAAAGTACAATATTTTCTTAATGTAGTTTGACTGTAGTTCTGGCAAACATTAGCGAATCTAAAGACGAATCAATTTAAATAAGAAAGAACACAGCAAGATTTATATAAAAAGCATATGCTTATCATCATTCTAAATGGTAAAGCAGAGTTGTTATGAGATTTGCATAGACATCATCAAATGGCACTGTATGATCAGCAGTGACAACACGTCTTCAGTCTACATATCCTTCCTGGTTGTGTGATATGCCTTTTTTTTTTTTTTTTTTTTTTTTGCGGTATGCGGGCCTCTCACTGTTGTGGCCTCCCCCGTTGCGGAGCACAGGCTCCGGACGCGCAGGCTCCGGATGCGCAGGCTCAGCGGCCATGGCTCACGGGCCCAGCCGCTCCGCGGCATATGGGATCCTCCCAGACCGGGGCACGAACCCATATCCCCTGCATCGGCAGGCGGACTCTCAACCACTTGCACCACCAGGGAGGCCCTGATATGCCTTTGATATAAGACTAATGTTACAATAATTATAATCACATTCACTAATTTATAGTTGCTTTGTAAAAAATATTCTCTGAGTTGAATTATTTTACCCAGAGTTCCTGCCACTTAACTTGATTTTGGTTAGGAAAGATGGTAAGAGGAAAATCAGAAGCTATCAGGAAAAAGGTCCGCAGATTTGCCTACATAAAATGAAGACCTTCTGTATTCAAAATATCATAAATACAGGGCTTCCCTAGTGTCGCAGTGGTTGAGAGCCTGCCTGCCGATGCAGGGGACGCGGGTTCGTGCCCCGGTCCGGGAAGATCCCACATGCTGCGGAGCGGCTGGGCCCGTGAGCCACGGCCACTGAGCCTGTGCGCCCGGAGCCTGTGCTCCACAATGGGAGAGGCCACAACAGTGAGAGGCCCACGTACCGCAAATATATATATATATATGTATATACATATATATATATATACACACACATACATATATATATATGTATATACATATATATATACACATATATATATCATAAATACAGTCAATAGACAAATACAGTCAATAGACAAACAACAATTAGGGAAGATATTCTCAACATATATAGAAGGCAAAAGATTAATATAAAGATTTCCTAAAATAAGCATATAAAATTAGTAGCCAAAGGAAAGATGAAGCAATTTACTTTTTTAAAAAATAAACTCTATTTTGTAAAAAAAAAAACAAAAAACAGAAAAGGATGCTCAACAAAACCACCAAATTTTAATAAAAATCAAAACAAAAAATTGTTCATCTATCAGATTATTTAAAATGTAAGACTATTAATGTACAGTACTATTGATATATTAGTGATATCATTTTACCGAAAATGTTGATTTCTACAGAACTAATCCAAATATCTTGCATGTATATGAATGTTTGCTGCAACACTGTTATAATGAGCACATATTACTAATAACATAAATGTCCTTATGAGGGAATGATTAAGTAAACTATGATTCACTCATATAAAAGAAAATTACAAAATCATTATATATAATTACCAATAGCAAAGAGATCTAACATAATGTTCTAGGAAAAGAGATTTTAACAGAAGCAAAATCGCGAGTTGCAAAATTATGTACAAGAAAGTATATTTTATTCCATGTGTGTTAAAAACAATTATGTTTGTGTTTACACACACATAAACACACAAAAATATTTTGCATATTCATATCAAATTTTTCCTGATTGTCACCTATGGGTTGTTAAGAGATTGGAGAATTAAAGCAGAGCTTTTACTTTTTTATCATGTATGCTGCTTTAGTTTTTAACTACTAGACTTTTTACATGAGAATAAATTGATGTGCTACTAGTTTTCTTACATTTTTTAGTTCTGAAAGAGAGAAAATATAAATGGTTTGATACCAAAATTATTCCAAATTTTAATTATTTTAGAAAAGTTTTACATAGAGTGAAAATTTCCATAAAGCTATATTTTAAAAATTCAATGATGGGCAAGTAAATGTATTGAATTTTTGTTATTGTTTTCTTTTGTTTTGTTTAATGTTTTATTACTAAGAAGTTCTTTTTTTTTTTATTCAAACAAAGTCACAAAAATTATAATCATCCTCATCAGTTCACTCAGTCCCATGTAATTGTTCTTTTTCATCTTGATCTTTTGTTAGCACTTTTATGAATTCATCAGTTTTCCATTAGAGTCCTGAAAATGCTTATTCATTCAGTTCAGCAGTATAGTCAGTTACCAGAAACCTGTGCTTGTCAGTCTTTTCCATGAATTCCTTGAAGATGAAACCCTTTTATAGGAACATTTTTGCAAAAGCATCAGAGTACACCCAGAACTGTCTGTAAATGACAAAAGACTCAAAAATGACCACAGTTAAAGATTTGATGAGAGTTCATAATAATGCAATTGACAAGGAAATTTAGTTATTTCTGAGATATACATTTTAAAATAATAACTAGAATTATGACTTATAACATTATACCAGAACATATAAGATTTTTAGGAATTTCATGTAATGTCTGAAACATTTATATTAACATATTTCCATACAAATAACCCAACAAAAGTTTAGTATTTTTTTAAATTTTTTAATTAAATTTTATTTTTTTATACAGCAGGTTCTTATTAGTCATCAATTTTATACACATCAGTGAATACAGGTCAATCCCAATCACCCAATTCATCACACCACCATCCCCACCCCACCGCGGCTTCCCCCAACTTGGTGTTCATAAGTTTGTTCTCTACATCTGTGTCTCACCTTCTGCCCTGCAAACTGGTTCATCTGTACCATTTTTCTAGGTTCCACATACATGCGTTTATATACGATATTTGTTTTTCTCTTTCTGACTTACTTCACTCTGTATGACAGTCTCTAGATCCATCCACGTCTCAACAAATGACCAAATATCATTCCTTTTTATGGTTGAGTAATATTCCATTGTATATATGTACCACAAATTCTTTATCCATTTGTCTGTCAGTGGGCATTTAGGTTGCTTCCATGACCTGGCTATTGTAAAGAGTGCTGCAGTGAACATTGGGGTGCATGTGTCTTTTTGAATTATGGTTTTCTCTGGGTATATGCCCAGTATTGGGATTGCTGGATCATATGGTAATTCTATTTTTATTTTTTAAGGAACCTCCATACTGTTCTCCATGGTGGCTGTATCAATTTACATTCCCACCAACAGTGCAAGAGAGTTCTCTTTTCTCCACACCCTCGGCAGCATTTGTTGTTTGTAGATTTCCTGATGATGCCCATTCTAACTGGTGTGAGGTGATACCTCATCATAGTTTTGATTTTCATTTCTCTAATAATTAGTGATGTTGAGCAGCTTTTCATGTGCTTCTTGGCCATCTGTATGTCTTCTTTGGAGAAATGTCTATTTAGGCCTTCTGCCCATTTTTGGATTGGGTTGTTTGTTTCTCTGATATTGACCTGCATGAGCTGTTTATATATTTTGGAGATTAATCCTTTATCTGTTGATTTGTTTGCAAATATTTTCTGCCATTCTGAGGGTTGTCTTTTCTTCTTGTTTATGGTTTCCTTTGCTCTGCAAAAGCTTTGAAGTTTCAATAGGTCCCATTTGTTTATTTTTGTTTTTATTTCCATTACTCTAGGAGGTGGACCAAAAAAGATCTTGCTGTGATTTATGTCAAAGACTGTTCTTCCTATGTTTTCCTCTTAGAGTTTTATAGTGTCCAGTCTTACACTTAGATCTCGAATCCATTTTGAGTTTATATTTGTGTATGGTGTTAGGGAGTGTTCTAATTTCATTCTTTTACATGTAGCTGTCTAGTTTTCCCAGCACCACTTGTTGAAGAAACTGTCTTTTCTCTATTGTATATCCTTGCCTGCTTTGTCATAGATTAGTTGACCATAGGTGTGTGGGTTTATCTCTGGGCTTTCTATCTTGTTCCATTGATCTGTTTCTGTTTTTGTGCGAGTAGTATATTGTCTTGATTACTGTAGCTTTGTAGTATAGTCTGAAGTCAGGGAGTCTGATTCCTCCAGCTCCATTTTTTTTCACTCAAGACTGCTTTGGCTATTCGGGGTCTTTTGTGTCTCCATACAAATTTTAAGATTTTTTTGTTCTAGTTCCGTAAAAAATGCCATTGGTAATTTGATAGAGATTACATTGAATCTGTAGATTGCTTTGGGTAGTATAGTCATTTTCACAATATTGATTCTTCCAATCCAAGAACATGGTATATCTCTGCATCTGTTGGTGTCATCTTTAATTTCTTTCATCAGTGTCTTATACTTTTCTGCATACAGGTCTTTTGTCTCCCTAGGTAGGTTTATTCCTAGGTATTTTATTCTTTTTGTTGCAGTGGTAGATGGGAGTGTTTCCTTAATTTCTCTTTCAGATTTTTCATCATTAGTGTATAGGAATGCAAGAGATTTCTGTGCATCAATTTTGTATCCTGCAACTTTACCGAATTCATTGATTAGCTCTAGTAGTTTTCTGGTGGCATTTTTAGGATTCTCTATGTATAGTATCATGTCATCTGCAAACAGTGACTGTACTACTTCTTCTTTTCCAATTTGTATTCCTTTTATTTCTTGTTCTTCTCTGATTGTCGTGGCTAGGACTTCCAAAACTATGTTGAATAATAGTGGTGAGAATGGACATCCTTGTCTTGTTCCTGATCTTAGAGTAAATGCTTTCAGATTTTCACCATTGAGAATGATGTTTGCTGTGGGTTTGTTGTATATGGCCTTTATTATGTTGAATTAGGTTCCCTCTATGCACACTTTCTGGAGAGTTTTTATCATAAATGGTGTTGAATTTTGTCAAAAGCTTTTTCTGCATCTATTGGCATGATCATATGGTTTTTATTCTTCAATTTGTTAATATGGTGTATCACATATGGTGTATCCGTATATTGAAGAATCCTTGCATCCCTGGGATAAATCCCACTTGATCATGGTGTATGACCATTTTAATGTGTTGTTGGATTCTGTTTGCTAGTGTTTTGTTGAGGATTTTTGCATCTACGTTCATCAACGATATTGGTCTGTAATTTTTCTTTTTTGTAGTATCTTTGTGTGCTTTGGGTTTCAGGGTGATGATGGCCTCTTAGAATGACTTTGGGAGTGTTCCTTCCTCTGCAGTGTTTTGGAAGAGTTTGAGAAGGATGGGTGTTAGCTCTTCTCTAAATGTTTGATAGAATTTACCTGTGAAGCCATCTGGTCCTGGGATTTTGTTTGTTGGAAGATTTTTAATCACAGTTTCAATTTCATTACTTGAAATTGATGTGACTGGTCTGTTCATATTTTCTGTTTCTTCCTGGTTCAGTCTTGGAAGGTTATACCTTTCTAAGAATTTGTCAATTTCTTCCAGGTTGTCCATTTTATTGGCATAGAGTTGCTTGTAGTAGTCTCTTACTATGCTTTGTATTTCTGCGGTGTCTGTTGTAACTTCTCCTTTTTCATTTCTAATTTTATTGATTTGAGTCCTCTCCCTCTTTTTCTTGATGTGTCTGGCTAATGGTTTATCAATTTTTTTATCTTCTCAAAGAAGCTGCTTTTAGTTTTATTGATCATTGCTATTGTTTTCTTTGTTTCTATTTCATTTATTTCTGCTCTGCTCTTTATGATTTCTTTGCTTTTGCTAACGTTTGGTTTGTTCTTCTTTCTCTAATTCCTTTAGGTGTAAGGTTAGGTTGTTTGAGATTTTTCTTGTTTCTTGAGGTGGGCTTGTATAGTTATACACTTCCCTCTTAGAACTGCTTTTGCTGCATCCCATAGGTATTGGATCGTCATGTTTTCATTGTCGTTTGTCTCTAGGTATTTTTTGATTTCCTCTTTAATTTCTTCAGTGATCTCTTGGTTATTTAGTAATGTATCATTTAGCCTCCATGTGTTTGTGTTTTTTCATTTTTTTGCCTGTAATTGATTTCTAATCTCATAGCATTGAGGTCGGAAAAGATGCTTGATATGATTTCAGTTTTCTTAAATTTACCGCTGCTTGATTTGTGACCCAAAATGTGATCTATCCTGGAGAATGTTCCATGCACACTTGAGAAGAAAGCGTAATCTGCTGTTTTTGGATGGAATGTCCTATAAATATCAATTAAATCTAGCTGGTCTCTTGTGTCATTTAAAGCTTCTGTTTCCTTATTTATTTTCATTTTGGATGATCTGTCCATTGGTGTAAGTGAGGTGTTAAAGTCCCCCACTATTATTGTGTTACTGTCAGTTTCCTCTTTTAGAACTGCTAGCAGTTGCCTTATGTATTGAGGTGCTCCTATGTTGGGTGCATATATATTTATAATTGTTATATTTTCTTCTTGGATTGATCCCTTGATCATTATGTAGTGTCCTTCCTTGTCTCTTGTAACATTCTTTATTTTAAAGTCTATTTTATCTGATGTGAGTATGGCTACTCCAGCTTTCTTTTGATTTCCATTTGCAAGAAATATCTTTCCAACACCTCACTTTAAGTCTGTATGTGTCGGGGCTTCCCTGGTGGCGCAGTGGTTGAGAGTCCGCCTGCCGATGCAGGGGACACGGGTTCATGCCCCTATCCCGGAAGATCCCACATGCCGCGGAGCGGCTGGGCCCGCGAGCCATGGCCGCGGAGCCTGTGTGTCCGGAGCCTGTGCTCCGCAACGGGAGAGGCCACAGCAGTGAGAGGCCCGCGTACAGCAAAAAAAAAAAAAAAAAAAAAAATAAGTCTGTATGTGTCGGTAGGTCTGAAGTGGGTCTCTTGTAGAGAGCATCTAGATGGGTCTTGTTTTTGTATCCATTCAGTGAGCCTGTGTCTTTTGGTTGGAGCATTTAATCCATTCAAGTTTAAGGTAATTATCGATATGTATGTTCCTATTACCATTTTCTTAATTGTTATGGGTTTGTTTTTGTAGGTCATTTTCTTTTCTTGTGTTTCCTGCTTAGAGAGGTTCCTTTAGCATTTGTTTTAGAGCTGGTTTGGTGGTGCTGAATTCTCTTAGCTTTAGCTTGTCTGTAAAGCTTTTGATTTCTCCATCGAATCTGAATGAGATCCTTGCTGGGTAGAGTAATCTTGGTTGTAGGTTCTTCCCTTTCATCACTTTAAGTATATCATGCCACTCCCTTCTGGCTTGTAGAGTTTCTGCTGAGAAATCAGCTGTTAACCTTATGGGAGTTCCCTTGTATGTTATTTGTCTTTTTTCCCTTGTTGCTTTCAATAATTTTTCTTTGTCTTTAATTTTTGTCAATTTGATTACTATGTGTCTCAGCATGTTTCTCTTGGGTTTATCCTGTATGGGACTCACTGCGCTTCCTGGACTTGGGTGGCTATTGCCTTTCCCCTGTTAGTGAAGTTTTCGACTATAATTTCTTCACATATTTTCTTTGGTCTTGTCTCTCTTCTCCTTCTGGGACTCCTATAATGCGAATGTTGGTGCGTTTAATGTTGTCCCTGAGGTCTCTTAGGCTCTCTTCATTTCTTTTCATTCTTTTTTCTTTAGTCTGTTCTGCAGCGGTGAATTCCACCATTCTCTCTTCCAGGTCACTTATCCGTTCTTCTGCCTCAGTTATTCTGCTATTGATTGCTTCTAGTGTGGTTTTCTTTTCAGTTATTTTATTGTTCATCTCTGTTTGTTCTTTAATTCTTCTAGGTCGTTGTTAAACATTTCTTGCATCTTCTCGATCTTTGCCTCCATTCTTTTTCCGAGGTCCTGGATCATCTTCACTATCATTATTCTGAATTCTTTTTCTAGAAGGGTGCCAATTTCCACTTCATTTAGTTGTTTTTCTGGGGGTTTTATCTTGTTCCTTCATCTGGTACAGAGCCCCCTGCCTTTTCATCTTGTCTGTGTTTCTGTGTGTGGTTTTTGTTCCACAGGCTGCAGGATTATAGTTCTTCTTGCTTCTGCTCTCTGCCCTCTGGTGGATGAGGCTATCTAAGAGGCTTGTGTAAGTTCCCTGATGGGAGGGACTGGTGGTGGGTAGAGCTGACTGTTGCTCAGGTGTGCTGAGCTCAGTAAAACTTTAATCCACTTGACTGCTGATAGGTGGGGCTGGGTTCCCTCCCTGTTGGTTGTTTGGCCTGACCCAACCCAACACTGGAGCCTACCTGGGCTTTTGGCGGGGCTAATGACAGACTCTGGGAGGGCTCACGTCAGGGAGTACTTCCCAGAACTTCTGCTGCCAATGTCCTTGTCCCCTCAGTGAGCCACAGCACCCCCTGCCTCTGCAGGAGACCCTCCAACACTAGCAGGTAGGTCTGGTTCATTCTCCTATGGGGTCACTGCTCCTTCCCCTGGGTCCCCATGTGCACACTTTGTGTGTGCCCTCCAATAGTGGAGTCTCTGTTTCCCCCAGTCCTGTCGAAGTCCTGCAATGAATTCCCACTAGGCTTCAAAGTCTGATTCTCTAGGAATTCCTCCTCCTGTTGCCAAACCCCCAGGTTGGGAAGCCTGACGTGGGGCTCAGAACCTTCACTCCACTGGGTGGACTTCTGTAGTCTAAGTGTTCTCCAGTCTGTTAGTCACCCACCCAGCAGTTATGGGATTTGATTTTGCTGTGATTGTGCCCCTCCTACTGTCTCATTGTGGCTTCTCCTTTGTCTTTGGATGTGGGGGTATATTTTTTGGTGAGTTCCAGTGTCTTCCTGTCGAGGATTGTCCAGCAGCTAGTTGTGATTCTGGTGTTCTCGCAAGAGGGATTGAGAGCACCTCCTTCTACTCTGCCATCTTGGTTCCTCTTCCTAGATTTCTTAATTACAGGAATTCTCTTGAGCATCTAGCCTCCCCTTAGACAAACTAGAGCTGGTGGATTGATGACTACTCTGGTTACAGCTGTGCAGGGAAGCTCAGCTGGTTATTTTAGCAATTTTTGTTATTTAGATATGCCATTTCTTCATAAAATATTACACTTTTAGAATTTTCATACTGTGAATATATAAATTAAAAAAATTGTATCCTGAATTCATTACTTTAGGTGAAATGATCAAAAGAGGCATTAGAATTTACTATGAATTCTTTTCTTTTTGAAGTATAGTTTGTGGACAATATTATATAAATTATAGGTGTACAATATAGTAATTGACAATTTGTAAAGGTTCTATTCCATTTATAGTTATTGTAAAATATTGGCAGTATTCCCTGTGTTGTACAGTATGTCCTTGCACTTTTTAAAAAATGTGTAATAGTTTGAGACCTCAGGAATGGTAATGAACATAAAATGAGGGCTAATAGCAAATGAAACAACCCCAAACATTTTCCCAATGACTAAGCTACAAAATGTGATTTAATATAATTAAATTGCATATGTTTTATTTTTTTGTCTTTTTATTTTATGAGCAGCTGTATCATTCACTACTGGAATTTTAAAGAATGGTAATTGTCAAAGAACGTTAAGCCCTTGTATGTTCTTTCATATTCAAGTAGAGAGAAAGCATTTCTAGTGGAGTTTGCAATCCATATTTTTTGCAAACCATATGCTGACCCTGAGAAGCCCTCAATGAATAGTAGCCCTTTCTGTTCCCTGGTTTCTGAATAGACTGAATGGTAATAATAGCTAACATTTTTACAGTTCTTGTAATGTACCAGATGAGAGTCTAAGTTACACTCTTCTTTTTTCCTCAGAACTGTAGGAGGTGACTGGAATTTTATTCTCATTTTACAGATTAGGAAAGTGAGGAAGAAAGAAGTGAAATAAGTCAGCCAAGATCATATATCCGGTAAGTAGCGGGGCTCTGATTTGAATCTAAGTTATTAGACTTCAAGGTTTATTTCTTTTTCTTTCTTCCTTTTTGTTTTGTTTGTAGTGTTGTGATTATTTCTGCGTTTAGACTGTACTTCAGATATCAAATCAATTTATAAATGAAGAAAGTGTTTACAGAGCTGAGATTCAAATCCAGGCAGTGTGATTCAGAAGCCAGGCTCTGAACCACTGCTTTGTACTGTGTCTTATTTCTATATCTATATCTATGTTTATATATACCTATCAATCTATATTTACATAGCATATATATGGATATCTGAGCTTAATTTGCATAGCATGCAAAACACACACAGTTATTGTATTTCAGAGAAAATATATAGGTACCTTATTATAACTTACACTTTCCCAAAAACTAGCTCATCAGGCGTAATGGAGACTGACACGTGGAGCTCATCTTGTTTGCGGGGCCTGTGTATGGGATTGGTTCCTTTGCTGTGAACTAGAGACAGCTTAATGTGGCCATCTGGGATTGAAAACCAAGGGAGGTCCCTTATTCCCCAAGCAGAAAGAGAACCTTATGAAACAGCATAGTCAATCATGCAGCACTTTAGGGAGTCAAGTGAGAGTTTTGCCTCTAAGAATCTGTGGAACTGAACACAGCACTCTTCTGTCTTATCACCGATGGCAATTGGTCATTCATGGGTTGGGATTTGTGGTGACAAGAAAGGTGGTATGGATTATGGACAAAGTTATTCAACTTGGCTAAGCTTAAATTTCCCCCTGTATAATTTAGGAATAGGAACTAAACACTCTACTGTTTGTAATAAGTTTCTGGTAAGTAGTAAGTCCCCAGTGAAAACACAAATTACCACAAATTAAAAATTATTATAATCAGCATCATGAGTAAAGTGATCTTTCTTGAGAGGAAGGAGAAAGTGCAAACTGTATAGGTTAGAGCAGAACAGGAGCATAATCTGAAGATGATCTTGAGGAAACATGCCCTGGGGATGTAAAATTAAAGAACAAGAAGTGCAGGGAATGGAAGGGAGACCAAGGACCCTGTTCATCCTACACCTACAGTTAAAAGAATCTGGAGACAGATGCTGAGATTTGAAGAACTACTTTCATTTTTAAATTCAGCATTTTTTGGAAAGGCTCTAGAATGACAATTCTCTAGAACTATAAAAAAAGTTCTTAAGGGGCTTCCCTGGTGGTGCAGTAGTTGAGAGTCCGCCTGCCGATGCAGGGGACACGGGTGCATGCCCCGGTCCGGGAAGATCCCACACGCTGCGGAGCAGCTGTGCCCATGAGCCATGGCCGCTGAGCCTCTGGAGCCTGTGCTCTGCAACGCACAACAGTGAGAGGCCTGTGTACCACAAAAAAAAAAAAAAAAAAAAAAAAAAAATTCTTAAAAATATTTTTAATTCTTTTATGTCAGAATATTTACATTGAAATCTGGAAGTTAATTCTCAGGGCAAAAATTTCATAATTGGGAACAGGTCATTATGAGCCCTTATGGAAAACTCTGTTATAGCTATTAAAAAAAAAAATATATATATATATATATATATATATAGCCATGGTATAGACACAGTATTGTTATCTAAAATCTCCTCTTGTTGCACTGGCAATAAATATCGGTAGAGTGTTGTCCACACAGGGGTAAGTGTGAGTATTAATGAAAAGTTTAATCCTTCTCTTTCATAAATTGAAAGGAGTCAAGCAAAGACATCTCTTAAAAGTCAATGAGAAATACAAGATACAAAAATAAGCTAAGGATTAAAAACATTATATATGCAGAGGTCCTAATAAATTTATAAGGAGGGAATTACTCTTATGTCTGCCTGAGTTTATACTGACCCAAGTTCATTAGAAGATATACATGTATGCTTGTTGTTATATTGTTTTTAATAGCAAAACTGGAATCAAAGTAAAATCAATAGACTTAATTATGATAATCCAATGCAAAAGACATCAGTTACTAATTGGAAAGAATAAGGTAGATCTAGGTATATAGACATGGAAAAAAACAATCTAAGGTAAAATACTTAAAAAGAATAAGTTACAGATTTGTGTGTGTGTGTGTAATTGTGTGTATGTCTATGTCTAAAACTACATCTATGGGTGTGTGTATATATAATAAGCTGTTTGTATGAAAGGTGTATATATGTAGCTATATGCTAACATACACTTGTTTATGTTCAGAACATTTGTGGAAATGTACAAGAAAATGTGAAAAGTGGTTACCCATATGAACTTGGAAGGTGAAAGCGAGAAATCAGAAGATTTTAATTTTATTATTCATCAGTCTAATAGCTTTTCAGAATTTTTTCCATGCATGCACATATTTTCTTACAGTATCTTAAGGTTATTTAAAAACTTTGTTTCTGTTGTTTACTTCCTCGAGAACTTTATATACACTATTCCTCTCTATCACATACAACAGTATACTTCTCATTTCTGGTGGAGAAAAGAAGGACTGGATGTTTCCTTTAGTCCTGGTCAGGGCAAATAAAGCAGTGAGAACAAAATGGAGAACAGTACACAATGGAAAAGCAAGCAATTGAAATTTAAAACTTCCGATTCTGACTTCATGGGTTTTATTTGCTGAAACCTCAGATGGACTACACAGGGGAAGAGTGATAACTCTAACTATAAAAGGAAATAATAGAAATGTAACTGGAAAAAGAGGGCGATTATACTTAGTAGTAGAGAAGGGGATTTTAAAAAGAATAAACTTTTAAAAAAGAAAATAATTATATAAAAACAGCTATCATGGCCCTTAATAGCAGGCCTGAGGAAAGCAAATACCAGTGCAAAGGCTGTTAATGCTGATCTCATCAGGTTGATCAGGAAGTTCATGTTTCTTGGAAGAAGTGCAACCCATAGCTGTAATTTCTACTTCTATAACTACTCTATTTTGGACAGAATGGAAAAGAGTCACTGCAACTATGAACCCATTCAGATCATTCCTTCCCTGCCTAGGGGCCCTATAGTGTGGAAAAGCAACATAAAAGAAAGTGTGCCTATCTCTCCAATAAACCACTAAAACTCTCAGTCAAAATGTTAAGTCTAAGAAGCAGGTTGCAAAGAAATTTGTATGAAACAAATACAAGGCAAAACTACATATTTCTATGCATGCATGAGAATGTGAATGTGAATACGTGAATATGCGCAAAAAGATCTGGAACTTTAGAAATTAAACTCCCTATGGTTACCTCTTAAGATGGGAGAATGAGTTTGTGTATTTTACGTGGAGAGATACTAATTTATTTGTTTTTTGAGTTTTAATGATAAGGTTTTATTATGATTTCATATATTATTTTTAAGAGTTTATAAAAAGGATAGATGAATAAGTTAATGATAGACAGCTAGACAGATATACTACAGGAGAAAAAAGTATGATCTACCAAATTTAAGATTTTATTTGATATTTTTAATCTAGATTAGAATTTCGAAGAACTCTTACCCCTTTGAGAAGCTAAATAAAATGTGTTATGTTTTTATTCCCAATGCCAATATGGGCACTTACTTTGGTCCTTAAGCCTACAGAAGATAGGTGAATTTATCTGCTCTGCAAATCACATTCCATTGTATTGAGCTACAGTCTACACTGCAGGGAAAGAATTAGCAAGTAAATCATTGGGTAAATAGTAATTCTTGTCTCCCAATCCAGTTGGTTAATAAAGTTAGTACTTTTTCTCCATCTACTGACTGTCTATCTTAGTTCTCAGTTAGTTCAAAACTCAGGGAGGAAGAGGGGTGTTGTTTAGTAAGCTTCTTTTAAATATTTCACATTTCATAAAGCATAAGGATGCATGTTCTGCCTCCATGGAAGATAAGCCACAATTGATAATATTTTGAATAACAAATATAACCTCATAGAATTCCCCCAAATATAATAAGATATCAGTCATTCATATCCTCTAAGTAAAATGAAATAACTCTAGAAATTAATATCGAGAGTTTAAAATGAAAACTTCCCAATCAATGGAAGTTTGAAAATAAAATAATTTTCCTAAATAAGAAAAATATTTTTGAAAAATTAATGTGTTTGTCATAGCTGAACAAAATGTCAAATGTTTGAATCAGAGAATAAAAACATTTTTAAAACAGCAAACTTTATAATTTCCAGAATAATCCATGCATCCTAAGTATTCAGAATTAATATTAATATGATTTTCAGACAAATTTATCTTAAACTCGATATCCAAAAGAAGACAGGGAAAAGGAAGGGCTTACTTAAAGTTACTACCTTTTTAAGGCTACTTTTCCAAAGTTGTTTGGAATTAGCAAGGCAGTAGAATATCAAAAGATTATTAAAGCACTTATCTCACCAAATGGTATTCTAATCTCTTTGTTCCTCAGTATACTTCCTTAAACCTAGTTTCTGTTTGTTATACCTGTGTGAAAGCATTCCTGCTTCAGAGTCAAGAGTGTACTCCTAGGGGAAAGTTATAATTAGAAATGGCTCCTTAAAGCTCTGTGGCAGGCAGAAGACTTGTCTTTTACTTGTTTCCATGATTTCTGTAATGTTGCCTTATGTTATCAGTCAGGTTTCCAACATGACCCTCAAATTGAATCATTGGAAGAGAGTTTAATGCATAGACTATTTATAGAGATTTGGGCAGGAAACCAAATAAGGAAAACATAGTAGCGGAGTATCCTCATACTAGCAACAGTGCATCAGGAACATACTGAGGCTCAAGTGTTGAGCAGAGGAATTTGTAGAATAACCCAGAGAGAGAGCTGTCATGGGACATAGCCAGCCAAAGAAGAGCCCACAGAAGAGAGCCAGGATTTTCCTTATTCTCCTCCTTCTTTTGGTGCTTCTGCCAGAGCTCTTTGTTCTCTAGTCTTAACTGGATGGAGCACAACGGATCCCATTGGTGAAATTCATAGAGGTCAGTCTCCTAGGGCATAAAGCTGAGTAGAGAAGGCTGAACATGTATCTTGAGGGACAAAGGAGAGTTAGGAAACATGGCAAACGGCATTTGGCATCAATACTAAGCCTCAGAACCAACAGACTTATACAATAATGTGTCATCTTTTTTTTTTTGGCCGCACTTTACGGCATGATCTTAGTTCCCTGACCAGGGATTGAACCCATGTCCCCTGCGTTGAAAGGCGGATTCTTTACCACTGGACCACCAGGGAAGTCCCTAATGTTTCATCTTTGAAAGAGTATACCATTTCCTCAACAATAAGATAGGGTAGTGAGGACACTGATAATATTGAACCAGTGGTAGAGTTCAACGTTTTGCATTGTGTTTGGTTTTCTTGGTAAGCCATACTGAGAAATATGTTAACATCTTAATAAAATAGACTCACAGCTGAGTCAGGCAATTTAAGCATGCCTTTCTCCTTACCCAAGAGAAAACCTTCAAGAAACACAATGTGAAAACAAAAATATGACATCCAACCAAGATCTTACAGCATACACTTCACGGGAAGAGGCAGTCAATTTCAGTCTGAGTATGAGGTTGCTTAGATTATGCAATGAATTTGAGATAGCATTGTAAATATAAATTGGCTTAAGGAAATAAGAAATATTTTAATTGGTAAGTATTAGTAGATTTTGTCATTCTAAATAAGTTAAGCATTATGACAATTTCCTGCTTCTTGGAATCTGAGAAGGGTATAAGCTAACAGAACGAAGTCCCATTTCTGATCTAATCAGAGATGGATCTAGTTGAGAGTTGTTCTGCTCTACCAGACAGAGTTGACAATTTCATCCAAATCAGGGAACAAGGCTGGTATAGTATGTTTTGGACAAAATTTAGGGGAAAGCTATGGGGAAAAGGAGGACTAGTGTGGTATACATGTTGCTTGTTGAGATGATGTTTGAGATCCAACTGGAAATCCATTACTTTCTACAACATCTACAACAAACACTGGGAAATAAATATAATTAAAGTTGGGATACCAAGATAGTCAAGTAATAGTCCAAGAGAAGACATTAATAATAATATTATATAATATAAAGTACCTTTATTCATTTTTACTTAAAGGGGTATTTGTTGTGTGCTAGGCACTGTTTTAGGCACTAAGAATACAAAATAAACAAAACACACAAGAATCTGACCTAGTGGAGTTTACATTGAAGTACCCAAGACAGATAATGAATAAATAAAACAGAAAACAGAATACAAGTAATGATATGTAATAGGAAGAAAAATAAAGTAGGCTAAGGATATAAAGTCACTGGAAATTCTGCTTCAGATAATGTGGCAACAAGCTGACATTTGAACATGAACGTGAATTAAGTCTGAGAGCCAGTTATGCAAATATCTGAGGAAGAATATTCCAGATGAAGGAAACATCAAGGGCAAAGATCTTGAAATGGATTGATAATTGGCATGTTTGATAAACAGCAAGGTGTCCACTGTATTCTAAGCATGGGAGAGAAACAGAGACTGATAGAGAAGTAGTCAGGAGCCAAACATATAGAGCTATTTAGGCAAAGGGAAAGAGTTTGAATTTTATTCTAAATATGGGGGGATTTGGAGTAGAATAATAAGATGACCTGAGTCAAAAAAAAATAGTCACTCTGTATTCTCTAGAAAGAATAGTCTAAGGGAGGAAGATTTATTCAGGGAGACTAGTTAGGGAGCGATTATAGTAGTTTACATGAAAGATGATGATGATTTTATGCCCTTAGAACTTGTGACCTGTTCTTTCAGTACTCCTTCCATGTATTTTATGCCTGTTTTGAAATCAAACTCTATTCCTTCCTATATTTTTCAGATAATCATACAGTTTTTTCACTTAGATGTAAGAGGGCCAATTGAAACACTGGGTCAGGAAAACATATATAACCTAAATGCGATTTGACACCTGCAATAAGTCTCTTGATGGTTTCTCTTAGTACTTGCCAAAACATTCCCCAATTACTACTTTGCATTTTCTTCATAAGACTCAGCATCATCTTCTGTCATCTCTGGACCAGCTGTTCTGATTGTGAAACTTCAAATAGTTTCTCTAATCACCAACCTCCCATGACTGTGTTTTAAGTTCTGAAAACAACCTGGGATAAATTTAGAAATCAAGAACAAAGCACATATGAGATTCTAGATTTAACAGCTTGTGCCTTTTAATGGCATCTGTCATCATGTATTTGAAAAACTATTTATCACCACAATTCCCTACTGTACTGTTTTGAAATGATGGCCTTTTTATCTTCTTCACCCAAGTATTTCATGTAAGCAAAATCACTAGGATGAGAATAGGAATATCATATTTGATAAATAACCAATTTCTGTGTGGATTGGAAAAACTTAAAGGTTTCTGGCATCAGATAGATAAAAGTAAACATGAGATTTCCTCCAATATTTTAAAATATTTATATCCAACATTACCAGGTCACATATCAAGTTAGACTTTTTTCAGCTTCACACAAGCATGGACAACGTGTGATATAGCAGAACAGAGTGGCTTGTAAGAGTAAGAGGGTTCACATTAATGGTTTATTCTATGCCATTGGGCATGAGCATCAACCATATGGGCTACAATTATCTCATGTGAGAAATTAGAAATTTCAATTAAGCATATTTAAGTTCCCTTTGCAGTATGAATATGTATACCTTTTTGAGCAATGAGATAAATCTTCCAGGTTTAGTTCCCCAACAAGATGATAGCATGAATCACTAAGAAAAAGGATACATTAGATCTTTAGCTCTACTGGTTCAGTGCAATCCATTATCAAGACAGATTTTTACTCCTGAAGTGCTTATTAAATTAGTAACACACAATACAAAGTAATTTAGCTTGTAATTTTTAGTATTTGCACAATGGGATTCTGTTCTGTACTTTTAGAAAAATAAATCATTATTTTTACACATTTTAAGAACATAAGTCTGGTAAGATTCTCTTTACAATAAATGATATTTTTTTCTCTTCCACCTGCATTAATAATACAAGTTTCCTGTCCTCTTTTTTTTCAGCATCTCCCCAGTGTTCTTCTCTGAGAGTGTCAAAATTAGTTTGCTAGCAGTAGATTATAAAGCAAACTAATCTCATCAGCATGAGGATGTTATTGGGCTCAAAATCTTGCCTGTCTGTGGATACATTTTTTGTCAGGGTCCTGCCATCTCTCTCTCCACAAATTTTCTGCAGGCACTTTGCTGAAATGAACAAGGCAACTCTGTGAAATGTAACATGCTGTTATGTACTATTCTTTCCTGTTATATTCGCTTTACAGAAACTCTACAGGCCACATCAATTTAAACTATGAATAAACTCCATATTATCATGGAATGATAATTCAGGACATTTTAATTTTGTAGACAGTTTCCCGTCTATAGAAAACTAATATTTAATTTCACAGGGAAATGTTTAGTATAAGTATGTGTCAGTTTGCCATTGTGGTGTTTTCTGTCAGTTTCCTATCCCCTGTGTTCTGAGTGATAGTGATTGATGCATCAGTAGGACAAACCAAGGTGCCCTGTTCAACCCTTCAGGCAGCTAAACTGGCATCTTCCTGCAGTGAGATAACAGCCAGTATAGGCATGAGCACTAGCAGAGAACTGAGTTAGTTCTACAGTTTTAGAAATAGTGAACTCAGTTTTTTTTTTTCAAGGAAAGGACAAATCATCTGTTAGTCATAGTCATAAACATGTGCAGGTCAAAATTAACTTTCTAAAGCTTCACCCTACACCCCCCCCCAACACACACACACACAGACACACACAAAGCAGAGGACCAATTGAGGCAGCGTGAATGATACATGTGTTACTATCAATTTCCAATAACAAGATGTATCAGTAAGTTATCCGGATAGTGACCTCCCTTCACTTTCTTTTATCTGGTTAAATATAGCATTGGGTGCTTTGTTAAAAAGGTTTTGTTTGTTTTTTTTCCTTCATCAGGGAGACTTTCTTCTACTCTTCCTTACATTTGGACACTGTCATGTTCTTAGACAAGAATATGACAAATACCCTTATTCAATTAGTTAACAAATCGCAGAGGTATATATGTAATAACATAGAGGGGATATCACCTCTATCAATTTCCTTGATTTAGAGTTGCTAGGTTTTATGGTGATTCCTATGTTAACTTCAGATTTCAGCTGTCAATTTTATTTTACCTCTCTTCCATGTACACATTATTTCCATCTGTTACAGCAGAGTGCCAATTATTTTGTACTATAGCTTGTTAGAATTTAGTAAACCTTAAGTGTAGATGAAACTACACAAGGAGAAATGAGGATTTATGTGGCTTATGAGTATGTTTTAAGAAAAGCATACCTAGACATTTATAAAAGTAAGTTTATCTGCCTACATATCTTATTTGAAGTGATGAGAATTGCCATACAGTTTACAGAAACCACTGAAATTATTTCATTCAGTCCTATGACTCTTGAAACAATTTGATATAGTGATAAAATGCATTCACTATTTGCTATCCCTTCTCAGTGTGTTTGTTTTTAACTGGCTGTTTTTTAACTTGGAAATTGTTTGATGTGTATTTATCTTCTATTGATACTTGATGTGAATATTGTGGTATTTCTTGTGCATAAAATGAGATGTTAGTTTAGGGATACATTTTTGAAATATTCTTTACCCTCAAGTATGTCACTGGTATTTTATACCCCTTGGTATACCTGTTTAACTGCTCCCCATTTCCTCTTTTTATTATACTCTCAGGTGGCATAGCTCTCTGAAGTTTCCCATGATTTATATTCTCCCCAACAGTTATTGCTATGGCTGCTGCTATATATAGACCCCCTCATTCCTTAACCATGGTGCCAAACTGAAGATTTATATTGGATTTAAGCACAATACTAAATGCACCTTTATGTATATCTTCATGTGACCATAACTTTAGAACCAAACAGCAACATATGTGTTCTTACAAATATAAAGATGATTTTTTGGATAAGTAAAAACATATTTAATATAAGGATTAATTTTGAAAGGCCAAAAGACAACGGATTTGAACATTAGATTGGATGCAAATTAGGTCCCAGGGTCCAATCTGGGTAATATTTAGTTTCCAAATGTAGAAATTCAGACTGAATTCCAAAATGATCTTTCATTACATCATTATATCAGTTAGACTCAAAGTGAATTAGCAGACATTTAAAAACCTTTTTATAAGAGTAGCTTTTTAACTTTGCTATAGATTTTTAATGAATCAACTTATTTTTTTACATCTTGATTTATAACTAGAATCTTTAGAAATAACAATATTCTAAGAAATGATTGGGTACCCATTACCACCCATGGCCTAGCAGTTTAGGATGATCATCATTAGATAAATTAGGTTCCCAATTGCCATAAACTAGAGATAAATTAGAACTCAGAAACCATTTTATTTTTAACGTAATTTGATCTCAAATGGGTAATCTTAATGAGAGTATCAAAATGATTCTTAAGAAGATTCCAATTAATTTACCGTGTGAGCTGAAGGGGAATGAACTGCACTAACATGAAGCAAAAAAAAAAAAAAAAAAGTAGAATTAATATAGCAAAAATTGTCATACTGAAAGCAATTACACTTATATTTTCAACAGAAAAATATTAGAAAACCTCAAGTGACTTGTTAGGGGGTATGACTATGGAACAAATTTTTAATAATCAGAAATATAAGCCAAATTGCTTTTTAAAATTAGTATTTATTTGAAATAAATGTGTTGTTAGATAAAACTGGTTGAAAAAAAAACTATCCCTGAAATGATTATTTTTTAGAAATTATTCCTTGACACTTTAAGACCTGTCCTACACCTCAGAGGCAAACACATTTAATATTTAGCTATTTTATGTGGTAATTATAGGTCAAAAGAATATGAATGTAGTGTTATATCTTGCTTAATCAATTTAAATCTTACCTGACAACTTCTTTCAAAAGTTTTAATCACTTTGACTCAATTTTACTCTCTATTTTCCTCTCAGTATAATTATGCCTCAATTTTTGCTTAAAAACATTGTGTTTCCATGATGACTTTTTAAATATTGTTCACTGCTGAGCCAAGAAAATGCATTTGATTACATTTACTTCCTCTACTTTTTTTTTTTTTTTTTTAACTGGAGTTAAAAATTCCCCCCTTTTGACTTGGTTTACTTTCAGCCCATAACTGTCACCCCAGAAATGCTCTGTAAAATGCCTCATGTTTTCATATGATCATAGCCTTTATCGCATTTTCAAGCATATTTTATTTTTCTGAATACCTGCCTAGTGGGGACATTTGACCTCCTGCTAAAATATGGCCTTTGTGTACTCTAGGCCTATTATACAACTATCATATGGATACTTCCTTTTTGCAACGATCCTGGGAATTTTTTTCACCTTTCTGCTGTGTTAGATCTCCTGTTGCCTGGATCACAGTTCTCTTCTATCTTGGTTTATTTTCTTGTTTTGACAGAAATCATCCTTAGGTAGCTTCCTGAAAAAGGTACAGGAGAGTCAAATTTTCTATACTTTGAAAGTCTAAATGTACTCTTATTCTTCTCTGATATTTATTGGGTAATCTGAAGGGATGGAGCATTTTAAGTTGTAAATAGATTTTTCCTCAGAATTTTGAAAACATTGTTCAAAATTCTTCTTGTTTCTACTGCTGCATTTGAGAATCTGTCATTCTGATTCACCATCCTTTGTACTGGACCTGCCTATTCTTTGAAATATTTTAGTGTTTGTCTCCTATTCACCCCATTAATGAGGGAGGGTCTCACACTGTATGGCTACAGGTATGTCTGAACATATGACCCCGACACTGAGCAGAGAAGATTAACAGGGTTTTATTAGTCACGTGTACTTACTGTCCAGGGGAGGAGGATACTTCAGGGAGGTGCACTTGGGTAAAGGGCAAGGGGCCAGGGGAGGCAGGCTTTTTAATACCAAGAGGTTGGGCTGTGCCTCACACCTGTGGGAGGATGTGATTGGCTTGTCTAAATCCCCTGGGCTGACAGGGAACTGAACCCCAGGGATAGGTAGGAACTCTGCCCGATCTCTTTGATAAGGAGCGTTGTTTGGCTAGGGAACCTCCTCTGCAGGAGCAGAGTGGGGTGGGGAGCAGGCCATTGATTGACACAGTCCAGATTTTACCAAATATTAAGGCAGTGAATAACATTAAATTGGGGACTTACACCCCAGTTAGGAATTTCCTCTTACTTTCTATGTTCTAAAATTTCATGGTAAAATGTTATAATAAGAGAGTCTTTTTCATTCCCTATACCAAGCATTTTTTGGACCCTATCTCTCTGAAAAACCATGTATCTATTTCTGAGATTTTTATTTTAATGATTGGTTTCAGAAGTTCCTTTCCTTTAGTTTCACTTTTCTCCTTTTGTTGAAGTTCTCATAGCCAGATTTTTGATTACTTCAATTACTCTACTAATTTCTAATCTGTTTCCTCCTACTGAACATCATCTTGTCTTTTTATTTTCCTGAGAGATAAGACTTGACTTTTCTTCCAAATATTTTTCTATTTTTATAGCTATTATATTTACATTTCCAAGACCCCTCTTCTTTTTCTCTAAATGATTTTTTAGTATTGTTTAATACTTCTCCAGTATCTCTGAAGACATTATTAATATATGTTTTTTCTTCATCATTGTCACCATTTCCTTTTTTCCATTTGCTTGCTTTGTCTAAATCATTCATCCTTGAATGTTGGCACCTCATTTATATTTACAAATGAGGTACTAAAAATTTATTGGAAGCTCTGTGTGCATTGAATTTACTGTAAAGCAGTCAGCTGTTCTGCCTCGGTGCAATAAATCTGGCTGCTGTTTTTCTGGATCTACTTAGGCAAAAGGTCAGGTAGTCCAAGATGAACCTAATGCACAAAATACATTCCACATTGTGCACCTACATTGGGTATAAAGCCTGGAGAAAATTATAGACTTTCCCCACCCCTACTTTTAATCAACTTTCCACCAGGCTCTCATTTTTTGCACCTGTACCCACACTCAAACAGTATCAAGTATGTCAGATCCTGAAGCATTCCAAAGGTTACACTGGCTTTTCCATTAGCCTGCCCATTCCTTCACTCCCACTCCAACTTGAAGGCAGTTAGGTATGACTTCTTCCTCTCTGCTCAGTCTTTCATCATTTATTCTTCTGCCTCATATATGCAAATACTGTGGGACAGGTTTGCAGATTTATCCTACTCCCATTGAAAATAGATTCTGGGGTATATAGTCTTGAATTTTTCCCTTTTTTTGATTTTCTTATTATTAAGGGAAATATCTTAAGGTTAAGATCAAGGGTACTGAAGCTCAAAAATACCTTTTTTGAGACATTCACAGAAAGATAGACAAAATGAAAAGGCAGAGGGCTATGTACCAGATGAAGGAACAAGATAAAACCCCAGAAAAACAACTAAATGAAGTGGAGATAGGCAATCTTCCAGAAAAGAATTCAGAATAATGATAGTGAAGATGATCCAGGACCTCAGAAAAACAATGGAGGTAAAGATAGAGAAGATGCAAGAAATGTTTAACAAAGACATAGAAGAATTAAAGAACAAACAAACAGAGATGAACAATACAATAACTGAAATGAAAAATACACTAGAAGGAATCAATAGCAGAAAAACTGAGACAGAAGAACGGATAAGTGACCTGTTAGACAGAATGGTGGAATTCACTGCTGCGGAACAGAATAAAGAAAAAAGAATGAAAAGAAATGAGGATGATCTCAGAGACCTCGGGGACAACATTAAACGCATCAACATTTGCATTATAGGGGTCCCAGAAGGAGGAGAGAGAGAGAGAGGACCCAAGAAAATATTTGAAGAGATTATAGTTGAAAACTTTCCTAACAAGGGAAAGGAAATAACCACCCAAGTCCAGGAAGCACAGAGAGTTCCAGGCAGGATAAACCCAAGGAGAAACACACTGAGACACATAGTAATCAAATTGACAAAAATTAAAGACAAAGAAAAATTATTGAAGGCAACAAGGGAAAAATGACAAAAAACATACAAGGGAACTCCCATAAGGTTAACAGCTGATTTCTCAGCAGAAACTCTACAAGCCAGAAGGGAGTGGCATGATATACTTAAAGTGATGAAAGGGAAGAACCTACAACCAAGATTACTCTACCTAGCAAGGATCTCATTCAGATTCAATGGAGAAATCAAAAGCTTTACAGACAAACAAAAGCTAAGAGAATTCAGCACCACCAAAACAGCTCTACAACAAATCCTAAAGGAACCTCTCTAAGCAGGAAACACAAGAAAAGAAAATGACCTACAAAAACAAACCCATAACAATTAAGAAAATGGTAATAGGAACATACATATCGATAATTACCTTAAACTTGAATGGATTAAATGCTCCAACCAAAAGGCACAGGCTTGCTGAAATGGATACAAAAACAAGACCCATCTAGATGCTCTCTACAAGAGACCCACTTCAGACCTAGGGACACATACAGACTGAAAGTGAGGGGATGGAAAAAGATACTTCTTGCAAATGGAAATCAAAAGAAAGCTGGAGTAGCCATACTCACATCAGATAAAATAGACTTTAAAATAAAGAATGTTACAAGAGACAAGGAAGGACACTACATAATGATCAAGGGATCAATCCAAGAAGAAAATATAACAATTATAAATATATATTCACCCAACATAGGAGCACCTCAATACATAAGGCAAGTGCTAACAGCTATAAAAGAGGAAATCAACAGTAACACAATAATAGTGGGAGACTTTAACACCTCACACCAGTGGACAGATCCTCCAGACTGAAAATTAACAAGGAAACACAAGCTTTAAATGACATAATAGACCAGACAAATTTAATTGATATTTATAGGACATTCCATCCCAAAACAGCAGACTACACTTTCTTCTCAAGTGCACACGGAACATTCTCCAGGATAGATCACATTTTGGGTCACAAATCAAGCAGCGGTAAATTTAAGAAAACTGAAATCATATCAAGCATCTTTTCCGACCACAATGCTATGAGATTAGAAATCAGTTACGGGAAAAAAACGTAAAAAACACAAACACATGGAGGCTAAACGATACATTACTAAATAACCAAGAGCTCACTGAAGAAATCAAAGAGGAAATCAAAAAAATACCTAGAGATAAATTACAATGAAAATGTGATGATCAAAAACCTATGGGATGCAGCAAAAGCAGTTCTAAGAGGGAAGTTTATAGCATACAAGCCTACCTCAAGAAACAAGAAAACTCTCAAATAAACAATCTAACCTTACACCTAAAGGAACTAGAGAAAGAAGAACAAACAAAACCCAAAATTAGTAGAAGAAAGAAATCATAAAGATCAGAGCAGAAATAATTAAAAACAAAGAAAACAATAGCAAAGATTAATAAAACTAAAGCTGGTTCTTTGAGAAGATAAACAAAATTGATAAACCTTTAGCCAGACTCATCAAGAAAAAGAGGGAGAGGACTCAAATCAATAAAATTAGAAATGAAAAAGGAGAAGTGATATAGGATACTGCAGAAATACAAAGTATACTAAGACTACTACAATCAACTCTATGCCAATAAAATGGACAACCTGGAAGAAATAGACAAATTCTTAGAAAGTTATAACCTTCCAAGGCTGAACCAGGAGGAAATAGAAAACATAAAGAGATCAATCACAAGTAATGAAATTGAAACTATAATTAAAAATCTTCCAACAAACAAAAGTCCAGGACCAGATGGCTTCACAGGTGAATTCTATCAAACATTTAGAGGCAAGCCAACACCCATCCTTCTCAAACTCTCCAAAAAATTGCAGAGGAAGAAACACTCCCAAACTCATTCTATGAGGCCACCATCACCCTAATACCGAAACCAGACAAAGATACTCCAAAAAAAAAAAATTACGGACCAATATCAGTGATGACTATAGATGCAAAAATCCTCAACAAAATGCTAGCAAACAGAATCCAACAACACATTAAAAGGATCATATGCCATAATCAACAGGGATTCATCTCAGGGATGCAAGGATTCTTCAATATATACAAATCAATCAATGTGATACACCATATTAACAAATTGAAGAATAAAAACCATATGACCTTTTCAATAGGTGCAGAAAAGACTTTTGACAAAATTCAACACCCATTTATGATAAAAACTCTCCAGAAAGTGTACATAGAGGGAACCTACCTCAACATAATAAAGGCCATATATGACAAACCCACAGCCAACATCATTCTCAGTGGTGCAAAACTGAAAGCATTTCCTCTAAGATCAGGAACAAGACAAGGATGTCCACTCTCACCACTATTATTCAACATAGTTTTGCAAGTCCTAGCCACGACAATCAGAGAAGAAAAAGAAATAAAAGGAATACAAATTGGAACAGAAGAGGTAAAACTGTGATTGCAGATGACATGATACTATGCATAGAGAATCCTAAAGATGCCATCAGAAAACTACGAGAGCTAATCAATGAATCTGGTAAAGTTGCAGGATATAAAGTTAATGCACAGAAATCTCTTGCATTCCTATACACTAACAATGAAAGATCAAAAAGAGAAATTAAGGAAACAATCCCATTCACCATGGCAACATAATAAAATACCTAGGAATAAACCTACATAGGGAGGTTAAAAGAACTGTACTCAGAAAATGGTTAAGACACTGATGAAAGAAATCAAAGATGGAAAGATATACCATGTTCTTGGATTGGAAGAATCAATATTGTGAAAATGACTATACTACCCAAAGCAATCTACAGGTTCAATGCAACCCCTATCGAATTACCATTGGCATTTTTTATAGACCGAGAATAAAAACTCTTAAAATCTGTATAGACACAAAAGACCCCGAATAGCCAAAGCAGTCTTGAGTGAAAAAAAATGGAGCTGGAGGAATCAGACTCCCTGACTTCAGACTATACTACAAAGCTACAGTAATCAAGACAATATGGTACTGGCACAAAAAAAGAAATATAGATAAATGGAACAGTATAGAAAGCCCAGAGATAAACCCACACACCTATGGTCAATTAATCTATGACAAAGCAGGCAAGGATATACAATAGAGAAATGACAGTCTGTTCAATAAGTGGTGCTGGGAAAACTGGACAGCTACATGTAAAAGAATGAAATGAAAGAATGAAATTACTAACACCATACACAAAAGTAACTCAAAATGGATTAGAGACTTAAATGTAGGACCAGACACTATAAACTCTTAGAGGAAAACATAGGCAGAACACTCTTTGTCATAAATCACAGCAAGATCTTTTTGATCCACCTCCTAGAGTAATGGAAATAAAAACAAAAATAAACAAATGGGACCTAATGAATTAAAAGCTTTTGTAAAGCAAAGGAAACTACAAACAAGATGAAAAGACAACCCTCAGAATGGGAGAAAATATATGCAAACAAATCAACAGATAAAGGATTAATCTCCAAAATATATAAACAGCTCATGCAGCTCAATATTAAAAAAACAAACAACCCAGTCCAAAAATGGATAGAAGACCTAAATAGGCATTTCTCCAAAGAAGACATACAGATGGCCAAGAAGCACATGAAAAGCTGCTCAACATCACTAATTATTAGAGAAATGCTAATCTAAACCACAATGAGGTATCACTTCACACCAGTTAGAGTGGGCATCATCAGAAAATCTACAAACAACACATGCTGGAGAGGGTGTGGAGAAAAGGGAACCCTCTTGCACTGTTGGTGGGAATGTAAATTGATACAGCCACTATGGAAAACAGTATGGAGGTTCCTTGAAAAAGTAAAAATAGAACTATTGTACAGCCCAGCAATCCCACTACTGGGCATATACCGAGAGAAAACCATAATTCAAAAAGACGCGTGCACCCCAATGTTTATTGCAGCATTATTTACAATAGCCAGATCATGGAAGCAACCTAAATGCCCATCGACAGACGAATGAATAAAGAGGAAGTGGTACGTATATACAATGGAATATTACTCAGCCATAAAAAGGAATGAAATTGGGTCATTTGTTGAGACGTGGATGGATCTAGAGACTGTCATACAGAGTGAAGTAAGTCAGAAAAAGAAAAACAAGTATCATATATTAACGCGTATATGTGGAACCTAGAAAAATGGTAGAGATGAACAAGTTTACCGGGCAGAAATAGAGACACAGATGTAGAGAACAAAAGTATGGACACCAAGGGGGAAAGTGGTGGGGAGGGCATGGTGGTGGTGGGATGAATTGCAAGATTGGGATTGACATATATACACTAATAGGTATACAATAGATAACTAATAAGAACCTGCTGTATAAAAAAATAAAATTCAAAAATTCAAAAAAATAATCTTTTTTGAATCCTGATGTCATCCCTTCCTCTAAACTTTCTGGGCAACACTCTCCCTGTATTTAAACAAAAAAAGAGGAAAAATTATAATATAGACATCATACACATGTTCTGGGGATTAAATCTGAAAGTCATTAAAATAACTGGCAGAGTGGTTAGCATATAGTAGAAGCTAAATGTCATATTATTGTTTCCATTTTCAGCAGCAGCAACATCATCTGAATCTTTTTCGTATAAGTCCAAATAACTTTGTTCTGCAGTCTCACTTCTCTATTTACCTTGCTTACCATTTTTCATTTAAATGTAGGCTTTCTAAATGTGAACATCTTTGAATTTCTCTTTATAGTTTCTAAACTTTGATACTTCCATTGTTTCAATCATCTCTGTATTGTTGAGTATTGACAGAACCTCACCTCTAGATATTACCTGTTTCTAGAAATCCTGTCCTATGCTTATGACTTTATTCTACCTAACTTCACCTCAGTCTTTCATTTGCTGTTGAAATTTAACATGTCCCCAAACACCAATGCCCCCACTATTTTTAAACTCTTTGCCTTTAACACTTGTAGGTTGATGACTTGTTCTCCATTCTTTAAAGTCCTCCCGATCAAAACCTTAGAATCAACTTCGATTTTCTTAAAACTCATTCTTTGTTTTCATTACCAGTGCCCTGTCCTATTTCATGCCTTAATTTCTACTTGATTAGAAAATTAGTCTTCAAACTAGTTTAGTCATCTCTATACATATTATTTCAGTCATTCAGAAAGCATTTTTTGCTTCCTTTTTGGGTGTTAAACACTATACCAACCTCTGTAAATGATTGCATTGGTGGTGCCGTGTGAGGTGTATGGATAAAGTGATAAACTCAATTTTAGGAGTCAGTACTCTGTAATCTACATAAAAGCCTTTGAAAAATAGAGTTGGAAAAGTGTCATTTTTCCTGTATGCTCAGCTCTTAACAGTGCAATATTAGAAACCCACAATCTGCCAAAGCAACCTCCACTTGCCCTAGCCATGGGACAGGCCACACAGTGTCTAGGACTGATGGCTCGATCAGGAATTGGATCCTGTGCTTTTGCCACAGTGGAAGACTACCTACATTAGCTATGCATTTATGGAGCTCACACTTATATTGTGGCATATAGTCAACATGGAAGTAGACCAGTTTTGCTGATTTGAAATTTAGATTTTTTCAGTTTTGTACTGGGGACAGGTTTTTGTTGCTTTACATTGCTTCCTTGTTTACAGTATGAGGCAAATGATTTTCTAACTTTGTGTTAGGAGAAATTATTTTCCATCTTTAACCTCTTAGTTGCCTAAGAGTTAAATATTACTGAATTTCAGACGTTCAGATTGATCATCACAAATCCTTTAAAACAATTTCCTAAAAGAAACAAAAAATCCTGCCTTCTTTGTTCGGGGGAGAGAGGAGGGAAGGAAACGGAACAAGTTGTGTTTGTGTTAGCATATGGGTGATGTAAACTTCAAATTGGGAGGTGTTCTGACCCCCGCTCCCCTGTAAGCAATTCAATCAGTGTTAACTTGCAAAATGCATAAACATCTGACAGTTTGAATTTATAGTGTTGATGGAAGAAATCATTTTTAATGTGTACTGTAAAACTTGAAATACTCAGGAGCTGAGTGCATCTGTTTGTTGCTACTTTCAATCCCTACCTGTAAATCCCAGTAGTTTTGTTTTAACATGGTCTTTTTCAACTCTGTTTCCTGTTTAACTACAGATGACTTCTATTGTAGACACAAGTTTAATTGTTGTACTATAACAGTATTACATGTCAACAGTGTGGTCATGACCTTTATTTATATAAAAACCAAATATTTAGTCAGTTTACCGTGTCTTAATTTAATCTTTGTACACCTTCCATTTTTAAGTGCTTAAATGAGTACTATTTGCAATAAAAATATAGGGATATAATTAACTAGCCATTAAAACTTTACTTCCACAGATAAATAAATAAAACAAATGAGTTGGAAGTGTCACAAATCATTCTGTAGACAATTACTAAATTAAACTTTATTATTCATACACATACTTATTCAAAAAGTTTCAGTTTCTTCATTTCCTATCAAGTAAAATCTAGCATATTCAGCTTGATATTCAGCCTGTTGACAGTATGAGCCAATCATACTTTCAGCCTTCATATCCCAGTACCTATTTAGGTGCTTAAACTATTTTTTAATGTATCTGGATTGCTCACAGTTTCTTCAAACACTACCCACCCCCCTCTCTTTTTTTGGTGTAGTTTCTTTTTTATTTCCTCATTTCGAGTATCTACCTCAAGTTTTTTCCTCTGACATTTCTGCTTGTGAAGCCCTATTTATATCCTCATTGAAGCATTTTCTGATACTTTTCTCATATTATCCTTTTTTTCCACAAACTTCCCTCATTGCATAATTTAATGTCTTTTGTAGTATTTATGATATTCAGCTTTTTATTATGTCTGTACTGGATTATAAACTACTTGAGGATTCCCTTTTGCTTATTATGTGTCTTTCATAACAAACTGTGCTGTATTTACTAGGTGTTCAAATATTTGTTGACTTACATTTGATTTTTAATGCCAAGTTGATAATATAATCTTTTTCCCCCAAAACAAAAACTTTTCTGAAAGTTTTCTTTTTCATAAATATTGTGTCTTCAGCAATTATGCTGAGTTTAACATCTATTTTTTTTCCAAAGTAAGAGAGTTTTAAAATAACAATGAAGCTTCCAGTGCAAGTATCATTACTGAGTTTCCTCAGAGGTAGGAATTATGATGTTTGCTTAAATTTCAAATTAAGCTGAACTGCCAGGAGGCAGAAAAAAACCACAAATTGTCTTCAAAGCTAAGAAGAGCCTCACATTTTTAATGCATCTTGAAATTCATCTCTCTAAAAATCTGTGCTCTGTTTTTTATGCTAGTTTTGTCCTATTTGGCATAGTAAATAATACGATTTATGGTTTGGTATTGTGTACATGTGTGTATACCTTATGCACATATTACCATTTTTTTAAATCCCACAAAATACAAAGCCTGTATTAATACAAAGTAAATATGGTAATTTTCACATTTGTTTCTGTGTAACACAATTACATAGGTAATGGTTAGAAGGTATGTTTAAAAATATCATAATTAAACTTGAAGCTATTCACAGAATATTTCCATTTATGTATAATTCTTCTCAAGTTCCTATACTGCATTAATTTAACGATGCAAAATGTAATTCTTAATTGACCTTCTTAATAGTTATATTTATTATTTCTATATTTTATTACTTACTGAATGTATTATTTGCTTTTGATGTATGCCTTTGCCTATTTCTAACAGAGATGTTGTATTGTAAGTCATGAGTACACATGTCACTTTGAGGGTTTCTTGTGGAAAAAAATATCTGAGTACATACAGGATGGCTTGAGTGAGAACTCAAGATCCTACAAAAGAAAGGAATGGATCCGTAGTATTTTCTTCAGTCAGCCTCTCCTGAGATTAGATTTATGCCATTCCATTTCCAACTTAATAGCTATTTTAGTCATAAGAATGGACGAATATTGTATCTTTTTCAGTCTCCATTACAATTTTTGTGATGAGACTATGGTATGGAAATGTTAATGTTTTATATATTTCTGACAGTAGTAATGTACAATTCTATTTTGACCTTTCCAGTATGATACAGATCGATTAGCTGGGCACTTTATTTCTTCCTTTGTCTACTGCTGTAATAGTCTATTAAGAAAAAGGGCAAAATGATCAATCAATCAAACTTTCTAATGTACTAGATAATAGTCCTCCAATTTTGCCTAGTTAAGATAGACATATGTTCACTGTTTAAATATACCCATAAATATGTTCATGTCAGCATAGTGTTCTATTATTTTGAATATAGATTATAAATTTTTCCTTCTGAATTTTAGTTTTATTTAATATCTAACCTCATGCTCTCCACTGGCGGTTATGGATTTTGGGGAAAAAAATAAATAAGTAGCTTTTAGCTTCTAGTTTCTAGTAACTTGGGGTGCCTTTTTGGACAAAATGATTTTTCTAGGTATGTTGGACAAAGTAGGGGGGTCCCTAGGTATTATTTCAAAATAATAAAAGATCTTGAGGTTTCTGCACGTATTGCAATACAAGCAACATGACTGAACTGAATATTTGAATGCATAGTTTCAAATTATTTACCTATGATAATGTAGACAGAGGAAAGAACAACAATTCAAGTCTCTCACTTTCAAAGGATCAATGTATCACTATATAGATTAAACTGACTGGTTCTTATTTGTTCCATACAAAGGTACCACTGTTCTGAAAACCAAACATTTCACTCTGAAAACTCTGCATGCAGTATTAAAAGCACTGCATTACAAGTGGGAGAGAGGTCTAATAAGTAGTGTCCTGCTGGGTCTGGCTTATTCTTAAGGAAATCAATTAATAGCAATACAGTGATTAACAGCACTGTAGGCTGAGTTCCCAGAGTCAATAATTTCCATTTTCACCACTGCAGGGATATCATAAAAGAAATACAGTCTGTTATCCTGAAGTTGAAAGTAGTGTTTTTGCCACTTATTTGGCAGTCTTCAGAGCATTGCAAATTATTGAAGGTCACTGCTTATATAGTCCAGGTGACTATTAAACAATATTGATTCCCAGTACGAGAATATTATTTGAATATTTGCAACAAAGAGTGTAGTGTGCATCTCTTTCCAAAGTGAAATAAAAATGTAATACAACTTTACTATTTGGGGAGGACACAGCATGGTTTGAGATGCTATAAACAAAAAGAACTGGAATTGCTTATCTTGTCCCCTGGTAACCTTTGACATCCACTCAATTTTTCCAGTGTAAAATACAAGGTAGATTACACTATTTCATTAAAGAAAGGAGAAAGAAGAAAAGGAGTTACAAGCTGACACTTATTTGTATTCATGTGGAAATAAATGGTACAATTAAACACTTAAAACTCATACCTGTAACCCTGGAGTGATCCCTTCCTGAGTTTGATAACTTTGTCTCCTACACCATCTATATCCAATGGATAGTCAAGGCTATGCTTCCCCTCCTTACCATCTCTACCACTGTCTCCTTTTACATTCAACCCATATTTGTCCAGTTCTCAGTTTGTGACAGGCACTCTGTCTTGAATTTTTGCACCTATTTATGTTGCTCATGCCTCTAGGTTAGCCTCATCCATGACCTTCAGTACCCTGCTGTTAGATCATTTTAGTGTCTCTAGATACAAGATTTAAAGGGATTCACATATCTTTTAAAGTTTGGATCCATAAACATTAATGTAATCACATGTTCCTTAAAGAATTGGCAACTAACTCCCTCTCCAATAGAATCTCTTTTCTCTCACCTGGAAAATATTTAAAATTACCTAACAATACTCAGAAATAATGTTTTAGACTAAACTACATTGTTTGCATAAACTAATCTTTATTCCTGGACTTCTTTAACTTGCAATTGCTTAATTTCATTCTACTCAATCTCTTTAACCTACCAATCTAGATTATATAGCCTTATATGTGCCCCCATAACAACTTGTGCTATTTTTTTTATCTTAGCACATATCACTTTGCATTTCAGTTTTATCTCAAGTAAACCTTTTAGTTTGAGATCATTGTAGGTTCATAGGCAACGGTAAGAAATAATACAGAGAGACCTGTGTGCCCTTTATCCAGTTTCCCCCCATGGTAATGTCTTGCAAAGCATAATATTACAACCAGGTTACTAACATTGATGTAATCTACTGATATTACTCAGATTTATTGGACTCTGTGTGTGTGTGTGTGTTTGGTCCTATGCAATTTTAGCACAAGTGTAGGTTTGTGTATCACCACCACAGTCAAAATACAGAACAGTTCCAACACCACAAGGATTCCTCAGGTTTACGTTAATGTGCTTAATTTCCCCTCTGTGTTTTAACCTGTCCTAACTGCATGATAAACTCCATAAGATTGGGCCTATTGCTATTTAATAAAATAAATATTGGATATTTTCTGGTTGGATGCTTGTGTGTGTGTGTGAATGGATGGAGAGATAAACATACATATACAAACATACATATATAGTTCTTTGAATTTTTTTTTTGTTAAATTGACGTTGATGAAAGTTCTTGTCAGTATCTGATTCACACATCCAAATGCTTTATTTCTTTTAATATGATAATTGCTATATAATGCTATAGCAAAGCACATTGTTGGGAAGAGTGTGTGTGTGTGGTGTGACGCTAGAAGTTTGACCCTAAAAAGCTTAGTACAAATTGTGGCACACAGAATATAGTGTTTTTGGAAGCTTGGATAAATCAGGAAATGTGTGATTTAGCACTTCGCATGATTACCATGATTCACACATATTTGAATTCATGCTGATGCTCTGCACTAAATTCAGTTAGGTGCCAAGATTTGGAATTTGGGTGCATCCACAATATTTTCCCCTTTTCTGTCTATCTGCTTATTGTGATTGGTGATTACCAGCAGCTGCTGTGCACATTTGCTGATAATAAGAAATGTTTAGAGTTCTGTATCCAGTTTCTCTTGCTTCAAGCCTTCCGTGATAATCAGCTTATCTACATTTGGCTTTCACTCGATAAGATTATCTTTCCCCTGTGAGTTTAGTCCTTCCATCATGGATATAAATCGCTGTGATTGGGCACACAGAGTTGTTGGCTAGAGAACAGGCAAGAATAGGGCTCATTCTGGCTCGGTAATTGGAATCTGCCCTCATTCCTTCTAGAAAAGATTTAGAGTTGGTCATCAAACATGCTTGTCTGCATATCCTCTCATTGTTAACTGGTCCCTGGGGATGGAAGGCTGTTTTTTAATAGTGCTTCTGTGAAGAAGACCCAACCAACAGCCAGAACACTGCGAAAGGATGCTCAGAGGTTCCTCATACTTAGATGTTAGTGTGAGTGTGAGGTTATCAAAGGAAGGTTTCAGAGATGGTCAGCAGGCATTCTTCTCTTTCATTTGCATAGTTCAGTCATGATATGTGATCCAGAATGGTATATCTGGAGGCAGAGTCTAAAAACCCATATTCTCTGTTCCAGTTCATGTCCCTGTCAATATCTTTGTGCCAGAGTAGACAATCCAAGAGAGGCTAAGATAGAATGAGACAAATCCATTGATTGAGAGGAAGTGGTATTCTTTACTCATCTTAAGTAGCTTCTTTAGCAAAGCTCATATCATTAAGTTAAGTAGCATGTAAAGATGGTTCCCCACACTCACGTTTTAACAGACTGTGTATTAAACAATTTACCTATGTCAGCAGCATCTACTGCTGACATAGATAAATAGTAATCTGAAATACTTCATAGTAATCTGAAATACTTCAAATGCTTCTAAAGCCATTTTTGTGTTACTTTAGGTAAATGAGTTTCATTCCATTGGCTTCAGATGAAGAAAGGATATTTATTCAGTAGTTCTCAGTCTGAGAATGACTAAATAGTGGCTCCTAAAACTTGCTGCATGTTAATATCACTTGGGAGGCTTTTAAAACCCTTGATGCCCAGGTAATAGCCCAGACCAATTAAACCGGGTTTCTGGGTATGGGACCCAGGCATCAGTAGTTCTTTCAAAGCTCACAGGAGATTCTAATGAGCAACCAAGTTTGAAAACCAGTAACCAAGTTTGAAAACCAGTGATTAATTAATCATTCTTAGATAGTCATATCAAAATAGTCATTGCCTCTGCTTTATTGGGGTAGGAGAAGTCTTTGTTTGCTCATCTCTGTCATATTTTTCATTTGTTCCTCCTTAGTATCATAAGCACCCCTATTAATGGTAAAGTCTAAATATTTACAAAATATTTTGGTTTCAGATTTCCTATTTCTGTGTCCTAACACATCTCAACAAAACTCATGGTGGCTTCTCTGTTAGCTTTAAGAGTTAGGGGCATATAATTACATTCACTAAAATGTAGACAGAGCAGTTTGATGACCTTTGACAAATGTATACACCCATGTAGTGAACCCTTCAATCAAGATATGTATTTTCACTGTTCTTATTTCCATCTCCATGCAGCATGATTTTTAATGATTGGATGGTTTTGGTTTGTATGGATGTATGTTTGTTGGTGTCCTATTGATAAACATTTGTGCTATTTCCATTTCCTCCACTATTAAATTTAAAATCAATATCCATATGCATATATATCTGTGCACATGTACAAAATGTCTCCAGGGTAGATACCCAGAAGTACAGACAAGGCACATGTATCTGTTTACTTGTAATAATACTTCCAAATTACTTTATATTGTTTTAGATGGCTTGCCAGTTTTCCTTCAGGTTGTGGAAATAGGGATCCAGATGGTGACCCCTATAATGACCAAGTTGAGCAGGGCTTTACATTGGACTGTGAACATTGTAGTGTGTTTCAGCAGTGGAGCTGACCTTTCTCCTTCTCGCTCATTACTCCTCCATATTTATTGTGAAAATACAGATTTATATTAAGCTTTGCTGTTCTTTCTCTCTCTGACCCCAATAACCATGGAAGAAGTCCCCATCACTTTGAGTTTAGGAGTTTATCTAGAGGTAAACATAACAATACAGCTATTTCTATAGCCATGAGTGGTTGATCTATTTCTCAAGCAGTCCTTCAATTAAGTACTTATACTCAGCTGACTTTTAGTTGTTTCTAAACTTAAGAGTTTCTCAGTAGATTCCATGGCAAAGCCTGTTATTACCTATGGAACAGTTCTGTTTTGTGCCTATTATGGCTTATAGTTGCTTTTTATTTTCCAAATATGATCTCATCTGTTTTTTCTGCTAGTTTTTGTTACCTTTACCATGTCTTGTTTTATTGCTATTATATATTTAAAGTAAATATCCTTTCTGATAATTCAAAGGAATTGAATTGAAAGTAGGTAGAAGGGAGTAATAAATGCATGTGTCCCATCTGCCACCTGCAAGTAGAATCCCTATTTTGCTTCCAGTAATCACAACTCACATAGTTTCAATGACTGTGATCAACCCATAGTATAGAATATCTCCTTACATTTTTATTCTCTTCCTGAAGCTAACAATCATGATACTATGATGTTCACTGTTCTTTAACACAAAAAGGAGACAAATATTAAAAGAAAAAAATAACAGTATTTGATTTAAACTATTTGCTAGTATTGGCTTATTACTGCTATCTGAGCATTTTTGGTTGTTTGTATATGCATGCATGTATGGATGGATATGTATTTGCTGGAGTTCAGGGGGTAGTTTCAAACTGAGATAATCCTTGACTCAAGAGTTATTGCTGAAGAATAGATAATGGGTGCTGGATTCCATAAACAGATCATGAGAACCCGCGCTGCCTTCTCTACTTTTCTGCAGTTCCTATAACTACCTTTTTCTGAATTAAAAAAATAAAATAGATTCTCAAAATTTGTAGGCACCAAGACACTTTTGATCCTAATCTCAGTTCAAGATATGAGAAGAGGGCCTCCCTGGTGGCGCAGTGGTTGAGAGTCCGCCTGCCGATGCAGGGGATACGGGTTCGTGCCCCGGTCTGGGAGGATCCCATATGTCGCGGAGCGGCTGGGCCCGTGAGCCATGGCCGCTGGGCCTGCGCATCCGGAGCCTGTGCTCCGCAACGGGAGAGGCCACAACAGTGAGAGGCCCGCATACCGCAAAAAGGAAAAAAAAAAAAAAAAAAAAAAAAAAAGATATGAGAAGAAATTGGATGGCATTAAAAAAATTGGCTTAGATGAGTTGTAACAAGTTACACTAAAAGCACAAGAAACTACTGACTTAAGAAAAAAGCAATGGGATTTAGTGTATAAGAAGGCCTAGTTCCAATTTTTAAATTGTATGTGAATCTAACTAGTGCACAAACTTTTTGCAGGAAAGTGGCATTTATAAAGGTCTGCTTAGATAGAAGATCCCTCTAAGTATTTTAGTATTTTGGTCATGGCTAACCAAAAAAGAATTTGGGGGACGTTTTTTGTTTTGTTTTGAGTTTTTATTATCTACACAAAAAGTAAGATAATGAAATGAGAAGAAATTTGCCCTGAACCCCACAGGACTCCTTCATATGCATAGCTCTAGACCAAAGGCTGCCAGGGACCTTGACCTTGAATGTTCCTGGCATAATATATACACTTTGATAAATCAGAGCTCTTCCAGAACATCTTGGGAAATTTTAGTAACTTTAGAATCATGACCCTTATTAATAATTTTCCAATTAGGTGCAAAGATATTTTAATACTATACAGGACTATGGTTCATTAATAGGTTTTACGTTTTTAAGATGTTTAAAATCTTACGTGAAAAACTTTGATAACTGTGCTTCAGAAGAATGCCCTAAAGTTTGGCATACTTATATGTGTTGAAATAGAGAAAATTTCAGGTCCAAATTAGGGCTTTATCATTTTGAGTCATTATTTTAAGAGTTATAGAGAAGTATTATAAGAACTTGATTTTCACATATTTGAATTACATGATTAAGAATATTAGGGCACTTCAAGACGTGCTACTTTAAAAGAACTCTCCATTAAAATGAAACATTCTTTGGAGGTTAATAATGGTATTACTAATACTTTTAGGTTTTGCTTGTAACATGTAAAATGTTATTAGCTATAAAGAAAAAATATACAATGGGTTAATTTTTGATCTTATTAAATGAGTTTATTTGATCAAGAAGTAAGCAAATTATACTAACAGGCTACAAAGTTGTGTTTACCTGTAATACAATATGTTTCATAAATATAGAATGAGAATTTAGATTCTGTGTCAGGTAGGGTAAGGTAAGCTACAGTAACAAATATACACAAAATGTTACAGACTTCAGCAAAAGACAGTGTATTTCTCTCTTATCTAATAGTCGAAGGCTGATGTTCCAAGTCAGTGAGAAAAGATGTGTATTTGTAGCAGTTGTAGTGTTGGGATGGGAGTTCTTGCATATTTGCATTCATTTCAAGTCCCAGACCAATAGAAACTCTTTAATCTTCAACACATGGCCTCTCTATTCTAGGTAACGGCAACAACAACGAAAAAAGAAGGGGAGGGTTTAGAACGTGTAAGAGTGCTCACAGCAGATTTTAAAGGTCTGTCCTAGAGGTAGGCACATACCACTCCCTTCCCATTACTTTGATTGTAACTGAGTTTTGTAGCCACATCTAGCTGCAGTAAAGGTCAGGATGGTAGTGTCTGTAGTGTGCCCAGGTGAAAAATAGGAGAAACACAGAAAAGCAAAAACAAGAAAACACAATATGCATAACTAATTTCTGGATGCAAGTTTGCTTTCTTTATGTCCATGGATCCTAAATACTTGAAGAGAGACTATTTAGTTTCCTCATAAACATGATCTGTTCTCCTTCTTTTTAGAATACTATACAACAGGCCTTCTAGCTCTTACGTGTGTGTGTGTGTGTGTGTGTGTGTACGCACACGTAGATTGATTCTGTACTTAGAACAAGCCAAAAGCAATATTTGGAAGGTAAATTTTCTGACCCTAGGGTACCGGTTTGGTTTCCTCTTGAACAATCAGCTGTGCTACATCATGCCAGGTAAAGACATGATGACAGGGAAGGTCGCAGTGGGAGAGGCTGCAGGATGTGGCAGCAGAAAGGAGTAGCCCATTACTCAATCACTTGTGCTGTAAATGCAGTCACAGCTCAGACTGGTCTCCCCTCTTGTGAAAAAGGGTGCTGCCAAACAGTAGACACAAGGGACTTCTGGGCAATTAGGAGCCCAAGACAGAGTAAAAGCAGGCAAGAGGACTTCCGTCATCTTACAGCCATGGCCGCCTTCAGGCCTGCTTCTAAAGCTTCTCTGTCCTTTGCACCAAGGTTTCTGACTGAGCATAGTTAGGTTTCAAGCACTTAACCATCTACTCCTGGATTATCTTTCAAGAATCCTCACACACTTTGAAGAATCTTCCTTCCATATTGTTTTGCAACCCTTGGAAGTATTATACCACATGTTCGGAACACTCTCCTTTTTCTACCTCTACCACACTCACAAATCTATTGAGCTGATAATTGTTTTCTTCAGATCCCAGTGCCCTTGACTCCCTGAACATCCTAGGCTGAATCAGCTCTCCCAAGTTGGGGTTACCCCCTTAGCAATCTGTACTTCCCCTTTTAGACAGATGCTGCACATCTGTTGATCTGTTAAATGCTTGCCTCGCCCTATTAAACTGTAAACTCCCTGAGGACAAGGAGTATCCACATTACACCACCCAAGGCAGAGCACAGCACTTGGCATTTGTAGGTGCCAGTAAATAGGGTGAAAAAGTTTTTATTATATAGCTCCCAATACATACCATGTATCAGTCAACCCTTACCATAGACCATTCACATAACTGAAGCAATTGTTTTAACCTTATAGTCCCTATACTAATTCCAGAAAATTGTGAGGGCTCAGAATTGAAGTTAGTTATCCTACTTCATTCTGAAGTCAAGTGTTTCCTGTGTTTATTTCAGTTGACCAAGCACCTGAGTGGTCAAGATTGTAGCACACCCGTAGATTATCTTGCTAGTGTATGTTTTCACCATAAAGGATTACAAGCATGTGAATGGACATTGCAGTTCCATCCCTATAAGCAAAAAAAAAGTAATTTAAAACAAATATTCCATCTCTGGATCAGTAGATTCGTGTGTTCAAAAGATTTCACAGAACCATAAAGGTAAGGTGTTAGGATAGCAGTATTTTCCAAAGTTACAGAAAGGTGTGACATATCATAGTAGTTAAGAACATAGATTCTAGAATCAGATCATGAAGGTTCAACTCTCAGTTCCATTGCCTGTGTGACTTTGGGGGGGTTATGTAGCTTCTCTGTGTACCTAGTTCCTCACTGGTGGTAAAAAGGAATGAAAATAATATCTTTTATATAGATTATATCATACATACTTTGTTCCTTCTCCAACTCCTTTTTCATTTGCTTATTAATTTTCAGAAGAATTGTACAGAAATATTATTTAGTTTGGGAAGCATTAACAGAACATGATTTCTGAAATTGTGTAGTCAATCGGCCATCGAAATAAGAACTCTACTGACTTATAAATTCAATACTATTTTTGTTAGATTACACTCAAGTAATGGTTGTATATACTGCAAAGCTTAAACCAATACCATGACTATATTATTTTTAAAGCTACCCTATAGAAACTAAAACTTAGGCCTGAGATATTTCATCAAGACTATGTTCTTATTCTCAAATGAAGTAATGCTGAAAAATATTAATTATATCCAATCATAGCTTTAGTATCTCAAATTAAGAAAATTGTATCACCAAGCAACATTTTGCTTTGTGCAATTTAGGTTTTTCCTGATAAATGCTGATCCATTCTACTTGAATCAAACCTGTAGATACTACTTACAAAATATAATATTATTCAAAGAATCTTTTAAAAATGAAAGGGAAAAAAATTAGGCAGCACGTAAGAAAAGCCACTCTTAGTACCAATCAGAAAATGTCATGTATAAGATGATGTGTGTAAGAATTAAAAGACTATGTTGCAGGCAGAATGAGCCAGCTTTGGACACAGGTCACAGCAGAGTGGCTCTCTTCTACTATGCTGACACACGGGCCAGTGACATAATTTGCCGATTGTCAAAATATTGCCTCTTAGTTTATTTATGATTGTATGTAGCACTATTCTGTGGAAGCATTTAATATTATTTTGAATGCTCTAGAGTTTTCCTGTAGGATTCACATGTATTGCATAGAATTTGGCTATTGTAATTATAACCCTAAAGTCAATTGCAACATCCTTTAAACTTAACATCTGTAGCCTGGCTACACTGTGTAGAATATCATTCTGGCTATATTTTTTAGTCTAGATGACCAATTAGAATTATTCCACAGCATGCCACCATTGTGATCAATTTATCCAGGTCTGCTTATGAAAGAAATATGTGACCATGGTGGGGGGGTGGATTTTATACTGTAAATTTGGAAAATGTTTCTTCCTGAGAACATAGGAACAGAGAGATATTTGGCTTAATAGTGTATAAATAACATTGGAAAATATAATTACTAAGATAAAATATCAGTATTATATTTCCCCAAATTTATCAGCCATTTTACAGTACAGACACTATCACCTGTGTCTTACAGTCCAGACCTAAGATTTCTATATCAAATATTGAAAACCAGAGTAATATTTTCACAGTTTCAAATCCATTGGCTGCAGGGGAGTGGAACTATCCATGGTCCCTAATCTATTCTCGTGACTGAAATGCCTCATGGACTCCATTTACTTAGACACAATCCAGTACTGTGTTCGCAGCACACATCTGCCACTTACTTGTAGTTTTGGGTAAATATAATAATATATAAATATAATAAAATATAATGTTAACTGTAGTACAGTGCCTATATCACAGAATTCTGAGGATTAAATAAGCACATACTTAGAAAGCATTTACCACATGCCTAATAAGAGCTTATTGATCATTTAATATTAAAATTATTTAAAATATTAATATTTTAAACACGAAAAATATATTAATTTCTCTTTACTGGTATTCTTTCCACAAAACTCATACTCCTGAGTACTAAGTAACAGTCTCTTAAATAATAGATTTATATGTGCAAATGTTTTAGCTAAATTAATGATGAAATAAAAATATAGGCAAAGTAAAATTTCAGGTAAAAAAATTTCAGAAAGGGCAGTTATATGATGTATTTTAAATAATTTCACTTTTAAGCAAAAATCAATTTTTCTATTTTTTTTTTTTTTTTTTTTTGCGGTATGCGGGCCTCTCACTGTTGTGGCCTCCCCCGTTGCGGAGCACAGGCTCCGGACGCGCAGGCTCAGCGGCCATGGCTCACGGGCCCAGCCGCTCCGCGGCATATGGGATCCTCCCAGACCGGGGCACGAACCCGTATCCCCTGCATCGGCAGGCGGACTCTCAACCACTTGCGCCACCAGGGAGGCCCCAATTTTTCTATTTTTAAGTGTGACACTTAAAACATTAACAGTTCTCTTTTTCAAGGATTAGATTAACTCATAAGCATTTAGAATTCCCTGTAAACTAATTAGTATTTAATAGAATGATCTTAACTTTATTACATTATAACTAAGCAAACATGCATATTCCCAAGAACTCTTATATTAACAGTGTGCAGCTGTCAAGTATTTTTTGAAAAGGCAATCAAAATAACTGAGAAACTAATTTTTATGGATGACATAATCCAAATGCTGAAATGCACTAGGACATTCTCTGCATACTCTAGAGTTTAATGACCAGTCTCATCTTCATTCACCATTTTTCAACTACTTATGCTTAAAAGGATAGAAGTAATTCTAAAATCATCTTTCATACAAACACAGTATATACCTCTACAAAATAGAAGAGCTGTAGGAAACGCAAATGTAATACATTTCCTGAGCAAAACATTAGCTCCTTACTTCTGATATTTCTTCACAGCTTTACCTTTGAAAGGTACTGCCTATTGCAAATCAGCAAACTGTGTGGAATCTTTTTCAGTGGAAGGGCACAAAGTTTAACAATTATTAAAGTTAGATAAAATTAAATACAACAAAGCTGTGTGATAAACAGAATGAGACATCTTTTTTATAAGTACATTTATTGGGTGCAGATAACATACTGAAATTAATTTTTTGGCCCTTTCTGTTTGGAATAAAGAGCATCACTGACTTTGGGATACTGAAGGATCAAATGTTACCATGCCAAATGATCAAAATGATCTCCTTATCCAGCAATTAATAGCCTCATCTAACACAAAAACATTTTACTGGAATGAAAAATACCTGTTTCATATTTTTCATTTATAGATAACGACATCCTTCGATGGCAATGTTAACTTTGTTCTTTACATTAGATTTTAATATGTTATATATCATGAGCAAATATAAGTCATTTCAGAAGACAATTTTGAGTCATTTTCAGGAGCCATAATGATTTTTTATTAGTTGACTTGTGTATGCAAAACTTCCATCTAGTCACCTCAGTTAGAAACATCTTCCTTTTATGGACTAGGTTTGAGTTAGAGGCTTTTTTTTGTGATTTTAAATCTAGTGCTTTCAGGTAAAGGAAATTGTCAACCAAACATAAATATTTTTAAATTTATTATCACAGAGCATTCATATATTAAACTAGGTAAAGAGGTGAGATGTTTTACCCCAACCTCAGAATTTGGGGTTTCTTCTGAGCAGTCCCAGCTCATCCCCAACCCCTTTTCTACTTCAAGTAAGGTAATAAACTGAAAGTATTCAAGTTGGCAGCTTACTCCCTTCTGATTAGTTCAAAATGGGTTCCCCATCATTATTTTCCCTGTTCGACAATCTATTCAATTCCAGGATTGTGATAATGGTGTTTTCTCTTACAGAGCCATTGTGCTACTGAATTAATGTTTGTTACATACTTGGAGATCCTTGGATGTTAGATGATATTCTGGTGCCAAGTACATTATTATTTCATTAAAATTAATGCCAGGATGAAACATAATGTGGAAGGTGATGGCCTGGAAATTATTTCCTCTTACCAAGTGGAAAGGATATATTTGTTTGGCAGCTTTCTAAATACAGTGTAAGCAGGTGGCCACCAGCAAACTGATACATAGAAGAGAAATATTTCACCCAGATAATTTAGATTTTAATTAAATTATTTACAAAGTATACAAAGTCTGGATTTCATTTGCAAAGTGGAGATTTAGATCAATTACTTTGTGAGAGGACAAATAGAAACCTGTAAGGAAAAAAAAAAACAACAAAGCTTCAAATTAAATCACCAAAAAACACTTAATGTAGTGAAAGAGTATGAGCCTATGGTCAAGAAGATGGGCTTGAATCCAGGGTCTGTCAATGTTGAAGTTGCTTGACACACAGAACAGATCTGTCTTCTTCACTCCTGCATTCAGGCAGATAAAACTTATTCGGCACTTATTAGGGACTCAAAATCTATTTGTAAATGAATAAATATGTGCATGACTTTGAGTAAGACGTTATAATGTAAATATTTACTACAAAGTATTATGAAAATCAACTTGGATAATAGATATAAATGCTTCGTAAGTATAATAGGACATAAATATTAATAAAATAGTCTATTCTAAACCTTTTAAAATAACATCTCCATAGGATTAAAAATAAACAAATCTGCTGACTTAAATGTTTTTTATTTACCCTCTCTAGTTTAAATTTCCTCCTTTCAGTTTTAACTCAAGTCTAGAACCAGCCATACCCTATGTTTCTGACACCACAAAACATGAAACAACACAGATTAATTTATAAAACATTGATTATAAAATTCTGAAATCCACTAATATTTATCTTATAAGACATGGAAAATATAGCAAAGGGTAAATAATACATTTTAAATAAACTCTCATACCACTACTTGGAGAAAATAATCACTGGCATTTTTATTTCTTTACCCTGGTGCACACACATACGCACACTCACAGACACATATAAATACATAAACACATGCATGCTGCATTTTCATTTCCTGTTCTGAATCATTAAATATTCCTCAAAATATTATTTTGAGTGGCTACTAAATATATATTGCTATTTAAAAATTAATAGTTTATCATCTCTCCAGTGTTTAATTAAAATAAATAGTGTGATAAAATGCATATGTGTAAAATTTCACAACCATAGCTTTTTATTTCCTGAACATAGATCAATTGATGAATTATTGTTTAAGAGCATTAATAATAATTTAATGTTCTGATACAAAATGTGCAATAGCCCTCAAGACTGTAAAAAATTACACTGCCATCATCAGTTCCCTCGTACTTAAGCTTATTGCTCGTTTATAGTTCATACTTTCTGACATATATGTCCATATTCTTTGCCCATTTTAGTGTTGTGCTTGATGCTTTTTATTCGGTTTATAATGAATTATATGTAAAATGTAGAACATGCTTTTTGTGTAATAAAAACATTAATTATTTGTCATATATTTTCCCATTTGGAACAAAATTTCTTAGGCAGGAACATTCCCAGAGTGTTAGAGGGAGAGGAAAGTGGCCACTTGAGTGGAAAGGAATGAAGCAGATAATTTTAAAAGATGATGATGTCTGAAGTGGGGGACTGAGGGCATATGGGCCTTGCAGGAAACGTAAGATCATTAGCATTAACTTGAAGTAAAATGGGGAACTATTGCAGGGTTTTGAGGAGAGGAGTCACTTAGCTTTTTAAAACATGACTTGACTCTGGCTACTGTCTTTTTTTAAAAATTTTTATTGGAGTATAGCTGATTTACAATATTGAGTTAGTTTCAGGTGTACAGCAAAGTGAATCAGTGATACATATACATGTATCCACTCTTTTTTAGCTTCTTTTCCCATATAGGCCATTACAGAGTATAGAGTAGAGTTCCCTGTGCTATACAGTAGGTCCTTATTAGTTATCTGTTTGGCTACTGTCTTAAGAATAGCTTGTGAAAGAGGCAAAGTAAAAATAGAAAGACAAGTTAGGAAATATTATAGAAATCAGAGGAGAGATAATGTAGCCTTTTAGACTAAGAGAAGTAGTGAAGGTTGTCAGAAAAAATCAGGTTCTGGAAATATTTTAAAGGTATTGCTGAAAGGATCATTGATTAGACATTTATTCTGATGTGATGTTGGTGATTATATATACAAGTCCGGATTTCAGGAGAAAAATCTGAGTTGGAGATGTAAATCTTAGAATTGCTGGCACAGAAGTAGTACTTAAAGAGCTGGGAATGAATGAGATCCCAAAGGGAAAATAGGAGAAGAACATGCAGTGAGCTCTGGGCCACTTTAACACTGAAAGGAAAGAAAGGAGGGAAGAGACAGCAAAGGAAGCTGTAAAAGGGGTGAAAAGTGAGGTATGAGGAAAGTCAGGAAAAATGGAGGAAGGTGAGTGAAAGAGAAGAGCATGGGTAGCTGTGACAAATACTAATCCCAAGTCAAGTGTGCCACTGATTTAACAATGTGGATGCCATGACCACAGTGTCTGTGGAGCAAAAGCCTGATTGGATTGGGTTTACATGAGAATGGGAGTGGAGGAAAGGAGGGGAGACAAGTCATTTTTGCTGTAAAATGGGAGGGAAACAATGGGTAAATAGCAGGCAGGAAAACTGGGTTCAAGTGAAACTTTATATTTTATTTCATACTTAGAATGGGGGCAATACAGTCTACCTGTAAGCTAATGAGAAGTACCTAGTAGAGAGCAAGCATTTGAATGTGTAAATTAAAAAAGCAAGATTCCATATATATGGAATCTAAAGAAAAAATCGTGGTTCTGAAGAACCTAGAGGCAGGACAGGAATAAAGACGCAGACGTAGAGAATGGACTTGAGGACACGGGGAGGGGGAAGGGTAAGCTGGGACGAAGTGAGAGAGTGGCATGGACTTATATATAGTACCAAATGTAAAATAGATAGCTGGTGGGAAGCAGCTGCATAGCACAGGGAGATCAGCTCGGTGCTTTGTGACCACCTAGAGGGGTGGGAGGGGTGGGATAGGGAGTGTGGGAGGGAGATGCAAGAGGGAAGAGATATGGGAATGTATGTATATGTATAGCTGATTCACTTTGTTATAAAGCAGAAACTAACACACCGCTGTAAAGCAATTATACTCTAAAAAAAGGTGTTAAAAAGTAAAAGGCAGTATGAAATTTAGTGCAGATGTATAGAATTTGGTTTTACATAGGAATAAGAACAACGCCCTTTGAGCCATGAAGTTTGGGCAAATGATGTAGGTGTGTAGAAATGGTAATGGGAGTCTGTGGAAATCGTGTTCTCACAGTGTCTGATCCTTATTCCTTCTTCATGTTTTTTCTTGAGTGAACATTCTAATTTTTGATGTACTCAAGCTTACTAATCTTTTCTTATAGGATTTTCAGTTTTCACATCTTTCATTAAAACATCTTCCCTTACTCGATGTGATTAAAATATATTCCTATAGAGTTCACCCTTGAACAACACAGGTCTGAACAGCATGGATCTAATTATGTGCCAATTATTTTTTCAGTAAATACATACTGTAGGACTACAACATCCACAATTGGTTGAATCTGTGGATGTGGAACCAGAAATACAGAGAGCCGACTGTAAAATTCTACATGGATTTTCGATGGCACAGGACATCGGCTCCCCTAACCACCCCACCATGTTTGTTGTTCAAGGGTCAACTGCACTTTATTCCATAAATTTTGCATTTTACATTTAATTCTTTAATCTACCTGGATTGCACTGTTAGATTAAAAAGTATAAAAGGTAGGAGAAACGTTAGTAATCTGATTTGAATTTTAAATACTAAAAATGTGTTTGGGGGATAATATACAAATATTGTCTCATAATAATATATTATGCCTTTTCATTTATTGTGGTTTATTTTCTTTTAATAAAGTCCTACACATATTTTGTTAGTTATTTTAGGTACTTAATTGTCTGTGTTAGTACTGTAAGTGGTATACATTTTTTTTTTTTAGTTTCTGCTTTATAACAAAGTGAATCAGTTATACATATACATCTGTTCCCATATCCCTTCCCTCTTGCGTCTCCCTCCCTCCCACCCTCCCTATCCCACCCCTCTAGGTGGTCACAAAAGCACCAAGCTGATCTCCCTGTGCTCTGTGGCTGCTTCCCACTATCTATCTACCTTACGTTTGGTAGTGTATATATGTCCATGCCTCTCTCTCGCTTGTAAGTGGTACACTTTTTATAAGTTATTTAAATATCTGCTTAAAGTACTGAACTTGGAAGAATAAATCAGGAAGCATCTATATTTTCATCCAACAACTGCCCTTAAACTGTTTACTCTCCTTCCCTCCTCCCCCGCCCCTTGAATAGCTCCTGAGACAAAAGCCATCCCTTTCAGAACACTTTCAGTGACAATTACAAAACAAATTTTATCTCAGTAATTACAACTCACTATTCAGTATTAAAATGATGGTTCTAATAGAGTTCAATTGAAAATTTAAACCTCACTCCCAGGTCATAGATTTTCCCTTTCCCTACTTCAGGGCTGACTTATGCCTTGGAGACCTGGAATAGAAGATTCTTTTACTGTTCCTTCCTTGCTCATTACTTTCCCAACCTCTCTGCAACCTGGGTTTCCCTTCCCTCTCCAAAGTAAGGGTGGTGTCAAAGCAAAGATTTCATTGGACAAAGTTAAACAAGCAAGGAAGATTTATTCAAGACTATTGCAATAGGGAAGAGAGGCCAGAGCCCAGTCTGAAATAAAGGGTTGGAGAGTTTTTAAGACCTGGAGTTGGGGAGTCTTAGGCCACCTGTGTTTGCTAATTGGCTTTGCCCAAGGGAAAAGTAAACTTTCTCTTCTCTTCATAAGAGGAAAGAGTTTTACAACTTGGAGCAAGGCTCCCACTGAAGTCAGGCTCCATCCTCCCACAGACAGACTAGGAGAGAGTTGCTCTATCTTCCTTGATGATTACATTTTGAAGGTTGGCTCCCAGATCCTTGAGAAAGACAGTTTAGGTTGTAAAACTGGCAAGAGGCTTTTAAAAAGATTTACATGTCAACGTGGCAGGGGAAGGATTTACAAGTACACTTTTTTCTAAAGTAAATGTTCTAAGCAAAGGGAGGTCAGGCCCTTGAGTCAGGAAGAAACTTGTCTAAAATTTAATCGAGCTGAGGGGGAGATTAAGGCCATCTTGATCAGGGGGTGCACATTGCTCTTCCCTTTCTTTTGCCTTAGCCAAAATTTAAAGACAATAGGAAAATCCCTTTTTCATTTGTAACCTTTTCTAATTGTTTATGCTGTTGTTTAGAAATAAAATTGATTTGTGTAAATTGCCTTTGTATTAGCCCAGAAAACATATGGACTTCTCTTTTTAAAAATTATTTCTAATCAAGTCTCTTGGGTTTTGTAGGTTAGTTAATTATCTTGCCAGCAAATTATGACAGTTTTCCTTATTTGAGATTAATATTTCTTTTTTCCTTTGATTTTTTACTTTCTATGCTTACCAGAGCTTCCCTTATGATGTTCAATATATGCAGTGATGGAAGGCACTCTCTTCTTATGCCTGACTTTAAAGAGAATGCTACTAATATCTCACCTTTAAGAATGAAATCTGATGTAAGGTATTTGGTAGCATTCTACTGAAAAAGACAATACCTTTATATTTTTATTTTATTAAGAGCTTTTACCTAGAGATGACTTTTACAAAAGGATTTGGTCCCATTTTCATAGGTTTGGAAGTAGTTATAAATTTAATATATTTAAAGTTAGCAATGTTTTTGTTCTCTATGCTTTTTTCTTTTAGTTATTTATACATTTTTTATTTGGAGATGAAATAGAAATTCACTGATGCTTCAAGTAATTTTTAAATGTTATCTTTTACTTATAAATATTTAATGCCTCTGGAATTAATGTTGGTGAATGCTGTGCCATAGGGCTCTAGTAATTTTCCTTATTTGTGATATCATTAGAATTATCTAGAACATGTGCTGCTATGATTTGTTTCTTGACACAATTCTTTATAATACAATGATGGATATCATACTGTGGAGCCTGAATACTCAGGTTCAGGATCTAGCTGCTCTACCTTTGCCTTTGTGTCTTTGGTGGATATTTAACCACTTAGTGCCTAGTTTACTCATCTGTAAAGTTGAGGTAAGAATAGAAGTATGGCAGGGAAAATTCTAAAGATGTTCTCTAAGGATTCTCACCTCCCAGTTATTCCATCAAATGCTAACCTAGATACTGCTCTGAAGGGACTTTGCAGATGAATTAAGGTTACAGAGAGATTATCCTGAATTATCCAGGTGGGGTTAATGTAATTACTAGAGCCCTTAAAAGCAGAAAAGGAAGGAAGGAGGAGGAAGGTGGTCAAAGATATTTGGCTAAAGAAGCAGCAGAAGAGAGATGCAGTTGCAGGGAAAGTCAGAGAGATTCTGGGTATAAGAAGGACTCATTCCATGCTTGCTGGCTCTGAAAATGGGAAAAGAGGCCACACACGTTATGGAATGTGGGCAGCCTCTAGAAGCTGAAAATGATACCTGGCTGAAAGCCAGCAAGGAAATGGAGACCTCAGTCCTACAACCACAAGGAAATTAATTTGGCCAACAATCCAAATGAATTTGGAGGTGATTTTAGGCTGGCAAAAGTCTTGTTTGACATCTGATGTATAGAAACTGTGGATAACACATCTTTGTTGTTTTAAGCCACTAAATTTGAGGTAATTTGTCATGCAGCAACAGAAAACTAATACCAGTGCATACATGAAAGAATTATTATGCATGTTAAATGAGTTCATTTGTGTAAAATGCTAATAATAATACTTAGCTGGTATTAAGTGATATGTAAATTCTGACTGTTATTAAGCTACACCTATATTATTTCATTCACTCAAATCAGATCTTATTTATTATAGTGTTATAATACATATTAATATCTGGTATAAAATTTCTCATTATTTTTCTTTTAAAATATGTTCTTGGATATTCTCATTCATTTATCCTTCCTCATTCTATCAAATTTAAATCACCATTGGAATTTCTATTAGAAGTACTTTGACATGTATACATTTGAGTCTATCAGTACATTTTTACTGATAAAATCATACATTTTATAACCAGACTGTTACATGCTTAGTATGTTTGTGCTTTCTCAAGAATTACTTTTGCTGTTTCTCTCACTCTGATATCCATGTTTATATTACCTTAAGTCAGCTTTCCTTTCATTTTCAAGGATACATGTTATATTTTGTTTCATTTCATTCTCTCTTTTGTATCTGTTATTTATTGCTGTCACATTATTAATACCCCATATTTAATATACTAATGCTCTCATTCTAAATATTTGTCTTTATTCTCTAGATTATAAGTGACAGTCCTACAGTTTTCCTCTATAATACGGATTCTAATTTATATAGTTTTCATTCAAAAATTGATCAAGTTTTAGGAACTTTTTAGTTTTCCTTATAGTATTTTCATATCCCAATGAGATTCCTCTTCCTCCCTTTCTCTCACTCTGTTCTTCATTTTTATCAAACCTTTTGATTTCATTATGTTATGTCATCTTTTTTTTTTTTTTTTTTTTTTTGCGGTATGCGGGCCTCTCACTGTTGTGGCCTCCCCCGTTGCGGAGCACAGGCTCTGGACGTGCAGGCTCAGCGGCCATGGCTCACGGGCCCAGCCGCTCCGCGGCATATGGGATCCTCCCAGACCGGGGCACGAACCCGTATCCCCTGCATCGGCAGGCGGACTCTCAACCACTTGCGCCACCAGGGAGGCCCTATGTCATCTTTTATCTACTCTTTATGGTCAGCATTTTCTTGAATTTTAAAGAACACACAATTATATTTTTCATATTTATCTTCATTGCTATTTTACTTTTAATGTTGACTTTTTATTGGTTTAATTACAAAATTCAGGTGTTCTTTGTTTCCCAATCTTAAATGGAAAGGGCTCCAGGATGGCTTAGGTTTTGATATAAATAGCATGGGTAAATTATTTCTGCTCTCCTAATTCTTTGAGTCAGAAAATAATCTGGAATGTAAAATATGTGTACCCAACTGTCTGCTGTTTAATGTTCACATCTCATATGATTCTTCTGAAATTAAAGGGCTTTCATTTTTTCAATGACAGGAATTTATTACTGGAATAATTGAATCAGGATGCGATCCTTTCCTTTTCAGAAACAGTACATGAGCCACTGTAACCCATAATATACCAACACCCCAGCTTTTTCCATCTCTGTCCTGCCCTATGATGGACTTTTCATCCTAGGGTGTAACAGGTCACTGGATGTCAAACTCAGCCCTGAAATGGAAATAAATGAGAACCAGAGCATTTAGTGTAGTCACACTCTTGGGAAAGAAAACAGAAAGCTTACTCCTATAAGGTGTGTTCATGTATATTTTGGGTAGATAAAGGAATAGATATTTCCCCCTTCTAGTCTGGGAAGATTTGTTTGCTTTGTGATTGGTTGGAAATCTGCCATCATCTTCTTAAAGCTTTTCATTTTTTGCTTTAGGGCCTCATCTCTGTTATGGTTCAGAGCTGTTTCTTTAGGGACCTGGCAAATCCTTGACCAGTGTTCACAGTTTTTAGTGTTATAACTTTGTATCTCTTGCTGTGTTTTCATGGGCATTTCAATTGGAATTCCGTAGCCTCAACTAGCAGTCGTTATTTCAAATTGTACTCAAATTTTTCTTTGTTTTTGCTATATATTTCATCAAACAGTAGTTAGCAGAAAATCACGTAAGATTTTGGCAATAGATTGACTGCTGGTCTTTCCTTGTGAGGCTGAAATTTGGGGTACTATTTTGTATCTTTAAAGGTATTTGAAATATTTTATGAAAACTGGGCAATGCAATGTTTGGTAACAGCTTATTTGATAATCATAAAAATGAAAATGTGATTAATAAGAAAAATGAAACTGAAATTCAGAATTTAAGGTAACTCATCCTTCCATATATTTTCAAATTATTTGTTCACAAAAAGAAGATATTTTTGACATACTGCCATGTTTAGTCATAGTTTTCAGGAGAGAAGTCCTTTATGTGTTATGTGTCAGTAATAAACCAGTATAACTCGACGGATAATGATATGAATGTCCACAGGCTATGTCTTATTTTGGTGATGTTTTTCCAGTGAAATGCAACCACATAATAAAATTCTATATGTATGCCGACGAGGAGACTACATGTTATTAAACTCATTTTGAACAGTTGACATCAAGAAAGTCTCAAATGTTCTGACCTGTTTTAAGTAAGTCACAAAGATATTTCTCACCCAATTTCTCAGTTCCTATTATTGTTTTTCTATCTTATTCTTTTGAAAATAATTGACTTTCATGCCTCCTTTCATCTTTTTAAAAGCTGAATGAGAGCCTTTAAAAGCAGCAGACTGGGCAAAAAAAAAGAGAGAGAGAGAGAGAGAGAGAAAATGCTTCAAAGGAACAGTAAAGCACAATTTGAAACTGTCACAGCACTGGGAGCTGCTGAAAGAGAAATGTACTCAGGCTTATGGAGAGCTGCCTGCATGGACCACAACTCCTCCAGTAACTCCTTTGGAGAGTTATAAGCAGCGATGCATTCACTAAATCACAGCTTTGAACCCCAGTCAAAGAAATGTCTCTCCTTCAGTGCAGCCCTGCCAGTATTTGGCATCCACTTGGCTAGCCCCTTTCCTCTAAGACAGACCTCTTATTTATATCATGCACTCCTGTCTTAGCCCTGCTCCTCTCTCTAAAATCACAAACAAAGGAAGGGAAAAAGGAAATATATCAGGATTTTTGATGGGAGGAACCATTCAGGGCTCTCTCCTTCTCTTTGCTCAACTCATACCCAGTCCAAGTCTCAACCACAGGATGTAGATATGAAATGTTATTAACCACCTGGAAAATATACAGTAGCCATACAAATAAGCAGAAGATGAAGTAGATTTGTTTTCATGCCCATAGAGCATGATCTTTTTTATCTACTGATAAGCAGCAGGCAGCTGAGCACACAGGGCTTTAAATAACCACCACTTTAATATGTTTCACTGTTTTGTGAGTCATAACTATGGCACAGGCACACAGGTGATTATTCTGTTCCATTTGGCATCAACTCCTCAGTAATCATATTTTGCTGGCACCTAGATTGATCTGGATGGTCTGAGATGATTTTACTCATCTGTCTGGCAACCTTGGGAAGGAAGGAAAGGCTGAAGGCTGAGCTCAGCTAGACCCCTCTGTGATGTAGTCGTAGGGCCTCTCCAAGTGATCTCCCCAGCCAAGTAGTTGGACATCGTCCATGGTGACTCAGACTTCCAAGAGGCTAAGATAGTACTTGCTACATGTTTTAGAGCTTAAGCACAGAGTGTCACCTTTATTCATCAAAGCAGTCTTGAGCCAGCCCAGATTCAAGGAAAATAAGAATATACTACAGCTCTCAACAAAAGGGGAATTAAAGAATTTGTGGCATCCTGTTACCATCTCAGGACACCATATATTTCCAGGGCTTAATAATAATATATGGAATAGTTAGTGTCCTTCAAGTTAGTTCCCCATGTGTGCATTAGGCTCAGTTCAGTGCTTATTAATGCAGTGCTGCAGGTGACAGACAGGAATTCACATTTCAGTACAGTCACTCTGTACTGTCTGTGTGCACACACATATAAGCAAGCAAGTCCTCCCCTCCCAAAATGATCTATGTTAGAGTAAATTTGAGGCAGCTAGACTGAGTTCCAAAGCATTTTAAAGTGGTATGCAATAAGAGTCAAAGAAGATCATTTCTCTCTAGGGAACAATATGTCGTAAGCACCATACATTCAGCAGTGGGTGGGTTAATCACGTGTTATTTTTAAATTATAAATGAAAAACAAATTGCCAGTGGTTGAAGAACCCAGGCATAACTTCTCTGAGCTCATCATCTGCTCTATCCTTAGGCAAAGACATTGATGGAAAAGGCTGCAAAACAAGAGCTAGTAAAGTTGAAAGTGGTAAATCATGATAAAAAGAAGAAAATAGAGTATTCTTGTCTACCTATTATAGAATAGAATTATTCAAAGGAAAAAAAAAGAGGTAGGGAAACGTGAAAGGGAAGGATGAAAGCAAGTGAAGGAGAGGAAAAATACAAAAAGAGAAAAGAAAAATAAAGAAGAGGTAGAGAAAGGAAACACTTCTCCTAGATACTTTCTTCATCTCAGATACAAAAAATTTGTGTCCTACCGAGTATCCACCAACACAAAATATGCTTTGCTGCCATGATGGCTATCCCCAGGTAAATTATTTTAAGCTGTTTATTAACTACTAAAAGGGAAGAATTGCTTTGTTTACTTCATGGCCTTTCAAGTACTTGACATAATGTTAGGAACTGTATACATATTAAAGCCAGGTTACATGAAAGAAAGATAATTCAATCGAAACATTTGCCCAGGTTGGGATATAATGAATGGATCACAGGTATTGGCTTTATTATTACAGTAAATGTACCACTTTATATCACCTTTGTAGATATCAAAGTAAAGCAATGAAAAAATTATTAAAATAATTAGATATTTGTCTTAATAACTAGATATTTCATCCTAATAACTAGATAAAAGGTCCTTTTCACTTCCTTGATAAAAACTTGCAAACTTGGTTAAGGATATGTCTAAGATGGGAAGGTAAGTATTAGCATATATCTAATGAACATCACACTTATATTTAGAATTAGTCTTTTTTTTTTCCATAATGCACAGTTTCCTATATTCATCACAATGCCTATGACATACACAAAGCCATCATTGCCCTGTGGCATAACACTACCCATTACTGTAGCAAAATTGTGACTTGTTTTCAGGACTCTCTTAGGAATCTAGAATGAGGTTGCCATCTTAAGAAAGCTATTCTAAGAATCTCAGGTCATTAAAAACAAATCTACACAAATTTGTTTTGGGATTCCAAAGGCATCTTCAGTTGAACATAAAGAACACCTTGTGAGTGTAGATTAAGAAATACATCACCTCTAATTATACATTATTTCTCTTTTATAATGTATCATATAAATATATAAATTTTAGGAACATACACATCAAAATCTTATGCAAATCTAAGAATGTAGCTTGACAAGTATTACTGTGAAATTATATGACTAATAGAAATGATTCCTGGCAAATAGTTATCTTGTTTATATGACCATGATTTTGTACTTGTTTTGTCAGTTTCTGGAATCAATTGTATATAAATATTTTAAATAATCTTCATGTAAAACTATCAAATTATAAGGGCTTTATATAAACACTATTAACTACTATAGAATTTAACTAGAGCCTCTACTCCACGTGTGTGAGTGTGTGTATGTGTGTGTGTAGTATATGTAGTAATTTCCTTGGAATGCCTCAGGGTTTATTAGTGCTATAATATTATGCGCCTTATCAGTGGTTCAAAATGTTTATCCAAGGCAATCTGCATCATATATTTCAAAGAAGAAGAAACAAGAAAGACTATATTTATATAGCACTGTTGTTCTATTAAAGCTATTCCTGGAAGGAAGGGTCTCCACTATTTATTTAGAAATTTATGATTTTTCAATATTTGTTTATTGTTTGACAAAAACAAAAGAAGACAGAAACTTCTTTAACTTATTATACATACTTCTCATAAATGTTTCTTCTCCAAAATTCCCTATTATTTGTATACAAGAAATACACTTTATATGGGGTATTTCTGAAACTGTGTTTTGGGCATGCTTACCCCTACCAAGCACCAACTTCAAAAGAATTAATCATTGTATTTAAAGCTTTCCTCAACCAGTTTCAATTGCAGAACATTCTCAATTAAATTTTAGAATAATTAAAATACCTTTTTTTCTCCTCTAAACTCTGCAGCTAACTATCAAAATTTAAATATGTGGGAGAAAAATGTATGCAGAAATGGCTTGATAGAAAATATGAAAATTAAAGTACTAATATAATAATTTCAAGATATTTAAATTAATTAAGTCCATGCATATATACTTTGGACAGATAAGGTAGTGCATATTTCATATCTGGTGTTATGATACGTGCTGGAGATTTAATAATTATACATATGCTCTGTACACAGTTTATGAGATTTCCTAAGAGAAAAGATATATCCAAGTTGAATCAAAGTATATTCTTTGGTGACATGAAATATTTCTAATATTATTCTTTAATTCTAAAAGAGACTAATAGTTTTTGCAGGTTAAATCAAGAATCAAAACAAATGGTAAAATTAAATCACTACTCCTCTCAAAGTCAGAAGAGTTTAATTATCATCTAATCAAACATATAATCCACTAATCATTCTACATTATCCTTGACACATAAAAATTCAACTGTTTAATTCAAGAGCAGTCTGTTTCTTTTTTCTTTTCTTTTTTTTTTTTTTTTTTTTTGGCTACCTATAGGGGAAAGTTCTTACTTAAAATGAACAAAAACCTGCTGGTTGTCATTCCCAGGTTCTTGGGGAGTTGGGGAGGGGAGTGTAGACAACTATCTAAATCCTATATATTTTATTATCTATATCTCTTAAGTATATAATCATTTGCTTTTTATTTTAACATCTTTCTTTCCCACTGGAATACAATTTCCACAAGAGTAAGGATTTTCTTTTGTTGACTGCTGTTTTCCAAACATTTAGAACAGATCTTTCCCACTAAAAGGTGTTCCATAAATAACAGATGAATAGATACAGTATAACAGGTATAAAGTAGAATGTGGCAGATGCTGTTGATGAAGCAGCTCATTGCCTTGGGCCATGTGAGTTCACCTGTAGCTACAGACTTTTTCCAACATGCTGACCGCATCTGTCTCCCTTCACTGCCTGAGGGCTTTCTCCAGAACCAAGGGAGCTTACTCCCCACCCTCAGATGAATTCTGTAGTGTGGTGGATTTATCACCCTTAAGAGCAGTGCTCCACCAATGCAGGATGAGAGTTAGTAGATAAATGCTAGAGTCTACCTTCCCTACGGCAAAACAATTCTGGGAGTTTTTCCACAATAGTTTTCAGACCTTCCCCACACCCCAGGAGGATTGAGCCTTAGTTGTCCTGAATTAGGAAGAGAACAAATTTGGGAGTCATCAAAATGATACATTAAAATAACTTGGTCAATACTTAAATAAAAAGTACTAATAGATTTCAGATATGTTTTGTGCAGCAATGTGTATTCATCTTTAGACTTTATGTCAGTGCCTGTCACCCTGCCCATTCCTAAGTGCCCTTCTGGGTTTAAATTGTAGAGAAGGCATCTTATACAGAACATAGAATTATCATTTCATATTTAACAGTTATCTTTCCCAAAGTTTAATTATATTTCAACACAGTTAAAACAAGACAATGAAATCTTTAATCTTGTATATTTCTCATCAACAAGGATTTCCAGACTTTGTGTATAAACATTACAAATATCATTTTGAATATTATTTGTTTTCAGTGAGTTTTCAACTATGTTTGATTTTTGAAATATCTCTTCTTGAAAAGATGAACTTTAAAAAAGTGATGTGGAGTAACTCATTTTAACTTAAAATGAGGAACATCAAAACTGACATATGTTTTTGCATATATATAACTTAGCAGTGGTACTTATTGCTATTTGGTGTGTTTATTTTGTAAAATAATGTATAATGAGATCTGTCTTTTCCATTATCAAAAACATATTATTAACTAACCCATGTGATGAAAAGTGAAGAGGGATTCTACATTTGGTGAGAGACTCTATCTTAACATTTCTTTATGTATATGCTACGTAAGAAGGTACTATTAAAATGACTATGCCTCGTTGCTAAATCAAATGACCATAATGGGTTCAAGCCCCATAATAGTGTCTGAAAAAAACAAAGTATGTTTCTTTTCTGTACTAGTTCTAAAGACAATTTTGTTCTACACGGACATTCGGAGACTCAGATATCTTCCATCATTTTGCAGCCACATCCCGCAAACCATTTTCATGTCTCAAAACTGAATCACTGTTGGTTCAAATTATTATGTCCTTCTTGAGGACTAAGCACAGAAGTAGAAAACATCCCTTCTACTCACATTCCACTGACAATCACTTAGTCATATGGACACACTTCACCACAACGGAAGTGAGACACAGAGTTTAACCATGTTACCAGAAAGAAGGGAAGACAATTTTTGGAGGACCACTCACTATTCCCTAAGGAAATGGTTAGGGCTTAGTCGCTTATAAGTATAAAACCATTTCATATAATTAGAATTCTTGAGATTGGTATAAGTTTAAAAGACAATATATATTGTATTCATCCCCATTGGGTTTGCTTAATATGTGATGTTTGACCAGCTCTTATGAACAAGAATTTTAATTTCTAATATACAAATCAAATCCAGTTTATGACATACTTTAATATTGATGTAAAGTAATCAGTAGCCTGTCACATTCAAGGAAGTTTAGAAGCACAACATCTCATGTAGGCATGTAAAACTGCTTCAACATATATTTACTTCAGAATTATTACAGAATCATTCTGATTCATAACATGGCTAGATTTTTTTTTTTTGCAAAAGCTGAGATTTAGAAATTGCAATTATTGTACACATTCCTCCCTGGTGATAAAATTAATGGCACTGAGCCCAGGCTCAGCAAAGACAGCTTCATTTTTCAGTGAGCTTATGTGTACATTAATAACATAACAAATAAAAATCCCAAACCCTCTCCTATTACTGCTCCTTAGAGAGATGAAAATACCTAGTAATTTCATCTTTCAACACAGCATAATATAAAGTTGGTGAAATTGATTAGCCAAACAAACAATATTGTTAGAAACATTTACCTGATCTGGATATTATCATAAACTTTAAATATCTATCAGTATAATTATGATTATTATTTAATAATAATTGTCTCAGCCTTTCAGAGTTTCAGAAACAAGCTTATTTGCATTGTTCTATTATGTGGAGATTGAAAACTATATAAAATTGATGATTTATGTACAAAACCATAAGCATTAATTTTACAAAATAAGGCCAAAATGAGTCAACTTGATAATAGTTTCATCTAGCTTAGTGAAATATGTTTCAGTAGTACTTATTTTTGAAAGAAAGTAGGCTAATGGCTAGGATATAAAAATGCAAGGGTATTTATCTAGTTTACTAGGTATGTATGTAGATTTACTAGGTATGTATATTGTATTATTTAATCATGATTCTTATTCCTCATGCCATTGTTTAATATGGAAAAAAGATATTTTTCCACTGACTTTTGCCTTGGCCAGGTAATTTTTTTTCCACCAGTAGAAGGCGGATAGAACAGAGTTCGCCAGTACCAAGCAGAGGTTTTCAGAGACATTGTGTGTTTTCTTTCACCACTCCAGTTTTTCTGTCTTCTACTATGAGAACATGTCTTATATAAGATATACTCCTTCATCCTGGTTCTCAAAGCAAGGAGACATGTGAAGCAGTAGTTCACCCAACTTGCATCCTACATCCAAGTCTAGCAGAGAAGCCCCATAGAGCTCTGGAGTCATGACAAATTGTTAACCACGAAAGCAAGATAGAAATGCAAGGTATTGTAAATGTCAGTGTTGTCAGCTGAAGCTTATGCATGATTCTAACAAAACCTAACTAATACAGAAATTGATACCAGATGTAGAATGCTGCCACAACAAAACATAAGGTATGTGGCACTGACATAACAGGTACATGGTGGTTAGCCATTAGGCTATTATTACAGACAGACAACTTTCAACCCATGTACAACAATGGAATTAAATTTGACAAAACTGCATCCTGAAATAACTTGGGGTAGAAATGTTCCTAATGAATTTCTGAATGAGGGCACAGAAGTCCCTTGAGCTGAAGTGATGCGTGCAGGTTCTGAGCAGAAACCTTAAGAGGCATCACATGTTTCTGTTTACCCCTCTTGCACTCTTCCCTCTTTCAGGAAAACCCCATGTCCCACATGAGAGGTACTCCCTTAGTTTGTGTCCCACAGTGAGGAGGCATGTGGAACAGACTTAATCCTAATACTCACCCTGTGGCCAATCTCAGCAGAATCTAGCAGAGGTAATCTCAGCAAATCCCAGTAAATATATCTAAGTAAAGAAGCAGTCAAAAAATGCATAGCTCTAATGTGCAATTAACAAATGAAAGTTGCTGTAACCCACTGGGTTTCAAGCTTATTAATCACTATCACAGCAAAACCTGATGAATTATACTAAAATGCCATCCGTAGTTTACTTCTTTGTCATTATTAGCTTTGTGAACTTAAAGAAAAATGAACAACGTAAGAGTTGTGAGTTTCAATTTTATTCAGGGTCTTGCTGAGGACTGTAGCCAGGGAGACAGCCTCTCAGTAACTCTGAGAGAACTGCTCTGAAAAGGCAGGGGAGAGGACCGTTGATGTATGGTTTCTGGCTGAGGAATACGTGCATCCAAGCATACGTTCTTAGTAAAAGATTACCACTGGTCACAAAGAACAGATATCTCAAGTTAATGATTTTTAGTAATTTTCTGTGTAAGGGAAGATGCAAGTATGTGGGTTCATTAAAATTCTTCCTGAGATACACATCTAACTATTTGTGGGGCCTGTTTTTCTTTTTTTTTTTTTTTTTTTTTTTTTTTTTTTGCTGTATGCGGGCCTCTCACTGCTGTGGCCTCTCCCGTTGCGGAGCACAGGCTCCGGATGCGCAGGCCCAGCGGCCATGGCTCACGGGCCCAGCCACTCCGCGGCACATGGGATCCTCCCAGACCGGGGCACGAACCCGCACCCCCTGCATCGGCAGGCGGACCCTCAACCACTGCGCCACCAGGGAGGCCCTGGGGCCTGTTTTCCTAAAGCACAGAATGCCTCATCCTGTTTGTCATCCTGAATTCCTTTGATGGTGCACTGTGGGTCAGCAACTGCACAGGTTACAACTCAGTCCTTCTTCCTTGCTTACCCCTTAGTCATCACTTTTACTTTATTTTGACCATTTTTTCTTAGAAAGTACATTGTTTCCTGACAGTATTTACTGTTACACAAAAACAACCGCACATATTTTTTATGGGCAATGCCATTCAACAGAAATAGAAGTTATTTGCAAATAGGATGAATTCTACTTTATATGCATCCATTATAGTTCTTAATTGTTTCTTGGTTGAAGCTAAAATTTTTGTTAAAGTATGATCTCAAGTGATCTTCAGTGTGCATTAAGTATTCTTGGGTGTTCTAATTGTATGTTTAAATTTTTTTAATAATTTCATGGATAAATTTAAATACTCAATCTTTCCAGTTACCTTCTCAAAAAAATCAGAAACCTGATTTTGTTTACAAAGTTATCATAAATAGAAAATAATACACAAGAAAAGCTGAGAAACATGTTATAGTGTAGAGTTTTTTATCTAAACCTAATTAGATATCCTAGAATATTAAGTAACTTTAGTAAAATCTGTGCAATGAGTAATTTACTTGAAAATAATCTAAAAGGTAACCTATATATAAGAAAACAGTTTGGCTTTTTGTTTCTTTGACAAACAATTTAACCTTTACCATTCTTGGTTAGACGGGAAATCTTTGAATGACCTCATGATCATTTTTGGCCACAAGGAAATACAGTGTATTATACATTGTGTATAAGAGAACAGATCTACTGTACCACTTTGTAAAGAATCAGAGCACTGCCTCATGCAGTCTTGGACCACAGCAGTACACATAAATCTAGAAAAAAAACTGAGGTTTACCTTCAACTCAAAACTTACCACCATTATAGAAATTTTATTACACAGATATGACATGACGGATATAATCAGATAATTAAAATTTCACTTTCACTGCCAAAAATGTATTAATTTTGTTACTAAAATATTTTGAAAACAATTTTTTTTACTTTTCTTCAATAATATTTTTAAGTTTATGAAATGATTGTACTTGTAATCCATTTAAATGTTTATCCTATTATAATTTTGTCTTTATATTGCTGCCCTATATCTTAGAGTCTTTTTTTTTTTTTTTTTTTTGCGGTGTCGGGCCTCTCACAGTTGTGGCCTCTCCCGTTGTGGAGCACGGGCTCCAGACGCGCAGGCTCAGCGGCCATGGCTCACGGGCCCAGCCGCTCCGCGGCATGTGGGATCTTCCCGGACCGGGGCACGAACCCGTGTCCCCTGTATCGGCAGGCGGACTCTCAACCACTGCACCACCAAGGAAGCCCTAGAGTCTTGATATAGATAAATAAATCTTTTTTATTTAAGTACTCTTTCACCTAATAGATGTATGTGTCTGGGATATCACTTTAGATTCTTGTGAGGAAAAAAATTAGTTGCTGGTTTCAATTAGTGGTTGAGCCAATTAAAAAAAAATTCTGCTAAGTTAGCTGGTGTTTGAATTGCATATATTCTAATATTCTCATTAAAGGCATACATCAATAATTTACCTAGGGATAATATTTTAGCAGGCAGTGTTTAAAAGAGTTTAATGAATTACAGAATCATTCACAGATCATTCCTCATCTATAAAAGATTCCTTCAATATTTTTTTGCCTGATTTCAGATTTTAGTAATTACAAGGTTTTAAAACCTATCAGCCATATGCCTCAGTATCTTTCCAAACAAAATATCATATACTGTCACACTTTTCATGATGCTTAAAAAGATAAATGTTTCAAAAATGAAAGTTCTTAGTAGCTATTTTGCAGTATTTTAATCTAAATTTCAGGCTACAAAAAATACTGGTAATAAGGAGATGAAAATATAATAATAGTTCAACTCTTTCTTGTAAAATGATTTCTAAATAACTTATGTATCCGTTTTGAGTAACCTGGTTTTCCTGTAGGTGGTTTTGTTCCTGTGTCATCTTTATATTGGATCAATTCAGTAACCCTTCCACTCAGAATATTAGATTTAAATCTCCATCTATTATCACTTGTGCAAAGTGAAATTCATTTTTGTCTCTATTGCTTCATTCAAATGTGGACAGTAATATCACTCATTTAGTTACTATGAGTAAAATTACTTATACCCAGGAGAGTATGTAGTATATAATAAGTATCATGTAAATGTTTGTGCATTTCCATTTCACTGGGAAATTCTCATTTCACCCCTATGTGATCACCAACATTGTTTCCAGAAGTCTTATTAGTAAAAATAATTTTATCTTCATACTTGGCACTGCCTATGAAGAGTAGACAAAATATTCTGATGCTCCATTGTACAAAGCAGACCAGTATATATTTGTATACATATAGGTTACAATTCTCAACATGTATGTATGCAGTTGTATTCTTAGAGAAATGTATATGGATGTGTATGTGGGTGTGTGTATATGGGTATGTGTGTGTGTATGTGTGTGCGTTTATCAACATATTGTGAAAGAGGGAAAAGGATATGCTTTTTAATAGACAAGACAGGCTCTGTTAGAGTACAAATGATAAACAGCAGTAATAATGTGTAGCTTTGATTCATTTTTGAAACGACTTTCCTTCCCAAATGTAAGTGAACAAAATCAAAAATTTTAATTTGTCTATAATTAAAGTTCTGGTTCTTAACAAACGCCCATTTATTGAGCTACAACAATAAAAACGAGTACCGACACTTTTAGGCCCTGAATCTTTCCTCTGCCCATTGTTTGCCGTGAACCCTGGCTCTGCAGTTGCGGAAACTCCCCTTTATCCACTGTTCTCCTTGACCATATCTGAAGTGAAGAGTTTGGAGCATGCCATCCTCAGGACTGTACTGCCTTTAAAGCTTACTGCTCATGTAAGACTAGGGGGTCGAAATGATTCCAAAAGTCAAAGGTGTTTTTAGTTCAGCCTTATGGTTTCTTTACTAATAAGATTCCTTCACACATTGACTAGGCATTGCATTCACTGCTAACCACACCCAAAGTTCCTTCTTAATTCATAGGTCTCAAATCTGCATTATTTTTCTGCCACTTTGCTCTCATGTATCCCACCTCAACTTGGTCCTTAAGGCGGTCTCTGCTCCTTCCTCCCCCCCCACACCCCCTTTCTTTCTTACACATTGTTCATCTAAGATACTTTACCAAAACTTTGGTTCCCATATCCCATTGTTTGGAGTTAGAACCAGTGGCTTTTCAACCTGGAAGACCCTTTTATCCCTTCATCTCTGACCATAAACTAGCCGGTTTGTTCATGTGTTAACCTATCCCTTACAACGTGTTTTTTAAATCCATCCCATAGAAGCCAACACACCCTAACAAGGCTTTTATGTTCTAAGTCCTGCTTTCTAGACTCTTCCCCTCAAGCGGCTGATGCAGCAAATACATGTGTTTTTCTTTATTACTGCAGGTGATGACTTAGTAAATCTTTTGCAGTTACAGACATGGATTGCCATTTTTTCTATCTCCAGTATTAGTTTCCTCACTTCTGCCATCCAGTGGCTAAGTCGATGCCACATATTTTTGGGTTTTGCTAAGGCAGAACCCTACTTCAAAAAGTCACTTTCTATATTAGTTAGGAAACTAACTTTCTATATTAGTTAGGAACTGTATTTAATAACGAGAAAGAAAAACTATTCATCAAATAACCTTTATCCTAGAATTTTAATGACATCAAAAAGAATGTTCAAGAAACCAGTTACTTTATGGTAAATGTGTAGAAAACTCAAAATATGAAGTCTGCTTGAGAAGTAATAATAATGAAATACAATGAAGGTGACATCCCCCCCCCCCGCAAAAAAAGAAAAATACAGTATAAACCATCTCTTAAAATACTTCCACTGCATTTTTAAAAATTGTGAATTAGGGGTTATGTTTACCTAACTAATCTTCCTCCATATATCAAGGAAACAGGAAAAAAAAAAAAGCCTTCAAATAGAACAAAGAGATCGTTTCTTTACTGCTGAGCCAACATCTTCATATACAATCCTGACTTTTTAGATGAATAAAAAATAACAAGTTGTTTAGAAATGGCTAATGATACCTTTCCCTCCGAATCAAATAAGGATAAAAACATTAGCTATAGAACAGAAGTTGTATATGTAACAAGGGATTAATTAAAGACACCCACAGCATTTTATTCAAGGGTGGAGAGAGAGGCAAGTTTGAGTGAGGATTTCCTAAATATAAACAGAGGGGAAAAAGGAAATTATTTTGTTAAAGAAATGAGCTTCAAGAAATTGATTTCTTCTAATGATAATAGATAGAAATGTTCTCAGGAAAGCAAGTTCAAAAGGTAAATGAGTACAGGAAATCTCAGTGCCACTTTCAGAAATTATTCCAGCTGTATTTTCTACATGTATGTAGAGAATAGGAAAAAGAACAAAAATAAACCATCTAAACTCAGAGCTACATAATAATGTGAAATTTAAATCTGCTAACATGGAAATAGAAGAACAGTCAGGATAAAGGGACTGTTCTTCTAAGATATACATCTAGAATACAAAATAGAGGGACATTTTTAAGATATACTTTACATTTATGAAGAGAGAAAATAAAGCATCAATACTTTATGTGGCAGTAAATGGAATAGATGAGATACTAATGATAGTAATTAATGTGTAGAATTCTTTTTAATGTTTTATTTATATATTTTATCTATTTTTCCATTGGTAACAGTAATACCTGCGACATGGAAAAACAACCTCTACCTTAACCCTGCCCCTGGCTTCTCATCATCCTTTCAGAGGCAGCCACTGTTCTCAGTCCTTGTTCATGCTTTCAGAGATAAGTCTCAAAGATATTTTAGGTATATATAAGCATATATGCATATACAGTTATCCACATATGCATATTTAATTAGAAATATATCTTGAAATTTTTATATAGGTAGATATGTAGCTTCTGTATTCTTTTTAATAGCTACATATGTAGGCATATATATGCACACCTGTGTGTAGCTGTACTATACTTACTTACTGTTAGCCTTATAATAATACAAATCAAATAATACAATTGCTATGTCAGAGGACATGTGAAATCTTAATTTTAATAAATATTTCTAACTGTCTTAGAACTCCAAAATATCAAAGTACAACAGTGCCTGTTGTCTCACTTTCAGAGTATGTTATCAAAATGTGACTGTGCCTAAAGAAACTGTGAAAAATGGCATCTCATGATGTTAAAATTTATTTTATGAGTGAGATCAAATATTCATATATTTGAAAACTATTTATATTGACTTTCAGTTGAATTATCTGTCCACGTCCTTTGTGTTTTCATATTATGTTAATGGATATATCATGTTGACTTTTCAAGTGTATTTAAAAATTAAAGAACTGGGGACTTCCCTGGTGGTCCAGTGGTTGGGACTTCGCCTTCCAGTGCAGGGTGTGTGTGTTCGATCCCTGGTCGGGGAGCTAGGATCCCACATGCCTCGCGGCCAAGGGACCAGGGCATAAAACAGAAGCAATATTGGAAAAAATTCAATACAGACTTAAAAAAAGAAGTGGACCATATCGAAACAGAAAATCTTTAAGAATTAGAGAACTTAGCCCTTTTTATGTGATACAAGTTGCAAATATATTCCCATTTTACCACTTGTCATTTTATGTATTTCTTCTTCATGCATATATATTTTAAATGTATTTGAAATCATCAATTTTATGATGTCTAAATATTGTGTCAGATTTATTCACTCCAATGTTATTATAAAATTATCCAATATTTTTGAAACTTTTATGTTTCAATTTCTTATGTTTAAGTTTCAGATTCATGTAGAAATTTGAAATGTATAATGTGGTAGAAAAGGATGGAAGTTTGCATTTTTATGATGACAATCTGTTGTCCCAGTTGTCCCAACATCATGAATTGCATAATTTTAACCTACTGATATAATACATTAAACTCAAATGTGTATTTTTTCTAGACTTTCTAGTCTATCTGTTTATTCAGCCATATAGCACTTTTTAACATTATAATTTCAGTATCTATTTTATTTCAAACTTTGGTAAGCCCACATAATTCTTATTTGTTTTGAAGTATATTTACTGGCTTATGTTTTTTTTAAGTTTCTAAATCCAAAGAATTATTTTGGGTATTTTATTAAACCCTTAAAAAATTTACATGTAAACTTAGGAAAAATTAAACTCTTTAGGATGTTTAATAGTCTTATCAAGAAATGTGGCATGTTTTTCTGTTTGTTTACATAATTTGTGTCCCAGGATATCATATTATGTTGTTTCTGTAGTTGAGATAATTGTAGATTCATGGAAGAGTATAATACCTTAATACATTGTTGGATTTTTTTTTTTTTTTTTCTTTTTGCGGTATGCGGGCCTCTCACTGTTGTGGCCTCTCCCGTTGCGGAGCACAGGCTCCGGACGCGCAGGCCCAGCGGCCATGGCTCACGGGCCCAGCCGCTCCGCGGCATATGGGATCCTCCCAGACCGGGGCACGAACCCGCATCCCCTGCATCGGCAGGCGGACTCTTAACCACTGCGCCACCAGGGAGGCCCCATTGTTGGATTTTATTTGCTGTATTTTGTTGAGAGTATGTGTATCTATATTAAAGATAGATAATGATCTGTAGTTTTCTTTTTTGTCGTGAATTTATCTGCATAGTTTGTTTTGTTTTGTTTTTTTGTGGTACGTGGGCCTCTCACTGTCGCGGCCTCTCCCGTTGCGGAGCACAGGCTCCAGACGCGCAGGCTCAGCGGCCATGGCTCACGGGCCCAGCCGCTCCGCGGCATGTGGGATCCTCCCAGACCGGTGCACGAACCCGCGTCCCCTGCATCAGCAGGCGGACCCTCAACCACTGCGCCACCAGGGAAGCCCTGCATAGGTATTACTGAATCAAATTATTTAGTAGATATAGGTCTAGTCATATCATTGATTTCTCCTTATGTGAGATTTGGGAGTCTGTGCTTTTTAATTAATTGTTCTGTTTCATCTAAGTTATTAAATTTGTAGGCATGGAGCTATCTGTATTATTCTGTTATAATCTTTTTATGAGATTATAGTTTCATGGGGTCAGAAGTGATGACCCTCTCTCATTTCTGATGTTAGTCATTTGTGTCTTCTCTTCTGTTTCCTTGGTTAGACCAGCTGTGAGTTTTTCAATTTTATTCACCTTTTCAAAGAACTAGCTTTTGGTGGTATTGATTTTCTCCACTGTTTTCTTACTTTCAATTTCATGTGTTCTGCAATATTTATTATGTCTTTCTGCTTGCTTTCGACTTAGAATTGCTCTTATTGCTCTAATTTCCTAAGGTGGAAATGTAGATTATTGATTTTGGCTCTTTCTTCTTTTCTCACATATGCATTCAATAATATAAATTTCCCTCTAAGCACTGCTTTTGCTGCATCCCACAAATGTTTATAAGTTGTATTTATATTTCCATTACATTCAAAATGTTTTTCTCTTGAGAATTTGAATCGTGTATTATATTAAAATTGTGTTGTTTAATGTCTAAATATTTGAGGATTTCTCAGCTCTCTGTTACTTATTTCTAGGTTAAATCCATGTGTTCTGAGAACATGCTATCTTTTATGGTGCAGAAGGTGGTCTCTCCTGGCAAATGTTCCACGTGAACTTGAGAATAATGTGTACTTTGCTATTGTTGGGTCATGCTTTCCATAAGTGTTATTTTCAGATAGCAGAAATTTTCTGTACGAGTGAGTTTCTTTATTCTTTGCTTTCCTCAAGCCAACCAAGAGCAGCGACTGTCTGGCTGCTCCCCTACAGTCTGTTTCATCACCCCTGCCTTTCTGCCTCACTGGGATATTGCTTCCTTCAAAATTCCTTGTCTGTGTAATTCCTCAGTAAACATCATCTCCTTTGCTTATCTTTAGAATCATCCCAGACCATGCATTGATATAGCTATTGTTTCAAATAATACATGATAGGTTTTTCAGAGAAGGCATCCTCCACTTTTCAGAATATGGAGGATCCTGTTGGCTACAGTATTGCCCAACATCCACAGTGGTAAGTAGATCAATACACTGGTTCGTCAGATATTTCAGAGTTTTGTCAGGCAAGGCCACTTACTTACATGAGAATCACTTGATATTACTCTAATAAGAGTAATTTTCTAAAAAGCATTCTAAAGTAAAAATTCTTGAAAAAATTATATTTTTAATAAATAACCTAACTAGGTGCTAAATACATAAAAGTTTGGGGAAAATGTGTTGATAAACTGCAGGGGGCAGAATAAGTAATCAGAAAAAGAATTTATTCAAAATTAAGTAAACACTTTGTAATAATATGCTAATTATAAAACCACTATTTGATATTACCCATTGTATGTTTTGTATGAAATGTTTGTTATAATGAGTGTAATTTAAAAGAAATGGAGACACTGATAGGTAACGGAGCTGAAATAATCTCAGTTTTCTTTCTCTTAAGCAAATGTGCTCAACAGTCATTTGCAATATGCGTATCAACCTCTTGTAGGCCAGAACTGTGATAGAAAACTGTAACTGTGGTAGAAATTCAAGCAGTTGGTTGAAAAAAGTTATCTTTAATATTTACATAATTGTCTGGTACTGAAGTGTATGTTTTAAATGAGTGTTATTTACTTAATAATCTATAAAAAGTCATCTAATTCCACCATAGATTTTCCTTATGTCAAAGCCTATTAGAGTCTTTTCAGTGAAATATTAAACCCTTAGGTTATAAAACTTACAAATGAGCCATTACTGTCTATTAGGTCAGTACAGGTGCTCTGTATGGGCCACCTCTTGGTTAAAATGGCTTATAATATTTCAGAGATAAAAATATCAGCCTGTATTACAATGATTTACTATAAAAGATGCCATAAAAATGAAATACATAACGTTTTCCAAAAAAAACTTGAGAGATGTTTGAAAAAAATTTAATTTCTAAACATTTTTAAAAATATTATATTTCAAAAAATTATGCGGCTGTAAATTTTTTAGAAAAGTATATATTTATAGATTATTCAAATGCTATTCTAATTTATTCCCAGTTATGTGGGAATAAAACTGGAGGAATTATGCTAATTTATACCTGAGGCTGGAGGAACGAGACCAGAGAAGAAGATGGAAAATTAGCAGTGTTGGGAAGAGGAAAAAGCACAGAACTTAGCGTCCAGAGATCTGTATTGCAATCTGAGCTCTGACACTAACTAGCTCTGTTATCCTGGAGAGGCGTTTTACTGATTGTGTCTTCACTCTTACTGGCTCTAAAATAAGGAGCTTAGAGTGTAATTTCTAAGGACAATCTCTGGGTTAATTAAGTTCTCAATTATAAGTATTCAATACCTTATTTTTTAAAAGTTGGATTTCAAAATCAAATGTAATTTTTAATAAAACAAAATACTGTATACATGTGAGTACTTAAAATGCTTAAATCTACTAGTAGAGTCTCAAACTTTAGTTAATAATAATGGGTCTATATTGTTTCACTAATTGTGATAAATATATGGTACTATGTAAGATGTTAACTGGGCACAGGGCATATGGAAATAGTACTATCTTCAAAACTTTCCTGTAAGGCTATTCTAAAATTAATTTTTTCTAGATGAAAAAATTCTTGTTAGCCTAGCTAGTTTATCAATTTTATTGAATTTTTCAAAGAGCTAGCTTTAGGGTTTGTTAATGTTTTCTTTTTTTTTATTTGACATTTCATTGATTTCTACTCTAATTTTTATTGCTGCTTTTCTTCTACTTGCTTTAGGCTTAAAATATTCTTATTTCTCTAATCTCCTAAGGTGATAGCTTAGATTATTGATTTTAGATCAACCTTCTTTTCCAATATATTCATTTCATCCTATAAAATTCCTTTTAACCACTCCTCTTGCTGCATCCCACACATTTTTATACATTGTATTTTCACATTCACATACTTCAGAATATTTTATATTATACTTTTGTCTCATATATTATTAGTAGTATACTGATTAATTCTCAGAGATTTTCCAGTTATCCTTCTGTGTTTTAGCTCTAGTTTAATTCCATTTTGTCCTGAGAACATCATTTTTATAATTTCTATTTTAAAATTTGTTTAAGTATGTTTTATGACTCTGATCATAGTAAATCTTAATGAATACAACGTGGACTTGAAAATAATGTGAATATTGTATATTCTGCTATTGTTGGATGGAGCATTCTATAAATGTCACTTAGAACAAATACATTTGTATTACTGTTCAGGTCAACTATATCCTACTGATTTTCTTTTCTGTTTGCCCTATCAGTTCCCAAATGAAAGGTGCTGAAGTCTCCAACTAAAATAGTAGATTTGCCTATTTTCTTTTTAATTCTATCAGTTTTTTTTTCTCACACATTTTACACTTTATTTTTGAGTGCATCTATATTTTGGGTTGTTTATTTTCTTGAAGGAGTGAGCCCTTTATTAGTTAACACATCCCTTTAATCCGATAATCTTTCTTGTTCATAAGTGGGCTTTGTCTGACATTAGCTAATTCAGATTTAATTTTGATTACTGTTAGTATATTTTTCTCCATCCCCTTGCTGTCCTTATGTCTGTTTCTTTGTATTGAAAATGAGTTACTTTTAGACAAGATACAGTTGGGCCTTTGTGTTTATTTTTTTAATCATATAGACCATTCGTATTTAAAGTAATTACTGCTATAGTTGGATAAATATGACACATATGTAACTTTTCTATTTGTCATTTTTGTTCTTTGTTTCATTTGTTCCTTTGCCTTTCCTGCTTTTTTTTTTTTTTTTTTTTTTTTGCTATACGCGGGCCTCTCAGTGTTGTGGCCCCTCCCGTTGCAGAGCACAGGCTCCGTATGCGCAGGCTCAGCGGCCATGGCTCATGGGCCCAGCCGCTCCGCGGCATGTGGTATCTTCCCAGACCGGGGCACGAACCCGTGTCCCCTGCATCGGCAGGCGGACTCTCAACCACTGTGCCACCAGGGAAGCCCCCTGCTTTTTTTTAATTGAGCATTTTATAAGATTGTCTCTCTTACTACATCAATTACACTGCTTTTAAAAAAAATTTTAGTAGTAGTGCTAGAATTTTCAATACAAATTCTTAACTGTTCTAAGTCCACCTTCAATTAACATTATACTGCTTTATATGTAGTACAGATACTTAAAATAGAGAATTCTTTCCTCTCATTCCTTGTAACATCACTGTCATTTTACTTAGCCCTATGATATAATCCCCAAAACATTGTTGCTGATATTAAAGTAAGCACGTACCTTTAAGATCAATTGATAATAAAAATTTTATTTTACCTTTATTTACTCCTTCTTTGTTTTCTTTCACTTTATATTGATCCAAGTTTCTGACCTATATTCTTTTCTTTCTGCTTGGAGAACTTCTTCTAAGACTTGCAGGGCAAGTCTGTTTAGCAATAAATTCCCTCAGTTTTTGTTTTTATGAGAAAAATATTTCTTTCTCCATGTTTGAAGGATGGTTTCAATAGATGTGGGCATTTTTCAAATCTTTATATATATCTATAAATATATTTACTCCATTCTATTCTCTCTTACAGTTTGACAAGAAATCACTGTAATGTTAAATTTGTTCATAAATAGGTAAGATGATTTTTTTCTTAGGCTTATTTTAACATTTATCTTTGCAGTTTGAAAATAATATATTTAGCTGTAGTGAGGTTTTGGGGGGGTTGTTTTTTGGTTATTGTTTGTTCATGTTGTTTTCAGTGTTGTTCTGTTTAGTGTTGTCTGAGCTTCTTGGTTCTGTGGTTCAATGTCTATCATCAGTTTTGGAAACTTCTCTGCCATTATTACTTCAAATATTCTTCTGATCCTTTGTCTCTTCTCTACTCTAGCATTCATTACACATTTTACACTTTTGAAACTGTCCCATAGTTCTTGGATATTCTATTCTCTTTCCTCATTCTTTTTTTTTTTGTGTTTGTGTGTGTTTCACTTTGTTGTGTTATAAGGTGTGAGGAGAGTGAGCATTCTCTAATCTTCCAACTTAAATCCCTTATTTTTTAGTGGCTTGTTTTTCAGGGGTGTGACCTTCACATGTGTTTCTCCAGTGGTATAGTTTTTCTTCCTCTGCTGCCTATTTCTAGTCTAGAACAGCATTCCAGAGCACTGTTGGCTCCTTTTTTCACCCCTCTTAGTTAAAACAGGAGGCTATATGGGGCTGAGATTAGGCTCAGAACTAAAGTCCTTTCCCCTGGAGAGTATGCCTTTATTATGGTGAAGGTCTAGACATATTGCATATTGTTACTCCTATCCTCTGCCTACCGGAGCCATGAAGCATCTTTCTTGGATCCTCACTGTGAGAAATTGGTGGGATTTCTAGAGATATTGGAGTCTCCCAAGACTATGATCCTGAGGACTTTCTCATTCTTGCACTAGTCACATTCAGCAATCCATCAAAATTATTTGGTAAGTGTTCCTACCACTTTAGGGCCCCAGTGCCATCTACTCCAGGTAAGCAGATCCTAGTTGTTAGAGCTCTCTGGATACACCTGTTTCTAAAGATTTGGGCTATGCAACCTGAGTTCTGAGATGTGTCTTTAAAATCATTCATTTTCTGTTTTTCTAGCTTTTTTTGATGTAAGGATAGTGTAATGATTTCCAAGCTTTTTACATGTAAGAAATGAGATGTAAAGTGTAATTAAGTGCTTTTAAGCATAAAATTCTTAACTAGTGGTTCCCAGATGCCTGGTTTATTTTTCTTTTATTGGAATGGCTGTGTAAGCACCATTCAGGAAATTCTTAGAAAAACAGATCCCTAGAGGTTTTGTTTCAGCAATTTTGGGATCCAGACACCAGTATTATTAAAAACTACACTTAGTGATTCTTCTGTACAACCAGGTGTAGAAACTAATGTTCTCAAAAATAAAGGTTATTTTTGGCTAGAACTATCAATTCATTATTCTGTTTTCCACCTCTTTTAAATGTCTGACCTACAGCTTAACTTATTTTAAAGCAGTTACTATGATCTTAAGTAGTCTATTTACCATTTTCCTTCAAGAATCTGGTCCCACAAAATACAATAATCAAACTGTTGGTTATCATCAATATGTCTCAAACTTGATTGGAATCAACATATCCATTAAAATTCTAGAAAGCCCTCAAAAGATGATACATGGAAGTATTAATCAGTTTCCTTAAATGATAGAGCAGTCCATTCAAATCATTGACAGGAAGGGAATACCCAAAAACACATTTAAAATTTTGTAGTAGAAAGTGATTAAAATTAATTAGGAAGATATTATTGGGGGGCTGGAAAATTTGATATGTAAAGTGAAGTTGGGGACCATGTTTAATGTTCTATTAATAAAACAATTAATTCAGATCCCAGAACACCCTTGACCTGTCACTAAATAGTGCAAAACTAAATAAATAGAGCACTGGAGTGTTTGATGAAAAATGTATTATCTCAAAATCAAGGCTCATAATTTTGATGCAAGTTTTATTTATTGCTATAAGCAATATGTGTATATTTATGTATATGTTGACATATTCTCCCACAAGATTAAAGTTATGGAAGATTTGGGGAGACTGAGAGAACTAGAAAGCCTAAAGTTATGGAAGATTTGGGGAGACTGAGAGAACTAGAAAGCCATGTATGGGAGAAGTCTAGGTTTTTATTTTCTTCCAAGTAAAGTTTAATGGAAAAGATTAACCTGTTAAAGGGTGCTGTTCCTTTGAGCCCTGAAGGTTTTAGTCCTGCAGAGTATGTTATCTCTCCCAAAACTTTGATATGGATAAGGAAAAATTTTAAATCAAAGTTCTGTGCTACTAAAATATTAATACTCCAAGTTTCAGAAGCCTGAGCAAGAGATGATGTCACTCGGCCACAATCTATTAAAAAACTTAGCCAGTAACTTATTATTCCAAATAAGGATATAATGGTAGTAGCCTTAACTAAAACATTTAGAGACTTTTGCCCTATACAGAGTGCCTAAAACATAAGCAAAGTGTACTGGTGCTAATACATTGAACTATTTCCTAGTCAATATTCCTCAAATTAGGTAGTTAAGATACAACACAGCCAAGTGTCAAAAATAGCAAAATAACAGTAACTTCTCCTTCTCCAAATTTCAGTTCAAATTTTTCACTCCTCATTGATCTTTGACGCCCCCCCCCACCCAAATTAAATGTATTTTGCCTTTGGAGGAGAAACGATATAGCAGGCTTTGTGTGGTTTGCCGCCTACCAATTACAGTATTAACCATGAAAGTAAAATACACTGTGAATCCAGTAGCTTGCTTATGATTGTAAAACTAACTGCACTGAGAAGATGCTTCACTTGGTCCCATAGGGTGAGTACAAGCTCATTTAAAGTCAGCTTAGCTAGCAAGTTGTCTTCATGGTATATAATAAGATTTCTGGTACCCTGGATAAGAATAAGGAGATAAAACTTAAGTCATAGTACATGACACTTGAAAAGGCTTTTTCTCTCACCTAATTTAAGATTCATAACTAAAGCCAGGCTATGATTTTATTCTGACATTTCATCTGTTTAGCATAAAGAAGAGTCATCATGACCTCAGAATCTGAGCGAATCTGAGCCAGCCACAGTCATCCAGCAATCTAATTTTATACACAGTAGGCTGGAATACTTTTCATCATTCTGGAAATGTCTGGTTCATCTAGGAAACCCTGGTTCTTGTATTTTTATTTTCTTAAATAGATAATCTTAGTCTGCATGATCACTGCTACTCCATTAAGTTCATTTAATGGTTTTAAAATATTGATTTTTAAAATCTTGTTAATGAGAATAATCCTCTTTAGGTATTTTGACAGATGCTTGGTAACAACTGTCTGTAGTGCACTTTATCCTGAGATATTTCCTTCTTGAAGTTTTCCTGATTAAGTGAATCAGAAGTACACAGAATGAAATTTATACTCCTCTCAGTTCCATATTGATCTGCAACACAAATTGAATTACTGTTAACTGTTAAAAATTTTCATTTTCATCCTTTTTCCTTGTGTACCTAATACTTTCCCTTTGTAACTTGGTTTTAATCTGATGCAATTCTATTCAGCATATATAAAGCTGGTGACATAAGAATCTATAACTCTTTTAAAGAATTACATTTCAAGATTCTGCCTCTTCTGCGGTAGATGAATAATATATTTTTGAATGGTGTTATTAATCCTACTAAACTCTAGATAAAAACTGAGTTCCATTTATGATTAACTAAAGCATCAGAATACGCTGAGGGCTTTAGGCAGATATGAAAACAAATCAAGTTGTGTGTTGTGGGTAAGATCTCTAAGGAAAAGAGAATTGGGAAGAATATTTATTTGATTAAATGAGAATGCTTCTAACAATTACATAGATCTGAAATCTTTAGTCATTTTTAAAAATTTTTTAAACTGCTCACCACAAATCTCAAAAAAGTGGAATGCTATGGCTGAAGCAGAAAATCAAGGAAGGGAGGAATACCCTTCCAGCCAATTATCTGCTCATTTTCCCCTTGAAGTAGCCCCAGAAATATCTCCAAATAACCCAAAGATTCTAGGTAACAACTGAAAAACTACTATTCCGTTTTTTTCACATTCCTATAAGCTTATCTGCAGCAGTTTTTTAAAATTATTTTTTTAATATTATGTCTCTCAGCAGTGCTTTTAGAAGTGTCTCAAAGATGATGAGGTCAAAGAGAGTTATGACATTTATTAATAATGTTTAAAAGGTCAAAACCATTGAGCATGTGAAGCATGAAATAAAGTAACATCCTAGGGGTAGATCTATTAATACCTTACAGTTAAGAGCTGAGTTGGCTTGAAGCATGTTATTACTGAAACTACAGGTAAATAAAGACATAGAAGCTCACAGACATGCACTGACAAGATTAACAGTTCTCCAGATGTGATTTACAGGAAACTGGCTGTCCCCAAGGACATTGCTGGTTGTCTGCCAGCCCAGGTCTGTTGAATTAATGTTTATATTATTTATTTATATCCTGCCTAATTCCAAAGGTGATTTGGATTTAAAATACATACTAGAGGAAAATGGAGTAAATTAGCTAAGATCCAAAGTATGATACATCCATGGAGATGTCATTACTTAAAATAATACAAGAAGTCCTACATCACTGTAGGAATTGATATAAAAACTAGGATGAGTTCACAGATGTCTAACATAAGGAAGAATAATTAAGTTAATTATAGTGTCCATGACATGGTACCTACCTTCTCAGTGCTTACAGTCCAATCTGTGAAACAAATATCCAATTTCAATCCACTGCCTTATGGAAACCAATTATGATAAATTGGTCAAAACATGTGGCCTAGTGTAGTACAGGATAGACAGCAATAACACACATTGGAATGATGTTCTAGTAACCCAGGCAACTAAGGTAGTTGTAGTGGGAATAGAGAGAGATAAAGAAGTGGAAATTTACAAAATTCAGTGATTGCTTGTATATGGAACATGAAAAAATAGGAGGAACCAAGAAGGAAGAGCACCATGTCTTTGGTTGATTGCACCATTCTCTAAGACTAAGAAACAGGAGGAGGAACGTGTTCTGAGCAAGTAGAGATGAGTTTCATTTTGGACAAGGTTTGAGGCTGCTTAGGAGAAGGAGAACTATTTCTGGAGCTAAGGACAGTGAATTTTTCCCCATCGTCTTCTTCAAGAGACGACAGTGAAACACATTGAACAACTTCCTCAACACCATCTTTTTAATAAATAACATACAAGATTTCTTAGGTCATTTCTTATATATTCCTCTACATAGTCCAAACATAATATTTAAATATAGTTAAGTGAAAGTAAGTTTAAAGGTTTTCGAAAGTATGTATTATCCAGGTAGACACCTTGAACAGTTAGGCTGTGGATAATTTTCTTAAATTCTTTGAGTTATTACAATGGAAACTTGCTCTCTTGGGGGATTATTGGGAAAACTATTTTTGCCTCTCCCTTCACCCTTGTAACTATTTCTTCTCAGGAGGAATGATTTATCTGATTGGTGCAATGACAAGAATCTCACAGCTATTGGTACTCCTTCCTTTGTTATTAAGGGTTCAGGTGTTAAAGACGACAGTTTCTATGTTATTTTCACTTTTAGGCTAGCTTATAGCAACAGACCATTCCTCATGGAATCCAGGTTTCATAAAATAAGCACATCTGGGTACAAGTCTGGGTCTGCCTTTTAGAAGCAGGTTTGAATGGGAGCCTAATTTCCATCCCAGCCCCACAGGACAAGATGAGTATAAAACAGTGACTTTTTCTTAGGCAGCCTGAGAAAATATTCAACTGCAGACCAAATCTCCTTTTGCATGGGTCTTAGGTCTGGATTTTGGAAAACGTGGCAGAAATCTTTATTTTTGCAGCTTCTTATCTAATCTACTTTTCCCAGAAAGAAAATTGATATTTTGATGCCAATTTGATGTTTGTGTATTTCAAATCTTCACGAATTTGTAGTAGTAGTAGGGATAAAATTGTACCCCAAAAAGAACACACACAGTCTCTCACTGGGATGAATTTTGGAGTATTCAAAGAATGAAGAATGGATGGTATACACTGCACTTAAAGTCTACAGTAGCACTTTGGTTAGTGTTTCTTTGGAAGTGTTTCTAGGTGTTTTGGTACTTAGGTTTACTGGAGAAATAGCAAAAATGCATATTTCCCAACTCTTACCACAGATTCCAGATAAAATAGAGCTGGAGTGTAATCCAGTATGTGTATCTTTAACAAGACGACAGAATATTCTGATTCAGGTATTCATGAACCTTACTTAACAGACAGTTATCAGTTTGGGAGCAAAACAGCAAATCTCTCAATCAAGCTTTTTGTTGAGTGTTATCCACCTTGGAGTCTAAAACTTGACAAAAGCTACCCGAAAAATAACCCTAGCCATTATGAGTTGAAACAGTGTTGGGTACCTGACTCAAACTGATGGTGACCTATATTGCGGAATGAAATAAAAAACTAAGAAAAAAATAGAACCATCCTTCCCTTAGTAATGGGAACTGGAAGACACAAAAAGAGTGAGTAGGTAGCAATAGGATCAGAAGCCACAGTCACAGTTTTATCATCTTTCCACTGAGTTTTGAAGAAGCAAAAATCAGAGACTATGCATATACTGTTATGAAACTGAGAAAAGATATTAGAGCAGAAAATAAGCCAGCTGGTAATAAGATAGAAAGAAATATCACATGGAGCAATGGAGTCATGCCCATGTTCAGTGATACCAAAGCAATAGCCAAATTCTACCCTATAGTTCCTGCTCTAAGTCTTTATTTGGCTTTTGTGTGGTGGTTTGATGCATATTAATCATTACATTAATTTCCAAAATTACTTTGGATAAGTTGTGTTATCTTTATTTTTTATAAATGTGTTAAAGTAGATGCCGCTCCTGGGCATCATTTTACATGGTAGCTAATCCAGAGGCCATGGACTTTATTTTGTTCACTTTCTGTTTACCCACAGTGTATGATATCATATTAACAAGAATACTTTAATACTTTATCTCTATTGTTGAATAAATAATACATAATTGTAGTATGCCATTTTTAATTTTTTTAACTCAGTTTTCAAAATATTGGAAGAGAACTTCTCTGTTAACTGAAGTACCACTTAGTTTTTGGCCCTCGTGCATCTGCCTTTGGTGTTTGTCACCATTTTGCTAGAATTTTCACCTGCTCACATTGTATTTACCCCATCTGTGGGCCTTATTTAATAGTATCAGATTTGCTGAGGATTTTTACTTTTTGTTATGTAGCAAACTTAGGGACTTTAAAAATATTTTTATTAATTCTGGACTTTCTAGGGATGTTTTTAGATTAGTCTTGGTTTTCTTCCTTTAACACGAATTGGATCAGTCAGGATCCATCTAGAAATTGGAAACCACTTTAATCATTTCTAATAGGGAATTGGTTGCATCACTGTTGGAAGACCAAAAATGGGACTTTCTCAGAGAAAATGAAGCATTAATAATTACTGGAAGCAGCTACCACTTCTAAGTCAAGAGGAAAAGAGGAAGAGGTGGGGTCATAAGAACCTAATAGCTCAGAAGGGGCCTCACAGAGCTGGTGCTCAGACATCTGTAAAGTGAGTACTTCTCAATGCTTCTGCTACCTGGGGTGGAATACAGTCAGACTGGCTCTGAAAATGAAAAAACAAACAAACAAAAAACCCCAGAAATATGGAGATTAAAGTTTGTTGCCGCTTCTACAGCAGCACTGATCCAGGGAAAACAGGAAGTAGTAAATACCTTCTTCTCAACTCCCACATTCCAAGCTTTCTCTAGTTGATATTGTCTGACCTAAATTAAAGCCAGCTAACAATGAAATGAATCCCAACAATAGAATCAGAGCAGAGTATAGAAGGTTTAATTTAGTGCTGAAAAATAAACTTCACTGAAAAAATTACTTTCATATGTGTTTATGTTATATACTTATTTTATACTTCTCATTATAGTAATTAACTTTCCTGTGTGTGAGTATATATGTTTTCATCTTAAGACTGTGACAACAAAAGCATATAAATTATAAATAAAATTATGATTCTTGTAGAGAATTGCCATCCTACATGTAGCATAGGGTATTTTATGACTATTCAACTTGTAGCTCCTTGAAATGTTTCATTCTTTTTTCTGTTCCAGTATATGCATTTAAAGCTGTAAATGTCTCTATATATGCTTTGCTGCAGGTGCATCTCACAAGTTTTGATAAGCCATGTTATTTTTTTTCAATGCAAAGTATTTTATAATTGTCATTCCAATTTTTTTGACTCATCGGTTGTTTTGAAGTTTATGCTTAACTTCCAAACATTTGAAGACTTTCTAATTATTCTGTTGTTGCTTTCTAGTTTAATTCCCCTTTGATAAGAAAACGTCCTCTGTATTATTTGAATACTTTGCAATTTGTTTATACTTGCTTAAGTGTCTAGCATATAAATTCATTTTGGAAAGTACCCCATCATTACTACAAATGATGTACATTTTCCTCCTCTTAAGTGTAGGAATCTATAAATGTCAAATAGGACAGATTTGTTAATTGTGTTGTTCAAACATTATATATTCTTTACAGTTTTGTGTTAGCCTTTCCTAATAGTTGCCAAGATTTGTGTTCATATATCCAAGTGTGATTATGAATTTGTCTATCTTTAAATTTTGGCTTTTTGTATTTTGAAGGAAATTAGGATTGTTATATCTCCATTTATATAAAGACCATTTTATCCATGTAAAATGTCTTTCCTTGCCCCTAATATTTCCTATATCAAATTTTTTTATGTTAGTATAGTTACATCAAATTTATTTTGGTTACTATTCTATTTTCACAGTATACTTTTTTGAAGTCACTATCTATAGTCTCACCTAAAATGTGACTTTCATACAGACAGGATGGTGGAGTAGAAGGACGGAAGCTACCTCTTCTTACAGGAACATGAAAATCACAAATAACTGCTAAAGAGCCATTGACCAAAAAAATGCTGGAACCTACCAAAAAAGATACCCTACATGCAAAGACAAAGAAGAAGCCACAGTGAGATGGTAGGAGGAGTGCAATCGTGATAAAATCAAATCCCGTACACACCAGGTGGGCGACTCACAAACTGGAAAATAATTATACCACATAAGTTCTCCCACAGCAGTGAAAGTTCTGAGCCCCATGTCAGGATTCCCAGCCTGAGGGTCTGGCAATGGAAGGAAGAGCCCCCAGAGAATCTGGCTTTGAAGGCCAGCAAGGTTTGATCACAGGAATTTCACAGGACTGAGAGAAACAGAAACTCCACTCTTGGAGGGCACTCACAGGATCTCATGCATACCAGGACCCAGGGCAAAAAGCAGTGACCTCGTAAGAGATTTGGGTCAGACTTACCTGCTAGTATTGCAGGGTCTCCTGCAGAGGCAGGGGAGTGGCTATGGCTCACTGTGTGGGACACTGGTGGTGGTACCTCTGGTGAATACTCACTGGCATGAGCCCTCTTGGAGGCTGCCATTTTCTAACCAAGACCTGGCCCCACCCAACAGCCTATAGGCTCCAGTGCTGGGACGCCTCAGGGCAAACAGCCAAAAGGGCAGGAACACAGCCCCACCCATAAGCTGACAGGCTGCTTAAAGTCTTCCTGAGTACATGGCTACCCGATAAACACACCCCCTGACACAGAATCAATAGCAGAATAAATGAGGTGGAAGAACAGATAAGTGAGCTGAAAGACAGAATGGTGGAAATACTGGTGTCAAAGAGAATAAAGAAAAGAGAATGAAGAGGAAAGTCTAAGAGATCTCTGGGACAACTTTAAATGCATCAACATTCATATTATAGGGGTCCCAGAAGGAGAAGAGAGAAAAGGCCTGAGAAAATATTTGAAGAGAAATTAACTGAAAACTTCCCCAACATGGGGAAGTAAACAGTCACCCAAGTCCAGGAAATACAGAGTCCCACACAGGGTAAGGCCAAGGAGGAACACATACTAATCGAATTGAAAAAATTAAAGACAAAAAAAATTAAAAGCAACAATGGAAAAGCAACAAATAATATACAAAGGAATCCCCCTAAGCTTATCAGCTGATTTTTCAGCAGAAACTCAGCAGGCCATAAGGGAGTGGCACAATATATTTAAAGTGATGAAAGGGAAAAAACCTACAACCAAGAATACTCTACCCAGCCAGGCTCTAATTCAGATTTGATGGAGAAATCAAAATCTTTAACACCCCACTTTCATCAGTGGACAGATCATCCAGACAGAAAATCAATAAGGAAACACGGACCTTAAATGACACATTAGACCAGATGAACTTAATTGATATTTACAGAGCATTCAATCCAAAAGCAGAAGAATACACATTCTTCTCAAGTGCACATGGAACATTCTCCAGAATCACATTTTGGGCCACATAGGGAGCTCTGGTAAATTTAAGAAAATTGAAATCATATCAAGCATCTTTTCTGACCATGACCACACACTACAAGACAAAACTGTAAAAAGAAAAAAATAAGCATGTGCAGGCTAAACAATATCCTACTAAATTGCCAATGGATCATGGAAGAAATCAAAAAGGAAATTTAAAAAAATGCCTAGAGACAAATGAAAATACAATGATCCAAAACGTATGGGACTTTTTATGCTGACTCTAGAGTAGAGTGAGTGGCACTTTCAATTTTGTGGTAAAAGAGAGAAGGCATTGGCTGGGTGCGATGTCTCTGGTAAGACCTCATGTGTGAGGACAAAAGGGTATACTCTATTGCATAGCATTGATTGGGATTTTGGTTGGACACCTTGTCATTTGACTCCAGCCCTAAAGTGGAGAGTTGCACTGATTGATTTTCTTTTAGACTGAGGAGACTTGGATATTTGGCAGTATCTGTGGAAGTGGTTGGGAATCTCCTGTTCTCAAGTTAGAGAACTGTGACCCTGAGAGACCAATATGCATTGCATTGATTTGTTTGCTGTCTAACAACACTGGCAGTGAATAATTAAGAATGGGTAATAAGAGCCTTATTTCAGCTTGTAGTCCCTTAGAGTGTATTTTGCAAAATTGGAGAATTTTTAGTTGTTCTCCTATTAAAAAAAAAAAAAAGAAAAAGGTATTCTGAATGGGATGAAATACCTTATGTGTAGGCTTTTATGCTGTTATATCAAAGTGAGCCTTTTGGAATTGGTTTGGCTTTGATCATGTGTGTGAGAGTGTATATTTACATTAAAGGTGCACTATTTTAATTGGAAGGCATGGGAAACAAACGTTCAGTTTCTAAAAATAGTCCTTTAGGACATGTCCTACAAAACTGGACCACCTTCAGTTCTGGTTCCATGACTAAAGCCAGAAAGATAAATTTTTCATAAAACCATGTGGCTATAACATTCTTTAGATTCCAGAAAAGAATGGCCAAGATGGAGCTCTTTTGACATTCTAAAGCTGGTTTTTCATGCGGTTAAAGAAATCCAGCTTGATAAAAATCTTCAGGATTCTGACCCTAAGGAAACAAATCTTTCTACAAGGAACTTGCATTTCTCTCCCTATGCTTTTGAGATGTAAATATTTACCTGGGCTCTCAGGAACGTTAATCTGAGCACCTAATTCCTGAGAAGAGAAAAAGGTGGAAAAGATGCCTTTTTAAACTCAAGCTGGAAAACGATTAGATCTTTGTGTCTATATGCATGTTATGTGAACAGTATAGATATGACATGTCTTTCCCTTCAGATGGTATTATCAAAATTACTTTGTAAATAAGCTTGATTTAATTGGCTGAAAGGAAATGAAACACCTATGTAAATTTTCAGAAACATAAAAGAAACTAACTCAGATGAATTTTAGGTTCATGTGATCTGGGAAATATTTAGTATTAATGTCTGGTATTAAAGTTAGTTTAAGCTTGTTGGTTTAATTCATATAGACATGTCTTTAGGATCATGAACATTAAGCATAATTTTAACTGTACTTAGGGTTATTAGGAGTCAAATAAGATCTTATAAATAAGTTATTGGGTAAACACTTTGGGAATGATTATTTTTTAGGAATGTCTACTTAAAAAAGTCTCTCCAAATTTCTGTAACTTGAAACTGTAGAGTTCTGCTAAATTAAGGTAAATGATGGAAGGTTATAAAACTATCTAGATCATTCCCAAATAAGATGTTGAAGCATTAATTACAAACACAGGCTTCCTTTTACAGAGAAACAAAAGATATTTAGGGCTATTAAGTTTGGTGCTACAAAGATATTTTCTATAAGGAAGCACATGGTTTTAGAAATTATGAATAGTATTTACAAACTTGCCAAGCTACAGGATGCTAATATAAAAGACAATTTATAATTGCTTATTTCTTAGTTTTCACTAGAAATGAAAGTTTTATGAGTTGAGAATTCTAATTAAATATATAACTGAAACTAAAAATTACACATGAAAACATCATTGTATGCAAGGAAAAAAATATAAGAAACTGGGCCTCCCTGGTGGCGCAAGTGGTTAAGAGTCCGCCTGCCGATGCAGGGGATACGGGTTCGTGCCCCGGTCTGGGAGGATCCCATATGCCGCGGAGCGGCTGGGCCCGTGAGCCATGGCCACTGGGCCTGCGCATCCGGAGCCTGTGCTCCGCAACGGGAGAGGCCACAACAGTGAGAGGCCCACATACCGCAAAAAGAAAAAAAAAAAAGAAAAAAAAAATATATAAGAAACAGAAATACATTCTGTTAAGGGAAGAGAAAGTGATTTTGTCCTAAAGCTGGTTATTTCTAAATAGAAAAGAAATAGGGGATAAACTGGCATAGATATAGAAGAGTTATGGAAAAGGAACCCTAAGAAAAGTGTTTTGTGCATGGTTAGGCTACACATGGATTAAATTTAATTAGGTAAATGTAAGGCCAACTGGCCCGAGGCAGGGGAATGCAATCAGATTCACAGGTTCCATCAGACCGAAACTCTCCAGACCACCCAGTTCCAGAAACTGACCTGGAGACTTTCTGGACCACCCAGTTCCAGGAACTAACCTGGGGACTTTCCACCTGGCCCAGCCTTCCCGCCTTTTGAGGGGCAGGACTAACGGTCCCAAGACTGATGCAACCGGCACCAGATATCGCCACCATGCCTGAAGAGACCACCAAATAAGGAATACCCTGCACCCTCCCAGATTCACCACATACCTTTCCCTTCTTCCCCTATAAAATCTTGCCCAACCCTCGCCCGGGTGTGACTTCTCTGGCCCCTTTCTCTCGGACCAGTGAACCTCACCCAGGAGCGCCCCCTAATAAAGCTCATTTGAAGCTTTCCTCTGTTTCGCGATGCCGTTTGTTAAGATCCGACCTTACATTTGGTGCCGAAACCCAGGAGGGGTACCAAGCCCCGCGGGTTACCACACAGGCCACTCCTCCCCTCCCCCAGGAGACAACCAGGGAACCTCTACTCATCCACCCGATCTGGCAGAAAACGGGGTAAGTCCCCCTCCCTTGTTCCCTCCGAAGCCCAGAGTCCCTACCCACCGGACTCCCTGTCCCTAATCACGGCCACGTCAGGGACTCCTCTGTCCTCTCTCCGGGCCTCGGGCAACTGTGGAGACGTCCCAATTGCCTGACCACCCTCCGACCTGCCGTGAATTGGAGACTGAGACCAGGGACGCCTCTCTCCCTCTCCATTCACTCAGGGACAGACTGGGGGTCATGGGAACCTCACAATCGAAACCAGATTCTAAGACGCCCCTGGGGTGTCTCCTAGCCAATTTTACAGCCCTCGGTTTCTCCCAAGATCTCCGTCGCCAACAGCTTATTTTCTATTCCACTGTGGCCTGGCCACAATATCCTCTAGACAATCAATCCAAATGGCCTCCTGAAGGGACTTTCAATTTTAACATCCTCTGTGATGTAGATAATTACTGCCGCAGGACAGGCAAATGGTCCGAGGTCCCCTGTGTTCAGGCCTTCTGGTATTTACACTCCCACCCCTTCCCTCTGCGTCGATTGTTCCACTTCCCAGATCCTTCTTGCCAGACAGACATCTCCTACATCCAAGCCCCTAATTTCCTTTGACGATGACCTCTCTCCACTAGCCGACCCACCCGAATCTCTCGCCTCTCCCCACTCCAGAGCTCCTCTCCAGCCTCCACCCAACCCTGAAGCGGTCCGTCCTCTTCCCGAACCCACTCCGGCCCATCCAACCTCTCCCCCGCCTCCCTCAACGGTTTCTCCTCCCGCGTCCCTTGCTTCGCCAATTAGTGCACATACACGCTCTCACGACTCCCAAGATCCAAATCTCCTCTGCCCTCTGAGGGAGGTAGCAGGAGCAGAAGGATTAGTTAGAGTTCATGTTCCCTTTTCCCTCCAAGATCTCTCTCAAATAGAAAAGCGATTAGGCTCCTTTTCTGCCGACTCTTCCCGCTACATCAAAGAATTTCACTACCTCTCTCAAGTACGATCTAACCTGGCACGATATCTTTGTGATCCTATCTTCTACTCTGACCCCTGACGAGAGGGAAAGAATTCAAACTGCTGCCCGAAACCATGCAGATCAGGTTCACCTTACCGACACCTCCATGACTGTCGGAGCAACTGCCGTACCTGGCACCGATCCAGGCTGGACTTATCAGGATGGCCCAGATGGCCGTCGTAAACGCGACCTCATGATCCAGTGCCTCCTGGCTGGCATGCAGGCTGCCGCTCATAAGGTAGTCAATTTTGAAAAATTAAAAGAGATAACCCAAGAACCTAACGAAAATCCAGCTGTCTTTCTCAATCACCTTACAGAGGCCTTAACTCTCTACACCCAGCTGGATCCCGACACCCCGGCAGAGGCAGCAGTCCTAGCCACCCATTTTATCACCCAATCAGCCCCAGACATTCAAAAGAAATTAAAACGGGCAGAAGACGGCCCTCAAACCCCTATTCGAGATCTGGTAAAGATGGCCTTTAAAGTCTGCAATGGGCATGAGGATTTGGCAGAATCCAGCCGACAGGCTCGGATGCACCAGAAGGTGGCCCTCCAAACCCAAGCTCTTGTAACCGCCCTAAGGCCGGCCATCTCCCATGGATCACAGCATCCACGGGGTCCGCAAAAGGCAACCCCGCCAGGGGCCTGCTTCAAATGCCGAAAAGAAGGCCACTGGGCTGGCCAGTGTCCCAATCCCCGACCTCCTTCTAAGCCCTGTCCCAGCTGCGGGCTAACGGGCCACTGGAAGAGTGACTGCCCTACGACTGGCCCTCCCTCAGTGTCTCCACGCAGGGGGGGCAGGCCGACGCAACGGCATTACCACTCGAACTGCTGGGATCGGCTGACGACTGATGGTGCCCGGACTCGAAGACCCCCATCACCCTCGCCGAGCCCAGGGTAGCACTACAGGTAGCGGGTAAGTCCATCTCATTTCTGGTGACACGGGGGCTACCTATTTGGTCCTGCCTACTTACTCCGGGCCAGTTTCTCCTTCCCAGATCTTGGTCATGGGTATTGACGGCAAGCCATCCTTCCCACTCCAGACCGGTCCACTCCCATGTCATATCAAAGAACTTCCTTTTACTCATTCCTTCTCAGTCATACCATCCTGCCCAGTTCCCTTGCTAGGCCGAGATGTCCTTTTCCACTTAGGGGCCTCCCTCCAGCTGGTTATACTTGACCGTAAGGTCCCCTCCTCCCAACTCCTGCTTCCTCTTCTCAGCCTGTCTCTAGAACCCTCCCCCTCCTATCCCCCTCTTCCAATCACACCGAACCCACTCAATCCCCAAGTCTGGGACACTTCTAAGCCCATAATAGCAACACACCATTCCCCCATTCTCATCTGCCTAAAGGACCCCTCCAAATTTCCATCAAGGCCCCAATTTCCCATCTCTGAGACTCACCTTAGGGGCCTACAACCTATTATCACCAGACTCCTAAACCAGGGACTCCTTATCCCCACTGACTCTCCCTGCAACACCCCCATCCTGCCTGTCTGCAAGGCCTCTGGGGATTATCGCCTGGTCCAGGACCTCCGACTAATCAATGAGGCCATAATTCCACCTAGTAGTATCAAACCCATACATCTTGGTCTCCCATATCCCCTCATCCACAACCCAGTTTACGGTTCTGGATCTCAAAGATGCCTTTTTCACTATCCCCCTACATCCCGACTCCTATTTCTTCTTCACCTTTACCTGGATGGATCCGGATACTCATACTTCCAGTCAGCTCACCTAGACAGTTCCTCCCCAGGGCTTCCGCGACAGTCCTCACCTCTTCAGTCAGGCGCTGGCACGGGACCTCACTTCCTGCTCCCTTACCCCCAGCACACTCCTTCAGTATGTAGATGACCTCCTCCGTTGTAGCCCATCTCTCAGTCTCTCAAGACAACGTACTGCAGACCTCCTCAATTACCTTGGGTCTCGCGGTTATCGGGTCTCCGCAGCCAAGGCTCAGTTATCTGTATCTTCTGTAACCTACCTGGGGCTCCACCTTACCCCTACCACAAAAGGTCTAACAGCCGATCGCACCCGGATTATCCGTGAACTCCAGCCTCTGGAAACAGCGGAACAAATTCTCCCCTTTGTGGACCTTATAGGATTTTTCTGACACTGGATCCCTAACTTTGCTCTCCTCGCTAAACCCTTATATCTAGCCACTAAAGAAACCCCTCAAGGACCCCTCACCTCTCCTTCCGCCATTCGACAGGCCTTTCTCACCCTCCGTAACGCTCTTTTATCTTCTCCTCCCCTTTCTCTGCCCAACCCAAACCGACCTTTTCACCTTTTTGTGGATGAACGGGCCGGAATAGCCACTGGACTCCTTGCCCAGCCTGTAGGGCCTTCCTACCGCCCCATGGCTTACCTCTCCAAACAGCTAGACCCAACCATTCGGGGCTGGCAACCATGCCTTCGGGCCCTAGCAGCAGCAGCCCAACTGACCAAAGAAACACTCAAACTGACTCTGGCCCACCCACTAACCGTGTTTTCCTTCCACCGGCTGGTCCACCTCCTAGGCCACAAGTCTCTCTCCCTCCTGGCCCCCCCCACCCCGCATCCAGGAGTTCCACGTACTATTCATTGAAAACCCAGCTATTTCTCTTGATCTCTCCCCTGGCCTGAACCCAGCTTCCTTCCTGCCTATCTCTGGCACCGGGGGTTTTCCATCCCATTCCTGCCCTCATGTCATAGAAGCCTTCAAACCACCAAGAGAGGGACTCTTTGACACCGCTCTTTCAAATCCGGACCGCAGTCTCTTTGTGGACGGTAGTTCGATACTCGGTCCTGACAGACGCCGACGGGCAGCCTACGGGGTAACTTCTCAACTCTTATCCCAAAAGGAACGACCTCCCAAAAGGCTGAACTATCACACTTACACGAGCCCTTAACCTTTCCAAAGACCAAAGGGTTAACATCTACACAGACTCTAAATATGCCTTTCTCATTGCACACAGCCACTCAGCACTATGGAGGGAACGCAGATTTCTGACCACTAAGGGATCCCCAGTGGTCAATGCTTCCCTCATTGCAAAACTCCTAGAGGCCCTCCAGCTTCCTAAAGAGGTAGCAATTATCCATTGCAGGGGTCATCAACTCCCATCCAACCCAATAGCACAAGGTAACTCGAAGGCGAATTCCGTGGCCCGAGAGCTTACAAAAGGGGATCCTCCAGCTCCATTCCTATTTTTTACCAGTCCTACCCAACCCAAATATACCCCACACGAGGAAGCTGCCTTACTATAAAAAGGGGGACACAAAGACAACTAAGGATGGATTTTTATAGACAACAAAATTGCCCTACCTCTGGCCCAAGCAGCCGGCCTCCTATCAGACATCCATAAATCCTTACACATTGGTCCAAAAGCAATGTTCCGTTTTTTGGACCACCCCTTTCATCTGCCAGGACTTAGAGAGGCCATCTCAAAGATTCACATGGCCTGCCAAACCTGCGCATCCGTCTCCCCACAAGGAGGCCTACGGCCCCGAATTCCTACACACCAGATGCATGGACATCAGCCTGGTGAAGACTGGCAGATCGACTTTACCCATATACCCCACTGCAAACGCTTCCGATGTCTGCTCACTCTCATTGACACCTTTTCAGGTTGGATCGAAGCCTATCCAACAACTCAAGAAACGGCAGACACAGTCGCCACCATCCTGCTTCAACACATCATCCCCCGATTTGGTCTGCCGGTCTCCATTCAGTCGGATAACGGACCCGCCTTTGTCTCTCAGGTGGTTCAACAGGTATCCGAGGCTCTCCAGATCACCTGGAAACTCCACATCCCCTACCACCCCCAATCATCCAGTAAGGTTGGACGCACCAATGGGATCTTAAAAGACCACCTCACCAAACTGTCCCTTGAGGTCCGTGTCTCATGGCCCGACCTGCTTCCTCTAGCCCTTACCCAAATCCAAGCCTCACCTCGGACTCCTACTGGCCTCAGTCCATTTGAACTATTTTACAGCCGCCCTTTCCTCCTTCACGACCTACCAACCCAGAGTCCACCCCTAGCCTCCTACCTTCCCTACCTCTCCCTGCTTCGCCGTCTTCTCCGCGAACACACTGACTGTCATTTACCGACAGTGACTATCTCTGAAACTTCCTCTCTCCCTCTACAACCTGGCGATAGCGTCCTCCTCAAAGAATTACACCCTCAATCTCTCAAGCCATGGTGGACAGGCCCCCATACAGTGATCCTCACCACTCCCACGGCAGCTAAACTCTTGGGACACCCCTCCTGGTACCATGCCTCCCGCCTTAAAATGGCCCCAACTCCAGAGACTTGGACGGCCCTACCACTGGGTCCCACGAGACTACAGCTTGTCCGTCACCCTGTCTCTCCTCCTGCTGCTCCTCCTGCCACCCAGGACTCACCAGATGTCCCTATGGCGCTTCCATGTCCACGGGACATGGCAAGCTAAAGGTCGGACCCACGCCCGAGTCCTGGGCATGGGAGACTGCCAACCAGATGGGTGCCAGGCCCTGGTAACTGTCCAGATCCCCATCTCTAACATAGAAGGTGTTCCCCTGGGATGGTCCACCCCCGCTGTCTGCTTCACTTACGATCAGACACGAGACTACTGTCAATGGTGGGATGAGACCTATGGGGGTGCCCCTATCACTCATGTAACATCCATGTGGCAAAACTAGATACCAGGAGCTCGCTCCGACAATCCCACCTGCTCACCACAAATGGCAAGGGTCAATTATTCATCAACATCAAAGATCCCTGGGACACAAGATGGGTAAAAGGGGTACAAGGAAAAATCTACCGATGGGCAACTGATGCCTAACCCGTGGGCTCTATCAGGGTCTTTCGCTCATATATCAGTTTGATTCCCAAAGTTATCCAACAGTTGAGCGAACAAGCCACTGTCATCCAGGAAACAGAACAAGCCCTAAGACACCAACTACCTCATCCTGAACACAAAGAGGATCCTTTTTCTTGGTTGACCCTCGTCCATCAAGCAGTACAGATACTCAACCACACAGGAATAGGTAACATCTCCGACTGCTTTCTATGTGCCTCGCTTGGCTGGCCACCCTTGGCTGCTGTCCCACTCGACCAGCCCTTCAATTCTACTTCCTACACCTCCTAAAACCCACCTTTTTCCCCGTTAAAAGTCCCCATATTCCTTGATTCAAAAAATCTCACCATCTGTTACAGCAGCCGCCCAAATCTAGCTGATACTGGGTTTCTTTGCAACTCATCCCTCACGGTAAACACATCAATTGAAACACCACCAGGCATGTTTTTGTGGTGCAATGGTTCCCTCACAAAAGAGATCAATTCTTCCTCCCCCTTCCCATGTATCCCCGTTACTCTCGTCCCACAGCTCACACTGTATAGCCAAGCCGAATTTTCCTCGCTAATCACGCCACCCTTTACCCGACGGAAAAGAGCTATCTTTCTTCCTCTGGTCGCAGGCATCTCTCTCGCCTCCTCCCTGGTCGCTGCAGGCCTCGGGGGTGGGGGGAGGAGCTCTAACACATAGTGTTTCAACATCCCGTGACTTAGAACATAAACTCCAGCTAGCCATTGAAGCCTCCGCCGCCTCCATCTCCTCTCTCTAGCGCCAAATCACCTCCATAGCCCGAATCGCTCTCCAGAATCGATGAGCCCTGGATCTACTGACGGCCGACAAAGGTGGTACCTGCCTCTTCCTACAGGAGGAATGCTGCTATTACATCAATGAAACAGGACTCGTCGAAGACAACGTAAACGCCCCCCCATCGCTTAAGAGAAGAACTCCAACGCAAACACCAACAGTCCACCTCCCCAATTCCCAATTGGTGGCGATCCACCCTCTATACCTGGCTAACACCAATCTTAGGCCCCTTAATTCTCATCTGTATCTTGCTCATGTTTGCCCCGTTTTCTTAGGTTCCTTCGCAGGCGCATGGAGGAAGTCTCTCGGGTGGCCACAAACCAAATGCTCCTCGGTCCTTACACCTTGCTTCCTACAGAAACCCCACTGGTCTCCCCTAAGCCTCGGACCTCTGGTCGCCCGGCTACCCTTTCAACGCCCCTATTCAGCATGAAGTAGCCAGAGATCAGAACGCCGCCCCATTACAGCAAAGATGTCGGGATGTAAGGCCAACTGGCCCGAGGCAGCGGAACGCAATCAGATTCACAGGTTGCATCAGACCGACACTCTCCAGACCACCCAGTTCCAGAAACTGACCTGGAGACTTAACGGACCACCCAGTTCCAGGAACTGACCTGGGGACTTTCCACCCGGCCCAGCCTTCCCGCCTTTCGAGGGGCGGGACTAACGGTCCCAAGACTGATGCAACCGGCACCAGATATTGCCATGATGCCCAAAGAGACCACCAAATAAGGAATACCCTGCACCCTCCCAGATTCACCACACCCCTTTCCCTCCTTCCCCTATAAAATCTTGCCCAACCCTCGCCGGGTGCAACTTCTCTGGCCCCTTTCTCTCGGACCAGTGAACCTCGCCCGGGAGCGCCCCCTAATAAAGCTCACTGGAAGCTTTCCTCTGTTTTGCGGTGCCGTTTATTAAGATCCGACCTTACAGTAAATAGATTTATTATTGAAAGTAGGCTGGTGCAGGATTGGAATTTGGTTTTCTCTCCCTGTTAAGATAATAGATTATGAGTTTTTTTGCCTCTTAAGTGATCTGTTGTACCTTTCTGTATTTGCCTCTGAAGTCTTATTGTTACTTTTGTTAAGTAGGTAAGTATTATTTCAGAGACTTATCTTATTTGCCCAAGTGTCTTGAAACTTCTGGTTATTTTTGACCAACTTCCCAAATTCCAATTAAATTTCATTTGACTTAGAGCTCACTTTGAGTTTTCCAAAGGGCCTCTGAAGCATCTCCAAAAGAGATTAAACCAATTAACATTATGTTAAATTACATGGGAAAGTGTTGTCAAATGAGTGGTGAGAAAGCTTCCTAGGTTATATTATAGGGGTACATGTCATTAATATAAATGTTCTGGAAATTATATGGAATTCCTGAAAATTGGGTATGTCCTAATAAAATGTTATGTCATAATTCTAGTTATTATCTTAAAATGTTGTGGTCATAACAGTAACCAAGTTTCTTTATCAATTCCATTATAATCAAATATTAACCATGCCTTTTTAAGTCTTTTGTCATTTATAGGCAGTTAATATTTTACTCTGATGCTTTTGCAAAAATGCTTCATCTTCAAGAAGACTCACAGAAAGTACTTTTTGACAAGTACAGGTTTCTGAACTTTCAGATCATACTACTGACTAAGAAATTAAAGAATCCCAATGAAAAACTCTATGGCTTCATAAAACTTAAAATGGATTAGTTACATAGGACTGAGTGAACCGGTGAATGTGATTAAAATTTTTATGGTTTTTGTCTGAAATACTACTGTGTCTTAATTTGTGTTTTCCAGATATAAGGAAACCTTTCCCCTCACACTAATTATGACTTAGAGCAACTTTGTAGATTATACTTTGTAAGCAGAATTGAAACATTTATCTTTTATCTCTACCTGATCCCTCCAGAAATTGGAAACTCTTTGGTCCCCAGCAGCATTATCATGTGAATAAGGAAGGTCTCTTCCTGGTAGGTGCAGGAATCTCAAGATATTTTGGGGCCCTTAAGAAGAGAAGAATTCCCTCAAATCTATAGGTAACACAGGCAGAATCTGTGACAAGCCCTTGGCATGCCTTTCTTGGCCTTGAGAGACCTTTTAAGAGTTCAGCCTGAGATTTCTTATGAAAAGTTCCAGCACAGCATATGTGATCAATTAACCAAAATTATTTTTCAAACAAATTAGTCTTAATTTGGATATATTTGGTAGAAATGAGGGTAATTTTAGAGGCAAAAAGACTGTGTCAGTGTATAAATTCTAGTTTTCTTAATTGAGGTCTATACTTACTGCCTAAGAATCACTTCCCAGATAGCACTTTGTTGCTATGTTCTATTATTGTAAATTTTAATTGAATTATTAAAAGAACACTCTAAGTTTGTTTCTGAAGTTTATCCTAGCAATCTGTCTTTGGATGAAGATCAAACTCCTCATGACCTGCAATCAGGAGATTATGCATACTAGAAAAGGCATCATTTAAAGAACTGTCTCCAACCTAGAAAAAAGGACCCCTTTCAGGTAGTCTTACAGTGAAAGAGAAGGGAACTGATTCTTGAATTCATATTTCCCACTTAAGAAGGACCTTTGCACTGGACTGATCTATAAAAAGGAGTACTGACCTCAAATGACACCCACACCAGGATGTAAAGATGACAGCAGTGCTAGGCAGCTGACTCAAGAATCCAGACCAGGCCTGTAAGACCCATCCTAACTAATTCAACTGAACTGTTTAGCAAATGTTTGTCTCCCTAACAAAATTGAAATTTATTGTGTTACTTCTAACCATATTGTTACCCCCAGTGTTCAGGATAGAAAGAAAAGTCTCTAGTGAAGTTGTCAGAGTATAACTATTCATGACATGTATCACTGCTTGCCTTAAGTCTACTGGTAAAAGCACATGTACAATGTTTATGTAACAATTTGGTATAAATGATAAAATGTATAGCCTATCGTGTTTCCCCATTAGCATACTTGAGTTTGTCCACTATGTCTAATTAGTTTTCCCCCAATGTTAATAACTTAAGCAAGTATGTACGTTTGTGTGTGTATACACACACACAACTTGGACCTAGCACCAAGGAACATGATGGACCCAGGACAGGGAACAACCACCCTGGCATTGAGAGAGAAATATTTTGATCATCAATGCGTTCTATCAAAAGATTTGCAAACAAATCGGGTATATGATGATAGAAGAACTCTTCACATATTGTGGCATGGGGAAGTCATTCTGGCTTATACATGATTTAACTTAAACTAGAACAGCCTATTCTGTGGCTATCAAACATGCATTGTACATCTGCTTTAACTATTAAGGAAGAGAATTTAAAAATCAAAATAGAGTAAATGTGGTTCAGGCATCTTACTGAGAACTTGAATTTTCTGAACTGTATCAGACTCAAGGACACAACCAGTCTCTCTCCAAACAGTATCTACTAGCAAATGCCAACTGCAACTTTATGATCTCAAGGTCTCCCCTTATAACTAGGAAATCTTTCTCTTACTTTAGGAATAGTAGTGGCAAATGAGACAGCTCAAATCTTAGCCTCCTAGCAGAAGGCACTAGATTCTTCAGCCAGAATAGTACTAGACAATAAAATTGCTTTAGATTAGATTTTAGGAGAAAAAGGAGACATATATGTAGTGGCCAATAGCTCTTGTTATGTATATGTAAATACCACATCAGAAGTTAACACCTTAGATAAAATTTGAAACTGGATACCTTACTACAACAAGTCTCCTCAGAAATGCCAGGTCCAGACTGCTTTTCAGGCTTATTCTCCTGAATTCCTCAGGGAATGAGATATATTTTCCAAGGTTTATTAAAGTTCAGGTTGTCACTCCTCCTCCTACTTCTACCAAAACAGTAGACCAAGGGACTAAGATCCTAATCATGCAAGACTCAGATCCAAGACCTGGGACTTGGGAGTATTTCCAGCTCTGTGTCCACTCCCAAATTGAGGCAGGGTTATGCCCTGTTTCAGCAGAAAGTACCCAGAGCAGTCATCACCCCCACCCCCATTTTCTCAAAGATTTGGAGAAAGTTAAAACGAGAGTAGGAATTGAAATGGAGGTTCCCCCCCACAAAAAATGTTCTCCTGCCAAGTTTAAAATTAACCTCTTTCGAAAACTTTATTTCTTGTTATCCTGTTCTTAGGATTGAGGAGTATCAAAGAAAAGGGATGACTGAAATCAAGCAGAGCCTTGTGAGACCTTGCAGCACAATTCCCCTCTGTGTCCCCTACCTCTTCTTTGTGGGAAAAGCTTTATCTCCTAGGCATCCCTGAGTTCCAAAGATTGGGCTCAAGCAGTTAACCAGTTAAGAAGGGACAGGAATGGGAACAAAGAAGAGGCAGTTGAGCAAGGAAGGAGATAATACCTTAAGCAATATCAAACTGAGATGGGTTCACAGGACCTTAACTCTCCTTTAGGAAAACAGATAACAATGTCTGACACACATTCTCAAGTTGTTTTTACAGAAACCAGACCCCCACCAGGTGGAAACTGCTAACCTCAAACATGTAGACCGTAGACCGGTTGGAGTCAGAAGGTTGATTCCTGAAACACCACCCTGCTACCTCACCACCAACCAATCAGAAAATTGTCCACAAGCTGATGACACATCCTATGACCCATTTCCCACAACACTGTCTTTAAATACCCTTGCCTGAAAGCCAGTGGTAGTTTGGGTCTTTTGAGCACTAACTGCTTGTTCTTGCTTGGTGTCCTGCAGTAAATGTACTTTCCTTCACCACAACCTGGTGTGAGTGCATTGGCTTTGCTGCATGTTGGGTGAGCAGACCTAAGTCCTGTTCCACTTAGGTCAGGACCTAAGTCCTGACCTAAGTCCTGCAAGTATTTACAATTGCATAAAATATTATATTATGAGCAAACAGTTAAATCAATCCCTGCATATTATAATCTCAAAGTTTCAGTTTGGACCTTTTATGCTGACTCTACTTTAGAACTTTCCTACACTTGTTTTCATTATTTTTCCATATTATACCTACTTCTGTCTTCCAGAATAGAGGCAGAGAATTTTACTTTGCCTCTTCAGAGGCTTAGATAAGTTTTGATATTTAATAAGTGTTCATAACTTTAAAGTCTGAAATAAGTGACTTGTGGTATTCTAAAATGAATGCAATTTTAAATGAAATATGACAGTATAATAAGACAAAAGAAATAGCTTATCAAAGAAAACATAAACAATTGAAAATTTTAAATGGTTGTTGAAGTATTTTTAAAATATTAAAATGGTAGTTATGCTGCTTATTTATTTTTAAGAGCTAAATAGCATATTACTTTTCTAAAAGATATAGCCATGGAATCTATACAGAATGCAGCACAAAGGGACTGACAGTGAAAAGTATGGGGGGAAAAAAAGACAAACGAGGTAGGAAATAGAAAACAGACATTCTAAATCCCTATAAAGGTAAATGAAGGAAAAAAGACAATGGAAGAAAGGTTCTCTTTAAAGAAATAAAAGAGAAGAATACTCCAAAACTGAGGAAAGATGTGTATACACAGATTGAAAAGTCCAGGAATTGCTGGGCAGAAAAATAAATACATACAAACAAATAAATATATGCAGTAGAATTATTAACATCAAAATAATTCTGAACCATGGCCACCATAAAAAATTCTGCAAATAACACTGGAGAGCGTGTGGAGAAGAGGGAACCCTCTCCTACACTGCTGGTAGGAATGTAAGTTGGTACAGCCACTATGGAAAACAGTATGGAGGTTCCTCAAACTAAAAATATAGCTGCCATATGATCCAGCAATACCACTCCTGGCATATACCTGGACAAAACTATAATTAAAAAAAAATACACACACCCTTATGTTCATAGCAGCACTATTCACAATAGTCAAGACATGGAAACAACCTAAACAACCTAAATTTAGGTTGTTGTTTCAACATTTAGGTTGAAACAACATTAGGTTGTTTCACTGACAGATAAATGTATAAAGAAGACGTAGTACATATATACAACGGACTATCACTCAGCCATAAAAAACAATGAAATATTGCCACTTGCAGGAACATGGATGCAACTAGAGATTATCATACCAAGTGAAGTAAGTCAAAGAAAAAGACAAATACCGTATGATATCACTTATATGTGGAATCTAAAATATGGCACAAATGAACCTATCTACAAAACAAACAGACTCACAGACATAGAGAACAGACTTGTGGTTACCAGCGGGTAGGGGGGTTGGGGAGGGATATAGATTGGGAGTTTGGAATCAGCAGATGCAAACTATTATATATGGAATGGATAAACAGCAAGGTCCTACTATATAGCACAAGGAAATGTAGTCAATATCTTGTGATAAACCATAATGGAAAACAATATAAGAAAATATATACACATATACTGAATCACTTTGCTGTACAGCAGAAATTAACAACGTTGGAAATCAACTATACTTCAATAAAAAAAAATCTGAATGCTTTCAGACAAAAGAATATTAGATTTATAATAAACCAGAATCAGGGTTAACCAGATGTCAGAGTAGAAAGACATGACCTCACTCCTCTCATGAAAACACCAAAATCACAACTATCTGCTGAACAACCATTGACAAAAAAAACTGGAAACTACCAAAAAGGTATTCTACATCTAAAGACAAGCCACAACGAGAAGGTAGGGGTAGCATAACTGTGATAAAATCAAATCCCCTACCTGCCAGGTGGACGACCTACAAACTAGAAAATAATTATGTCACAGATGTTCTCCCACAGGAGTGAGAGTTCTGAGCTCCATTTCAGGCTCCCCAGCCTGGGGGTCTGGCATTGGGAGGAAGAGCCCCCAGAGCATTTGAAGGCCAGTGGGGTTTGATCACAGGAACTCCACAGGACTGGGAGAAAAAGAAACTCCACACTTGGAGGGTGCACACAAGGTCTCATGCACACTGCAACCCAGGGAAAAAGCACTGACTTGATAGGAGCCTGGGCCAGACCTACCTGATGGTCTCTGAGGGTCCCTTGGGAAGGCGGCGGGGGGAAGGCTGTGGTTCACTGTAGGGACGAAGGCACTGGTGGTGGTAGTTCTGGGGAGTACTCGTTGGCGTGAGCCCGCCTGTCGGCCACTATTTTCTCACCAAGAACTGGCCCCACACAATAGCCTGTAGGCCCAGTGCCTGAATGCCTCAGGCCAAACAACCAATAGGACAGGAACACAGCCCTGCCCATCAGCAGACAGTCTGCCTAAAGTCTTCCTGAGCCCACAGCCACCTAATAAACACACCCTTTATACAGCCATGCCCACCAGAGGGACAAGACCCAGCTCCACCCACCAATGGGCAGGGTACCAATCCCTCCCAAAAGGAAGCCTGCAGAAGCCTCTTAGGTCAGCTTTATCCACCAGGGACAGACTTCAGAAACAAGAAGAACTACAATCCTGCAGCCTGCTGAACGGAAGTTACAAACACAAAAAGTCAGACCAAATGAGATGGCAGAGGAATATGTTCCAGTTAAGGAACAAGATAAAACCCCAAAGAACAACTAAATGAAGTGGAAATAGGCAATCTTCCCCCAAAATAATTCAGAGTAATGATAAAGATGATCCAAGATCTCAGAAAAAGAATGGAGGCACAGACCAAAAAGTTACAAGAGATGTTTAACAAAGAGCTAGAAGATCTAAAGAACAGAGATGAACCATAGAATAACATGAAAAATACAATAGAAGGAATTAATAGCAGAATAAATGAGGCAGAAGAACAGATAAGTGAGCTGAAACACTGGTGGAATCACTGCTGTGGAACAGAATAAAGAAAAGAGAATGAAAAAAAATGAGGACAGTCTAAGAGATCTCTGGGAAAACTTTAAATGCACTAACATTCACATTATAGGGGTCCCAAAAGGAGAAGAGAGAGAAAAAGGGCCTGAGAAAATATTTGAAGAGACAATAACTGAAAACTTCCCTAACATGGGAAAGGAAACAGTCACCCAAGTCCAGGAAGCACTGAGAGTCCCAGTCAGTATAAACCAAGGAGGAACATGCTGAGATACAGCCTTTAACTTTTGTCAGTTTGATTACTAAGAGAAAATATTAAAAGCAACAAGGGAAAAGCAACAAATAACATACAAGGGAATCCCCATAAGGTTATCAGCTGATTTTTCAGCAGAAACTCACCAGGGAAGAAGGAAATGGCATGATATATTTAAAGTGATGAAAGGGAAGAACCTACAACCAAGAATACTCTATCCAGCAAGGCTCTCATTCAGATTTGATGGAGAAAAAATCTTTACAGACAAACAAAACATAAGAGAATTCACCACCAAACCACCTTTACAACATATGCTAAAGGAGCTTATCTAGGCAGAAAAGAAAAGGCTACAACTAGAAACAAGAAAATTATGAATGGAAAAGCTCACCAGTAAAGGAAAACATACAGTGAAGGTATGAAATCATTCACCCACAAATATGATATCAAAACTAACAATCATAAGAAGACGAGAGTACAGATGCAGGATATTGGAAATACATTTGAAATTAAAAGACCAGCAACCTAAAACAATCTTGTTTATAGATACACTGCTATATCAAAACCTCATGGTAAATGCAAACAGAAAATCTACAATAGGTACACACACAAAAAAGGAAAAGGAGGGCTTCCCTGGTGGCGCAGTGGTTGAGAGTCTGCCTGCCGATGCAGGGGACACGGGTTCATGCCCTGGTCTGGGACGATCCCACATGCCGCGGAGTGGCTGGGCCCGTGAGCCATGGCCGCTGGGCCTGTGCTCCGCAATGGGAGAGGCCATGGCAGTGAGAGGCCCACATACCGAAAAAAAAAAAAAAGGGAATCCAAACAGAACACTAAATTACCAAATCACAAAAGAACAAAAGAGGAAGGGAAGAGAAAAACACCTAGGAAAACAAATCTGAAACAACAAAATGACAGTAAGAATATACATATCGATAATTGCCTTAAACGTAAATGGATTAAATGCTCCAACCAAAAGACATAGACTAGCAGAATGGATACAAAAACAAGACCCATATATATATGCTGTCTAAAAGAGATCCACTTCAGAGCTAGGAACACATACATACTGAAAGAGAGGGGATGGAAAAAGATATTCCATGCAAATGGAAATCAGAAGAAAGCTGGAGTAGCAATTCTCATATCAGACAATATAGACTTTAAAATAAAGACTATTACAAGAGACAAAGAAGGACACTACATGATGATCAAGGGATCAATCCAAGAAGAAGATATAACAATTGTAAATATTTATGCACCCAACATAGGAGCACCTCAACATATCAGGCAGATACTAACAGCTATAAATGGAGAAATCAACAGTAACACAATAATAGTGGGGGACTTTAACACCACACTTTCATCAATGGACTGATCATCCAGACAGAAAATCAATAAAGAAAAACAGGCCTTAAAAGACACATTAGAACAAATGGACTTAATTGATATTTGTAGAGCATTCCACACAAAAGCAGCAGAATACACATTCTTCTCAAGTGCACATGGAACATTCTCTAGGATTGACTACATGATGGGTCACAAAGGGAGCCTAGGTAAATTTCAGAAAATTGAAATCATATCAAACATCTTTTCCAATGCTATGAGATTAGAAATCAACTACAAGAAAAAAACTGTAAACACAAACACGTGGAGGCTAAACAATATGCTACTAAACAACCAGTGGATCACTGAAGAAATCAAAGAGGAAATAAAAAAAAAAATACCTAGAGACAAATGAAAATGAAAACACTGATTCAAAGCCAATGGGATGCAGCAAAAGCAGTTCTAAAAGGGAAGTTTATAGCAATACAATCTTAACTCAGGAAACAAGAAAAATCTCAAACAACCTAACTTTACACCTAAAGCAACTAGAGAAAGAAGAACAAACAAAACCCAAAGTTAGAAGGAAAGAAATCATTAAGATCAGAACAGAAATAAATGAAATAGTCAAAGAAAACAATAGAAAAGATCAATGAAACTAAAAGATGGTTCTTTGAAAAGATAAAATTGATAAAGCTTTAGCCAGACTCATCAAGAAAAAAATGGAGAGGGCTCAAAGCAATTGAATTAGAAATGAAAAAGGAGAAGTTACAGCAGACATCACAGAAATACAAAGGATCATAAGAGACTACTACAAGCAAATATCAATATATGCCAATAAAATGGCCACCCTAGAAGAAATGGACAAATACTTAGAAAGATACAACCTTCCAAGACTGAATCAGGAAGAAACAGAAAATATGGAGAGACCAATTTCAAATACTGAAATTGAAACTGTGATTTAAAAACTCCCAGCAAACAGAAGTCCAGGACCAGATGGCTTCACAGGCAAATTCTATCAAACATTTACAGAAGAGTTAACACCTATCCTTCTGAAACTCTTCCAAAAAATCACACGGGAAGGAACCCTCCCAAACTCATTCTATGAGGCCACCATAACCCTGATACCAAAACCAGGCAAAGATACCACACAAAAGAAAATTATAGGCCAATATTACTGATGAACATAGATGCAAAAAATCCTCAACAAAATACTAGCAAATTGATTCCAGCAATACATTAAAAGGATCATACACCATGATCCAGTGGGATTTATCCCAGGGATGCAAGGATTTTTCAGTATCCACAAATTAATCAGTATGATACACCTCATCAATAAATTCAAGAATAAAAAACATATGATCATCTCAATAGATGCAGAAAAAGCTTTTGACAAAATTCAACACCCATTTGTGATAAAAACTCTCCAGAAAGTGGGCAAAGAGGGAACATACTTCAACATAATAAAGGCCATATACGACAAACCCACAGCTAACATCATACTCAACAGTGAAAAGCTGAAATCATTTCCTCTAAGATCAGGAAGAAGACAAGGATGCCCACTCTTTACACTTCTATTCAATATACGTTTGGAAGTCCTACACACAGCAATCAAAGAAAAAGAAATAAAAGGAATCCAAAAGAAAAAAATCTCCTATAATACAAACTTTCTTGGACATATTACAAAGAGAGCAAAGGAAACATGTTAGAAACTCAAATGATAGAATATCTTATCTAATAAAATAAAATTAGAAACAGCAACGAAGAATAGTTATTGCTGAAATCTGTATTCTCACTTTAAACACTGAGGAAAAGGACAAAGATTAGTGTGATAAGAATGAGATAATAGGTACAAAGAGACTGATGATCCAAAAGAAATATCCTAAAATGGGGAACACATCAGTGGAAATCTTAAAAATGAATTCAGAGAAATGACACAGCAAAATTTCCCTGAAATGAAAAACTGCATAAATAGATTAAACATGCCAATTATACCAAAATGAATTAAAAGATAAAAATCAACACTGAGTTATATACTGGATGTTAAAAAGGTCAAATATTTTAAAAGTATATTTCATCTAGGTAGAAAAAAGAAAGTCACCAGCAAAGGGAAAATCAGGCTCGACTCAGGCTTATTCGCAAAACCAGAAACAGTACAGCAAATTTTTGAAAGCAATGAGGAAATACTGTTATGAAGAAAATTATATTCACCCTAATTTTCATTCAAGTATAAAAACAAAAGGAATATATTCTCAAATATAAGTAAACTCAAAGACAGCATTCATGAGTCCTTTTGGGAAAACCACTTAATGAAATTTAGCTAACCAAGAGACAGTGAAAACATACAATTTGGAAATGGAGAAGCCATTTAGAGGAACTGGTGGTGTTTACTGAAATCATATAAATACAGAACTAAGATTTTGAAACATGGAGAACTGAAGAGACAGACCAGAAATGTAAGTGCTACAAACTCTAAGCAGGTCCGAATGTATTCTAAAAAATACAAAAGTTGTAGGGAGGGAGAAATTGGAATGAAAGTTATAGTGATAATAACTTCATCTCTCATAGTAGGAAGTTAATAAAAAAATTATTACAATAGAAATATAAAATGGAATTACTATAAAGAAATAACACATTAATATTAAACAACAGAAACAGAGTTTAAGAAGAAATTATTTCAACATCTCCCAAACCCATTAGAGCAAAACTCTGGAAATGTATTTTCTCTTCTGAACCTGATACAATCTAGTCCTTCACTCCCACTACCCCATAGAAACTGCTTTTGTTAACGTCGCCAACGAACTCCGTGTTGTCATATCCCATGGCCATTTCTCAGCCCACATCTTATCTGCCCTACGTGCAGCATTTGACACTTGGATTACACACTTCTCCTGGCAAGACTTACTTTCTTTATATAGGATATCAGAGTATGTCCTCATTTTTCTTCGACCTCATGGCCTACAGCTTTTTAACATTTCAATTAATCGTTCTCATACTAGCAGCTGTAAAAGTTATAGTGTTCCTAGGTTATGTCCTTAACTTCTCTGTCTATACTGACTTCTTTGGGGATCATACATAATTTTCTCAATATACAAAATGAATTGACAGCATCTATATACTGTCAATTTTTAAAATTTTGTATCCAGCCTAAACCTGTCCCTGAATTCTAGACTCAAATATTCAGCCACTTCTTTGACATCTAAATGTGAATAACTAATAGACGTCTTAAACTTAACATGTCAACAGTGGAACTCCTGATACCACATCCCACCCCACTCCGCTTTTCTCATCCTACTGCTCATCCAGTCTTCCCCATATTAGTAATTGGCAACATTATCTTTTCCATTGGCTCCTTGCTCTCATATCTCATCTGCAGTTACTCATCAAATCCCGTTCACTCTATCTTTAAAAGATATCCATTGGGCTTCCCTGGTGGCGCAGTGGTTGAGAGTCCGCCTGCCAATGCAGGGAACACGGGTTCGTGCCCTGGTCCTGGAAGATCCCACATGCTGTGGAGCGGCTGGGCCTGTGAACCATGGCTGCTGAACCTACACATCTGGAGCCTGTGCTCCACAATGGGAGAAGTCACAACAGTGAGAGGCCCGCATACCAAAAAAAAAAAAAAAAAAAGATATCCATCTCCATCTGTAGCTTGTACAAGCCACTATTATCTGTCAACTGTATCATTCCAATGACTCCTTACTGGCCTCTCTGCTTTTATTTTTGTTCCTATAATCTACTCTCAGTAGAGCACTGAGAAGGAACCTATTAAAAATTCAATCATTTTATTTCCTTTTGTGCTCAAAACCAACTAATATATTCCTACCTGTCTCACAGTAAAATATAATAATAGTAATAATATAATAATAAAGGTTTCTTTGGTTTTTACCAATGTAACTCTGACCTCCATTACATCTCGGCCTCTTAGGTAATAACTTTTGGTCATCTGGAATGAAGGAGTTATTGAAGGCAAGGCTTTGAAGGACCAGTAAATTCACTATCATAGAAAAATACGTAATGAGTAATAAGTAAACCAAGAAGGTGTTGGTTTGTTGGTTGTTTCTAAACACTGAATTTTTTTAAGGAAAATGGATTATAAATTTGAAGTCTGGGCTTCCCTGGTGGCGCAGTGGTTGAGAATCTGCCTGCCAATGCAGGGGACACGGGTTCGAGCCCTGGTCTGGGAAGATCCCACATGCCGCAGAGCAACTAGGTCCGTGAGCCACAACTACTGAGCCTGCGCGTCTGGAGCCTGTGCCCCACAACAAGGGAGGCCACAACAGTGAAAGGCCCGTGCACCACGATGAAGAGTGGCCCCCGCTTGCCCCAACTAGAGAAAGCCCTCACACAGAAACGAAGACCAAACACAGACATAAATAAATAAATAGATAGATAGATAGCAGTTTCTTTAAAAAAAAAAAAAAAAAAAGTTTGAAGTCCAAAATTCTTGCCTCAAAATCTAACCAGGAGATGAGGGATTTCTCTGATTCTATGTAGGAATTAATTGTAGCCATTGCATTTAACCTACATTTAACCAAATTATAATATCAGCTGAAATCACAGCTTTGAGCAGACTCACATGTGAAAAGAAAAGGGCCTGTAAAGCAACATAAAAACTCCTATTTTATGAGGGTCTTGATACGTTCCCTGAAGATATTGTGATGATGTCTCTAAGGCACTTTATTGGCCAAGGAAAGCACATTTATTTCATTACCCACTTCCAAACAACCTCCAGACTTCTAGAGTCAGAGTCCAGCATTCCTCAAATGAATAATATAAATTTAAGCTCCCAAAAAGTATAAACTCAAATCTCAAGATATCCATCACCTTACATAATTACTACTTTTTGTGGTGAGAAACTTTCAAGTATATATTATTAACTATAGTCATCATTAGATCCCCAGACATTATTCATCTTATAACTGGAAGTGTACATCATTTGATTATTACCCCCCCCATTTTATCCATCCCCCAGCCCTTGGCAACCACAATTCTACTCCTGATTCTATGAGTTGGGATTTTTTAGATTCCACATATAAAACAGATCATATATTTGTCTTTCTCTGTCTGACTTATTTCACTTATTATAATGCCCTCAAGGTCCACACATGTTGTCACAAATGACAGGATTTCCTTCTTTTTTATGGCTGAATAACATACTATATGTGTGTATGTGTTATATATATATACACCACATTTTCTTTATCCATTCATCCATCAGTGGTCATTTAGGCTGTTTCCATTCCTTGGCTATTGTGAATAATACTGCAGGGAACATGGAGGTATAGATACCTCTTCAAGATAATGATTTCATTTTCTTCATACATATACTCAGATGTGGGATTGCTGGATCGTATGGTAGTTCTATTTGTAATCTGTTGAGAAATTTCCAAATTGTTTTCCATAGTAGCTGCACCAATCTAAATTCCCACCAACAGAGTACAAGGGGTCCATTTTTCCACATCCTTGCCAGCATGTTATCTTGATTTTTTAGTAACAGCCATTCTGATAGGTGCGAGGTGATATGTCACTGTGGTTTTGATTTGCATTTCCCTGATGATTAGTGATGTTGAGCAACTTTTCATTATGCCTGTAGGTCATTTGAATATCTTCTTTGGAAAAACGTCTATTCAGTTCCACTGCCAATTTTTAATCAGATTTTTTCGTTTCTGCTACTGAGGTTTTTTTTTATTTACATATTTGGTTAAAAACCTTATCAGATATATGATTTGCAAATATTTTTTCATACTCTGTATGTTGCCTTTTAATTTTGTTGATTTTTTTGTTTTTGCTATGTAAAAGCTTTTTATTTGATGTAGTCCCACTTATTTACTTTTGCTTCTGTTGCTTGTGCTTTTAGTGTCACATCCAAAAAAATATTGCCAAGACTGATGTCAAGGAGCTTCCTCCCTATGTTCAAATGGCTGTTTCTGGGATGCGATGAGTGTTAGAAACTCCTGTGCCACCATCTTTCTGATGTCACTCTCACAGCAGTTTTTTTGGTATAAATTGTTAAGCAGTTTCTAAAATTTATATGAAAATTCATGGGACATAGAATAGCCAAAATTAACTTGAAAAAGAAGAACAAATTTGGAGGATGTGCACTACCTGATCTCAGTACTTCCTATAAAATTAAGATAGTGTGGAAATAGTGTAGATATAGACAAATAGATCAATGCCAAGAACAGAATCACTAGAAATGGATCCACACATAAACAATCAATTGCTTTTTGACTCAAAGCAATTTGATAGAGAAAGGAAGGTTTTTTCAAGATGGTGTTGAAATAGATAAGTGTATAGGGAATAACTGAAACCTCATACCATAACAAAAATTAATTCCAGCAGTATCATAGACCCAAATGTAAAAGATAAAATAATGTTTTAGAAGAAAGCAAAGATTATCTGCAAACCTGAGGTATGCAAAGAATTCTTAGAGAGAGCACAAAAAGCAATGACCATATAAGAAATGATAAATATGACTTCATCAAAATTAAAAATTTCTGCTTATCAAAATAAACCATTAAGAAATGAGCAAGCCACAGATTAAGAGAAAAATCTCCTAACTCACATGTCTGACAACCAACTTGTACGCAGAATATATTTAAACAACCCTATAACTTAAGAAAAAAATAAGTTTGGGGCCATTTTAACAGGAAAAATTTCGTGTTGACTTACAATTAAGTATAAATTGAATTTGAGTAATTGTAGATTTCATAAATAGCGTTCAATCTTACCCTATCCTTTGCAATACGACTTCAGAACTCCTCCCACTGAGGGGGGCAGGCACTGTGGCTTCCATGGGCCAGTAAAATGGAGGGTAATCATGATGGGCCCTTTCCAGGCTCATGCACCAGGGAACCTTACACATGGTTCTTCTCTTACATATCGGGTTGGCCAAAAAGTGCCTTTTTAAGAAAAATAAAAGACATTCATTTTTGCCAAGAAATTTATTGAACAACATATTCACCCTTTTGTTCCACTACCTTCTGCCATTTTTCAGGCAACTTAATAATTCCATCTTCCCAAAACTTTTTATCTTTTTGAGCAGAGAACTGTTCTAGGTGCCTTTTACAGTCTTCCAGGGAATAGAAATTTTTTCCACTAAGAGAATTTTGTAAAGACCGAAATAAATGGAAATCCAAAGGTGCAATGTCTGGTGAATATGGCAGATGAATCAGAACTTCCCAGCCAAGCTGAAACAGTTTTTGCCTGGTCATTAAAGAAACTTGCAGTCTTGTGGCATTCTGGTGGAAGATTACGTGTTTTCTGTTTACTAATTTCAGACATTTTTGGTCGAGTGCTTCTTTCAGTTGGTCTAATTGGGAGCAGTACTTGTTGGAATTAATCATTTGGTTTTCCGGAGCTCATAACAGAGGACTCCCTTCCAATCCCACCATATACACAACATCACCGTCTTTGGATGAAGACTGGCATTTGGTGTGGTTGGTGGTGGTTCATTTCGCTTGCCCCACGATCTCTTCCGTTTCACATTATTGTACAGTATACACTTTTCATCGCCCATTACAATTTGTTTTAAAAACGGAATATTTTCGTTATGTTTCAGTAGAGAATTGCATGCAGAAATATGGTCAAGAAGGTTGATTTCACTTAACTTATGTGGAACCCACACATCAAAGCGATTAACATAAATAACCAAGTTGGTGTTAATGATTTTCAATGCTTGATTTGGATACTCTGAGTATGTCGGCTATCTCCCATGTGGTATAACATTGATTGTTCTCAATTAATGTCTCAATTTGATTGCTATCAACTTAAACTGGTCTACCCGACCGTGGAGCATGGTCCAGTGAGAAATCTCCAGCATGAAACTTCTCAAACCACTTTTGACACATTTGATCTGTCACAGCACCTTCTCCATACACTGCACAAATCTTTTTTGTGTTTCAGTTGTGTTCTTACCTTTCTTGAAATAATAAAGCACAGTATGACAAAAATGTTGCTCTTTTCCTCTGTCTTCAATATTAAAATGGCTACACAAAAATTCACCAATTTTGATGTCTTTTTTTATAAATACACACCAATGTGACAGCTGTCACATACAATCTAACAAAATTGTTTCGAATGAAGTTAAGGACAAGTAAGTGCTACTAGAGCCATCTTATGGAAAAAAACCAAAGGAACCTTTTGGCCAACCCAATAATTTTCCCTACTTTCCATGCAAACACGCCCAAGCACACTTGTTGAGGATTAACACAAGACATGACCTTTCTCACTTTAGGCCCTCCTAGACCAGCCCAACTTCACCCACTCAGCAGCTGACTAAAAATGCATGTGTGAGCTCAGCCAAGACCAAAAACAGCACCCATCCGAGCCCAGCACAAATTGTTTACTCACAGAATTACAAGCTAAACAAATGATTGTTGTTTTCAACCACCTTTTATAAAACTATCTCTTTACTTGTTAAAAGTCTATTTATACTTTCTGTTTTTCCTCTTTAAATATTTGCTAGAATTCACCAGTGAAGCCATCTGGGCCTGGACTTTTCTTTTTAGGAGGAATCACTCTTTTATTGTGTTAGATTCCCCTCCCCGCCCCCCACTGTATTCCCAGCAGTTAAAGCAAAGTTTAGCAATTAAAATGCTATTGGATTAGTTTCCCAGCAGGAATTGGGTGGCACACTCAATTTGGGATAATTCAAGGAATGTTTAATGAAGGGCAAACTTAATAGATGTGACCAGGTAGGAGAGATCATAAGGGATATTTTAGTTCCCTGGGTCTAGCAGCACTGATACAATACTGATACCCAAAAGATCAAAGGAATAGTGATTACTGGAATCTGGGAGAAGAGAGGAGGTATGCCCTCCTTTTAAGGGATACACTTAGCCCAAAGAAACCAAACAGAGAGGGAGCCTCAACTTTACTTTCCTCCATCCTTCTGCTTTTTGTCACATCTTTGAGATTGAACTCAATTGGAAACCAAAAAGTGGGAAGTCCATTCATATGGATAAATAGGTGATCCTCCTAGGGCAAAGAACAGGGCACGAAAAAGGCTATATAATGATCTGGGAAAGCAAAATGATGTTATAACTTGTATAGCACTCAAGAAAATACATATTTTTAAAATTTATATATATATATATATATATATATATAATGAATTAATGAATGGATGAATGTTGCTGTATAAATTGTTGCAGTTCCTCTGAAGGCAGTTTGGAAGCATTCACTGGTATTTAAAATATTTGATTTCATATTTCAGAACCTAAAGAAGTATAGTATAAATGCACCAAGAAGTAAGTTTTGGAAAAATAACTAAAGAGATACCTTTGGTAGCCATCTGGGATTAGTGTCAGCTCTAAGGAGAATCTTTATATTAGCTGTAGTTTTTTAAAAATTAAAAGGATACTTTATACATGTACTGCTTTAATAAGTAAAAGAATTTAAATTTTAGAAAAACAAATATAGTAATTGTACTAGGGCCAAGATAAGATAATTCTTGCCATTAATCATTCTATCCATGTGGCTTTTCGGTTCCTGGCTGACAAAGGAAAATGAACAGTATAAAAGACTACATAATATCCATTCATCAGTTGATAGATGTGTGGATCTTTTCTACTTTCTGCCTATTATGAATAATGTTGTTATGAATGTTTGTGTATGGACATATGTTTTTAATTTTCTTTAATTTTAGTTGCTGAGTCAGATGGTAACTATATGCTTATTAGATGGTAACTATATGTTTATTATTTCAGTAACTGTCAGATGGTTTTCCAAAGTGGCTGTACCATTTTACATTCCCACCAGAAGGGAATGAGGGTTCTAATTTCTCTACATTTTCACCAGCACTTGTTATTGTCTTTTTTATTATAGTCATCCTAGTGGGTATGAAATGGAATTTCACCGTTTTTTTTTTAAATTTTATTTTCTTAATATATTTTATTTTATTTTTGGCTGCGTTGGGTCATCATTGCTGTGCGTGGGCTTTCTCTAGTTGGGGTGAGCAGGGGTTACTCTTAGTTGTGGCACACAGGCTTCTCATTGTGGTGGCTTCTCTTGTTGCAGAGCACAGGCTCTAGGCATGCGGGCTTCAGTAGTTGTGGCATACGTGCTCAGTAGTGTGGTTCGTGGGTCCTAGAGTGCAGGCACTGAGGTTGCTTCCATGACCTGGCTATTGTAAATAGTGCTGCAAGGAACATTGGGGTGCATGTGTCTTTTGGAATTATGGTTTTCTCTGGATATATGCCCAGTAGTGGGAATGCTCGGTCATATGGTAATTCTATTTTTAGTTTGTTGTAGTTTGTTGTAGTCTCTTTCTTCCTTTGGAAATAAAGATATAAAGAGGAAGGAGATGACATCTATTTGCCATTGCTTGGTTTTAAATGAATCAATGTATCTGATATCACCTGAGATAGCTTTTATCCAGATTTTATGAAGGACACTGGATCACTAACTGGCCCAAGGTCAAAGAGGAGGAAGGAATTTTAATCCAGGTCTATCTGATTCCAAAGTTCTACTAATAAGTTGCAATTTCTAATAAAATAAGGCATTGAATTTAGTACTCCAAGCTATAAAAAATGTTTTACTGGATTGAATAGCATCCCATAAAAATCCACATCCACCCAGAATCTCATAATGTGACCTTATTTGGAAATAGGGCCTTTGCAGATGTAATTACTTAAGATGAGATCATTATGGATCAGAGTTGGCCCTAAATACAAATTCTGAAGATGAGATCATTATGGATCAGAGTTGGCCCTAAATACAAATTCTGAAGATGAGATCATTATGGATCAGAGTTGGCCCTAAATACAAATTCTGGTATCCTTATAAGAAGGTCTTGTGAAGACAGAGACACAGACACACAGCACAAAGGGAAGAAGACCATGAGAAAACAGAGGCAGAAATTGGTGTGATGCAGGTACAATCCAAGGCATGCCAAAGCTTCCCAACAACCCCCAGAAGCTAGGAAGAAGGAAGGATTCTTCCCTTTAACTTTCAAAAGAAGCATGGTCTCACCAGTGCCTTGATCATAAGAGAACAAATTTGTTATCTTAAGCCACCAAGTTTGTGGTATTTTGTAGGCAGCCCTAGTAAACTAATACAAAAGCCAATTAATAAAGAAGGTATGACTTGCTTGTCACAGTGCTACTAGAAATAAATGTTCTTTAATTAATAACATAGAGGAGGCTTTAGAACCTAGAATTTCCTCAAAATCATAATTAAAATCATTAATCATCCATCACAATTTTCTGTTTTTTTTTTTAAGTTTGTTCATTGTCTATTGCCTCATTTGACTACAGTGTTCCCCCTGTAGAGCCAAACCCAAGCATTCAATGCAGCATATTCTCAGTGCTCAAGTATTTGTTGGAGAAATGATTTAATGAAAGGTTAGCAGAATTAATCATTGAAACTCTGAGAGTAGATGTATGGAAAAGCTGACTAGTTGAAAGTCTTAATAAAAATTTTGGCAAAGCATTCAAAGCAAATATGGGACCTATGTAACTGACTTTTCTCTTACACATACAAAAAACATATAAAGATGAAATGGCTAAAGAACTAAACTCTATCATTTTTACTCACAGCTACTGCCATTTGAAAGAACACTTGCCAAAATGTCAGACAAAGTAAGAACGGAATATATGGTTGGAGAAAAATAACTCTCAGATTGCCCCATCTCAGTAAAAGAGAAATTTTAGCAGAAATTTCTGCACATAGGAGTTATGTCTCCAGCACCTCCAAAAATCTCAGTAACAATAAAAACTGGAAAACTAAAGCTATTCAATACAAGTTGATAAAGTTTCTGTATATTAATACCTAAACTTTAAACAACTGCAAAAAATAATTTTGCAATTATGAAATTATCCTCATCAAAGAATCTACCTGGAAAAATGTGAACTGATTTGAACTGGCTTCTTAGAAGAGAAGCCAATTTCAAGAATAACGAAAAAGGAGCTCTAGACCAAGATAGGTCTCCATTGCCCTTAGTTCGGTAATTAATTCCACAACCACACCTTTAGATCTATCTATATGCTGTATTTTTTTTTGACTTTCATATTTATGTTTAAGTCATCTGTTTAAACATTGTGTCTTTCACATGTCTTTTCTGTGGTCAGTAAAACTCTTTTCTCACCAGGCAAGAGGAAATAAAACTCACAATCTTCAAAACAGGGAGAAGAGATCAGCTAAATCTACTACTTATGCTTTGTGAAAAAAGAAAAATCCTCTCTTCATCTATTGAACTTATGCAGTAGCCATCAGCTCTGCACCCCACAACTTAGCACTTTTAATCAAGCTGGAACAAAAAGACTGTGATGTAACTGGACATATGATCCAAGAGTCTAAACTGTCTTTTGTTTGGCCCTCTTGTTTCCATAGCTTCTCTGAATCCTAGAAGCTGAGTCCTAGGAGTTGCTGAGCATGGCTGACATCACATTTCGCAGGTGTTCAGAGCCTCCTTGATGTTAACAACGCAGGACAAGAGAGATCTATCCTTAGGCACAGTGCAGATCTCCATGGGGACAACTCATTTCCTTTTGCTCTCTAACTTGCTGTAAAACACATTTTTTTCTACAACTTGGTGTTTAAAGAAAAGATTAAGTTGTCCACAGTTAACAATTAATAAAAACACTGCTTATAAATTTACTGAACTTGATTAGACCCTCTCAAGAGTCTCAGGGTTTCTGACAATTTAAATAAGAATTATTAAGTGGGTAAATTTTTTTCATCTGTTTTGACATATTTTACAAGTACTTCCATAATGGAAATAAAGTATTGTATATACACATTTCCAGTAAAAATATACCCTTGTATAGAAAGTATATTAGACTCGCAACCAAAATCTTAATTAATAGCAATGTATTTAAATAGAACACTAACCCAGAAGACAACTCAGGTTATACTCCTTGCACCACTTAAGAAAATGTAACCCGAGGCAAGTTATTTAACCTCTTTGAGCCTCAAACTTTTATCTGAAAACTGAATAAGAAGATATTCCCGGGCCTCCCTGGTGGCGCAGTGGTTGAGAGTCCGCCTGCCGATGCAGGGGACACAGGTTCGTGCCCCGGTCCGGGAAGATCCCACATGCCATGGAGCGGCTGGGCCTGTGAGCCATGGCTGCTGAGCCTGCGCGTCCGGAGCCTGTGCTCCGCAACGGGAGAGGCCACGGCAGTGAGAGGCCCACGAACCACAAAAAAAAAAAAAGAAGATATTCCCTACCGAACTTTATGGACTAATTGTTATTAGAATTACACAGGATATTAAAAAACCAATATGAAATAAATACATCCTTAAAATGTAGATATTTTACTTTAAATTGTTTTATTTTTTAAAAAATCAAGTAAGCACGTATTTTTAAAAATTCCCTAGTGTTAAAAAAAAAGTCAAAAATAATAATCTCCTTCTCCACACTTCTCTATCCCTTAGTCTTACTTCCCGTATCAGCCACCTGCAGTACTCTTTAAGTATTTCTTCTGCCATTAATCTCCATATTTCTAAATATGCTTATATAATTATTTCCATATTTATAGTCACAGAATATTGATATTCTGTTATGAGTCCCTTAGCTTTTTTGGATCTTCTGCTCTACCCTGTATTCCAAAACCCTTACCCTATCCATCCTATCAAAATTGCATTACTGTTGACTATGTAATATACTAGTATTAAGTTTCCATTCTTGTAAAATTTTGCCTCGGGTTATTACTCATTTTGTTTATCTATGTCTCTGTAGCTAATTTTTAATATGCTCTAACAGATCTGTAAAAGCACAATAATTGTTCCAAATGCCCAGGTACCTCAGGTTTCTTTTTTCCCCTTGAACACCACCCTTCCATAGCTATCTTTCTAATTTCACCTGGACAGTTGTCAATATTGGGAACTGCTTCCATGATTCACCTTTGGGAGTCTCTTGTTTCATGAATGTCACCTTTTATGTTTTTTTCTTAGCGTATTCTCCTGTCTCTTCTAAAAGAGGGAATTACAAGAGACATACATACTGTTTTCTGATTCCTTGCATATTTTAAAATGTTATAATGCATCCTGTCACTTGAGTGAACTTGGCCAACTATAGATAGCTCTCTCTCCACCCTCACTGTATGGTCCCTTCTCAGAGGCTATATATAGTCAGCACTGGGCTGTTGAGTACTACAGTCTTGATTCAGCTGATAAGCACACCCAAAGGCATGGACTCTAGTGCCTTCCAGCACAAACCCTATCCTTGCAGTGATACAGATAAGGTAGCAGCAGACAAAGCAATGTGAATCTGCTAATACTGAAAAACATTAAGCTTACCAGCCTCCATGCCAGTGAGAGAGAAGAGGTTTAGAGTACCCAGAAGTTCCCAGATGCACAGGCTGGAATTTACCTATACACATCATTCTTTCTCTCCAAGATTCTGACCTTATCTAATTTTCCATCTAATGTCTCACTCGGGGTAGGGCCACAGATCTGCTTTCTTCTCTCCCCAAATCAGCCTGCTTACCTATAATGTCAAAATATACTGAGTGAGCTTGGGTTTTAGGCTGTATTTTTCATGCCTCAACAGCCATTTCTTATTATATTACGTATCTCTTTGAAATCTTTGCAGAGAAAAAGAATATCCTTTCCTTAAAATCTTATAGACACCATGGAATCCATATTAAATGGAATCCAACTGTTTTTTCCCTACTTTAAGTGTTTTGGGTTCCATTTTTTGGGTTTTTTTTGTTGTTGTTGTTTTTGCAGTATGCGGGCCTCTCACTGTTGTGGCTTCTCCCGTTGCGGAGCACAGGCTCCAGACACGCAGGCCCAGCGGCCATGGCTCACGGGCCCAGCCACTTCGCAGCATGCGGGATCTTCCCGGACCGGGGCACGAACCCGTGTCCCCTGCATCAGCAGGCAGACTCTCAACCACTGCGCCACCAGGGAAGCCCTGGGTTCCATTTTTTAATGCAAACCATTTTCCCCCTTCAGATTGCTAGCATACTTCTAAAATGCTATGTTAAGTTGAATTTGCTTAGATATTTTACTGTCGATTGTGCTCCCCTTCAATTTCCTCTCCAAGGTTGAAAATGAAATACCTTCTATTCCACTCTGATTCTTAGTTTGGATGTTTGCTTGTTGTATCTGAGTGGACTTCACTAAAGAGCAAGCAAATAGTAAGCTGATCCTTTTTTGAGGGTGTCCAGAAACTTCAAGGTAAAAGGATGAAATAAAACATTCAGAAGTAGAAATATATTTGCAAGAAGACCTAGTGTTTCAATTACTTCCCTATTTTTGCAGTTTCAAACTTTAATATTTTATAAGTGTACTAGGAAATAAAATTTATAAACCAAACACAGACTCTTATGGAAAAAAGTCTCTTTGGTAGCTAAAGGATCTGCATTGTAACTTAAATACAGAAATGTGATTCCTTAACATAAAAGTGTTTATCATTAAAACATAAAATGCCAATAATTCCAGCTAAATTGCAACAAATATGACATCAAGCTCTGCATACTGGCCTGTTTTCCTGCTTCATGGTAATTGCCTCTGCTTATCATTTATTTCCTTTTTTTACAAATCCAACTCAAAGGCATCTAAGAGCCTAAGACTATTTTAAACAATTGAAGAAAATGGATAATTGTCAAATAGAAGTAAATATAAATATATAAAGAGAAACTGCCAAATTAAAAAATACATAAAAGCACATGTCCATGGTCATATATTGACCATCTGCACAGCCTTAACACACAAGACAACAGGTCAGATTTTAACCTCATTTTCCAACACATTTTCATTGAGTAATAGTGAGGGTAAAAGAAATTTCCAAGTTCCTGTCCTTTCTGATCCATTGATTTGCTCTACGACCTTCTGTCTTAACACTGTTGGACCCCAATTTCACAATCTATAAAACCATTCCTGCTAGATTTACTATTGGACCAATCACTCTAGTATTCAGATACTTTAGGGAAAAAAAAGATGACACATCCATCCCACTCTTTATAATACATGATTCAAAATAATGCATGCTTTCTATATTACATATGCCACTCTATAATCTAAATTTCACAGATTATATTTTTAATTATTTTGATGTGTTTTATATAAGTTTAAAATATTGTATTAGTGGTGATTGAAAAAAGAATCTTTAATCTATAAATTTAAAATACCATTGGAAAACTACAGAAAATATGAAATATATAATGGCCAAAATTATATTTCTATAATAAATTTTTTTCTTCTTCTTGGGAAAAAAGTTTTCTTCTAATAGCACTGAAGAAAAAGATAATATCTAGAATTCTCAGTATGAAATACAACTTTCATGGACCCCTTACATAGACTGGATATACTATTCTCCTCTTTGCAGATATGAGTATTTTTAGTTCTCTAATATATATATTATAAAGTAGAGAAATTGAAAAGAAAGTTTGGTGATAATGACAATTGGAATTTTCATCCCAGGATGCACAGAGTAAATATTTTACATAAATTTGATGCAAAATATATCCAAGTTGAGATATACTATCACCTCAACTTCTTTAGTCTTCATGCCTTTAGATGGCCTTTGCAAACTTTGTAATGGAGACTGTTAGCATCTTCTCCAAACCTTCTTTGTTTACCCTTACTAAATCTTAAATATTATTACATGAATATAGCAGTATCATGAGGGGATTTAAAAATTATTTCATTCGTAATTCAGGATTGTTAATCCTGAGATCAGTGTAATTGAATATTTTAACATTAGCCACTTAATATCTTTATAATGAAAAAGTTGCCTTCAATTTTGTTAAAAGTGAAAACTTCACCTTTACATTTATTTTAATTATATTTTTTTTCCTTGAGTGTGAGTCAATATAACTGGGTAGGTAGAATTGTTAAATTATGAAGGGCAAAAGGAGGCGCATACGCCCTCAGTATAACAACCACTCTAAGGGAACTTTTGACAAAGCTTTCCTCACTAACCATAGAAATAGAATTAAGACAGGCTGAACTCAAATTTCCTTACTCCACACCTAAGCATCTGAAACCCTTACCTTAAGAGGAAAGGGAGCAACTTAAGTTGCTCACATAATACTTTACATGTCTCTTTCAAATATTTATAGGCCATTTATTAAAAAACATAAAATGTTAGCAAGCAGACTCAAAGTCAAAAGACACTTTACTAATGTTAAATATCTTACGTGTAATGTAGCAAGAATAAACTGGATTTCATAAAACAGATATTGGCTGCAACATTAATTATATGTTAATTTTATGGTTACTGTGTAATTAATAGAATATATTTGCATACAGTATATTTTGTACTAATACAAACATAACATAATTAGCACAACTGAATAAAACAATTGATATATAGTACAATAATGTATATAATTAATACAATATGTTTAGTAAAAGGAATTTGGGAAGCAAAATTTTCCATTTAGGGAAATATCTCTGGGTTTAAAGACCTAAAATTATTTTCCTAAAGGGTTCCTCTCAAAGCATCTAATTGCAATTTTGTAACCCTAACCAATAAAATACATGTATAAAAATCAACTTTTATTTAATTATGACCTAAATTTGTTTGAGTCTTAAATATTCAGATACAGTACCCCCAGAATCTATATAAAAGGGTTGTTTGAAGGGTTACCAAGAGGAGCAACTATTTCTCTAAAATATAGACATTTTAGGTTGTTTGATATTTGTTCAAAATGCTATGCTTTATTTTCTCCTCAAAGATTCTGCAAATCTCAGTTTTTAGATTGACTGAGGGTTAAAAGTGTTTAGGTACAACCATTACGCTAATATTTTATATGTGTTTGTGTGTGTGTACTGCTTTGTATAAGAAAATTGCTGTAAACAATATAAGATTTCATTACAATTTTTTGATCCAAGATTCATAGCCCTTGATTAAATTGTCAGGAATGCCTATCACTTAAGCAGGATGACTCATACATCATGTTATTGATTTACCTTTCTGCTCAGTATTTTGATGTTATTTCAAGAATAAGAGTAAAGAGAAGATAGTTCCTGGTAGATGAAATTCCAATTTCAAGTTGTGTAGTTTAGGGCTGAACTATCACTTTGTCTTATTTGACCAAGCAACTATATTAAGATACATATTTTAAGTGTGTTGGATGCTTGCCCTCTTGCCATTACATAAAATAATGTCCTCAATACTGCCTACATGGTTTTAGCATTTTAATTGTTAATAGCATCAGAAAAGAGACCAACCATCTATCACCTCTGTACTGCACTTCCATCCTGCCCCCATTATGCACCCCCAGCACATCTGCGACACTTCCGATGGAGGGAACAGCACAGTGACTTTCTTTTCTAGGCACCTCTCTCTAAGTAATCTGACTTGCTACTTAGGCTCTGGTATCTTTGCATAGTGTATTTAACAAATACAAGAGAGAATAAACTGTCCAGGATTTGTGTGTATTCCTATTATATAACATTAGGGCAACAGAAGGCTAGACAGATTTCAGTTTTATATGATGTATGGCTAGCAATCAAGATTTCTGGAATTGACATGAGTCTACATTAGCTCCAGATTGCAGTTTTCATGGCAATTGCATAAGATGGCAATTTTGTTGAAAATTTGGCAATAGTTTGGAATTCAATCTTTAATTTTAAGCGTTTTGACTTTGATGAATCTTCATAGATACTTTAGAGAGAAAATAAAATACCATAGAAGCAAAACCCTATTATGGTCAACTAGCTATCAAAAAGGAGGTATGATTCCTCTTCCTTATTAGCTACTGCTGACATCAAGATTAAAGTACTATATTAACATAAAATTGGGTGATAATCTTTAGTCTGAGCTAACACCGAAATAGAGAGCTATATGTTGTCTAGACTATAAGACAGACATTTCTTTGAAAACATTCACATACATACACTCATACACATGCACACACAGTATCCTATTTTATACGCACTAGATCTGAAATCCACATTGGCAATATTAACAAAAGTTTTACTTGAGTCAGCAGCTGTCTTAAAGGTCAAATTTGTGGATTTCTCCAGCATGGAAAGGAAAATGAAAAATAAGATAAATGGAAGGATGCCAGAGAAAACAGATCAAACAAAAAATATTTCCAAATAATTATAGATATTTCTCAGGAAGAATCATAATAAATCCCTAGAAACATACAACCTATCCAAACTGAATTATGAAGAAATAGAAAATCTGAAAAGAGTAAGGAGGGTGAATTAATAATCAAACACCTCCGGGCTTCCCTGGTGGCGCAGTGGTTGAGAGTCCGCCTGCTGATGCAGGGGACATGGGTTCGTGCCCTGGTCCAGGAAGATCCCACGTGCCGTGGAGCAGCTGGGCCCGTGAGCCATGGCCACTGAGTCTGCACATCCGGAGCCTGTGCTCCGCAACGGGAGAGGCCACAACAGTGAGAAGCCCGTGTACCGCAAAAAAAAAAAAAAAAAAAAAAAAAAAAATCAAACACCTCCAAACAAAGAGAAGTCCAGATCTAGATGGGCTCACTGGTGAATTCTATCAAATATTTAAAGAGTAACTAATGCCAATCCTTTTCAAACTCTTCCAAAAATTGAAGGGTAGGAAACACATCCAAACTCATTTTACTAGTCCAGCACTACCCTAATACCAAACCCAAACAAGGACACTACAACAAAAGAAAATTACAGGCCAATATCCCTGATGAACTTAGATGCAAAAATCCTCAATAAAATATTAGCAAACTGATTTATACTGCACATTAAAAGGATCATATACCATGATCAAGTGAGATTTATTCCTGCAATGCAAAGATGGTTCAACAGTTGCAAATGGATTGACTTAATACAAGATGGCAGAGTAAGAAGATCCTGAGCTCACTTCATCTCATGGGCACACCAAAAGTACAACTATTTACAGAGCAACTATTGATGAGAAATACAGTCTACCAGAAAAGATCTTCTAAAAACTAAAGATATAGGCGCAGCGGTGTACAGTGGCCTTAGTGGAAGAGGTTTTTTCTGTTCGTTGACGTTGTTCTGTTCTGTTCAGTTTGGAATCAGTCAAGTCTTGGGAGTCACTGCCGCTGCCGTCAACATGTCGGTCCCAAGATCACTCATGAAACAGCTGCCCATTCAGTCTACGGCTGGGGCCGTCCCGGTTCGCAATGAGAAAGGTGAGATTTCGATGGAAAAAGTGAAGGTAAAACGTTATGTGTCGGGAAAGAGGCCAGACTATGCCCCTATGGAGTCCTCAGATGAGGAGGATGAAGAGTTTCAGTTCATTAATAAAGCCAAAGAACAAGAAGCAGAGCCTGAGGAACAGGAGGAGGATTCATCTAGCAACCCTCGGCTACAGCGTTTGCAGAACCGTATTAGTGAAGATGTGGAGGAGAGATTGGCTCGACATCGGAAAATAGTGGAACCTGAAGTGGTTGGAGAAAGTGACTCCGAAGTGGAAGGAGATGCTTGGTGCATGGAATGAGAAGATAGCAGTGAAGAAGAAGAGGAAGAGATTGATGATGAGGAAATAGAACGGCACCGTGGCATGATGCGTCAACGAGCACAGGAGAGAAAAAATGAAGAGCTGGAAGTCATGGAGGTGGAAGATGAGGGACGTTCTGGGGAGGAGTCAGAATCAGAGTCTGAGTATGAAGAGTACACAGACAGTGAAGATGAGATGGAGCCTCGCCTTAAGCCAGTTTTCATTTGGAAGAAGGACCGGGTAACGGTTCAGGAACGTGAGGCTGAAGCATTGAAACAGAAGGAGCTGGAGCAGGAGGCCAAACGCATGGCTGAGGAGAGGCGCAAGTACACACTCAAGATTGTAGAAGAGGAGACCAAGAAAGAGCTGGAAGAGAACAAGCGGTCCCTGGCTGCACTGGATGCACTCAATACTGACAATGAAAATGATGAGGAGGAATATGAGGCATGGAAAGTTCGGGAGCTAAAGAGAATCAAGAGGGACAGAGAAGATCGAGAAGCGCTTGAAAAGGAGAAAGCAGAAATTGAACGCATGCGAAACCTGACTGAGGAAGAGAGGCGAGCTGAGCTTCGGGCAAATGGCAAAGTCATTACCAACAAAGCTGTTAAGGGCAAATATAAGTTCTTACAGAAGTATTATCACCGGGGTGCCTTCTTCATGGATGAGGATGAAGAAGTATACAAGAGAGATTTCAGCGCACCTACCCTGGAGGATCATTTCAACAAAACCATTCTTCCCAAAGTCATGCAGGTCAAGAACTTTGGACGCTCTGGTCGTACCAAGTACACCCACCTCGTGGATCAAGACACCACCTCCTTTGACTCAGCATGGGGCCAAGAGAGTGCTCAGAACACAAAGTTCTTTAAACAAAAGGCAGCTGGGGTACGAGATCTGTTTGAGCGGCCATCTGCCAAGAAGCGGAAAACTACTTAGAGTTCAACTACTTATTCTTCCAACTGTGGGACACAAGGGGAAATCTCAGCATCTGGTCCTTGGTTGTTTTTACTACTATTTACATGGCCCCTGTATCCAGCCTGCTGAGCCTACTGCCATACCTGTGACACTGGGCAAACCTAGTCTTTGAGGTGCTTTGTGAGGTTTGGACTCATGCTGAGAAACCTGCAGAAAAGCACTGTCCAGGTAGGATTAGAGCCTCCCCACTTAGGATTATTTCTGAGAAATCTTCAACTTCATTACTGCTCTGGCTTCCCATATTCACTTGGGACTGTTCCAGGTTTCTTTTTCCAGCCCTTAGCTTGGGTTAGAAAAATGGATGGGCATGTAAGCGGACAATGCATTACTTCTACCGTACAGGAAATCTAAGCTCATTGAAACCTGTTTTGCATTTTTGGGGTAAATTTTTCTAGATGAACTTTTTGATCCATTTATGTGTGTGTATGTGTGTCAAGAAATAAAAGAATCATACACCAAAAAAAAAAAAACAAAAAACTAAAGATATAAAAAAGGAACCACAAGGAGACAGGTAGGAGGAGCAGAGGCATAGTATACTCAAGACCCATACCCCTGGTGGGTGCCTTACAAATGGGAGAGTAATTACAATTGCAGAGGTTCTTCCCAAGGAGTGAGGAGACTTAGCCCCACATCACACACCCCAACCCAGGTGTCCTGCTCTGGGAAGACAAGCCCTGAGAATGTTTGGCTTTGAAGGCAAGCAGGGCTTCCTTAGGGGAGACCCAGAGGGCTGTGTGAAGTACAGATCCTATTCTCAAAGGGTGCACACAAAATCTCATACATTCCAGCACCCAGGATAGAAGAAGTAATGTGAAAGGAGCCTAGGTCAAATGCACCTGCTGATACTGGAGAATCTCCCAGAGAGGCAGAAGGCAACTGGAACTCACCCTGGGGGCAAAGACACTAGCAGCTGCCATTTTGGGGAGCTCATTCTACCATGTGGACACTGGCACTGGAAAGCACTAATCTGGAATCCTCCCTTGAGCTTATTAACCTCAGGACACAGCCCCACCAACCAGCCTGTAGGGTTGTTACTGGGATGCCTCAGGCCAAGCAACTACTCACCTCAGGACACAGCCCCACTCACCAGCAGGAAGGCTGCCTTAGGACCCTCTGAGCCCACAGCCACCCCCAGACATGTCCCTATCCACCAGATGGCCCAGGACCCAGCGCTGCACACCAGCATGCAGGCATGGACCCAGGACCCACAAGGCCCTGCCGCCAGAGACCCTGGGACTCAGTACTACCCACCAGTGGACAGGCACCAACCCCAGGACCACAGGACTTAGCTTTATACACTGGTGGGTGGGGGCACCGGGCATGGGATCTCCTAGAAAATGACCCCACCCACCACTGGGCACACACCAGCCCTAGGACCACAGCCGTCCTCCAGCCTGCCTTCCCAAGATCCAGCCAGCACACCAGCAGGCCAGCCCCAGCCCTGGGACTCCCAGGTTCCAGCCCTGCTCACCAGCAGGCCAACTCCAGCTCTGAAACACCTTGGGCTCCTCAGCCAGTAGGCCCTGGATCCAGCCCTACCAAACAGCATACCGACACCAGCTTTGGTACCCCCAGGGCCCTGCAGCCAGAGACCCTAGGACTTGGCTCTGCCCACCACCATGCCAACTCCAGCTCTGAAATACCTTTAACTCTCCAGCCAGCCATCCTGGGATCCAACCCCACTAACCAGTGGGCAAACACAAGCTTTGGGACACCCCAGAATTCAAAGCCAGTCATGTCAAAAAAACCGCCCCACACAAGACCAGGCCAACACTAGATCTGGGAACACTGCCCACCCAATCACCCACCCCAGAACCCAGCTTTTCCTGCCAGTGAGCCAGCTCTAGCCCCAGGAACCCCCAGGTTTCCACAGCCATATGCCTTGTGACCCAGTCCTACCAAATACTGGCCACCAGCCTCCACACAAGGCAGGGCCTGGCAACCAGCTGGACAGGGGCCAGCTACACCTACCAGACAACTCAGAGTAGTCAGCCTACAACAACAGACAGACCCACCCAGCCCACAAAAGTGACATCACTACAGCATATAGCTCTGGTGACCAGAAGGGAGTGTGCTGCTGGGACATATAGGGCTTCTATAAAAGGCAATTTCTCCAAGGTCAAGAAATGTAACCAACCTACAAGATACATAGAAATAAAAGCAGCAAATTAGGAAAAATGAAGTGACAGAGGAACAGGTTCCAGTAAAGAAACAGGATACAACCCTAGAAGAAAAATTAAGTGAAATGGAGATAGGCAATCTACCCAATAAAGAGCTCAAAATAAAAATCATATAGGTGATCAAAGAACTTGGGAGAAGAATGGATGCAAAGAACAAGAAGTCAGAAGTTTTCAACAAAGAGTTAGAAAATATAAAGAACAACCAGAGAGGAATACAATAACTGAAATGAAAAATACACTAGAAGAAATCAATAGTAGATTAAATGATACAGAGGAATGGATCAGTGAGCTGGAAGACAGAATGGTGGAAATCAAAGAAGCTGAACAGAAAAAAAGAATAAAGAATAAAAAGATATGAGGACAGTTTAAGAGACCTCACATTATAGGGGATCCAGAAGAAGAAAGAGAAAGAGGCAGAGAACATATCTGAACACATGATAGCTGAAAACTTCCCTAACCTGGGAAAAGAAACAAATATCCAGGTCCAGGATGAGTCCCAAATAGGATCAACCCAAAGAGGACTACAACAAGAAACACACATTTTAATTGAAATGGCAAAAATTAAAGCTAAAGAAAGAATATTAAAAGCAGCAAGGGAAAAGCAATAAGTTACATATAAGGGAACTCCCATAAAGCAATCAGCTGACTTTTCAGCAGAAACTCTGCAGTACAGAAGATAGCAGCATGATATATTTAAAGTGATAAAAGGGAAAACCTACAACGAAGAATACTCTACACAGCAAGGCTTTCATTCAGATTTAATGGAGAGATCAAAAGATTTACTGACAAGCAAAAGCTAAAAGATTCAGCACCACCAAATCCGCTTTACAAGATATGTTAAGGGGACTTCTCTAAGTGAAAAAGAAAAACCCACAACTAGAAACATGAATATTAGGAAAGGAAAAAACTCACTGGTAAAGGCAAAAATACAGTAATGGTAGTAAATCAACTACATACAAAGCTAGTTGAAAGGTTAAAAGACAAAAGTAGGAAAATCATCTGTATCTGCAATAAGTAGCTAAAAGATACACAAAAGATGTAAAATACAATGTCAAAAAGAGTAAATGGGGGGTGAGGGAGTAAAAATGCAGGGTTTTTTAAATGCATTTGAAATTAAGAGATCAGCAACTTAAAATAATCATATATATGTATATACACACACATATCAAACAAAATAATCATAAACGCACACATACACATTGCTATATATAAACCTCATGGTAACTACAAACCAAAAATCTATAAAAGATACACATACAAAAGAAAAGGAATCCAAACATCACACTAAAGATAGTCATTAAATAACAAGGGAAGAGGACAAAAGAAGAACAAAAAAGAACTACAAAAATAACCTCAAAATAATTAACAAAATGACAATAAGTACATACCTATTAATAATTACTTTAAGTGCAAATGGACTAAATGCCCCAATCAAAAGACACAGTGGCTGAATAGATAAAAAAGCAAAATCCATATACATTCTGCCTACAAGAGACTCACTTCAGATCTAAAGAAAGACCAAGACTGAAAGTGAGGGTATGGAAAAATGTATTTCATGCAAATGGAAATCAAAGTAAAAGCAATATGTATATCAGACAAAATAGACTTTAAAACATAGACTGTAACAAGTGACAAAGGACATTACATAATGATCAAGGGATCAATCTAAGAAGATAAACAATTGTAAATGCACCCAAGGTAGAAGTACCTAAATACACAAAGCAAACATTAACAGACATAAAGGGAGATATCAACAGTAACACAATAATAGTAGGGGACTTTAAAACCCCACTTACATCAATGGACAGATCATTCAGACAGAAAATCAGTAAGGAAACATTGGCCTTAAATGATGCATTAGATGAAATGGACTTAAAGGATATATGTAGAACATTCCATCCAAAAGCAGCAGAATACACATTCTTTTCAAGTGCACATGGAACATTCTCCAGAATTGTTACATGCTAGGCCACAAAACAAGCATTGTTAAATTTAAGAAAGCTGAAATCATATCAAGCATCTTTTCTGATCACAATGCTATGAGAGTAGAAATCAAGTACAAGGAAAAAACTGCAAAAAACAAAAACACGTGGAGGCTAAAAAAATATTCTACTTATAAATGGATCACTTAAGAAATCAAAGGAGAAACTAAAAAGCACCTGGAGACAAATTAAAATGAAAACACAACAATCCAAAATCTATGGGATACAGCAAAAACAGTTCTAAGAGGGAAACTTGGAGCCATACAAGGTTACAACAGGAAACAAGAAAAACCTCAGATAAACAACCCAACTTACACCTAAAGGAACTAGAAAAAGAACAAAACCCAAAAGTAGTAGAAGAAAAAAATCATAAAGATCAGAGCAGAAATAAATAAAATAGGGACTAAAAAAGCTAGAAAAGATGAATGAAACTAAGAGCTGGGTCTTTGAAAAGATTAAAAAAACAAACTGATAAACCTTGAGCCAGACTCATCACAAAAAAAGGGGGCCCAAATCAATACAATCAGAAATGAAAAAGGAGAAGTTACAACTGACACCACAGAAATGCAAAGGATCATAAGAGATTGCTACGAACAACCATGGGCCAATAAAATGGACAACCTTGAAGAAATGGACAAATTTCCTAGAAGTGTACAATCTCCCAAGACTGAACCAGGAAGAGATAGAAAATTAAAACAGACCAATTGCTGAGAATGAAATTGAATCCATAACTTACAAACTCCCAACAAAAGTCCAGGACAAGATGGCTTCACAGGTGAATTCTAACATATTCTTCACAGGTGAATTCTAACAAATTTAGAGAAGGGTAACAGCCTATCCTTTTCAAACTATTCCAGAAACTTGTAGAGGAAGAAACACTTCCAAATTCATTCTATGAGGCCAACATCACCCTGATACCAAAACCAGACAAAGGTATCACAAAAAAGAAATTCACAGGCTAATATCACTGATGAACACAGATGCAAAAATCCTCAACAAAATATTAGCAAATTAAATCCACAACACGTTAAAAGGATCATACACCATGATCAAGTGGGATTTATCCCAGTAATGCAAGGATGATTCAATATCTGCAAATCAATGTGATACACCACATTAACAAAATGAATAAAAATCATATGATCATCTCAATATGTGCAGATAGGGCTTTTGACAAAATTCAACATCCATTTATGATAAAAACTCTCCAAAAAGCCAGTATAGAGGGAACATACCTCAACATAATAAAGGCCATATATGATAAGCCCACAGTTACCATCATACTTAAGGCTGAAAGGCTAAAAGCATTCCCTCTAAGATCAGGAACAAGACAAGGATGCCCACTCTCATCACTTTTATTCAACATAGTATTGGAAGTCCCAGCCACAGCAGTCAGATAAGAAAAAGAAACTAAAGGAATCCAAATCGGAAAGGAAGAAATAAAACCATCACTGTCTGCAGATGACATGATACTATACATAGAAAGTCCTAAAGACACCACCAAAAAACTACTACTAGAATTTATCAATGAATTTGGTAAAGTTGCATGATACAAAATTAATATACAGAAATCTGTTGCATTTCTATACAATAATAATGAACTATCAGAAAGTGAAATTAAGGGGAAAAACCCATTTATAATCTCATCAGAAAGAATAAAATACCTAAGAATAAATCTAACTAAGGAGGTAAAAGACCTGTACTCAGAAAACTATAAGACACTGATGAAAGAAATTGAAGATGAGATGACACAAAGAGTTGGAATGACCATGTTCATGGACTGGAAGAATATTATTAAAATGATCACATTTCCCAAGGCAAGCCTCTAGAGAGTCAACGAAATCCCTATCAAAATATCAATAGCATTTTTCATAGAACTGGAACAAGTAATTCTAAAATTTGTATGGAACCGCATAAGATTCTTAATAGCAAAAACCATTTGAGAAAGAAAAACAGAGCTGGAAGTATCATGCCCCCTGAATTTAGACTACACTTGAAAGCCCCAATAATCAAAACAGTACGGTAGTGGCACAAAAACAGGCATGTAGGTGAATGGAACAGTACAGAAAGCCCAGAAATAAATCCACCACTTATGTTCAATTAATCTACGACAAAGGATGCAAAAATAAACCATAGGGAAAGACAGTCTTTCCAATAAGTGGTGCTGGGAAAACTGAACAGCTACATGTAAAAATGAAATTAGAACATTTTCTCATACCATATACAAAAATAAACTCAAAATGGATTAAATGCCTAAATGTAAAACTGGAAACCATGAGACCCTTAGAATAAAACATAGAGCACTCTTTGACATAATCATAATATTTTTTTGGATCTAAGGCAAAGGAAACAAGAACAAAAATAAACAAATGGACCTAATTAAACTTAGAAGCTTTTGCATCACAAAGGAAACCATCAACAAAATGAAAAAACAACCTACTGAATGGGAGAAAAATTTGCAAATGATATGACTGATCAGTTGTTGGTTATAACCAACAACTATAAACAGCTCATACAACTCAACATCAAAAAAATAACCCAATTTAAAAAAATGGATGGAAGACCTGAATAGACATTTTTCCAAAGACAACATACAGATGACCAACAGGCACATGAAAAGATGCCCAACATCATTAATCAGAGAAATGCAAATCAAAACCACAATGAGATACCACCTCACACCAGTCAGAATGGCTGTCATCAAAAAGACCACAAATGACAAATATTAGTGAGGATCTGGAGAAAAGTGAACAGTTGTACACTGTTGATGGGAATGTAAGCTGATGCAGCCACTGTGGAAAACAGTATGGAGTTTCCTCAAAAAAATGAAAATAGAACTACCATACAATCCAGCAATGGCACTCCTGAGTATATATCTGAAGAAAATAAAACACTAATTTGAAAAGATACATGCACCACAATGTTCACAGCAGCATTATTTACAATACCCAAGAAATGGAAGTAAACTTAGTGTCTATCAACAGATAAATGGATAAAAGAGTCGTGATATATATACATACATATATATATATATATATATATATATATATATATATATATATATATGGGTCTTCTTTTTGTATCCATTCAGCCAGTCTATGTCCTTCAGTTGGAGCACTTAGTCCATATACATTTAATGTATGATATGTATGTTCCTATTACCATTTTCTTAATTGTTTTGGGTTTGCTACTGTAGGTAGCAGAGGCCAGCATGACATTGCAACAGTGAGGTACACCGTGTGTTCTTCCAGGGAACTTTTCCCTAGATCACGGGACCCTGGCAGTGGCGTGCTACACAGGCTCCTGTGGGGGAGTGTGGGTAGTGACCTGTGCTTGCGCACATGATTCTTGGTGGCTGTAGCAGTAGCCTTAGCCTTTCATGCCCGTCTCTGGTGTCCACGCTGATAGCTGCAGCTCGTACCTGTCTCTGGAGTTTGTTTAGGCAGTACTCTGAATCCCCTCTCCTCACGCACCCGAAACAATGGTCTCTTGCCTCTTAAGAAGTTCCAGACTTTTTCCCAAGCTCCCTCCTGGCTAGCCTGTGCACTAGCCCCCTTCAGGCTGTGTTCACGCCGCCAACCCCAGTCCTCTCCCTGGGATCTGACCTCCGAAGCCGGAGCCTCAGCTCCCAGCCCCACCCCCCGCCCCGGTGGGAGAGCAGACAAGCCTCTCGGGCTGGTGAGTGCTGATCGGCACCGATCCTCTGTGCGGGAATCTCTCCGCTTTGCCCTCAGCACCCCTGTTGCTGCGCTCCCCGCCTCCGCCACCCGCAGTCTCCGCCAATTAAAGGGCTTCCTAGTGTGTGGAAACCTTTCCTTCTTCACAGCTCCCCCACAGATGTGCAGGTCCTGTCCCTATTCTTTTGTCTCTGTTTTTTCTTTTCTCTTTTGCCCTACCAAGGTACATGGGGATTTTCTTGACTTTTAGGAAGTCTGAGGTATCCTGCCAGCAGTCAGTAGGTGTTCTGTAGGAGTTGTTCCACGTAGATGTATTTTTGATGTATTCTTGGGGAGGAATGTGATCTGCCAGTCTTACTCCTCCTCCATCTTGAAGGTCCAGCCCTGACATTTATTTTAATAGTTAAAGTTATTGAAATGTAGAATGTAGGCACCCATATCCCAAACATGGAGAACAAAGTCTGAAGATCAGTGAGTGTTCAGTAACAAGTATTTGTTAAATTTCTTAGCTTTTGTGCAACGATATAAGTTTTGCTTTTCGAAACCTACTTTGAATCTCAAAATATATTGATATCATCCATTCCCAATTTTGTTTTACCTGCTTTACAAGATCCACTGCCCTAATATCACAATATGTTGACCCGTTCTGCTAGCACTATTAAAATTTTATGCATGCCTCATTCGTATTTTATGATAATTAATAGTATCATTTAGAAAATTCATCTCCTAGGAGATGAGGACTTTTGTGTCTTAATTCTTTTTTGAAACATCTGACCTAGGAAACACTTTAATCACAATATTTAAACTTTTTTGTAGTTGCTCACAACCATTGTGACAACCAATGCAATTAACTGTTCGACCCCAGTATAATTTGTCCTGTCTAATTGATATTACCACTACTTACCTGAATCAGTTATGATTGCTTCTGAAATACCTAGTGTTATACTCAATTCCCAGTCTTTACTGGTTCTTGCCTACATCCTGTTTTTTGTATCACAATTGCCTTCTGTGATCACAGCTACTACTACCTCTTTCTATTTGAGTATTATTAGTCAGGGTAAGTAATGTTAGCTGTGTAATAAACAACCCTCAAATCTTGGAGGATTGACAATATAAATGTTAATTGGTTGCCGTTGACTTGTGCCAAAGTACAAAATGGTCCCCCAACTGTGGGAAGAAAAGGTTCTAATGCATGCAGAATTTCAGAGAGCCAGTACGACTGACTCTTGGCCATTTCTAATATATGGCTTCAAATTCACATCTAGTCAACAGAACAGGGAAAGAAACAGATTGTGGAGCAATTCTTAACTGCCTTACCCCAGAAGTGACACATCAGTTCTGCTCACATTTCATTGGTGGCAACCAACCAGTCTTATGACTGCACTTATAATCAAAAGAACTAGAAAATAGTTTGTACTCAAGAGAAAGGAAAAGCCTAATAAGCATCTGACCAATCTTTGACACAAATTTCACATAAACTCATGGATCTTACAGATTCAACTTGTTCAAAATAATTTTTTATCACTATCATCTTGATACAAAAACTGCCATGACATTTCCAGTGTAAGCTTTCACTACTTCCTGAAAGGATGTTAAGTCTGAAAAAACTCTAGGCAATTAAAATATATAAAAGGACCCTACTGATCTTTTTTGTACTCAAGACAGGAAGTCAGCTAAGGTTCCAATTCCTTTCAAATGGAGAATAGTAGTAAAATCCAACATAAGGGCACTAGGGATAGACAAGGGTCAAGACTACTGCAACTGCTGGGTCAGTTTTAGCAGTGACATAATGGAAGACGTATGTGTAAGATTATAAATTGAAGTTTATTTTTTAATATATTATATCATTGTACTTCTTTTTTTTTTTTTTTAATAGCAATGGGGTTCTACAACTTTGACAGTAGTTACTTTGGACTTCAGTTAAAGCCTCTCCAGGCTCAGTTGGGAGCCTAATCAGAGTATTTCCAGGTAAATGATGCTTGGGTCCAGTTGTTTTTGAAATATACCTTTCCACTTATGACTATAATCAGAATGTTGGTCTGACTTCAATAGTTGATAGCCAAACTGTGTCAAAATTTTCCTTATCAGATAAATGGTAAATTGTACTAAACATATACTATATTCTCTTATAGGGAGAATTCAGCTTACCATGCTATCACAAATTATGATAAAATTTTAAAATTTTATCTAACTCAGTTTCAGGTTTCCTTGTTCCCTTCACACTTTGAACGGAAAAGCATCATCACTTATTTTTATTACTGAATCCTGAAATTCTAAAAGTTACTTTGCGTATTTCATTTGCTGGGCCTTTTCTGTTCCAGAATTCATTCATATGCAGAATTACCCATGATATTCTGAAGAAAACAGGATGTCATTCTCTAAATGAAACACTTGGAAGGAGGATTATTTCTATTTCAAGCCTCCAGTTTATTTTAATTTATTTGCTGATGGAGCCAAGATCTGCAAGAACAGTCCCACATTCTCATGCTGATTCTAAGTGCAAAAATCTACATCATGACCTCTGTATTAACAGACACAATATATCTTTAAAAATAGTGTTCCAGCTGTATGTGCCAGGGCCCTAGTGGCTTCAAATCTAAACAGACAACATTACTACAGAAAAGCTTCAGTCTTGAGAAGAGTGGCTTTCACACAATTGAATAAGAATTTTATTTTTTTAAAAAAAGCAAGTGCTGAGCTTAAAATACATTGTCAGAGTACCAGCATCCAAAATAGAGTGAAAATGTATGCCTCAACTGAAGCAGTTTTAGTCTGTCACTCATTTCATGGTTTATAATCATTCTCAAGTGAATATTATCAAGAAAGTGCTTTTGTCTCCATCTCCCCTGGGTGTACCCTTCTGTATCTCCATGAACAATCCTCAGAGGAGCCTTAGAGGAAGACCGAGTTTGCTATTCACATTTGATTGCACAAGTTCCTGGGATGGGGTCAAATCTGTGATTTAGGAGCCTTTCTCTCTGCTCATCCTCATTCTTCTCCCTCTTCTAGGACCACAGAAGAAGATAAACAGCCACTAGCACGTTTAGAGTAAGCTATATGATGTCAAAATAATTGAATAACTGATGTTTTGTTAGGGTATAGATTGTCACTGATTAATATATCCCTGGAGGCCAACATCATTATTGTAAAGGAGAAGAAACTGTTGAAATTGATGAGCATGTGGTCAATGGGGACCAGAGATGCCCTTAAATGAACTAGCAGTTTGGATGTTTTTCTCAGAAGGTGGGGAAATAGATGCCAATTACAATATCAATTAACAGTGTATAGCATTGCAGACATTCCTGTGGATGACTTATTCAATAAGTGAAACCTGTAAGTTAGATGGCATAGGTATTATCTACACTTTTCAGCTGAAGTAATGAAGATTTGGAGAATTTAAGTGATTTAGCCCATCTTCAAGTCAGGATGTGCTAGAGTCAGCATTTTATAAAACTGTTCCTGTGATTCAAAATCCTATGCATGCTCTCTTTTTACTACACTAGTGATTTTTTTAAGATTGTATTCTGCAGTGATACGGCTCTCTGGAACAGAACTTTGAGGATTGCCGTAAGGGGAAAGCAGAGAATCCAAGCAAGTGGGAATGCCAATAGCATCTTCTCTAAATTCAATCAAACCAACCCCATGTCTATTGTTTAAATTGGGATTTGATATTAAGATTACACTTGAAAATTTTTTAAAAATCATAATTGCAATAACTAAACAACACAAGTTTTTAGCACAAAATATTGTACTACGCCATGTTTCTTTTTCCAAATAAGGACTGCTCAAAGTGATTCCTAGGTAAAAAGTTCATCTATCAAGCTTACCTTGAACTCAGGACCTTCAGGTTGTGAGACCGATGCACTGCTGGCTACACCAAAATGGCAGCTCTAAGTTTACCTAGAGAAACATAGGAATTGAAAGATGAGGATATTCTTAAGGCTAACAAATTTATGTATGTATTTTCTCTGCTAATCTTGTTTAAAGATCAAGTTGTAGTTGATTTAATTTATTAGATTTAGCAGGTGTCCTACTGGGGGTCTGCACACCAGTTTTTCTATGAGAAAGGCAATGGATCCTTCTATGACGGGACCCTGAATCCTACCACAACTGATTAAGGTTGACACCTAACCCAAGTTGGGCCAATTTCATTACCTCCACAAAAAAAAAAAAAAAAAAAAGCCACCATCACTACAGTTAGGTACATCAAGCTGAATCTGAGTCACATTAATAGTGTAGCTACACAAACTACAAAACTTCCCAGGTTTCTACTCATTCTGAAACTTATTTTCAGTATTTCCTTTGATTCCTTGACATTCACTTTTATTGTTTAAGGTAGTTCTAGCTTTTGTTTTTCCTCTTTTGCAACAAACAACATCTTACCTAAGAGCAGTAATTAAAAAAAAAGAAACTACTTGTGGAAGCAGTTGTGTTCTATAATTCAGGGTGCTTTTTCTTTTTATCCTTCCTTATTAATGAACTTAAGAAAAATACTTAATTACAATTACAGTTTACAGTAAGTCAAATATCTATCAAGTTTAAGAATTTTCTTAATATGTTTCTAGTATATTTTTATAATATTAATGATCCAAATATAGGTAAAATTATATCTTTGTAAAGCCTATTAAATAAAATCACAAATGAAAGGTTTTTCAGTTATTAAATTCAATTTCTCTTTTCTTAATTTCTACCACTAATCCTAGAAATGCATTTCTGTATTTGAAGACTCTTCCATTTTTTATGGTTATTGCTCTAAAATATTTGAAATACTTAATTTTACAATATTGTCTCAGATATGATGACTGCATATGGGTTTTTATCTGAGTACATACTCTAAAATAAGACTGTTCTTAAATAATCACTGTATGAAGTAAAATCCCTATTTTACACCACAGTCTATTAGCAGAAATGTGAACTGTACAAAATGAGTAATTGTATATAAAGGAAGATTTTACTGATGATTAAACTTCTGAAATTTTATTGTATTTCACAGTGTATTATTTTTTTAACCTGGGAAAAAGAGGACACTTTGCACATCTTTTAGCACCCATCATTATTCAATTAAACAGACTATTTGAAAAATAAAATTCTCACGGTAAGCTGCTGAATTGGGCTATTCTGAAAGTCTTCTAATCATTTTTATGCTTTGTTCTTATTAGTTGTACATTACTGCCTTATGTTTCCTTGGTTCAGGTACCTATCAACTCACAATTGATTACAATAACCTCTCAACTGTCCTTCAGGTCCCTGGCTCTTTTCTTTATTGTCACCCCAAATGCAAGTCAACCTATACCCAACTTATAAATCAATCCTCATAAATACCTCATTCACCTCTCAACTTGTTAAAATGAGATTAAAGTACTTTTTTGCTAATTTAACACTCTTGAGAGGTATTCAAGGGTCTCCAAGTTAACACTACCTTGCCCAATACAAACTACTTTTTTTTTTTTTTTTTTTTTTTTGCAGTACGTGGGCCTCTCACCGCTGTGGCCTCTCCCGCTGCGGAGCACAGGCTCCGGAGGCGCAGGCTCAGCGGCCATGGCTCACGAGCCCAGCCGCTCCGCGGCATGTGGGATCCTCCCTGACCAGGGCAGGAGCCCGTGTCCCCTGCATCGGCAGGCAGACTCTCAACCACTGCGCCACCAGGGAAGCCCCAAACTACTTTTATAGAGCCAGGCATTTGTAATGCATTTTCTCTAATCCTCATAATACACATGTTAAGTATACTTAGTTATTCCAGTTTTACAACTGAAGAAACTGAGGCCCAGAGAATTTAACCGATTTTCCAAAGTTATATAGTTAATAAGTAGAGGCATCTGTTTTTGGACCCAAGTATGTCTGGATTCCATAAAAGACTTCATTAAAAATAGGTTCCAAGTTCACAGAAATTTAGGAAAATAATCTATAGCATATCCATCTTGGAAATTCAAAGTTTTCATTAGTATTTGAAGGAACTGAATAGTCCTACATTAACAAATGCTTTCCAATTTGATTAACCCAGCATTTTCCTAACATATTGAATCTCACTATCTTTTATCATGTTCTGCTAATAGCATTACTAGTAGACTATTATAAAAGTATTTTTGTCTGCCTAATATACATTCACATGCCCCTTTTCAGGGCTTCACTAGGGATTTCTTTCTCTATGTGGCCACAGTTGTGCTGTCAATACCTGCCTCTTTCCACTGCAGTGGTATATGCACTACCCAGGTTGTTCAATGAGAGTACCACAGGGCTTCCCTGGTGGCGCAGTGGTTGAGAGTCCGCCTGCCGATGCAGGGGACACGGGTTCATGTCCCGGTCCAGGAAGATCCCACACGCCGTGGAGCGGCTGGGCCCGTGAGCCATGGCTGCTGAGCCTGCGCGTCCGGAGCCTGTGCTCCGCAACGGGAGAGGCCACAACAGTGAGAGGCCCGCGTACCACAAAAAAAAAAAAAAAAAAAAAGAGAGTACCACATACTGTGGGACACAGTGATTACTTCACCACTAGCAAATGACCTAGGCAAGGCCAATTCCAATCTTTCCTAGGCATTAGAAAAGTTACCTTTACAGAGGCATCTTTATATGTGTATAGAATAAAGCAAATAAAGCCAAAGATATAGAAAGTAAGTAACTGAAACCTCTAGGTCCACGTCTATCTAAAGTAAACTTGACCCTTGAAAATTCCAGACACAAATGACAACGAATTTTCATTTAGACTAAGAAAATTTGAATTGAGATTCTATGCTTGTAATCAAATAGTCCTGACACAAAGAACTATAAAATTTATGTACCAACCAATGCACTTTGGCAAAAACTGCAGTCTATACTAAAAAATGCTTTTAATTTTCTTCATAATAGTGTAGATTGCAATAAGCATTTTTTCCAGATTATGTGTTTTCAACTATTGTTTCCCTGTGATGTGATGTATATTGAACTACATGTCAAAAAGCTGCTAGGTTCTTTTTTTTTGTATTATATTTACCTATAAGCTTGATTCATATTACTATTTAGCCAGTTATTACAACCTTGTCTTAGATGCTCTAGAAGCTTAGTCCCTGGATGGGGATTCTTGAGCCAGTGAGTAAAATATGATTCTCAGATGAAACATTTAAGGGGGTGAGAAAGACAGGAAAAGGGCAGAACCCTACAACATGTGCATGCAGATGAAATCCAGCCTCAGCCTAATCCTATGGGGAGTTCGAAGCAGAGGAACATCCACAGAGCCATCCTACCCTGAAGCAAACTATCTCCCACACTCTAAGGGGAATTCTAGGAAGAATGGTTTAGCTTCAACTGTTAGTAGCCCACTCACAGAACCTGGGAGATGGGTGATCTCAGATCAGTAAAGGGGATCTTAGCAAGGCAACAACCTTCTACTACAACCAGCAGCTGCTTCCCAAACACACTTAAACTGCACAACATAGGCTAGAAAGAACTCGATTGTTCCAATCAGATTAATCTAGGTTAAACTCCAGCTCTGGAATCTCTGGGTCAACTTGAACAAGTTATTTCTCATCTCTTGGCCTAGGAACTTTCCTTTGTCATGACTAGAGGTAATATAATAGGTACTAAGTAGCTAATAGTTGTTAATACGTACATATAAAATCAAGTACTTGGTGGCTTTTCTAATCTCTGCTAATCCAGAGAACATTTATCCGATATACAAAAATAATTTAAAATAATTTAAAATTTTGCAGCAGCCTCTCTCAAAAAAAAAAAAAAAAAGGCCGATAGAGGTTACCTACATAATAAATGTCAAAGTGCCTTACAATCTTCATTCTTAAATTCTGTCCTAAACTTGAAACTGCAAGTAGCTTCCCCTAAGGTTTCAGGCATTCTTCCTTCTAGAATACTCCAATCTACCTTCCAGAACACAACAATTATTTGAGCATTTTGAATTTTTCCTTTTGTATTCGTTTGCAAGGGCTACCATAAAAAAGTACCACAAGCTGCGTGGCTTGACAAAAATGTGTCTTCTCACAATTCTGGAGGCTGCAAGTCTGATATCAATGTGTTGCCAGGGTTGGTTTCTTCTGAAGCCTCTCTTCTTGGCTCACAGATGGTTGTCTTCTACGTTTCTTCATATGGTCTTCCTTCTGAGGAGATATCTGTATCCTAAGCTTGCCTTTTCTTATAAGGACACCAGTCAGATTAGGGACTGCCCTAATTACCTCATTTTAATTAATTACCTTCTTAAAGGCCCTATCTCCAAATATGGTCACATTCTGAGGTACCAGGGTTAGGATTTCAACGTCTGAATTGGTGGAGAAAAACACAAGTTTGGCCTTAATACATTCACCTGGCTTGTAGCTAACATTTACCAGACACGCTGTTCTTTCCAATGTAAAGCCTATTGGCCTTTTTGGCTTCATGACATTGCTTGTCACTCTTTATTGTGATGTGTGTAAAAATGGCCCAGGAACCTCTCTGGCAAAGGAAAACTCTACTGGGTACTTCTGGGGCAGGTGAGAGTGAGTAATATGAATGGTCATGAATTAACATTTTTTCTGTTGCATTTTTTAATTAAAAACCATGTTAAACATAGATCTTACAGTAAAACACCTCATTGAGATTCAACATTGGTAGTAGTAATATATGATACAGCAGGCAGTGGTCATCTTACCAGAGATGTGAGGGAGAGCTGAAAGAAAACTCACTCTGTGAACCTGAGATTATTAGTTGAAGACAGTATGACTACTTGACCTTTTCCTCAGGCAAGGTTTTGTTTTATTTAATTTCAAATTCAGAGTGGAAAATAGACTGAACTCTTACAGAGATGGTGTTTACTTTATAAAATGTAGAGCTCTTGCAAACAGATATGATTACTAAAAAGAAAATGACTAGATCAAGATTTTGTTTACATATATATCCTACATATCATACATACCATGTCATAATTCTAGAGAGCCTAGTGTTATGTTTGCCTGTAACAGCTGCCTGAAGGCAGTGCCAGGGCTGGGCAAACACAGGCCAAAGAGAAGATCTCTGACATTTTTGGAATGGGAGACTCAGCTAGTGGGCTGGCTACCAGCCAGAAGGAGTCCCTTGTCTGAAGAGAAGAGTGTATCCTCCAACTCAGAGAAATGGAAATCACTGTTGCAATAGCGTTAGGATCAAAATCCAGAGCCAGATAATGAGGAGATGAGAGGTAGAGGCTATAGCTTTACAAATTATTTAAAACAGAGAGAGAGAAAGAGAGAGAGAGAAACTTAAGACCAGTTATTAACATTTTTATTTAACTCTCATTTCTGTAAAGGAGATATTCACCATATTTTCTTAGCATTTAAGAAGTAATTTTCCAAGATCAATTTTCCTTGATTATTGATAAATAATCCAAAGCTTTCCATTCCTTTATTTCTTTCCAGTATGAATTTTTAAAAATGATCTCAATAGCTCAGAGCCTTCAGAATCATCATTAACTTACCAGTCTTTATTTATTAATGTTCCTTCCTTACATCTTTTGCTCCCTTTTCTCTCAAGTATTTGTAAAATTCTATTCTCTTTAAACCCTTTGGCTACTATGAATTATTTCTGCCTTTTCCTCGTACTGAAAACTACAAATAATGTAACGTGTCTTTAAGTTTCTTCTTTTCCTTTTTTCCATTTTCAATATCAGCTTTTATTATGTTAAAAAGAACCATAATCAGATTTTTATAAAATACTAATGACTTAATAGTATGATTTGTGATAATTATATTTTTCAGACAGCCTGGAACTATAAAAACATAAGACCCATGTAAATTTATGATGGATATATCTGTACATATATAAATTTATATATAATGGTGCATTCACATGTTGGTGACATTATATACTAATACTAGCAATATGTACTAGGAATATTTGACAAAGTATTTAAGACAGATCTTATGTCAATCTCACTTAAAATATATTTTCTGGAGTGTGGTATGTGCCACCTAGATTCCCCTTCTAACCTAAGGCACACCTTCCCCCAGCTGCTGGGAGTGTTGGCTACTGATGGCTCTTAGCTGATTCCGTCTCAGGTAGTTGTGCTCATATGAAAAGAATATACTTATCTGAGGTCACATCTCCCTCCTGAAGGTCAGTGTGCATCCAAGGCCTGGTTGATACTGGGATATTAACAGCTGGTGTCCTTGCCTCGAGATGGAGCAATCTCAAGTATTGTTCCACCCCTAGAGCTCCCAAAGGATAGACTGAGACCTATGGGTCTACATCACAGTTGAGTTCTTCCCTGCTTAATCTTGTTTCCTTTACTCTTCCACAGATGTTGACCCTGAAGGTAGTCCCTTATAAATTTTCAGCATAAAAATTTCTGCCTCATAATCTGTTTTCCAGGCAAACCACCATAAAACTGTTGGTACTTGGAGGGGTCCAAGGAAGCAGGCTCTGAAACAGAATTTTGGAGCTGGGCCACCTGACAACCAGGTGCAAAATAAGACCCCATTGGTTGCAGACTGTTGCAATGCAACTGTTAAATTTTGCCAATAGTTAATGTCTTATTTTTGAGATAAAACAAATATTATACCTGCCAGTATGTATATCTTAAGTTCCTTGGAAGAGCAAGTTATAAGAACAATCCTATTTGATAATTCTTACTAAGTGCCATTTACATACTGGAGGAAGACATTAAAAAGCAGGTGACTGGGCTTCCCTGGTGGCGCAGTGGTTGAGAGTCCGCCTGCCGATGCAGGGGACGTGGGTTCGTGCCACGGTCCAGGAGGATCCCACATGCCGCGGAGCGGCTGGGCCCGTGAGCCTGCGCATCCGGAGCCTGTGCTCCGCAACGGGAGAGGCTGCGGCAGTGAGAGGCCCGCGTACCGAAAAAAAAAAAAAAAAAAAAAAAAAAAAAAAAAAAAGCAGGTGACTAATCATTGAATAAAAGTAAGTGTGCAAGGCAGAAGTCCTCCTTGGTAGCATGAAAAGACTCATCTCCTATAGCCAGAGGGCAGTAAAGCTAAGGAAGAAACCCACAACTTAATTATGAAGAGTAGTAGAGTTCCAGGGAAGAGAGGAAAGCTAATGAATTGGACCAGCAATTCAATGTAACTCAATATAAGTAGCAAAGTTCAGGGAAGGTTAACTCTTAGCCCCGTCTACGTAACCCACGTTTGCTATGCCAAATGTGGTTGGGAAAGATGGAGTATTAAGACCTGGCTTGAGGACATATGTTTCACTGCACTCAAAATCCTTGGGACTCCGGAGTCCACTGAACTCTCTCTGGACCTGCCAAAGTGGCCCACTCCTTGCTATTAGAGGGTAGAACTACTAAAGCTATAGCAGAAGCCTCTGCTTTCAAGACAACATGTGTACCCTTTCACACTTCGTCTCATGGCCAGCCACCAAAGCCAAGTCACAACATGCCTGGGGAAAGTTCTGGGCATTCTCCTAAGTTACAGGATATAATACTTTGGCAGGGATCTCAGGAAACAATATTAACATACTACTCCTGAAGTACAGAGAAAGTAATGGTCCACATTAAGTTAAATAGAAATGCCTGTGGTAGATGCTGAAAGGTTCAAAAGGCTCAGAAGCAGGCGTGTTAGAGTGGCTATGCTGTGTAAGGCTGGAAAATCCACTAGCTACCTATGTTCTGCACAAGGACCTGATGGGTACCCCATGTACCAAAATGGTAGAGAATGCACTAGTTAGAGGAACACAAGCATTACTGTAAACCTCAATGGTTGCTGTCCCTTGTAACAGGGACAATGGTAATACTGTCATGGAATTAAGCTCACTGATAGTAATGAGGACTGCATGCTTCCTCTCCCCTTATAACAGAGGCCAGGTGGAAGTATTTAACCAGCAGAAGCAAGTAGAGTTACCATTATATTAATGAGAGACAAGGTTGGAGTAAAGGCCAAGAAAGCCTGATTGAAAAGAGGTGTGGATGTAGTTAATAGGATACAGCGTCTCTAGGATCAAGAAAGTTGGACAGGGCTTCCCTGGGGACGCAGTGGTTGAGAGTCCACCTGCCGATGGAGGGGACACGGGTTCGTGCCCCGGTCCGGGAGGATCCCACATGCTGTGGAGCGGCTGGGCCCGTGAGCCACGGACGCTGAGCCTGCGCGTCCGGAGCCTGTGCTCTGCAACGGGAGAGGCCACAACAGTGTGAGGCCCACGAACCGCAAAAAAAAAAAAAAAAAAAAGAAAGTTGGACAGCTAACGAAGGAAGAGCCCTGCAACACCACATCAAAAGCATGTGGCCCAGATCTCCATGGCATTTACCACTGTTACACTCATGTCTCTACCTTTCACCTACGGCACATGGGGGTAGAGTGCAGTCTCTATCAGCAAATGACAGGAGGGAAAGTAGCAAGCTTTGCTCAGAGGTAGGCTGCCTCGGTAGGTGGAAGCAGACTAAAATGTTCTGCCTCACTGAAGACAGCAAGGGGAATTCTCTTACTGAGCGAAGCTTCAGACAGTATGCTTAGTTACCACTTTGTGCGGGGGCCCAAGGTAAAATCACTTAAGACACATGCAGTGACAAAAGACTTGACTGATTGGGCCAGGCCTGGAAAGAGAAAATCCTGAAGATTTTCAGGGGAGAGGCATGGTGACATCACCATTGACGTGAGCACAGAAGGTGAGGTTCTCTGTATTCCTTAGTAGCCCCCAACAGAGTATCCACCACAGAAGGAGCACTAAACAACCAAGGTGACAGAATTACTTGACCAGTAATTCTGATTTGATCAGCTGGCCTCTGTCATTGTCTGCCCCACAGCAGGCACGGTTAGGTTCACAAAGACTCTGGTGATAAGGATGAAAGATACACATGGGGCCAACTGTAAGCTCCCACTCCACAAAGCTGTTACCCACTACCGTTGCTAAACATCCAACTCTTAGCCACAAACACCAACACTATGTCCTGACATGGCGTCCTACCTGGAGGAGGCAAATCCGCCCCTTGGCGTTACCGAACCAGGTTCCTCTTGCTCGAGCACAGTGAGCCGAAACACCGAGACATCAAGGTTTGCAGCAAAGGGAGGGTTTACTCAAGAGTCAGCCCAGCGAGGAGACCGCAGAACAAATCTCAGATCTACCTCCTTTAAGGCAAGGCGACTGCGTGTATGTAGGCATAACAACGAAGCAGAGCAGGCTCAGGCGTGGGGAACACGGGGAGCATGGCGAAAGGTGATTGGAAAAACCGAGCAGTGATTGTCTTTCTGCGCAGGCGTAACTAAGCTACAGGAGCTGCTCTTTTTAAAGGTTGCTGAATATGGACGCTTGCGCATGCCCAGTGGAAGGGTGGGTGGTCCTAGCCTGTCTTAACCAGCTCCACTGGAACTAGATGCAGCTGATTCCAAGTTCATAGAAAACAACTCAGGCAAACATCTTATTGTCTAGGCTACCTGCTGTTTGGAGGACATGCAAGTCTTAACAGGACCTTGATTAGTGAAGGCAGGTGAAATGGATTTAACCCACGGTTTCAGTGGCACGTTGGTTACATTCAACTCCACCTTGTAAAAGCCGACAATTAATTTTGAACAGAAAGAATACGTATCTAGGGCATAGGTTTGCCTTTTCTGCACCGCTATTTAAAAACATAAAAAGCATTTAATCCACTGACAGACCCAGCATAACACTGCCTTGCATTTGGACTAAGGAACCACGTCACAGCAAAGGGGTGCAATAGTACACACATGATGACCACTGAATCCCCTAGTCTTATCAGATATCACGCCTCCCAGCAGCTCTTGACCTGCTGTGTTTTCAAGGGGTAGAATATATACATCTAGCAGCCATGCATGGAAGGAGTAAAAGAACAAAAAAAGAACTCTACCTAATCTCATCAAATGCTTACATTATTACTTTAAGACAGATTAAGTACAATTCCCAATGTGGAAACACCTAGAAAGAAGAGTGAGAATCTCGACCTTGAACTCTTTGACTTACCTTTTGTCCACTATGCATCACTGCCTTTCCATATTTGCACCAAAATCAAAGGACTGAACAAAGAGGCGGAAGAACAGCAGTGAAACTACACGTAAAACATTGACCAGCTTAAACTGGTTTTGTTTCCCTAAAATGGGTTGTTGATTAATCAAACCTGGAGTCGTTTTACAGAGACAGCCCTGCGCATGTGCGAGATGGGAACCCAGGCCTCCAGGATGACCCCGGAGCAGTGGAAAGAATCAGAACATGTGAAATTCCTTAAAAATTTATTGACTTAAATAATTTTGCCTGTTACACTTAATTAAAAAAAAGAAACCCTTAAAAAAATGGATATGAAACTCAAAGAATAGAAACGTTGCCACCTGACCTCTTTACAAAGCAAGAAGTTCTTCAATAAGAAGAATCTAGCTTCCAGAAACCTGAATAGCTGGATTACCATATATGGACTGATTAGAGACTAGCCAATCATCTTCTGCCAAGTTTGAAACTCCCCTAACCGCTTAAATTTTACCCCAACCCTGGATGAAGGAGACAGAGTTGAGCCCTTCCCCCCGTCTCCTTGCTTGCCTATCAACCTCGAAATAAAGCTCTTTCTTTTCTTAAAAGCCGGTGCCATAGTATTGGCTTCTATGGGCTTCAGACAGCAAACCTTTGCTTGGTATCAACAGCAGTAAATTGTCTCTCAGAAGTAGGTGACCAAGATTGCATGTTAGAGCCTCATTTATATACATCATGTTCTTATTTGTTTCAATATTGACAAACTGAAATCAACCTAAATCATCTAATAGGGAATTACTGAAATAAATTATGGTATATATACAGGATGGATGAGCATGCAACTATTTAAAATCTTATTTTTCTATTGATTGATTTACCCACATTATAGTTAGTTACTGGTAGCACCTAGTCTACAACACAGGATGTTTAATGTCTAATTCAGTGAGCTATTGACCATATACTATTGGATTGGTCTTAATCTCCTTAGATATAACACACTAGCACCATCACTCTCCCATCCTCAATCCATTACCTGTCCTTCCAAATTATGTACTTTATGTTGAAAGATGTAATCAAGTCCTGATTAGTAATCCCTATATGTGCCTATAATTCACAAATAAGTTTCATATCTGCCATTATTAGAAACAAATACATTTTTTTTTTTTTTTTTTTTTTTTTTTTTTTTTTTTTTTTTGCTGTACGCGGGCCTCTCACTGCTGTGGCCTCTCCCGTTGCGGAACACAGGCTCCGGACACACAGGCTCCGCGGCCATGGCTCGCGGGCCCAGCCGCTCCGCGGTATGTGGGATCTTCCGGGATCGGGGCACGAACCCTAGTCCCCTGCATCGGCAGGCGGACTCTCAACCACTGCGCCACCAGGGAAGCCCGAAACAAATACATTTTTATATTGTTTTTTAAAGTACATAATGGCATAAGATAATTATCACTATATAACATTATGTAAAAAATCAGAATAAACATAAAATGTGTAAGCATGGTCTCATTTATAAATATTGGGTATTAACCATAATATGATAAAATTTGGTGTGTATATTTGTTGGGCTGCACCCCAGAGGCCTACACGCCCTGTGCTTGCTCGGTTTCAAGACTGATGAAAGAGCCCAGTGTCAGCAATAGAGATATCAATGGTTTAATGGATGGGGGACCTTACACGTCTGAAGCAAGGTCCTGGAGCGACACCCCACTGTATGCAGCAGTTGACTGGCAGGACATGATGGCAGTCTTTGCTGTGGGGCCCCCGGGTGGGGGTGGGGGGTGTGGAATTACCAGTTATAGGGGAATTGACATCAGGTGGGCTCATTGGTTACCAGGGAAACCAGCAGAGGGGCCCGCCCCTCACTGCCCCTCTGATAAGAACAATCACTAGCTGGGCCTGGGGGCAAGTACAGAGGAAGGTCAGTCATGTCCTTAGGCTGTAGGTGAAGCAGGCACTTGTCAGGCAGGGGATGTACAGAGAGCAAGAGAAGAGCCTTCTTGCGTGGCCTGACCATACAATATTATTTCCTTCTTATACTCTTCCATAGTTTTCAAATAAGTTTACAGTTTTATAATCTGAAACTGAGCTCTATTAAGACAAAAATAAGGAAAAGCAAGAAAGAATGCAAAAAAACAAGTTAAATGATATAAAGCCCTACCCCAAATCTCTTGTGTACTTGACTTGAAACATTTTAAAGACATTTTTAGAAGTGGTGTTTCTTTGTTGAGCATATTTCAATAATCTCTAAGTGAATTGAAGTAAATAACATTTCAACTAAATGAATGCTAGCAAAGTTGTTCTCCAGGGCACAAAATTTGCTTGAAGAAAAGGCAGGGTCCATTAGGATTTAGAAGGAACACACAAGTTAGTACACTAGGTCAAATGTAAGCAGAAATTGCTTCTACGGCCTGATGTTGCCTCTTTCAATCTCACTCCTAATTCTTCTATATTAGTTTACCAGTGAAGTGGAAATAAATATTTGTCACACTCTTTCTCAATTAAGAATTAAAGCTCCACCCTGATACATATGAGAAAAAATAAGGACTTAAATCAGGCAATTTATTACTTAGAAAATCACCTTAGTCTACACCTTTCTGTCTGTGTTCTACCCAAGTGATACAGCCACATTGAAGACAAAGCCATTCCCTCCAATTTTAAACAATTGGTATAAATAAGTAAATAAATAAATAATACATTGGACATGATGCATGATAATTGTATGCCTCCTCTTTTCATGCAATTATACTTCATGGTAGCTACATTAAAGAGCCCAATCATCTCCTGTTTTACCTCACCTCTTATGTGCAGTAAATTACTGCAATTTCTTTGCCCATTTGTATAGCTAACAAATCTTGATATACTAGTAAATACTATTTGTTACCTAAATAGTCACATTAAACTTCAAAATAGCTTTGAAATTACTACCCATGTGAAAATAAGCCATATAATCAGAAGACAAGGAAGTGGTTGTTTAATTTCTAATATATTTCACCATATTTTATATGATTAGATGCTCAACAGAAATTCCATTAGCACACTCAAAATAGGATATACTTCAAGGATTGTTTATACAGGGGTTATTTACAAAGAGTGAGAGCTGGGGAACCAAGGATAGTGCAGTAACCTGGAGTTAGTAGTGAGCTTGGAGGTCAAAGGGTGTAGAAAGACTAGTTACTAGAATCTGGGAGGAAAACGTCCTGCAGAATCAATGGCCTTGGGAGGAACAGTAATCTTCCATTGAGAGGCACAACCAATCCAAGGCATCCTAGCAGGAGCAAAGCCACATCAAATCCCCTGATCTCAGTCTGCTCCTTCCCTCTGACTTCCTGCTTTGTTTGCCCATTTTCAAAATCCAACCTGATACAGAAGGCAAGAAAGCTCATAGATACAATCTATAAAGTTCAGTTTGTCAGGGCAGAGAGCA